>NC_138203.1:286636064-287236064 GCF_964194415.1 Vipera berus | reverse complement strand
GCTCCAAAAATACTGGACAGAGGATAAAAGTTGTCTAACATGGTTGGATCCATGGAAAACCACTTGAGAAGGGTTGCAACACTATTTCAGGTCATCCAGCCCCCTTTACAAAGAAAATCATTGACTATCTTGAAATTGAGAGTGTCTCCTAACTATGAGGCCTTCTAGAAATTCCTTCAAATGTGATTCTTTCAATGGTCCTGGGGATCCCCTGGTAACAGGGCCCCGTGAGCTGGTTGCATGGTAGGTAGCATCTTGATGTACTCCTCTCTTGCTTTCTTAGCATTTATACCTCATTTTAATTTTTATTATTGGTTTAATTGTATTTTACCAAGAATCACTTTGTGTGAAATAGCCATATACAGTTGATAAATAAATTTGAAAAAACATCTTACGGGAGGAGCACCTGCAGCCGGCATCAACTTCCCTCCGCCCAATACGCTCTCACAGAGAGGGTCTCCTCAGGGTGCCACCGGTCAAAGAATGCCGACTGGTGGCCCCCAGGCGGAGGACGTTCTCTGTGGGCATGCCGGATTTGTGGAACCGTCTTCCGGTTGAGCTCTGGATGGCGCCCGACCTCCGCTCCTTCCGGCGTGATCTAAAGACTTATCTCTTCGAACAAGCTGGCCTGGCCTGATGGGATGGGATTGGGTTTTTATTACTTTTAAATGTGTTTTAACCTATTTAAGAGTTCTGGGCACTTTGTTTAATTTTTTTTAATTTTTGTATTCTGTCTTTTTAACATGCATTGCCCTGTTCACCGTCCTGAGTCCTTCGGGAGAAGGGCGGTATACAAATAAAATTAATAATAATAATAATAATAATAATAATAATAATAATAATAATAATAATAATAATAATAATAATAATAATAATAATAATAATAATTCATAAATGAATTCAACAACAGGAACTGAGTGTGTTATCTGTATTTTTACCCTTTAAAAATGAGAAGATGAAGCAATATGTTTCCATATTCTCTTGATTTGGCAACAATTTTAAAGAGAACGAATTCAACATTGGTATCAAAGGATATTTAGTAGATTGGTCTTTTATTAGATCTCTGTTTCCCCCTTCTTTCTGTTTATTTTAATCCCAACAATGCAGGTTAGAATTTTTTTCCTTTCAGAACCCCAAGTATATTCCTTTTTTTTTTTGGTGTTATTATCTCACTACAGTTTTTAAAAAAGAAGGAAAATTGGAAAGATAAGGAAAGGTGGAAGGGAAATATCTACTTCATGATTTTATGCTGAATTCTCTGTTTGGTTTTCATTGTTCCTTTAACCCAACATCTCTCTATTGTTCCTCCCATTAGATATTTCAGCTTATAAGGATATATGATCTTACTAAAGATTAACTGATTAAATGAATGATTGATCGATGCATCTATCAGCCTTGTCATATAAAGTTGGTTTAGGTAAACAAAACCCATTAATCTAAAATCATTTCTCAAGTTACAAAGAAGACAGTTATTTCTAAGAAAGATAAAATATGGACGGAAACATCCAAACTGGGAAATGAAAGAGAGATTTCCCATTCAATCCACAACATCTTTCTTTCTACTTCACCGTTGAAGATATTTTTCTTATAAATCCCATTTAGGGAAGAAATTGGACACCATTAAAATTGAGAACTAAACAATCAAACTTACATGTGTCTTTAACATGCATATTGATCAAAGTTTCCCTATGGTGTCACGCACCTTCCTGAGTGGAGATGGTCCCCTGTGGACAAGGAATGCAGTCGTAGCAGCAAATTGGCTCTCCTTCTCGAGCTTGCTTGACAAATCCAGGATGGCATTTTTCCACACATTTAGACTGAGGCAGAGACTAAACAGAAAAAGAAGAAATGCCAAAGAAAATACGTTAGGACTCACCAGCCATGTAAGATGAAGGTAGACATGAACATCAGCCAAGTTGTCTCTGGACTTCATGTAGGCAAATATGAAATCTCTGACCACTTCCAAATGGTTGCAGGAGATACAATTGCAGGAAAATGCCTCATTCAATTCCTCCCTTTTTCTTCTGATTTATCAGATTACAATAAATTTCTACTTAACAAAGTCTGGATGGATGAAATTGAGGAAAGATTTAAGCATTGAGTGACAACTGGTGGGTTCCTCCTCATAGTGGAATTAACAGGCATTCCTCCCTTCTTCATACATGCTTTATTTTAAAATATAATATCTAAAATACTACATTTTAGAGTAAACGTTATTGTAAAAATTTATTAATTTTTCATTTCATTGGATTTATTGAACTAGAATAAAACTGTGATGAAGAAAGAAATTTTGACTAGTAGGATCTGGAAAGGTTTCTTCTGGAGTGCAGAAAACATTGCAAAGCTGCTTCCCTTTGAAAGCAGTCCAAAATTATCTCCCAGTTAAGATAAAAAGGAAAATTCCATTACACAAATGGCTGCCATGCTGGTGAACTAAAACTAAAACTGGCTGACTAGATTCTAAAACTATAGTGAGGTGAGATGGAGGTGAGGTCATGAGAACGTGTCCCTCAAAAAGGGTGAGTCAGGCATCTTTTGGTGCACCACATGGGTCATGAGTGTAAGCCCTGTGTGGGAAATGGATATTCCACAAAATGTATTCAACACAAGGTCCTTTCTGTTGAGAGAATACAATTAGGTGACACAAAGTTACAGGGAAATACACACTCATATTTATTATTGATTTGATTTGTAGCCTCTCGGTGTGTCCTAAGGCAACAAACAATCAAGATAAACAGTTGCATTCAAGGGATTTTCAGATGATGTGCACTCTTACAAGCCAATGCCCAAATCTAAGTAATATTTCCCTTGAAATTGTCCCTTAGTATTTCTGATATCAAGATTTATTTGCACCAAAGTGATGTTTTAGTCCTTCAGTTTTCAAGCCATTATCATGATGAGATGGGCAGCAAATAAATTTAATCAATCAATCCATAAATGAACTCACATCAGACCAGTCATTATTATTTCATGTGAACTGAAAGCCTTGGACCTCCTTCCTAAATTCTACTATCCCAGAGGGGATAGACAGAGGCAGCTACAAGCATGTTCTCAGCTGATTAAAAACATCCCGCACTATGAGCCTGCAATTTTGGGAGACCCCTGTTTCCAATCAAGGCAAGATGAAGCTTATTCAACTATCGGACTAAGAGGACCTCCATCCAGTCTTGATTCCATTTCATTGGATTCAGTCCAAATCTAAACTCAGGGACTGGTCAACAGAATTGCCTTCACCTTTGATATTTGAAGACAAAAAACTAGTGAACTTGAAGAAATTAACACCAAAATCTCCAGCATATGGGCCCTGTCCCACCAGTTTTATGGTGATACTCAACTGCCGAAGGGACACTAAATGACAATGATTGGTGTCCTCAATAATAATAAGCCCATATCTCATTTTGGATCAGTTTGCAACAGGGTTCAGCATGACTGTATCAGAAGGGAAACCTTGGTCAATAGAACTGAAGCATGCTTATCTGCCTAAGAAAATTATAGAGGTTTTACTCCACACATTCAATTCTCAGGGAAGGTTACCCACTTTTTTGACTGGGTTTAGCCCACTTGAAACGGCTTTGGAAAAAAGAGAAAAGACACCAATATTTTCCCCACCTTGTTGAGCAACTTTAACTGTGACAAAGCATCTTGGTTGATTGTAAGTCTTTGTCTGTCAAAACTCCCCAATACCTTGTCGATGGGATCCTCCTTGGGGAGAATCACCCTACTCAAGATCTGCAGGTCTGCTGCTACGTCTCCATTCTGATCCAAGTAGACTTTCAGCAGGGAAAGATTGTACAATTCCCTCTTCTTTAGAAATGGATGGAACTAGAATGGAAACATCCAGGAATTTAAAAGCAGAAATCTTGGTTTCTTACTGTATCTCTTATCACTTTTTACATTTGAATCTTTCTTTTATGGTTGTTTAACTTGTAAATATTGTGAGTTGGGAGAACAAGTGTTACCATTATCTTCAAAATTGAAGTACAAAGATTCAGCAATATTTCTAAATCATGTAGTATAGTGATAGAATGAATATTGACAAAATGTAATTGACAAACATTGTCAGTCATAGATAACAATCTAGCAGAGGTCACCAACCAAGTAAAAAACACACACAAATAACTAGAGTATTCATAAACTCCTTGCAAACAATAGGGTGATTACCAGAAAGCAAGGATTTGATAAGAAGAAAGTTGCAAGGCTAATGGTAGAGGAGATACAGTAGGAAAAATGATCAGATGAAGAACTTCTACTTTGTTGTAAGGCTATATTAACAAAATCTTGCATTGTGAAAATACAAATCTTTCACCATCTCTTTTGACAGTCAAAAAGTTTAGGAAAGACTTTTTCTGAGTTCCTTTCTCTGCCTGTTACACAGCTCTGGTCCTCCAAACTCATTCACACATATCATTATACTTTTTTAACAGATTGTGTGAATGCTGGTGGTATAACTTGTTTTAGAAAAGAATTGACAAAATGCTTCATGATGTGATGAATGGGGATCTAGTTAATTGAGTGCTGGATGGTATGAGATAATTAAGTGCACACAACTGTCTCAAAAATTGTACTCAAATAAATAGTAATATTACTGATAAAATTGGGGAGTTACAAAAAACAATTAGTCCTTGGTGATTGTTTCTTCTATATTTTCTTTAATAAAGAAAGAAGATAGATAATGATTTTGTGATGGAAAAATTATAATAACCCTTGGACAAAGTTATTTTGGTTTCCTTTAAAAATTCCCAGCTTCTTTCAGGTCCCTATAAATCCCTGTCAGGATGCTGCTATCCTGATGGGAGGGGGGACCTTTGGAGCTCTCCTGTGATGTGTTTAGCTTTGCTTTGTTGACTTGGTTCCACTGCCCGAGGTCATCTGCCTCACCCCACCAGGGAACAGCTGCCTGGGAACATCTTACCACAGTTTCCCTCTGGAGTTCTCACAACCTCTTTGCACCTCTGGATTGGCTCCTATGGACTGGGCAGTTGGGAAGGTTTTGAACAATGGGGTTTAGCCTAACAATTTCACCCAGGAACTTCAGATTCTGCCTGCCTTCTCTTGCTGTCACCGACTCTCAATAAAAGTTCCTTTTGAAACGATGCCGGTTTCAAGAGTTCTGCTTTCCTGAGAGATTCAGCTGAGGCAGGGCCTTACAGCTTCCAGAAAATAAAAATATGATTTTGTTTTAGAGAGAGGTGCATGAGTAAAATTCAATAGGAAACTAACTAATTGTTAGCATACCAGGACTTGATACATGATTGTATGAATGTAATGAATGGCAGCTATAATCTGTATTAATATTTCATTTGTACTTTTTCTCACATTATTCTATGTGTGGAATGGTTACTGATTATAATAATAATCTTATGATAATAACCATATTATTAATTTGTCAATAATGTCATTAAAGATCCACTGGAATGATACCAGGTTCCTCTTGCAGGGACCACATTGGAGAAGACGTTGCACAAAATTTTCACCAGTTTTAGTCAAGGACAAAGAAGAGGAGAAAGAGATCAAAGGAGTTGCTTTAAGCCTTGAGGAAAAACATCAAGCAAAAGGGCCATGTTACAATAGAATTTGCAATGTATGGCAGTGAAAGTTGGACCATAAAAAAGGCTGAGTGCCAAAGAATTGAGGCCTTTGAACTATGGTGCTGGAGAAGTCCCTTGGACTGCAAGGCAATCAAACCAGTCAGTCCTAGAGGAGATCAACCCTGACTGCTCTTTAGAAGGCCAGATCCTGAAGCTAAAACTCAAATACTTTGGCCACCTAATGAGAAGGACGGACTCACTGGAGAAGAGCCTAATGCTGGGAAAGATTGAGGGCAATAGAAGAAGGGGACGACAGAGAATGAGGTGGCTGGATGGAGTCACTGAAGCAGTAGGCATGAGCTTAGATGGACTCCAGAAGATGGTAGAGGACAGGAAGGCCTGGAGGAATGTTGTCCATAGGGTTGCGATGGGTCGGACATGACTTCGCAACCACCACCAACAATAACAAGAATAGAATAGAATAGAATAGAATAGAATAGAATAGAATAGAATAGAATAGAATAGAATAGAATAGAATAGAATAGAATAGAATAGAATAGAATAGAATAGAATAGAATAGAATAGAATAGAATAGAATAGAGCTCAAAGGGACCATGGAGGTCTTCTAGTCCAGCCCCCTGCTCAAGCAGGAGAACCTATACCATCTCAAACAAGTGACTGTCTAGTCTCTTCTTAAAAAAACTCCAGTAATGGAGTGCCCACAATTTCTGAAGGCAAGCTGTTCCACTGGTTAATTGTGCTCACTGTTGGGAAGTTTGTCCTTAATTCCAGGTTGCTTCTCTCTTTGATCAGTTTCAAGCCATTGTTTCTTGTCCTACTTTACAGGAGCTTAAAATCAGAAAAAGTCTGTGAACTTTTTTTCAAATATATAAAGGGTCTTGGTTGTTGAAGGGAGGATGCAGCACTTTTCTGATAAGTAGGAGATGTTGTACAGAAGCTTAAGATCTTAAACAACCAAGCCCAGAGAGCACAAAAAACCCTGAAAAGTAGTTTAGTTTGGTGGATCCTTGTTGGTACCCCATACCTTCCATGGCTGCAGCCTTGGAGCCCCCAACCTCTCTTCACCCTTCTTCCTTCTCCTCTGGGGCTTGGATGCAGCATTTATGCTGTGGGACAGAATCTTAATGACGCTGTAAGTAACATTGCTATTTCGGATCTGCACCCTATTCTCTTTCTCTTGGGTCTCCACTGGTGCTTTCTGGGTGCATCTTCTCCGGCTTTTGACAGAAAAGGTGTGTTTTGAAACAGAACAGTGAAAATACTCAGCTTGAAATTCAGGTTCCACAAAGATATCTGTTTTATCGTTTTTCCAAGTCTTTTTCCACTGAAAGGGAAAGGTCCAAAAACTATGGATGTGCTTGAAACGCCTATCCTTTTTCCATTTAAATACTCCAACCACTGTCGTGATCCAAACTTTTCCTTCAATGGGCCCTGGCAAACCTTCAAGTGCTGAATGGAAGGGAAGAATTCTGTCCCAAAGGGACTCAAATTCCATGAACTGAACAAAGATGTTGACTTGTCTCCACTTAGAGAGGGCATCACTGAGTAATGCGGTACGTACAGTCATTGAGAATTGTTGTGATATAACAACACAAATTCTATTCTTGACAAGCATAGGACTAAAAGTTCTCATGAAATTCTCTCCCTTCACTGTGTCTGGAGCAAAGAGACCAATCAGAGTCCATCCAAAATGGAGGAGAATTTGGACAATTCCTGGGTATAGGATCCCTTCTTTGGGGAGCATCGGATGGAAAAAAGGGAATTGACTTTTATCACTCAGAGCCTCTGAAGCAATTCTATCACTGACCTGAAAAAACAATGAAGAATTCAGTGTTATATTTGGCATCCTACCAAGTCCAATTTTTAGCTTTTAATGAATCCAACTTTTTCCCCATACACATATTGGAACATTTCCTGTTGATTAGTCATTAGGCCATATAGAGATACAGAATATAAATCACAGAACATTAACAAGACTACATGTAAAAACAGAATTTAGAAAAAATAAGTACAATAGAATTATAAATAATGAAAAAAGTATTTCTTTATAACCCCAGAATTTACCACAATGAGACCATAATTTCCTTCTGAAAAGGGCTTTATTATATATAATTTTTGAATTCTGAGCACAGAGAAAACACATTTTTTAAAATATTAGGATTGCAATAGATTGCTTCTCTAAAGTGCAATCCAAGATATTGATCTCCCTCTTCCTTAAATAATTGACATTCAAAATAATAAATGCATTACATCTTCTATTTTTGAAGCTCCACAAATACAAGTATATTCATTGTAAGGACTTTGGAAGATTTAACCCAATTCTTGAAAGGTACGTTTGTAGCAGCTGATGCCTTTCAGTGTGCCAGCCTTACTGAAGATGGCCCTACTTTTCTGTATTTTGACCATCTTGGATTCTTTGTGCAACGTTCTTTTAGGTTTTTCTCGAGTGGCAAAAAAGACAGGGAGGCGACCGTTCCTAATATAAAATCAAGAATGTTTTAAATGAAATTTGTTTGTTCTAATAGCGTGTGGGGACTCTTTATTAGTTTAATGAACAGAAGGACGATGGGTGACATGATAGCAGTGTTCCAATATCTCAGGGGCTGCCACAAAGAAGAGGGAGTCAAGCTGTTCTCCAAAGCACCCAAAGGCACGACAAGAAGCAACAGATGGAAACTAGCCAAAGAGAGAAGCAACCTAGAACTAAGGAGAAACTTCCTGACAGTTAGAACAATAAATCAGTGGAACAACCTGCCTCCAGAAGCTGTGAATCTTCCAACACTTGAAAATTTTAAGAAGAGACTGGACAGCCATTTGTCTGAAATGGTACAGGGTTTCCTGCCTGAGCAGGGGGTTGGACTAAATGACTTTATTATTATTATTTATATTAACATCATCATCATCATCGTTGTTGTTGTTATTATTGTTGTTGTTATTGTTGTTTTTATTGTTTTTATTATTATTATTATCCATACCATTAATTTTATTAAAAATAATTACATGCCCCAATTTTATAAATTGTATAAATTCCCATTTCTGCTCTGAGGGCAGCAGCTGAAGTCCTTATATCAAGATACTTCTCAGATGATGTGATCAGATTTGTTCTAGTAATGATATAAATTAAATCCCAAAGTTCAGTTCAATATAAGTGCATAATGGTAACAGTGGTATTTTGTATTTAATAATTCAGTCTAAGGAAACTGCATACCTAAGAATTTTTTTAAAAATTAACAGTGCATTCACTTGTGCCTTCTAAATGAGCTCCTTTGATGTTGAGGGAGCCCAGATCCAGTCACAGAGAAAGGTTCCCCCAGGTAAGGAAAGGTGTGAACTTGCCTCCTCATCGATTAGCCCTATATGGCAATGCTGTCATTTTCCAAAGACCATCACTTTTGACTTTGACTTATCCATAATCAGATAATTATTGTGAGAATAGGAGCCAAGTCCTCTTAACAGCACATGCAACCCAAATGTCATATTGGCAACACTTTTGTCTTACCTTTTGGTACATATCAATCCTACTTCTCATCGCTCCATTGAGCCCCAAACACACTCTCAAACAAATGAACAAAAATGGGATGGAAGGGACCATGGAGGTTTTCTAGTCCAACCCTCTGCCCATAGGAAGAGATCCTATACCAGCCCAGACAAAAGGAACATCCATCCTCTTTTTGAAAATCTCCATTAATGGAGCTCCCACAACTTCATGAGACAAGCCATTCTACTCATTAATTGTTCTCACTGTTGTGCTTGTTAGAATAGGCTTTGAGCAGGGTCAACATCCTGAGCTCCATTTGAAGGGCAGTCAATTTCTTCTATAATATTTCTCTGTTTACTGTGTCAAATGCTATGAAGGCAGCAAACCATTATTTCCTCTGACTGATATTTTTATAGTTAGTTGGTTCAAGACAAAAGAATTGTCAAGAGTGGATCACATCTGCCTAAAGACTGCTGGTTCTTCTACAAGGAATGCACTTTTTATCCATCTACTATCAATTCTTTTCAAAAGGAAGTTTGCATATATTTTAGTCACAATATCTGTTAGAGTAATGGGCCTGGAATTGCTAGGGTCCTTTTTATTCCCTTTTTTATATATAGGAATTACAATTGCCAGCTTTGACCCAAATGGGTATGGCGGATATTATTTATATGTATAAATGTATCTATTAATGGAGGGTCCCACCAGTCGCGATATTTCTTACATTGCTCAGCTAGTAGAAAATCCTCTCCAGAGCCCATATTGCTCTTCAAAGCTTTTATGATGAATTTGATCATGAGAATTTTAGGGCAAAAAATAGTTGATATGTTGCCTAACGTATCTGTAGATTTTTAATAAAATGGTTGGTTAATGTTAGTGGCAGCTAAAGGTTCATAATACATATATGTTTGATCATCAGTAGGAAAAGTAATCCCATAGGACTCTGTTTAAAAATCTGAGATTTGTTCATGATTGAGGATATCATTATTTTGGTTAAGACTATGTAAAAAAGTGAGTTTTCCATCAGTACTGTACATTCCTATTTTACAGAAGATCCTTTGATTGGAAATAGAACCTCTCTTTGCCTGCACAAGTATGCAGCAGAAGCCTCTAAGCAACTGGGATGATGTCATGAAAAGACAGATTTCCTCCTGATTACACATCCCAATCCTTATTTATAACACTTACAAATACCATGGTGAAAAGATTATTTACAGCAGAATCAGTTCTTAAACACCCTGATCCTGAGGAACCTTTCATCATCCAAGCTGATGGTAGTGATGTTATGGTGGGCACAGTCCTCCTAGAGAGACACCTTAGGGAGGATCTGCAGACCTGCACCTCCACTTCACAAAAGCTTTCGGAAACAGAGAGAAGATGAACTGTTTGGGAGAACGAGGCTTTTGCAGTAAGATGGGTGTTATTAACTTGGCACCATTTCTTGGAAGGGAGTAAAGGGCCTTTCAAAGTATAGACTGATCATTATTATTACTCAAAATAATCTTGAATTACCTAGAGAAGACATGGTTGGATCTATCACTTAACACAAACATCCCACTCACTTTACAGAAAGGGAAGGTCAAACACCAACCTGTGGGACTTTGTAGGTGCCTGCTAATGTTGACATCTGTATGGAGATGTCTCTGGTAGCTCCATCAACAAGAGCGAAAAGCTTCTCCTTCCTTCCACAGCTGTAGTTGGGAACATTGGCTTCTCCAGTAGAGAGCATGTCCAGCAAGGCATCTGAAGTGCCGAGGGTGTTCTCATAGTTGTCATGGATGTTGTAGCCAAGTGTGAGATTGTGCAGGAGCTGGGCATTCTCCCTCACCAGTTCAATATTGCAAATCATGCGTAGTATGAATACCTTTCCATAGGATAAACTAGTGTAAAACTATGATCATGTTAATATTAGCACCATCATCAGCAACAACAATATTTTTTTCCCATTTAATCATCTTTTTTCTCTACAAACTAGCTGAAACATGAACCAATATTGATCCAAAACTAGAGGCAAATGATAGTCGCCCATCACCTTTTTATATTGTTAATGTTGAGGATGGAGATAGTCCTCAAAAAGGTTTAACAAATCAGAAACATACAATTATTTTTAGCAGTACTAATATTTATAGCACAAAATAATTCAGTCATTAACAAAGAACCACTGTTAAAGGAAGGAGATTTTTGATAAGTGACCCAGAGAAGCTGTTCTAAAAACAAGTCATCTTCTATTCCTTTAAAAATCAGATATTGCATATCAGTTGGTTATAAAAACATGGAAATGGTTGGGCAGAGGAAATTAAAACCATTTCAATCATTACTTTCAACCAAAGTCAGTACTGTAGTCATTAATTTAGGATTGAACAGAGAAAAGAAAATAATGTGGACTTCTTTCAGGTTTCATTTGTCTCATATTTCTCCTCTCAGAAAATAAGGCAAAAGAGAGAGGCTTTGTTAATCAAAAGGATTCCAAAAAATTGTCAGATCCTGCAATATAAGAGCAAATAAAACAAGAAGAAAAAAAAGAAGAGTGTTAGAACTGCAAATGGAGGGAATGAAACTCCATCGCATAACTTACAGCTGAAACTGGCTAGAAGGAGCCATGTTGAAAGTTAATTTTGCAGGTGTTATTGCTGATGGAGAGATGACTATACCAATGAGAAAATCTCCTGGCCTATAATAGCTCCATGGCTTTTCTCCATCCTGTTGGTCCAAATTCAGTGGGCACTTCATTCTCAGCTTCCCAGAGATTGGCAGCGATACCAGCAGCATCAGAAACAGAAGCAGAAGCAGGAGGTCCATAATTCATGGGGCGGAATTAATCTTCTTCCTCTTCCTAAAAAAGAATTAGAATTCAAAGCACTCCGACAGGTTGGAATATCCAGTGGCTTTCCTGATTCAAACAGAGAAACCAAGATTCACCTGAAAGAGAGAAAATATATGAAAGAGCGCAGCTCCTGTCTGTCCTGTAATGTGAGCCACAAAAAGCATAACCTGTGATATTTATCCTTTTCTGATGAAAGATCCCTTCCATGTTGCTTCAGTCTGATGTTTACCTCAAAGGCAGTCACTGGAGACATAGGAGAAGAGGTCTCAGAGACAGGGATGGTCATAATTGCAGTGAGAAGGAGCTTCTGCTCTTGGGACCCTGAACTTCTTCCACATAAAGATGGGTAGCTGGAGAAAAGTATGTTAGAGAAAAGTCACAGATACACCCCTTTGGGCAGTGTTCTGTAGTGGTCTTAGTCCTTCCTGTTAGGACATGTCCAGAAAGTCATGCTGGATGGAGATAGTTCAACAGCCAGGAAAGTGACTTCTGGTATCTTTCAATGGGCTCTCTTGCCTCCAGAGGCTGCTAGGGAAGGTCACCCAGAGTTATGGAGTTTGGTGCCATTCTAGGTTGGTCACACTTAACTCTAGTGCTACCATGGAAGCACTCAGTATCCTTGAACCCAGCCTAATGTTAAGAGTTTGGGATTTTGTTTTCAATGACATCTCCATGTATCAATCCTAATTTGGAGCTGATTTTATAATTCCTTGTAATTGAAGTGAAATTTCATTTTCCATCTGTTCTAGAAATATCATTTTTTTCTATAAGAGCCAGCTAAGAGGCAGGAAAGTGACAGCCTAGGATAGCACCATTGGCACAGAGATAGAAAATTGTAGAGTGGGTAGAAGTTTTCATTTTCTTGATACTTTCTGTGTTGTCTTTCCATACTGTTACAATGAGAGCCATTAATTTTTGATATTTCTTGGTTTAAATAAAACAATTGTCCTGTTAGGTCTGCAGTTGAGATGGTGGCAGCACCCGCAGTGCGGTGGATGGTGTGACCTAATTTCTTGCCACAACCACCTGGAAGTTGGTTTAGAGGGACCTCGTGGCACTTCCTCTGGTTATGTAGATGCAGGGCTTTTTTTCCTCATACAATGCTCAGAACGGAGTTCCGGCACCTTTTTTGGATGGAACCTTGTAGGGCAGGCAAAGTGGGTTGTATGACATGTGTGAGTTCCGGCACCTTTTTCTTTTACAAAAAAAGCACTGTGTAGATGCACTTGGTGTTTTGCGGCTCCTGTGACATTCCTATCTCTGAGGCTTACTTTGCCTCCCTAGAAGACTTCCACAGAGTCCCTGTGTTCTGGTTTATCTTGGTCGATAGTTGATTATTTTTCTTACCTGGAGGGGGGATGTTATTATATCCAGCTTGGCCTAGAAGGGAGAACTGGGAGTTTGAGTGACAGGGGGAGCTGATGAGATGGGCAGGTCTATCCTTACAATGAGGAGCACAGGATGACCAATATCCCAGGTCATCATTTGAAAGTTGTCACACTGTATTGTCCTCAGCTTCCGCTCTCAGTGCCTGGCTGCCAGATCTTTGGTGGTTCCAGGTACCGGCTGTTGTTTTTGAATGCCAAGTGGATGTGCAACATGGCTTCTCTTGTCCATGATGTTACCTGCCATGTCTCACTGAAGCCTAGTTGTGCCCAGAGGGGAGGAAACCTCTCCTCAGTTGCAAATGTGGCCACCTACTTTGTGGGTTTGCCACAGGTGAGAGCCCAGGGAAATGGAGGAGAGGTGGCTGTGCTCATCCATGGTTTATTACAGCCTCTAAACAGGTTGCACCCAGAGCTTTCTTTTTGCCTCAGGCAGATTGCAAGAATAATTCCCTAGCCTGCTGAAGTATTTTGTGTGAATGTGGCCCTTACAAGAAGATAATTTAATTTTTTAATTTTAATTTTATTAAATTTATATACCGCCCTTTCCCAAAGGACTCAGGGCGGTTTACAGGGTATTTAAAATCAAACAGTACAAAATACAAAAGTTAAAAACAATTAAAAAAAGATTAAATTATCCCTTAACTAAAAACCTCAATTAAAAATTCTTAGCCTGGGCCGGGGAGCTCAAAGAGCCAGGTCTTCAGGTCCCGGCGGAATGAACGAAGGTCAGGGGCAGTCCTAAGCTCCACGGGCAGCTGGTTCCAGAGGGCAGGCGCACCCACAGAGAAGGCCCTCCCCCTGGGTGTTATCCGCCGGCAATCTTTTACCGGCGGCACCCTGAGAAGACCCTCCCTGTGTGAGCGCACTGGACGAAGGGAGCTTGATGCCGGCAGCAGGTGTTCCCTCAAATATCCCGGACCCAAGCCATTTAGGGCTTTATAGGTCATCACCAGCATATAAGGGCCACACCTAGGTTCAACCTCCAGAAATAAACCACGGTTAAAAGTTGCAAGTGTGAATGCAGCCATTGGTGAAGTGAGCAGCTTAAGTGGGTTGTATGGCTATGACCAGAGACAGTCTGGTGTAGTGGTCAAGGTGTCAGAGTAGTAACCAGGAGACCATGAGTAATAGTCCTGCCTTGGGCACAAAGCCAGCCAACTTATTAGAGCCCTGGGAAAGAGGCAATGGCAAACCACTTCTGAAAAACCCGGTCACCTATGGTCTTCCTGATTACTTTCACACACAGCTGGTTGAGGCTGTG
Organism: Vipera berus; assembly: GCF_964194415.1. Classification (NCBI taxonomy): domain Eukaryota; kingdom Metazoa; phylum Chordata; class Lepidosauria; order Squamata; family Viperidae; genus Vipera; species Vipera berus. Next base: position 287,221,564 of record NC_138203.1, on the reverse strand, counting down.
GGGCTTCCTTTTTTTATTGAAAAGTTTTACAGTACATTTTTGAATACAAAACCCCTCCCATCCCCCTCCCCTCTCCCCAAACCTCCCCAACTCTCCCCTCCCCTCCCCCCCCTCCCCGACTTCCCAGAGCTAAATACAGGGTATAAAAATACAAACAAACATAATCTAAAATATGCAAACAACAATAAAATATTAAATTCTATCGCACTTTAACTCTTAATAAAATAACTACAAGCTAGTTATACATCATATAAATCCACTACTTATTCAAATGCTAAGTGAAACTTTTTAGTCCCATATTTATTCTGGATATAATCAATCCATCTTCTCCACTCCACAATGTATCTCTGTTGCGATTGGTCTTTCAAATACGGTGAAATCTTTGCCATTTCCGCCAAATTGGAAACTTTTAAAGTCCATTCTTCTATACTCGGCAGTTCTTCCTTCTTCCAATATTGCGCTACTAAAAGTCTCACTGCCGTAATTAAATTCAACATCAGCTTAGTGTCCACAACGGTAGTATCTGTGATAATACCCTTCTGAGTATTCCTATGTCTGGCTACAGTCTTGCAAAACCAGCCAAGTGACTCCAATTTGCTAAACATGGGCAGATTTTTTTTAAAAAATCTGGTTGCTCTCTGTAAAAGCAGCTGGAAAACTCCAATCCTGATCATGACAGTGAGTAATGAGTCCTCCTGAAGGCTGCAGACAGGCCGATGAAGTTGAGGTTCTGGAAGGGCAGGAGGGCTGCAGGAGGTGGTTGTCCCTTCCTGTCAAGGGAAGGGAGGGCATGCTGGAAAAGAAGAAGGCTGGGGGAGCCCTTTCATGATTCGGCTCAAGCAGCCTCAGGCATGGTTGGAAAAGGTTTCCTTGAGGGTGAAGCCTTCCCAGCAGTCAACAATGGTGGGAGAGCAGCAGTGACATCCTAGCAAGGGTGGTTCCCCAGATTGGGGGGGTCCAAGTCAATGCACCCCTTTCTGTTAGCAGCACAGTGCAGCATGGATGGTCCAGAAGGAAACCCTTCAGGAGGCGAGTCCTGGACACCTGCAGGCTAGGAGAGCTCACCTGAGTCTGGGGTGTTTGCACCCCTGTTTGCATTTGGCCAGGCTCACCACACCCAGCATTGGTAGGATCCCCTCAGTCCCCTTTGCAGGACTCAGTTGCAGAGACCCTGCAAGTGTGTTGTGGAAGTGTCCCACCAGGTGGTTGACAGTTGTGCGTGCTCTGCAGAATTGAACCAACTGAGTCAAACTCCACTGACCATCATGGAAGTGTGTGCCCTCCTTAACCTGGATTGGGGAGAAACCCTCTTTCTTGAGTTGGGTGAAGTCATCAACTGAATTAACAGGCGAAGGTCACAGCTCATGTTTAGGCCGTCCAGGTTTTTTCAGGCATTTCTGCATTATTTTTAGCAAGCTGGGCACATCTCAGCCTGGCACTGATCACAGGGAGGGGCAAAGGTTTTGGGCTTCAGAGAGAACCAGATTAAAAGTGGCTTCTTTATTCCTGGCATTCCCAAAGAAACCTCTAAGGAGCAGGGGACTTTGGTCATCCATAGAGCCCCTGACAATATTGACTGAGATTTTAACACTTTAAATATAAAGTTTAATTTAAATTTAAATTTAAAAAAATCTAGTAGCTGGGAACCTTGTCCTGTGCCAATGTGTAAAGAAAGTTCATCATGCTAACCCAGCATCTAGTTTAGATATTTTGGCATGATACATTAATGCAGCAGTTCTCTTCCCTTAACCTAAGTTAAGGGTGTTGTGTGAACTCACCCAGCTGGTTGTACTGCAGAGAGGTGACAAGAATCTCCCAATCCTGAGAAGGAGAATAGGTTTCAAGTCCTCATGAAGCAACTGGGGGGGGGGGGCTGTTGTGTACTGGGATCTTTGAGGCATTGATGAGGTGAAGGTGAAAGTAACAGTTTATTGGGTTAACACAGAAGCAACTCTAATAGCCACCTTGACATCTATTTATACGGACTGCCGATAGGCTGCAGCCAATGAAATTAAAGCAATTCTCCTGCCCAAAGCACAAGCTTGCAAAACCATAGACAGTTAATAGTTTAAATGAACATAGCAGTTACTCATTTATAACTGCCCCATATAATTCACATCAATATATAACTCTCCTTCCCCCTAGATGGTTCACAAATTAAAGAGTGAACATAGTTCTGCAAATACTTTGGTGGCTTCCATGATCTCTCTGAATGCCTTGGTACCACTGGTGGTTCCCGGTCTACCATCTCCCTCGCTTGGCTGGGTAGACTGGGGCTTTAAGACCCATCGGTTATGGGTAGACCCATGTCCCTTTGGCTGGTTTGTCCAGGTAGACCTGAGCCAATGTCCATTGACGTAGCTGTTCCCGATGAGCTGGGAGTCGGGGCCATCTGCTGGTCTTGCTCAGTGGTTGCAATCTCTGCACTCAGGGGTGCCTCAGTCCCAGATAGTACACATTCCACGACACTAGGAGTCTCGTCAGCACCTTGAAGACTCCGATGCAATGCTGCTGTCATGCTGGTTCTGGTTTAGGCTCTCATCTCTGTATGGGGCCAGTGTCTGGTTCACTAGCTGCCAGCTTAATTGGTTGATGTGACAGCAGATGACTCAACCATCTTCCAGGACCACTTCATATGAAAGTGGTCCTGACACCTTACAAACCACAGCTACCACCCACGGTGTCCCTTGACCATAGTGCCCAAACCTGGTCACCGACTTGCAAGTTCCGTGGGGTTTTTGGCTGTGCTGTGTCTGAGGCAACTCAGTCTGGATGAAGATGGTCCAGCTTGGTAGTTAAGTACTGTCCCCATCTGAGTTCCGCTGGGCTTTGGCCCATAGAAGTGCAGGGTGTCATGTATTGGCAGAGTAAAAACTCTGTCAGCTGATGCTGCCAATCGTCAGTCACAATTCTCTTTAGTGACTCTGGTCATTCTGACCATGCGCTCTGCTTGGCCATCTCTTTAAGAACTTGCCACAGTTTGTTGTGATCCACACAATAAAATGCTTTAGCATAGTCAATGAAGCAGAAATAGATGTTTTTCTGGAACTCCCTAGCTTTCTCCATGATCCAGCGTATGTTGGCAATTTGATCTCTAGTTCCTCTGCCTCTTCAAAATCCTGCCTGTATTTCTGGTAGTTCTCGATCTACATACTGCTGGAGTTATTGTTATTATGTGATGTTTCCTATTGACATCACCAATCAATAAGAGAACCAATCAGCTGCTCAGAATTTAAATATAGCTCCAAACGAACAACCACTTTTGTGACCAACTGACCATACTGGATCATAAGACATTTATAAGCTAAGGAGAATAGGACAAGAAAATCCTGCTGATTATGTTACCTAGTCTGATAATGAAATGTCCAGAAACTAAACTGAAACAAGCTTGGATAGCAAACCAATGCCAAAATCTAAAACCCGAGCTACAAGTATTTTCTATTATTTGAGAGATGTGATGTTCTTTCTTTTTAAATGGACTGAACAGAATCCCACCCACTGACTGGCAAACTTGTTTCTAAAGTTTATTCATTCATTCATTCATTCATTCATTCATTCATTCATTCATTCATTCATTCATTCAACTTCTTTGCCATCCATCTTGTTTCAGAACAACTCTGGGTGGCTTAATACATTAAAAGCATTAAAATTCTAAATGAAAAATATTTCTTAAAACAATGAAAATGGAAACTACAATCAACATAGAATTACAGTTAAACAATGGGAAGTGAAGGAGCTGTATGTGTTTGTGAGGAGGTGGGATTGCTTCTTAGTTCATCAACCATCCTTCAATGGGATCTGAAGTTATCTAACCAGGTGTTAAGGCTTAAGGAACAAAAGGTGGTATTTTATTTGATGAGCGTAATATCCAAAATTTGAGGTAACAGTTCTGTCCCCAGTGAAATGGAAGTTCCATCCCTTGCAATGAAGACCTGTCTACTCACCCTTTGTTTTGTTCAATTTCATCATCATTTGAAACTATTTGTAGTTTGTACAAACATTTGTAGCAGTTGAAGTGTAGATTTATAGTATGGTGATGTTGAGTGAATTGCCTCAAATTTGAATCAGAATCAGAAAAAGCTGAAAGGATCTCCTGTTGAAACAGAAGACCCTATACCATTTCAGACAGATGGCTGTCCAGTCTTTTTTTTAAAAAAACTCCAGTGATGAAGTCCTTATATTTTCTGAAAGCAAGGTAATTGTCCTCACTCTTAGGAAGTTTCTCCTTAATTCCAGGTTACCTCTCTCCTTGATTAGTTTCCATCCATTGTTTCTTGGATCCTGAGCTTGTCTTCTTGGGTGTTCGCTATTCCTGCCAGCTTAGTGTCATCTGCAAACTTGATGAGTTCCCCTTCTATTCCCTCATCTAATATGCAAGTAGTTGATTTGGGGAAAAATATACCTGGGAAATTTGAAAGAGACAAAAGAAATGGAAGGCAAAGGACGTGGAAAAAGACAAGGGGTGGGGTAGTATGTAGTAGCTGGCCCTTTAAAGAACATGTTAGCCTTTTGGGATGAAAGATGGTTACCTTACTAAAAAGCTAATAATGGAAAAGAAAGCGGGAAGAGTTTGGGGGTTCATTTGAGAGTATTGGCTGGATGAGGGGGTGAAGCTGGCAAAGCTGGAAACAAAGTTGTTTGTATGTGGCTAGAATTGTGTTAGGGTTTTTGATCTTTTATCTTTATAACTGTGTTCCTTGTACGAAACCTTTTCTTCTTTTGGCATCTTTAGTAAAATTGGCTTTTGTCAACCAGGGTGTTGCAACCAAGGGTCATCTGCATGTGTTTGATAGTGAGCTCTAGAGCCCTCATCTACTCTTGGGAACAAGCCATAGAGAGAAAGAAACAATGTTCAAACAGACTTAGATTTTTGTATTCATCCCCTGTTAGGCAATGGACTTTTTTCTTCACCCACCCCCCACCCATCTGGGAAGTCTTATCTCTTTTGCAGCTGTATTATGTTAATATAGCTATCTCATTTCTTGACTTTTCCTTCCCTAGTTACATGACAATTTAAATTATTAATTAATTTATTTTACACTTTGATGATTAGCTTTAGTCTTACATGCTTTATATGTTTATTTCCTTTTATTTTAACTAACCTTAATTGTCAAAATAAGCATACAAACTCAATGATAACTGCAATAAATAATTAAATGTTATGAGCCTAAGAAACTATTTCATGATCAGATACCGACTTTTATCATTAAATGTTCCTTAGTGTTTAGATCTGGCCTGAGGATGATAATGTAGCACTTGGGGAAGAAGATGCAGCATAGCAGTCCAGCACTCGAGGCCAAGATGGAGAAAACCTGCACAGCCACCATGTATTTCCCTTTGGTGCTCAGGTAGGTGGGCAAGAAGGAGATCCAGACACTGCAGAAGACCAGCATGCTGAAGGTGATCAGCTTGGCTTCATTGAAGGCCCCAGGGAGGTTCCTGGCCAGGAAAGCCACAGTGAAGCAAATGGTAGCAAGGAAACCCAAGTAGCTGAGAACAACATAAAACATGGTGACTGAGCCTTCATTGCATTGAAGGATGATCATTTCTGGCTGGGAGTGCAGGTCAGAATCAGGAAATGGAGGAGAAACTCCCAGCCAGATTACACAAATTATAATTTTTCCAGCAGAACCAGAAAGGATGATGGAGTTGGCCAAGCTCTTCCCCAACCATCTCCTTACGCTGTTCCCTGGTTTTGTGGCCAGGAAGGCCAGCACTACCGTGATTGTTTTGGCTAACACAGAAGACACAGCTACTGAGAAGACGATGCTAAACATTGTTTGTCGGAGAAGGCAGGTGGCTTTCCTTGGTCGACCAATGAAGAAAAAGGAGGACAAGAAGCAAAGCAAGAGGGAAATCAGGAGAATGAAGGAGAGGTCCCTGTTGTTGGCTTTGACAATGGGGGTTCCTAGGTATTTAAGGAATATGACTAAAACAAATCCTGTTGTTAGAAACAAGAGTACAGCAAAGGAGACCAGGATGATACCCAGATATTCTTCATAGGACAGGAAGGTTATTCTTTTGGGGATACACTGGACTCGGTTCTTGGTTGGATATTGATCATCTGGGCACTTGGTACATTTTTCAGTATCTGAGAAAACAATAAGTAATATGATTTTGATAGTCTGCTCTTTCACATTCCAAGAAAGACCTTCTCTGGATGACAGCTGATACTGAGAGACAAGACAGCCATAGTAATGGGTAAACTGAAATATAGATATAGACATAGAAAGATATAAATTCTTTCTGGCTGCCCATCTTAAACCAAATGTTACAGTTCACTTTAATAAACTCTCAATATATACAACTATAAAAATGTCAACAACAACCAAACTAAAACCCCAAAGGGAAATAATTGGCACCATAAACACTCTTCTCTGAGGCAATCTACCTTGTTGCAATCTTGCACAGACCTCACTTCTTCCCAATGCCTGGAAGAAGAACTAGGTCTCCAGAGCTTTAGGAGATTGGGGGCCTGTTGGGTTTCAATGGGGAAGTGTTCAATAGGGCAGGAGCTGCAACAAAAAAGGCAGGCTTTTGAGGATCCACATGGTAGCAATGTTTTAGGGAAGAGACCTACAGTGTGTCTTCTGTATCTGCTATAGTGGGACAAGCAGATATTCTCAGGGGAGGAGGTCCCACAGATACCCTGGCCCTATGCTTTAAAGGTGAATTTAATTGCATTTGGAAGAAAACTGAGAGCCTGTGCAGCTTATGTAATAGTGGTGTAGTATGGAAGAATGTTGTAGTATGGAGGAACGTTGTCCATGGGGTCGCGATGGGTCAGACACGACTTCGCAGCTAACAATAACAACAACATGGAAGAATATAGGGGCACCCAGCATTGTACATTCCATTGCATTCTGGACCATTTGTAGATTCCAGGTGGTATTCCCTCCGCCCTGTGCGCTCGCACAGAGAGGGCCTCCTCAGGGAATGTCAACTGGTGGCCCCCAGGGGGAGGGCCTTCTCTGTGGGCGCTCCGGCTCTATGGAACCAACTGCCGGTTGAGCTCCGGATGGCATCGAACCTTCGCTCCTTCTGGCGCGGTCTGAAGACCCATTTATTTGAACAAGCTGGTCTGGCCTGATGGGGGACGTTAGGGTTTTTTTTAATTGGTTTCTTATATTGTTATTGTTTTTTATCTGGGCACTTGTTTAATTCCCTTTTAATTTTTGTATTTGCTATTTATATATGCCCTGTTCACCGCCCTGAGTCCTTCGGGAGAAGGGCGGTATACAAATTTAATAAAAGTAAAGTAAAAAGTAAAGTATTCAAGATCAACCCCATGTAGAGTATATTGTAATAATTCAAACAGGAATTGACTAAGGCATGAGCAAGACCCCTCAGTGCAGGAAAGGGCAGACTTAGTGCACAAGAAACCTTCTCTAGCCATGGCTTCCCCTTGCACAACAAACTGTAGCAAGAGTCTAGGAAGACCCACAACTTGTTTATCATCTCCCTCCATATTCACTAGAACCTTGAGGGCCCCCAAAATAGGATGCCACTCATCTTCCTAGGGTTGAGTCAAAGTTGGTTCCTCACCATCCAGTCCAAACAGCCTCTAGTTGTTCAGCCAGCATGACACCAGCAACAGCTGCCTAGCCATGGTTAGCATACTGATTATATCATCCTCATAATGGAAAATGAATTCACCTAGCAGTTTCATGTAAATGATAAGGAAGAAAGGAGAGCTCCTCAAGACTTCAAAGATGGACCTTTGCCATCTGAAATCAGGCCAGAAGGATATCATGATTTATGGCATCAAAAAATTATTTTGTGAAATAATTCAAGAAGAGATGAGTCTGTTATCTGTCTCCGCAATATCTTTAGCTTCTAAAAATGAGAGGATAAAGGAATATATTTCCATACTGTCTAGATGTGATGACAATTTTTAAAGACTGACTGAGCTCCAGACAAATATTATTGGATATTATGTAGATTGTTTTTGAATTAATTTTTTACCTTCTCCTTTATGTTAGCTCTGGTAACTTTTTCATCCTAAAAGGGTATGAAAGACTTCCTTCCTTTCACAAACATGACTGTATTCCTTTTTTGTTCACGTGGTGATTGTTTTACATTTCACTATATTATAAGGAAGAATATTGAAAGATAGGAGAAGGGAGAAGACCCAGTAGTAATCCTACCAAGAAATCCATTATCATGGCTGTGTTAAACCTTATATTGTTGAATTGGGCTATTAACAATATTTGTGTTTTACCTCTTAATCCACAATGTGGATAATTAGTGCATTAGAGAGGAAAGAGGCAGGTTTTTATCCCCAATAATGGAAAATTTATTCTACATCCCTTCTCTTACACAGATATCCTCTTGATGGGCAATATGGTGACTTCCAGTGAAGATGGCCAACTGACAATATGCTCAGAGGAGGCTCCTTTGGGCTCCCTGAAATGGTTTTCTCTGTTCTGTCACTTTTTCAACTTACTAACAGAAGGAACTGGCATTTCTTTATCTATATGACTCACCTGAATTAGGCAAAGTCCTAGAAACACCCCATACAAAATCCTCCATACAACAGCGGTATGCAAGTAGCTTCAGGTGGTGTGCTTTGGAGTGATCTGGTGAGATGTTCAGCTGCCGGGCAAGGCTGCAATCACTTCGTTGTTCAAAAGGCAGCCATTTTGGAATTTATTTTTCAAATTGAATTCTAAGTTGTGCCTTTCATTTCTTAATCACATTTAGGGACCCTTATCTTTATTAAGTTAAAAGAGGATCTCTTCAGCCACCACTTCTATGATCTTAATAAATATTAACTGGCTGATTGACTGACTGACTGATTGATTGATATAGCTTCTGACCTTTAAGATAAAATTGGTTTGGATGAGCAAAACCAATTGACCTGAAAACATTCCTCAAGTTTCAAAGAATTTAGATGATAAACACAGAAGGAAACTTCCAAGCTAACAACTGTAGAATTGATACTTCCTTTAGCCCATCTATGCTCGAAGTCTATAATGAAGCACGGTCAGAAGCAAAGATACCTAAAACATGCATGGAAGTGAATATAACACTGATACCTAAAGAAGATTCTGATTTATTATAAATAAAAAACTATAGGCCAATGTAATTGTTAAATGTAGATTATAAAATGTATGCTTCAATAATAGCAGAGAGACTGAAAAGCTTCTTAAATGAGTTTATACATGTAGATCAGAATGAATTTCTACCTAAGAGGCAGATTAAAAATAATATATGGATGATTTCTGAATACATTGGAATACTATGACATGCACCCTGGAAAGTACGCTGATGATACCCAGCTTTTTATTTCAACCCCAAACCATCCCAGTGATGCCCTCGATGTGATGTCCCATTGCCTGGAGGCGGTCCGGGTCTGGATGGGGAGGAACAGGCTTCAGCTCAACCCTGACAAGACTGAGTGGCTGTGCGTGTTGGCATCTCGGGAAACGCAGAATTTTCCATCTCTTAATATGGGGGGTGAGTTATTACCCCCCGTAGATCGGGCTCGCAACTTAGGGGTCCTTCTAGACTCACAGCTCTCCTTAGAAGATCATATAGGAGCTGTGACTAGGGGGGGCTTCGCCCAGGTTCGCCTGGTGTGCCAGTTGCGGCCCTATCTAGACCGGGATGCCTTGCGTACAGTCACTCATGTGCTTGTGACCTCTTGTTTGGAATACTGCAACGCTCTCTACATGGGGCTGCCCTTGAGGACCACTCGGAGGCTTCAGCTGGGGCAGAATGCAGCCGCGCGAGTTGTGTTGGGGGTCTCCCGATACTCCCATGTTACACCTCTGCTCCGCAAGCTGCATTGGCTGCCAGTTGCCCTCCGGGTGAGATTCAAGGTGCTGGTGATGACCTATAAAGCCCTACATGGCATGGGTCCGGATTACCTACGGCAGCACCTGCTACCGGCATCAACCTCCCTCCGTCCAGTGCGCTCCCACACAGTGGGCCTCCTCAGGGTGCCTCCGATCAGAGAATGTCGATTGGTGGTCCCCAGGGGGAGGGCATTCTCTGTGGGTGCGCCAGACCTATGGAACCGCTTGCCGGTTGAGCTCCGGATGGCCCCCGACCTTCGCTCCTTCCGGCACGATTTAAAAACCTATCTATTTGAACAATCTGGCCTGGTCTGATGGGTTTGGGGTTGGATTTAGTTTTAACACAGTTTTATTATGGTATTATATTGGGCATAATTATTTAATCCTTTTAAACTTCTTTTTAACTTTTGTATTTATATTTTGATATTTATTGCCCTGTACACTGCCCTGAGTCCTTCGGGACAAGGGCGGTATAAAAATTTAATAAATAAATAAATAAATAAATAAATAAATAAATAAATAAATAAATAAATAAATAAATAAAAGCAAATGGTACTGATCTTCTTTGATGCAAAGAAGGCATTTGACAATGTGCATTGGCAGTTTATGTTTTTACAATTAAAGCATATGTATTTTGGAGAGAAATTTATTACTACGATTAAGGCAATATACCATAAACAAACAGCGAAGGTGATTATAAATGGGGACTTAACAGAAAATTTTCATATAACTAAGGGTACAGGGCAAGGATGTCCTTTATCACCATTGGTATTTATACTCACTCTAGAGGTGTTAAATAGAAATATTAGACAAGAAAGTGGAATAAAAGGTATGAAAATAAAGAAAGAGTATAAATTACAGGCATTTGTTGATGACTCAGTGTTCATCCTTGAAGAACCACAAGAAACAGGACCCAAACTAATTGAGAAAATAGAAGAATATGGTGCAGTTGCAGGACTGAAAATAAACAAAGAGAAAACTAAAATATTAGTTAAAACTTTACAGACAAACAGAAAAGAGAATTTGCTAAGATGATGGGTATGCAGATCGGAAATAGTTAAATATTTAGGAGTTCAATTTATTTATTTATTTATTTATTTATTTATTTATTTATTTATTTATTTATTTATTTATTTATTTATTTGTATACCGCCCTTCTCCTGAAGGACTCAGGGCAGTGAACAGGGCAATACATATTGAAAAACAAGATACAAACAAAATGCCCACGAATAAGTTAAAACACATTAAAAATAGGTTAAAATAGATTAATAAAACCCAACCCCATCCCATCAGGCCAGGCCAGCTTGTTCGAAAAGTTAGGTTTTGAGATTGCGCCGGAAGGAGCGGAGGTCAGGCGCCATCTGGAGCTTGACCGGAAGATGGTTCCATAAATCCGGTGTGCCCACAGAGAACGCCCTCCCCCTGGGGGCCACCAGTCGACATTCTTTGACCGGTGGCACCCTGAGGAGGCCCTCTCTGTGGGAGCGTACTGGGCGGAGGGAAGTTGACGCCGGCCGCAGGTGCTCCCCAAGGTATTCCGGACCCATGCCATGTAGGGCTTTGTAGGTCATTACCAACACCTTGAAAGTCACCCGGAAGACAACTGGAAGCCAATGCAGCTCATGGAGCAGAGGTGTAACATGGGAGTGTCGGGAAACTCCCAACACAACTCTCGTGGCTGCATTCTGTACCAGCTGGAGCCTCCGAGTGGTCTTCAAGGGTAGCCCCATGTAGAGAGCGTTGCAGTAGTCCATACAAGAGGTCACGAGGGCGTGAGTGACCGTACGTAAGGCATCCCGGTCTAGATAGGGCCTCAACTGGCGCACCAGGCGAACTTGGGCCAATGCCCCCCTAGTCACAGCTACTATATGGTCTTCTAGAGAAAGCTGTGAATCTAGGAGGACTCCCAAGTTGTGAGCCCTATCTACGGGGGGTAATAACTCACCCCCTATAGAGAGAGATGGGATATCCTGAATATCCCGAGATGCCGGTACGCACAGCCACTCAGTCTTGTCAGGGTTGAGTCGAAGCCTGTTCCTCCCCATACAGACCCGAACCGCCTCCAGGCAGCGGGACATCATGTCGAGGGCATCACTGGGGTGGTTTGGGGTCTAAATGAAAAGCTGGGTATCATCAGCATACTGATGATACCCAACTCCAAAACCACGAATGATCTCACCCAGCGGTTTCATGTAGATGTTGAACAGGAGAGGCGATAGGACCGACCCCTGAGGGACTCCACAAGTGAGAGGCCTCGAGGTCGACCTCTGCCCCCCTGCCAACACCGACTGCGAGCGTCCCAGGAGATAGGAGGAGAACCACTGAAGGACCGTGCCTCCCACTCCCAGTCTCCTGAGACGCCGCAGCAAGATATCATGGTTGATGGTATCGAAAGCCGCTGAGAGGTCTAATAGGACTAGGACAGAGGAATATCCCCTGTCCCAAGCCCTCCAGAGATCATTCACCAGAGTGACCAATGCCGTCTCCGTGCTGTACCCGGCCCTGAAGCCCGATTGGTACGGGAATTAACAGCAAGATGTGTAAATATCAAAGAAGATAACTATGAAAAATTGAAAGCACAAATTAAAATAGTTTTGGGAAATTGGAAAAACCTACAACTGGATCGGGAGCTATATTATTAAGCATCGGTACTCTCGTGGGTGAAAGAATGGATTAATCTGAGGAACATAAGAGTGTTGACACTGGAAGGACATGATCTTCAATTGGGATGGCATGCATTTTTATGGTATGGGAAGAGTGAGATACATAGCTACTTCCAAAGACATTATATCAGGAATGCATTACTGCTAGTATGGACAAAAATGAAAGAACTACATTATTTGAAAATACCAGTCTGGTTATCTACAATGGAGATGTTAATACATCCGAATGTAATTAATATGGAAAAAAATATAAGATATAATGATATATTAAATGTAAAGAGGGAACTTAAAACTAAACAAGAACTTAATAGACTAGGGTTTGACCTATCATGGTGGCCACATTCCAGATATGATACATTCCAGATATTTATAAAAGACAGGAAGTTATATGGCTTTAATACAGAACCAATTGAATTGGGTCAGATTCTAATGGGGACAGATGAGAATTAATTAAAAGGATATATAATTATTTATTAAATACTAAATTGGAAGAACAGCCAAAAGAGACAATGGTAATATGGGCTAAAAATTTTGGCTGTACAACAGAATTAGGTAAATGGCAAAGACTGTGGGACAGAAACAATAAACTTACAATGTCAAGAGCATATAAAAAAAATCTTTATAAAATGTTGTACAGATGGCACCTTTCACCTGCTAGACTAGCAAATATGTATAAAGATAAATCTGCTAAATGTTGGATATGCCATCAAATACCAGGTTCGTATTACCACATGTGGTGGACATGTCCCAAAGCAAAAAAAATATTGGAACAAAATTCATGTATGGTTAAAAGCAATGATAAAACAACACATAGATTTAAAACCAGAGATATTCTTACTGGGCATGTTACCAGGAAATAATAATAAAGGTAATACTTACTTAGTTTTACATATTTTAACAGCAGCTATAATAGGGATGCGGTGGGTCAGTGGGTTAGGATGCTGAGCTTGTCGACTAGATGGTCGGCAGTTTGGCGGGTTGAATCCCGAGTGCCATGTAACAGAGTGAGCACCTGTTACTTGTCCAAGCTTCTGCCAACCTAGCAGTTCGAAAGCATGTAAAAATGCAAATAGAAAAATAGGGACCACTACGGTGGGAAGGTAACAGCGTTCCGTGCGCCCTTGGCATCTAGTCATGCCGGCCACATGACCACGGAGACGTCCTCGGACAAACGCTGGCTCTTCGGCTTTGAAATGGACATGAGCACTGGCCCCTAGAGTCGGAAACGACTAGCATGCATGTGCGGGGGAACATTTACCTTTACCTTTATAATAGTATATGCACAATTTTGGAAAAATGAAAAACTCCTACAGAGGAGAATATAATTAAAAAAATACTGGAATGTGCAGAAATGGATAGATTATCATTAAAAAAAAATTAAAAAGAAGAAACGGAATATTATATGACAGGGGACTTATTTTACCAATAGTTAGCTGATAAAAACAGAGGTTAGAAAATTTGAAATATGAGAATATGTGAATTATGTGAGCAAGATTTATAATGGATTACTAAATACTTTGATTGTTATATTACTAATGTTAATGTGGGTAATACTATTTTCAATATTTTTATTGCTATTTTTTAGTATATGATTGTATTTTGATAAGGTTATTATGAATGTGATGATTATTATATTTTAATACTGGTATACCTAGACAACACACTGTTCAATGTAGAAATGGAATTTTTAAAACAATAATAATAATATTTTTTTTAAAAAAATAGTCAAGTTCACATATGTCTCTTTACATACAGTATGATAAAATGCTCTGGTTGAATCCAGTTGCCCTCTTCTCTGGTGTCACCCACCTTCCTGAGTGGATATGGTCCCCTCTGGACAAGGAATACAATCATAACAGCATGCTGGTTCTTCTTCCCGAGCCCGTTTTACAAATCCAGGATGACAATTGTCCACACATTTGGACTCAGGCAGAGACTAAACAGAAAAACAGAATTCATTCCAAAATATCTGCTAAACATTTATGTATTAGATTTATTAAAATAAAATGAAACTGATTAAGAAAAAAACTTCTGAGCAGGAGGATCAGGTTTCTTCTGGACTAAATAAAATATTGCAAAGCCATTCCCCATTGGAAATAGTCCAAAACCTTGTTCCAGTTACGATATAAAGAAAAAAATACCTCACAAACTAGAGCTGTCAACCTCAAATGAAGTATTATTTAGTTATTATTTAGTTATGTCTGTACAAAAAAGCCAACACAGTGCTAGGCTGCATTAACAGAAAGATAGAATCAAGATCATGTGAAGTATTAATACCACTTTACAATGCTTTGGTAAGGCCACACTTGGAATACTGCATCCAGTTTTGGTCACTATGATGTAAAAAAGATGTTGAGATTCTAGAAAAGGTACAAAGAAGAGCAACAAAGATGATTGGGGGACTGGAGGCTAAAACATATAAGGAACGGTTGCTGGAATTGGGTATGTCTAGTTTAATGCCCCAAAGAAGAGGGAGTCAAACAATTTTCCAAAGTGCCTGAAGGCAGTACAAGAAGCAATGGATGGAAACTAATCAAGGAGAGAAGCAACCTAGAACTAAGGAGACTAACTTCCTGACAGTTAGAACAATTAACCAGTGAAACAATCTGCCTCCAGAAGTGGTGAATGCTCCAACACTGGAAGTTTTTAAGAAGAGACTGGACAGCCATTTGTCCGAAATGGTATAGAGTTTCCTGCCTGAGCAAGGGGTTGGACTAGATGACCTCCAAGGTCCCTTCCAAATGTATTATTATTATTATAAGATGACATGGAAAGAAAGATCCACATTTCTTTTTTACTTAAATTTAGAGAGTTCTTTGTTTCAAAAGGTAGCTGACAACCAAGATTAAAAATTGTATTCAATGGATTTTTTGATGGCTTACAAGCCAAAGACCAAAGCTAAGTAGCATTTCATTGCAAACTGACCCTCATTATTTCAAGTGTCAAGAAGGAGTTTTTTAGGGGGTGGGGTCAAAGTCATTTTCAGTCCTTCATTTTTCTAGATTAAGGCATTAACTCACATCAGAGAAGTGATTCTGATTCCATTTTAACTGAACACCTTGGATCACCTCCATAGCAACAGGAGGCCTATTACACTAACTCAGTGGGGTGAAACAGAGGCATGAATAACTCTGATCAGATCTGGGCTCTTTCACAATATCTGAGCCTGCTCTTTCGGGGGATGCTAACACCAACCATATAGACAGAGAAAAGTTGCCAATATTTTCAGCCACCTTGTTGAGCAACTTTAGCCGTGAAAGAGCATCTTGGTTGATAATAAGCCTCTGTCTTTCAAAACTCCCCAGTTGCTCTTTCATGGTGTCCTCCTTGAGGAAAAGCAACCAACTTATGATATTCAGATCTGCTGCTACGTTTCCACTTTGGTCCAAGTACAGCTTCTCCCAGGAAAGATTGCAAAACTCATTCTTCTCCAGAAAGGGATGGAACTAGAATTGAAACATCCAGGAATTTTGAAGGAAACTTGAAACGTATCAAAAGGGAAAGCAATTTTAAAGGTGAGCCAGTGAACAGGAGAAGTTCAGTCTCCCCTTCATTATTTGCCTAAATAGCAGTAGCACCTAGACTTATATACCACTCCACAGGGCTTTTGCAGCCCTCTCTAAGTGGCTAAGAGTCAGCACATTGTCCCCAACAATGTGGGCTCCCATTTTACCAAGTTTGGGTGGAAGGCTGAGTCAACCTTGAACTAGTCAGGATCGAACACCTGGCAGTGAACAGTGAGTTAGCCTTTGATACTGCATTCTACCACTGTGCCACCATGGCTAAATGCAAAGACCGAACAGCCTTTAGTCTGAAAAGTTTTAATTGGATTTCTGCAGTGAGGAAGAGTTGGGCTAAAGCAGGGGTGTCAAACTGCCGGCCCATGGGCCGGATGTGTCATGCGGAAGCTGTGCCCACCCCATTGCCGGCAATGGCAAAACCATCCCGATATGTTGCGCGACATCACATAACAAAGGGAGTTTGACATCTCTGGAGTAAAGGATTCCAGGTTCGACTGAAATTTATGAATATAAAATTCTATAATGCTAATTACAAACCCATAAGTACTAAATCTGGCTGCATCTTGGCCAAAACTGTTGGTCTTTTGTAGAACAAGGAAGTTCTACATCAGCATTGGATTTTTTTTCTTAGTAGGAATAGGTTTGATGGATCCTTATCAGGACCCCATACCTGCCATGGTTGTAGCCTTGGAGCTTCCAATCTTTCTATCTCCTCTTTTTTTGCCCTCCTAGATGTTGAGGAATATGCAGCATTCAAGACATGGGCCAGAGTCTTAACAACACTGTAAAAACGGTGGTCATTTTGGATCTGAATACTGTTCCTCTTTTCTTGCATGTCCAGTGGTGCTATCTGGGTGCATCGTCTCCGGCCCTTGACAGAAAGAACGTGCTTTGAAAAAGAACAATGAAAAGAATGCTCTTCGAATTTGGAATCCCAAAAAAGACTGGGTTGAAAGGCATCATCCTTTGGCCATTGTTTTTCCTGAAAAGCAAAGTTCCAAATACTATGGATATATTTGAAAAGTGTATGCCTTGGTATTTTCAATTTCTCCACGATTGTGGTGATCCAGACTTTCCCTTCAATGGGTCCTGGCAAACCTTCAAGTGTTAAATGGATATGGCGAATTCTATCCAAAAGGGAAACAAATTCTATGAAGTGAACAAAGACATTGACTTGTCTCCACTTAGAGATGGCATTTCTGAGAGGTTCTGTTGGTCTTGTCATTGAGAACTGTTGTGAGATAACAGCACAAATTCCATTTCTGACAAGCATAGGAGTGAAAGTTCTCATGAAATTCTCTCCCTCCTCTGTGTCTGGTGGAAAGAGGCCAATCAAAGTCCATCTGAAATGGAGGAGTAGTTGGAGAATTCCTGGGTACTGGAACCCATTTTGGGGGAACATCTGATGGAAAAAGGGGATTTGTCTTTTATCACACAGAGTCTCTGAAACAATTCCATAACTGATCTGAAAAAACAGCAAAGATTGGTGTATTATATTTAAGCCAGAGGAAGTCCAAAATGTAAGCTTTTAACACATCCAGTGTGGCTCTCATGAACATATTAGACTAGTTTATTGTTATTAGCCATTAGACCATATCAAGTTAAGGAATACAAAATTAAGAAGATTGAATTTAATCCTGTATTTAATCTGGGGACTAAGATAGTGACTTCTCCCTTTTCTTATGAAATTGACATTCCGATAATAGATGTATATGTCTTCAATCTCTAGAGCACTGCAAATGCAAATCAGTTCATTTTTATTGTTTACCTTGCAATTGTAATTTTTATTTAATATATATCACACAAGGAAAAATAGAAATAGGAAATTAAGGGAGGGAAAAGGAGAGGGGAAGGGAAGGTGTGCGGTACAAGGGAAAAATGGAAAATAAAGATATTGATTTCTGATTCTTTTGAACACAGTACAAGATAAAAACACTCCAACTTCAGCTTTTTGTTTTTACACATTAATATATAACTATCCATTTCTATAGTGACAAATCTAATTGACAAAATCAACATTTCATTTTTTTCCCCAACAAGCAAGAAATCCAGAAGTGGTATCCAAATGAAAAACATACTGAAATATATTCTCCTCTTTGAATAGGATGATCAATTTAACCATTCCTGTTTTATCTTCCTTGCTCTGGGAATACTATGTATTTCTGTATGAACATAATAATTTTTGTAAACTATCACCATTTTTATTAACAAAGTTAACTATGTACTTTCAAATTCTTCAAACTTCCTGGAAAAAGTACTCTTTTTTTCTTTTCAACCTTTAAAAAAAATTGCTAAACTTTCTGTAAATATTTTTCTAGAATCAAAACTTTCTGATAAAGGAGGTCATTTTTAGAGACTTGCTTAAACGTTTTATATTTAATGTTGTGTCCAGCTTCTCAAGTCTTGCTTGATTAAATGTTTAGGCCTCCTCCCCACTGTGGATCCCAATCCCTAAGCATGGGATCACATAGGCCATGATGAAAAGCAGCTCATGAAGTCCATAGAAAAGATATAATTGACTCTATTACCCACCTACCACCACCCTGCTCACTTTACCAGATAAACACACAAACACAAACCTGTGGGACTTTGTAGGTGCCCACTAATGTTGACATCTGAATGGATATGTCATCAAGAGCTCCATCAAGAAAAGTCAAAAGATTGTCCTTCTTTCCACAGCTGTAGTTGGGAACATTGGCTTCTCCAGTTGAGAGCATGTCCAGCAAGGCATCTGAAGTGCCAAGTGTGTTCATATAATTGTCATGGATATTGTAGCCAAGTGTGAGATTGTACAAAAGCTGAGAATTTTTGTTGATTTGTTGAATGGCAAAAATGAAGCGTAGGATTCTTGATGGTTCAGTAGATATACTGATATAAAAGGGGGAAAATGACATTGCCATAGGTGTATACTATAGGCTGCCCAACCAAACAGGAAATAATGAACTTTTTGCTAGTCAGTTAACTAAGGTATGTAGAAAGCACATCACAATAGTAACGGGGGACTTTAATTACCCTGACATCAACTGGTAGACAAACTCTGCACCAAGTGGAAGATCAAACAGATTCCTGACAAACTAGCAGACAACTTTGTCTCCCAAAAAGTAGAGAAGGGAACTAAGGAATTAGCCATATTGGATCTAATTCT
The DNA here is from genome assembly GCF_964194415.1 of Vipera berus. NCBI lineage: Eukaryota > Metazoa > Chordata > Lepidosauria > Squamata > Viperidae > Vipera > Vipera berus. The sequence continues at coordinate 287,202,435 of NC_138203.1, read as the reverse complement.
CACTAACAGAGATGAAATGATAGAAGGTGTTGAAGCCACGGAAACCTTGGGGGGAAGTGATCATGCAATATTGGAATTCAACATTCTGGAAGCACAAGCAATAGAACAAGTCAAACTGGAGTCTTAGACTTTAAGAGAGCTAATTTCAATAGGGGGACTGGAGGTTAAAACATATAGGGAACGGTTGCTGGAATTGGGTATGTGTAGTTTAATGAAGAGAAGGGTGAGGGGGGACATGATAGCAGTGTTCCAATATCTCAGGGGCTACCACAAAGAAGAGGGAGCCAAGCTATTCTCCAAAGCACCTGAAAGCAGGACAAGAAGCAATGGATGGAAACTAGTCAAGGAGAGAAGCAACCTAGAACTAAGGAGAAACTTCCTGACAGTTAGAACAACTAACCAGTGGAACAACCTGCCTCCAGAATTGGTGAATGCTCCAACACGGGAAGTTTTTAAGAAGAGACTGGACAGCCATTTGTCTGAAATGGTATAGGGTTTCCTGCCTGAGCAGGGGGTTGGACTAGATGACCTCCAAGGTCCCTTCCAACTTATTATTATTATTATTATTAATAATAATATTAATATTAATATTATTATTAACTTAGAGGGAGTTTGGGAAGGATTCCATGGATGAGAATTCTAAAGGGGAAAACAACTCAAGAAGCTTGGAAAATTTTGAAATGTGAGATAATAAAAGCCCAGTCTAACACAATAACAACAAAAAAGAAAAGTAACAACTCTCAAAAGAAACCAGCATGGCTACGTAAAGAACTCTCTGATAAACTGAAAGATAAAAAGGACAAGTATAAAAAGTGGAAAGAGGGAGACATAACTAAGGCAGAATATCAGCAAATAGCCCGTGCCTGCAAAGATGAGGTGAGGAAAGCTAAGGCTCAAAATGATTGGTCCATTAGTGGGGGAAAGCTAAGGAAATGATTGGTCCATTAGTGGGGGAAAGTGGCAAGAAGGTGACAAGAAAGCAGAACTATTTAACTCATTTTTTGCATCTGTCTTTATGCAAAGGGAAAAAAACAGACCAACCTATCAAAAACAGTGCCATAAAAAACAGATTAGAAACACAAGTTAAGATAGGCAAGAAAATGTTAAGTGAGCACCTGTTCAGTCTAGACGAGTTCAAATCACCAGGACCAGATGGATTACACCCCAAGGTTCTCAAGGAATTGGCAGATGGCGGTGCCTGGAATGGCTGCGGCTGCATTGGCTCTTGAAGGCGAATAGTTTTGGGAGGGATAGTAAGGGCTATAGGCCACATGAACAGGAAGATTTTAATGTGTTTGAGCAACATGGTGGAACTAAGGTAACATACGACATACGACCGACAATCTTTGCTGGCATGACGAGTTTCTAGTTGTTTCGGAACTGTTGGTGAGACCGTTAAAAGTCGTTGGCGCTTTTTGAATTTGTTCTACCAGCAGCAAGATCTGACTGCTGGCCTAGTGATGGATTGTATTGCAAATCAGGGCTGTTTCCAGAGGAGGCAGAGGAGGAGAGGACCTGGAGCTTATGGAGCAAAGGAACTGGATGAGGCTGTTGGCAGGCCCAGAGGAAAAGAGAGAGGCTTTTGGAGAAGTTGGTGGCATCAGCAGCGTGCTCCAGGGGCGAAAAGAAGCAAGGCCTCTTTAAGGAAAGGGTGGAAGAGTCAGGATCAGAAAAAGGAAAGAAGGCGAGGTTGTCAGAATACAAGCTAACTTGAGGGCTAATCCACATGGAGCCCCATTTCCATCTGTCCTGTTTGCCATCGTTCACTCCCTAGAGACTAAAATGGACAATGTGAAATTTGAGCGGGCCATGAACAAGGAGTATATATCGGAGGTGGTGACCCTTTGAGAGCTGTATGCAATGAAATTTCACTTTGATGTTTGCCGATTGGTGTACATTCAAAGTGACAATAAAGTTATCATCAGATGTAATCTCAGAACCACTGAAGTATACTTTTCAAAGCTCCTGGAGCACTGGGGAACTACCACAGGACTGGAAGAGAGCTGATGTAGTTCCCATCTTCAAAAAAGGGGGAAAAATAGATCCAGGAAATTACACACCTATCAGCCTGATCTCAATACCTGGGAAGATTCTGGAAAAGATAATCAAACAACGAATCAGAGAACAACTAGATGCAAACAAAGTCATTACTAAAAGCCAATATGGGTTTGTCAAAAACAGATCATGCCAGACAAATCTTATTACATTCTTTGACCAAGTGACAAAATTAGTGGACCAGAGGAATGCTGTGGATATAATTTACTTGGACTTCAGTAAGGCATTTGATAAAGTAGAACACAACCTACTACTTGATAAGATAAAATAATGTGGGTTAGACAGCATCACCACCAGATGGATTTGTAGCTGGCTGAAAGGCCGTGCTCAGTGTTTGGTCCTCAATGGAACTGCATATACATGGAAGGAAGTGTGTAGTGGAGTGCCCCAGGGCTCTGTTCTGGGCCCAGTGCTCTCAATATCTTCATCAACAATTTGAATGATGGGATAGATGGGGAACTCATAAAATTTGCAGACAACACCAAGCTGGCAGGAATAGCTAATACTCCAGAAGACAGGCTTAAGATACAGGAGGATCTGGACGACTTGAACACGGGGTACTATATAATAAAATGAAATTCAGTGGTGAAAAAAGTAAGGCTTTACATTTAGGCAGGAAAAAACAAATGCACAGGTATAGTATAAGTGGTACCTTGCTCAATAGTAGTTACTGTGAGAGAGATCTTGCAGTCCTAGTGGACAATCACTTAAATATGAGCCAGCAGTGTGCTACAGCTGCCAAAAAAGCCAACACAGTGCTAGGTTGCATTAACAGAGGGGTAGAATCAAGATCACATGAAGTATTAATACCACATTACAATGCCTTGGTATGGCCACACCTGAAATACTGCATCCAGTTTTGGTCACCACGATGTAAAAATGATGTTGAGAGTCTAGAAAGAGTACAGAGAAGAGCAACAAAGATGATTGGGGGACTGCAGGCTAAAACATATAGGGAACGGTTGCTGGAATTGGGTATGTGTAGTTTAACGAAGAGAAGTACAAGAAGGGAAATGATAGCAGTGTTCCAATATCTCAGGGGCTGCCACAAAGAAGAGGGAGTCAAGCTATTCTCCAAAGCACCTGAAAGCAGGACAAGAAGCAACGGATGGAAACTAGTCAAGAAGAGAAGCAACCTAGAACTAAGGAGAAACTTCCTGATAGAACAATTAATCAGTGGAACAACTTGCCTCCAGATTATTACTTTTATTACTATTACTACTACTACTACTACTACTACTACTACTACTAATATTGTATACATATGCATGGCAAGAAAAATGTATCGTCTGAGTTTACCAGATGGATGGCATAGGGAACAAAGCTGTTACAGAATCTAGTAGTTCTGTTATAAATACTTCAAAACCTCCTCCCAGAGGGGAGTAACAGAAAGAGACCGTGAAGTGGGTGTGTGGGGTCTCTAACAATTCTTTGAGCTCTATGCATTTAGTGCTTATAAGCAGTTGTGATTAACTCAGGATTGTACAGAGATGGGAAAATAATTTGGACTTGGGGTGAGGGGGTTCCTCCATCCTTGGATTGGGGTCCCTTAAAATAAAACATTAAAAGAAGCCATGGAAATCCAAATGATTCAAGAAATTAGACAATACAGCAGTAACTGAAAGAAGAGTGTTAGGACCGCAAATGGAGGAAATGCAACTCCATCACGCTGAATGACTTACCAGAGAGATTGATTATAAGGAGCTGTGTTGAAAGATACTGTTATAGGGGATGTTATTGTGGCAGAGGAGACTATACTAATGAGATGGTCTCCTGGCCTGTAATAGTTCCATTGTTTTTTCCCATCCTGCTGCTCCAAATTCAGCAGGCATTTCTTTCTAAGCTTGCCAAAGACTGGCTGAAACATCAGCAGCAGCAGAAGCAGAAGAAGGTCCATAATTCATGGGGCTGAATCAATCCCCTTCCTGTTTCTAAACGAGAACAAGAGTTCAACAAATTCAAAGCACGTTCAAAAGATGAAACTGAGAGTGACTTTCTTGATTGAGAGAAAGATAAAAGAACTTCACCTGGAAAGGAGAGAAAGGTATTTGCACCACACAGAATGTGACCTGAGACATTGATCCTTTCCTGATGCAAGATCCCTTGCATGTTGCTTCAGTTTGATGTTTACATCAAAGGCAATCTCTGGAGAACTATCAGGAGACACCTGAAAGACCAGGATTTAATAATTACTGTAAGAAGCAACTTCTCTGAGGACTCTGAACTACTTCTGGGCCTCCATGTGCAGAGGAGAAGATGGAAAAAAGCATGTTAATGAAAAATCACAGATACACCCTAGAGGGCATTGGTCTGAGGTTGTTGGAATAGAATAGAATAGAATAGAATAGAATAGAATAGAATAGAATAGAATAGAATAGAATAGAATAGAATAGAATAGAATAGAATAGAATAGAATAGAATAGAATAGAATAGAATAGAATAGAATAACAACAACAACAACAACAAGTTGGAAGTGACCTTGGAGATCATCTAGTCTAATAATAATAATAATAATAATAATAATAATAATAATAATAATAATAATAATAATAATAATAATAATAATAATAATAATAATAATAATAATAATAATAATATTGGAAGGGACCTTGGAGGTCTTCTAGTCCAGCCCCCTGCTCAAGCAGGAAACCCTATACCATTTCAGGCAAATGGCTGTCCAGTCTCCTCTTAAAAACTTCCAGTGTTGGAGCATTCACCACCTCTGGAGGCAGGTTGTTCCACTGGTTAATTGTTCTAACTGTCAGGAAGTTTCTCCTTAGTTCTAGGTTGCTTCTCTCCTTGACTAGTTTCCATCCATTACTTCTTGTCATGCCATCAGGTGCTTTGGAGAATAGCTTGGCTCCCTCTTCTTTAGGGCAGCCCCTGAGATACTGGAACACTGCTATCATGTCACCCCTCACCCTTCTCTTCCTTACACTACACATACCCAATTCCAGCAACCGTTCCCTATATTTTTTAGCCTCCAGTCCCCCAATCATCTTTGTTGCTCTTCTCTGTACCCTTTCTAGAGTCTCAACATCTTTTTTACATCGTGGTGACCAAAACTGGATGCAGTATTCCAGGTTTGGCCTTACCAAGGCATTGTAAACTGGTATTAGTAGTACTTCACTTGATCTTGATTCTATCCCTCTGTTAATGCAGCCTAGCACTGTGTTGGCTTTTTTGGCAGCTGCAGCACACTGCTGGCTCATATTGAAGTGATTGTCTACTAGGACTCCGAGATCACTCTCACAGTTGCTACTATTGAGCAAAGTACCACCTATACTCTACCTTTGCATTTGATTTTTCTTGCCTAAATATAGAACCTTACTTTTTTCACCATTGAATTTTGTTTTCTTAGATAGAATAGAATAGAATAATAACTTCATTGTCACTTTAAATGTACACTAAGAGTATACATTAAAATGAGATTTCATTGCATACAGCTCTCAAAGGATAACCACCTCCAATATACACTGCATAAATAAAAGAAAAAATAAATAAAATAAATTTTGCATACACACAGAGAGAGAGAGAGAGAGTGAGTGAGTGAGAGAGAGAGAAACGACACAGTCTTGTTTGGATGTATACATAAACATGGCAAGAAAAATGAATCTTGTGAGATTCCCAGACGGATGGCATAGGGAACCAAGCTTTTTACAGAACCTTGTAGTCCTTGTAGAAATACTTCAAAAAGTCATCCTAGATGGGGGCAACAGAAACAGACCGTGAAGTTGGTGTGTGGGGTCGCTAATAATGCTTGGAAGTCTAAGCACATATGAGCACTTATAAGCAGTGTCCTAAATAATGGGAAGCGAGTTTCCTATAATCTCAGCTGTCCTTACCATTCTCTGTATGGTTGTGGTCCTGAAAGGAAGTTTCAGGACATAACTAGAAAGTGATTCTGAAGGAAGATAGTTTGACACCCAGAAAACTGGGTGTTGTCCTTCAATGTAGTCTCTTGTCTCCAGAGACTCCTGTGGAAGGTCACCCAGAACTATAGAGTTTGGTGCCATCCTAGGTTGATGACACTTAACTCTAGTGCTGCCTGTCTTCTAATTCCAGGAATTACAGATTCCAAGAAATCTGTAATCTTGAACCCTTCCTAATGTTAAGACAAGGGCCTATTTGTGATTTAGAATAGACTAGAACTAGAGCTGTTCCACTGGTTGATTGTCCTTACTGTCAGGAAGTTTCTCCTTAATTCCAGGTTTCTTCTCTCTCTTAATTTCCAACCATTGTTTCTTGTCCTGCTTTGGTCCTTTGGTGAACAACGTGACTCCCTCTTCTTTGTGGCAGCCCCTCAAGTACTGGAATACTGCTATCATGTCTCCCCTCTTTCTTCTTTTCTTTAGACTTAGTCAAACCCAAGTCCTGCAGCTGTTCTTTGTATATTTTAGTCTCCAGGCCTTGGATCATCTTAGTTGCTCTTCTCTGAATTTTTTCCAAGGTCTCAACATCTTTTTTGTGATATGGTGACCAAAATTGGCTGCAGTATTCCCGGTGTGGTCTTACTAGGGTTTTATAAAGTGGGAGTAATGCTTTGTGTAATCTTGATTCTATGCCTCTGTTTATATAACCCAGGATTGTATTAGCTGTTTTGGCTGCTGCTGCACACTACTGGCTCATAGTCAAGTGATCATCCACTACGACTCCAAGGACTCCTATTTACTTTTCCATTAAATCTCCATATATTAATCCCAAATTGGAAGTGATTTTAATGTTGCTCATGCAAAAGAGGAATTTCATTTCCCCTCTGTTCTAGAAATATGAATTTTGGGCTGATATTTCAGACTAAGGGACAGGAAATTGACAGACAGACAACCTCAAAGATGCTTTTTAAAGAGGCAACTGGACTGTTTTGTTTTTCTTAGAAGACGTTTTGCTTCTCACCCAAGAAGCTTCTTCAGCTCTGAGAGAAGCGAAATGTCTTCAGAGAAAAACAGGAAAGTCCAGTTGCCTCTTGAAAAATCACCTTTGGTCAAACTATGACCTGGATGACTGAGAATCTCCATAAAGGACAGTCAGACAACTGTATCATTGGGTAAATATGGAATAAGTATTGGGTGGATAGATGTTATTTTTTATTTTACACTCACCCTTGTAAGATCCCGAGAACGTTTATATTTTGAAGTGTCTTTGTTTATTAAACAAACAGTGGACTGTGAGGTCTACAGCTAAGATGGTAGCAATGTCCACAGCATGGTCAATGGTGAGACCCGATTTCTTGCTACATCAATCCAGAATATGATTTGGGGCAACTTGTTGGGTAGATGCTCTTCTGCTTGTTGGGTAGATGCTCTTCACATTCCTTTGACATTCCCATCTTTGAGGATGTGTTTGACCTTCCCTTCTTAAGCCTTCCAGGCACTTTGAAGATGCAGTTGGGAATCCCTGTGTTCCTGGTTTATCATGGTTGATTGTTGAGGGATTCTGTTTCATATCGGGATGGGGGGGTTATGTTTATATGTACATCCTGTTCTAGAAGGGAGAGCTCCCAGTGAGTGAGGGGGGGAAGTTGAGGTAATAGGTAGATTCATCCTGACAGTGAGGGACAGAGAATCGCCCATCTCTCTCTGGTCCACTACTTGAAACTTGTCTTACTCTAGTTATCAACTCTAGTTTCCCACAAGAAAATCTGGTTAGTTAACAATAGCTTTCCATACACCCCGCCCACTGAGTGTTCATGCTGGCCAATCACATTTCTTTGGTTTGTTATGAGAAAGGTCCACTTCTCCATCAGACACCTATTTTTGTGACCTTGGTTCTCGCGGTCTATAGATGGCTTCTTAAAAATCCCATTTCTTTCCCAAACTTCTCCTCCTCCCTGTTTCTGTGGCAAGTTGAGTAGTGACAGAAGTTAGCAAGCATCTTAGCAATTCAATTCTTTTTTTACACATTTTATTAAGTACAGAAAAAAATAATTAAAAACATTGAACGTAGTATATCATCTTTGCCTGATCATTCCACATTGGTAACCTTGCATGTGGTACATAAGAAAATACATATTACAATTCAATTCTGATAGCCCCGTTACCAGATTTTTGGTCGCTGTGGGTTCTGGCTGTGGCTTTTGAATGCCATGTTGATGTATAAGAAAGATGCCCTGATCATGATGTTATCTGTCATGTCTCACTGAAGTCTGGTTGTTCCCAGAGTAGAGGCATTCCCTTCTTGGTTTGAAATGTGGCCACCCTGATTTGTCGTTTCACCCCAGGCAAGAGCCCTAGAAGTGGGGGTTAAAACCCCTTAGAAGCTCCACCATCCAAATTATTGGAGGCGAGGTCATTTGATGGAAGTTGGACTTAAGGAAACTAATGGCTGCTGGTGGAATTGCTCTCCCTGCTGCCCATTTCCAAACATCTTTTCATTCCCAGGCTCTAAACTGGACCAAGTTCTTCAAGGCGTCATTGAGCTAAAAAGATACAGGATGCTTCCAGTTCATGTTATCTGATATACAAAGGAAAGAAATAACATTATGGACCACTGCAGGAAATTAGTTTCATCATTTACTAGAAAGAGGAATCTGAAAAAAGGAACTGGGCTAGGTTGGGGAAGAGGGAACAGGTTTGGCAACAGGCAAACTGTGCACTCTGGAGAAAAAGCCAGGGCTTCAGGATCAAATTCTATCAAAACTGAAGGAATTACTTTGTAGTCAGGTAAATTTTGGATCGGGTTTTTTTTCCTGAACATCAACAGAGGAAAAACTGGGAGATCCAGGGAGTTGGGCAGCATATATAAAATACAGAATAACAGAGTTGGAAGAGACCTTGTAAGTCTTCTAGTCTATCCCCCTGCTCAAGCAAGAGACCTATAACATTCCAGACAAATGGGTGTCCAATCTTTTCTTATAAGCAGCCATGACTTTTGGAGGGAAGCAATTCCACTGGTTAATTGTTCTAACTGTCAGGAAGTTTCTCCTTAGTTCTAGGTTGCTTCTCTCCTTGACTAGTTTCCATCCGTTGCTTCTTGTCCTGCTTTCAGGTGATTTGGAGAATAGCTTGACTCCCTCTTCTTTGTGGCAACCCCTAAGATATTGGAACACTGCTATCATGTCACCCCTCACCCTTCTCTTCGGTAAACTAGACATACCCAATTCCAGCAACCGTTCCTTATATGTTTTAGCCTCCGGTCCCCTAATCATCTTTGTTGCTCTTCTCTGTACTCTTTCTAGACTCTCGACATCTTTTTTACATTGTGGTGACCAAAACTGGATGCGGTATTCCAAATGTGTCCTTACCAATTGTCTATAAAGATTGAATGTTAAAATAACCAGGATATGTATAAACTAAAAAAATTATTGATAAATATAAGAAAGTTATTTTTATTTAATTGATATAATAAGAATTGTATTAGTTTAAACATGAGACAGTAAATATTAAGGGGAAAAGAGAGGAAATACTTAATGTAGTAGTTTGAGACTTGTACTAAAGATATTTGTATGTTATTGAATTATCGATTAACTCAGCCTCCACGTTGCTTTTAAAATATTTAAATGTAAAATTAGAAAATCAATAGAACTTTTTTTTTTAAAAAAAGGAAATTCCTTAGGTTGACCAAATCAATAAATTTGCCTTGAAATATCATCATCATTTCCCCCATTCGTTCTCCAGAAGAACCAAAAGGATTCTCATGTTCCTCAGAGATGTACTGTTCAGTTGCTTTCTTTCTTTGGACTTTGGGGTAGGTTTTTTCCCCATCTTTGGATTTGGGTCTCTTAAAATAAGACACAAGAAGACTTTACATTGCAAAGTTTTATAGGAGATTATGGACAGGGCTCACCCGGTGTCCAGTTCTATTGAACATGGAACCCCCTGTAGCCTGACCCTGAGTCTTAGCTTTTCTTTGAGAGGGCGATGGGCTCCTGTTTTAAAAATGTTCCTCCTCCTGGAGCAGTATCTGACCCTGTTTTGCCCTGAGGCCCATTTACCTCTCCTGGGAATGTCTTCAGCTTGAGGTTCCCTCTGGTGACCTTTACAGACAATGATGATGTGCCCCTGTTTGCCACAGGCTCGACACACTGCAGTGCGCAACCTGCACTCTGATCGCTGATGCTGTTCTCCACAGCCGGCACAGCTAGAGAAGAATGGCCACTACCATCTGGCCTTGTCAGATAGCCACTACCTTCTTCTTGGTGTTCTGTACCAGCCTGCTACCGGCCCTGCAACAAAAGCAGGTATGACCCCTTTACAAACGGCAAGAGGCTGGAATAACGTCTGCCACATTTATTACTACAAAAACAAACAAGACACGAACCAAGATACAGGAGCTTTGAAACACTATCCGAGCGGTTGCTTTCAGCAAACCAGCCCTCCCCACACATTCCCTTTATAAAGAGTTCAGGGCATGGCTTCTCTCTCCCTCCTTCCGAGAAGCCCCATTGCCTTCCTCTGTTTACTCCTACTTGACTGCCTCCTGCGTCGGGCGTCCTTGAACAGGGCCAGCTGTGGGTCATCTTCATCCACACTGTCAGGCTCACACAGCTGGGTCTCCATGGTGACCAAGTGGGAGGGGCCTGCCTGAGGGCAATCATCAGCAAGATCTTCAACCCCCTCAGCAAGGTCTTCAACACCCCCCTCCTCCTCTGAGTCGTCCGACCCAACTGCCGAACCCACAGGCTGACCCTGAATCACAACACTTGGTAGCTTCTGCACCCGGTCGATCTCATCATCTTTGTCTGGGTTGTTTGTTCTATTTGTGGCTTCATGGTGAACAGCTGTCTGGCTGAGGGGAGTCTTCAGAGGTCATAGAGCCTTCACTGCTCCACCAGCGGCCTCTTCTGCCAACACCTCTTTTAATGCATCCTGTAATGTCAAGGCTTCCTTTGCAAACAGCCTCTGCTGTAAGTCTCTGTTTCTCAGGCCACATACGAGTTGGTCCCTGAGCTGATCCTCTAAATCTTGGAATTCACAGAGTCTGGATGCCTGCCTTAGGGCATCCATGAATTCAGCTGCTGACTCCCCAGGCTGTTGTTGTCTTGTTCGAATGCATGCTGCCAAGCAATAATGGACAGCCGGGTTCAAAATGTTCTTTAGCCTCCTCTTTAGATCAGCGTAGGTGACTGATTCTAAGCTGGCTGCGGCTATCAGCTTCTCTGTGATGTCAAAGGTTGCCTGCCCATATATGCAGAGCAGGATTGCAGCCTTCAGTCCATTGTCTCTCACCTGGTTGGCCTGCAGGTAATTCTCCACCCTGGAGACGTAGGAGCTCCATTGTTCAGGGTGAGAAACATCAAATTTGTTCAGCTTGCCCACTTTGGCCATACCTGACACTCAGGTCTGGGTCAGATGCCTTCTGCTGTTAAGGAGTTGCTGTGTGAATCCTGGGGACGGATCCCTCAGGAAGACTGCCTCCAGGGTGGCTTACTGGCAGGCAGCTTCCAGTGTGGCTTACTGGCAGGCAGGCTGGGGACGTAGTCCCTACCAGGGCTCTTGTGCCTGGTGTCACACCCAAGTGACTTCTGGCTCAAGTGCTTCAGCTCTTCTTTAGCAGCATCCCACCTTCGTCACCAATGTTAAATGTTAAGTTCAATGAGGCATTGATCAGACCGAAGGTTAAAGCAACAGCTCTTTATTGAAGTAACACAGAAGTGGCTCTAACAGCCACTTAGTTTCTATTTATATCAGACTGCCACTAGGTGGCAGCCAATGAATTTAAAGCAACATTTCCTGCTCAAAGTGCAGGCTTGTAGCTAACATGAAAACAGTTAGAGACTTGATTTAAACATATTCAGCTAACAACTTATAACTGCCATTAGAATTTGGGTCAATACACAACACTAACCATAAATGCTGCATATTATCAGTGTCCAAGAAGACCGAGAAATTCTTGGACGGTAGGAAGAAACAGCCACAATACAATGAAGAAAGAAGACACAACCAACCTCAGATATTTCTACTGAATTTGAGAATAAATGTGATTGCAGGATGAGTTCTCTTTGTGAAGAGGAACTCATTGCAACTTTCCATTTTAAGATGGTAAAAACAGGTCTTCTGGATCAGGCCACAGCCACCCTCATCTCCCAGAGACCACACAGATACTTCTGGAGTATCCACAAGGAAAAATGGACATGTTTGAGTTATCCAAACCTCTGACCAGATGTTGAGTTCCAATTTCACCTCCTTCCCTCACACCACATCAATAGAACACTTAATCAACCTATTCTGTGGGAATTATTTTCTAGAAAACCTATGAGGCTGTATCTTCATTTGTCTCTTGTTTAACTTCTACATAGCAACAGCAATAGCACTTAGACTTATATATCACTCCATAGTGCTTTACAGCACTCTCTGAATAGACATTTTGAATCTAGCACTGCAAAGGATGCCAATTGCATAATAATAATAATAATAATAATAATAATAATAATAATAATAATAATAATAATAATAATAATAATAATAATTATTATTATTATTATTATTATTATTATTATTATTATTATTATTATTATTATTATTATTATTATTATTATTATTATTATTATTATTATTATTATTATTATTATTATTATTATTATTATTATTATTATTATTTAGAGTCTCCCCCCAACAATTATTTCTGGCATATCAACAAGATTCCCATTGCACAAGTATCATGTTTAAAATAAGTGGGTGGCATTTTAGGTAGATTAATAGCACAGGACAGATATAATCATGAGACTAAAATCACAGTGGCCAAATTGTGATTCTACTGGACCAGAATGGGGGACACTATTTTATTTATTTATTTTATTTATTTATTTATTCGGTTTATATACCGCCCTACTCCCAAAGGACTCAGGGCGGTTTACAAGGCAAAATTTAAAAACAATACAATATAAAATTAAAATTAAATTAAATTAAGTCTAGCCGCAAAAATTAAAATCACAATTTAAAAACATTAAACCCCTCAGTCCAGACCAGATAGCTCAAAGAGCCAGGTTTTTAGGTCCCGGCGAAATGAACGAAGGTCGGGGGCAGTCCGGAGTTCCGTTGGCAGTTGATTCCATAGGGCAGACGCGCCCACAGAGAACGCCCACCTGCCCTTTAATTATTTCAAGCAAAATTTTTGGCCCTGATCATAAGCTGCTCCTTCGTATTCAGGTCTGGCTTCAGAATGATAATGTAGCACTTGGGTATGAAGATGCAACCCAGCAGACCAGCACTGGAGGCCAGGATGGAGAAGATCTGCACAGCCACCATGTATTTCCCTTTGGTGCTGAGGTAGGTGGGCACAAAAGTTAACCAGACACTGCAAAAGACCAGCATACTGAAGGTGATCAGCTTGGCTTCATTGAAGGCCCCAGGCAGTTTCCTGGCCAGGAAAGCCATCATGAAGCAGATGGAAGCCAGAAATCCCAAATAGCTGAGGGTTATGTAGAACATAACAACCGAGCCTTCATTGCATTGTAGGATGATCACTCCAGGCTGGGAGTGGAGGTCAGAGTCAGGGAATGGGGAAGAAACTCCAAGCCAGATGGAGCAGATGATAAATTGGACAGCAGAACAAGAAAAAATGATGGAGTTGGCCAAGCTTTTCCCCAACCATCTCTTCACTTGGTTTCCTGGTTTTGTGGCCAGGAAAGCCAACACAACCATGACTGTTTTGGCCAAGAGAGAAGAAATGGCAATTGAGAAGGTGATACTGAAAACCATTTGTCGGAGAAGGCAGGTGGCTTTTCTTGGTTGACCAATAAAGAGAAAAGGAGACAAGAAGCAAAACAGGAGACAGACAAGGAGGATATAAGACAAATCTCGATTGTTGGCTTTGACAATGGGAGTTTCTAGGTATTTGATGAATATGATTAAAACAGCACCTGAGATTAGAAACAAGAATAGTACAAAAGAGACCAAGACGATGCCCAGGTATTCTTCATATGACAGGAAGGTTATAACTTTTGGAATGCATTGGACTCGGTCCTCATTTGGATATTTATCATCCGGACACTTGGTGCATTTTTGTGTATCTGAGAAAACCCCAAAGCAATATTTCTTTAACATTCTGTCTTTTTACTTTTTAAGGAATGCCTTCTTAGGATAAAAACTGACACCAGGAGCTTTTTCCTGGATGCATTGCTTAACATCGTCATAGAAAGATGATAAATAAGCTGTAGCTTGATTTTTTGGGGTGGGGCTAATATAAGTCCTACCTCAAAAATAAGCCCTAGTTTTCGGGTGAGGCACATACCTAAAAATCAAACTAGGGTGGGGGCGGGGCTGTGGAGCTTCCTCACACACCACACACCCACTTACCTTGTAGCCAGGCCTCTCCTCACTGGCCCACTTCTTCTGCAGCGTCTTCTGCAGCCAGGCCTGCATTTCTCAGTCACAGGCCTTTCCAGAAGGCCACTGCAGCTGAAAACCGAGCTATGGATTCAATCCATAGCTCAGTTCTGCAAGACCTCTGCAGCTGAGGATTGAATCCATAGCTCGGTACTCAGTTGCAGAGGCCTTCCGGAAAGGCCTGTGACTGAGAAATGCAGGCCAGGATGCAGCTGCACAATGAAGTTGCTCCTTAGGCTGCAGAAGTGGATTGGCTGGCTGGGGTTGTCAGTGCTGGAGGTGAGTATAAAAGATATCCCCTGAAAGTAAGACCTGGTGCCACTTTTGGAGGCAAAAAAAAAAAAGATCCGGTCTTATATTTGGGGAAACATGGTAGCTAAGGTCTATGATATTTGGTGATGTCCTAGGAACCAGATGATTTCCTGTCAAATATGCAGAACCTTCATAGGAACCTACATTATTAGAGGTAAATAATGAATCAGTTCATCTTTCTAGTCAAATATTCTGAGTCCTGTCATATTGCACTTCTTAGTATAGTGGCCTCACAAGATGCCTATCTTGGGAAGACTAATTGTCTGGCAGAGAAAGCTAGTCCTGCAAACAATTGGGAGCAGTGGTAATATGGATGCAATAAGGTGCACCCATAACTGTCCACACCACTCATTGTGGGCCAGTGACAACTTTTCAGTGATCCTCAAGCAGAGGGTCATGTAGAATGGATTAAATTATCTTCCAGGTGGTGAACCTAAGACAATTCCTCAAGTTTCAAAGCATTCATATGTTCCTAGAAAGATAAATATGGAAGGATAAATCCTAATTAAAAAGTAGAAGAGATATTCCCTCTGGCAGTAGTAAAGCTTTCCCAATATGCCACACCCTCCTATCTCTTTCCAGCACCTTGTCATTTTGCTATTCTTCCCTTTACATAAGAAATTATGCAAAATAATTTCAAAATAAACAGAAAAATAATCGAATTTCAGTGTATTTTAAATTTCACTTTCATGCTCTGGATGAAAGTCAAGTCTGTTGGTTGAGCAGGGGGTTGGACTAGAAGACCTCCAAGGTCCCTTCCATTTCTATTCTGATTCTAGCCCACTTCCACAAGATCTTTCCTTTTCTTTGGTGTTACCCACCTTCCTGAGTGGAGATGGTCCCCTCTGGACAAGGGATGCAGTCGTAGCAGCAAATTGGCTCTCCTTCTCTCTTCTGCTTGACAAATCCAGGGTGACAGCTTTCCACACATTTGGACTGAGGAAGAGACTAAGCAGAAAAACAAAGAGTAACAAAGAAAATATCCTAGCATTAACCACCCATAGAAAATGGAGATAGACATCAACATTAGCAAATAGTCTCTGGGTTTCTCTTAGGTAAATATGAAATTTCTGGCTAGTTCCAAATGGTTATAATAGAGATAACTACTGGCAAAGACTTCATTTAGTTCTTCCATTTTATTTATTACGTATTACATTGGAATATACGACTTTTCTATTTAATAAAGTCTGGAGTGATGAAAGTGAGAAAAGATTTAAGCATTAAGTGACAACTAGTGTGTTTCTCCTCAGGGCTTTATTAGCATTATTTCCTCCATTCCTTATATATGCATGATTTTAAAGTATGATGAAATTTGATCTAAAGTATGATGACCCAACAAACAACATTATAAGTTTTATAAACCCCACATTTAATTCTCAGTGAAGATGATCCACCTTGGCGAGTAGGCCTAACCCAGTTGAAGTGAGTCCTAAGTCTTTGGAAAACAAAGGAAAGACATTGATAGTTTCCCAACCTTGTTGAGCAAGTTTAGATGTGAAAGAGCATTTTGGTTGATTACAAGTCTCTGTCCTTCAAAACTCCCCAGTTGTTCTTTGATGGGATGATCAATAGGGAGAACCACCACACTCATGATGTTCAGATCTGCTGCTACATCTCCATTTTGATCCAGGTATATTTTCTCCTGGGATAAATTGCAGAACTCATTCTTCTCCAGATAGGCATGGAACTAGAATGGAAATGCTCAGAAATTTTAAAAGCAGAAACCTTGATTCCTTATCCCAGGTGGTCTTTTCACATTTGAAACTTTCTTCTACAGTTGTCTATTATGCAAATATGCTTAGTTGGAAGAACATAATTACCATTATCTTCAAAAATCAAAAAGTTCAGCACAATTTGTCAACCACATAGATTAGAACAGATCGAAAATAAATTGAGCAAACAAATAATTAAAGAGACTGTTCATGAACCCCTTGAAAACAAAACAGTGATTACCAGATTGTTTTGTCATGAAGAATGTTGCCAGTTGATTTTCTCCCAGGTAGACCAGATGGGAAACATCACCAGATGATTTAATTCTACTTTATTCTAAAGCTAAGTTAACATCTTGCAAGTCTGAAAGTACAACTCTCTCACCAACTCTTTTAACAGCCTGAAAAGTTAGGGAGGATCCTCTTTTCATTTATTTCTCTGCCCATTAGGCAATGGCAGCCTCTCGACCTTTTATCTGATTGATTTTAGGCAGCATCTCTTCCATCCATCCCTTGAGTTCAATCCCACATATTCTAATCTAAATAGGTTGTGAGAATTGTCAGGCATGAAAGGGTAGGTTAACACATAGGGGTTCAATTAAACTGATTTATTACTAAGTTCATGCAAAAGAATCTTCTCAACCAACAGTTGGCAGATGAGTGTCAATGGCATTCAAACTTACTGTAGTTTTTTTGTGGCAATGTAGGGGTTCAAGGCTGATCACTCTTTAAACCCCATCCCCTGTTTTGTCAATTCCCCTATATCTTTATTTTAGCAAAATATTAGCAAATAATTTCTAATGTATAAGAACCTAATTAAGTGAGGCTGGATGGTACGATATTTAAGTGGATAAAAAACTTTTAAAAATTGTATTCAAATAATTTTCAATATTTTAATAAAACAGGGTAGATATGAATGACAATTAGTTCTTGGTTATCTATTCTTCTATATTGTTATTAATAGAGATACATAGAGTTGGTAAATCATGATTTCATGATGGAAGATTTATACCACCTCTTAAAAGAAGCTGTTTTGCTCTCATTTTTTTAAAAAAAAAAGACTATTTTTTTCTGAAAAATATTTATGGTTTCTTGATAGAGGTACATGAGTAAAACCCAGTAAAAATATATCTGATTTTTAGCAACTAGGACTTGACAAGCTGTGATACTTTGTATAAGAAAAAAACTGTGGCAGCTACAGTGTAGATCTTTCATTAAGGTTTCATTTGCACTTCTTCTAAAACTGGATGAATACTGCATCCAGTTTTGGTCACCACAATGTAAAAAAAAAAGATGTTGAGACTCTAGAAAGAGTGCAGAGAAAAGCAACAAAGATTATCAGAGGACTGGAGGCTGAAACATATAAGGAACGGCTGCTGGAATTGGTTATGTCTAGTTTAATGAAGAAAAGGATGAGGGGGGACATGATAGCAGTCTTCCAATCTCTCACGGGTTGCCACAAAGAAGAGGGATTCTAACTATTTTCCAAAGCACCTGAGGACAGGAGAAGAAGCAGTGGATGAAAACTAATCAAGTTAGAACAATTAATCAGTGGAACAACTTGCCTCCAGAAGTTGTGAATGCTCCAACACTGGAAGTTTTTAAGAAGAAATTGGACAATCATTTGTCTGCAATGGTAGGGTTTCCTGCCTGAACAGGGGGTTGGACTAAATGACTTTATTATTAGGGTTAGGGTTAGGGTTCTATTCTATTCTATTCTATTCTATTCTATTCTATTCTATTCTATTCTATTCTGTTCTGTTCTGTTCTGTTCTGTTCTGTTCTGTTCTGTTCTGTTCTGTTCTGTTCTGTTCTGTTCTGTTTTTATTATTATATATGTACGCTGGCCATTGATTATAATAAATTATTTTTAATTTTTTTTTTATTTTAATTCCATTTATATCCCGCCCTTCTCCGAAGACTCAGGGCGGCTTACAAGCTTAGCAGTAGCCTTCATTCTATGTATATGCCTGCTTAGTAGGGCTTTCACACACACCCCAAGCGGCATTATTACAAAGTCAGCTTAATTGCCCCCAACAATCTGGGTCCTCATTTTACCTACCTCGGAAGGATGGAAGGCTGAGTCAACCTTGAGCCTGGTGGGATGCGAACCTGCACTAATTGCAGGCAGCTGGTGTTAGTTAAGGAAGCATTAGCCCACTGCTCCACCAAGGCTCCAAATTAGTAGGGAAGAAAGGGAATCAAATGTTTGTCAATTGGCAATTGATACCTGCCATGCTTGCAGCCTTGAAGCCCCCAGACTGTCTTTGCCCTCCTTCCTTCTTCTTTTGGATGTGGAGGAATAAGCAGCATTCAAGGCATGTGCCAGAGTCTTAACAATAATGTAAATACGGTGATTATTTGTGATCTGGATTCTGTTCCTTTTCTTTTGGGTCTCCAAAGTTGCTATCTCGGTGCATCTTCTCCGGCTTTTGACCGAAAAGAGATTCTTTGAAAAAAAACAGCGAAATGACTGCTCTCGAAAATGGGGTTCCACAAAGAGTTTGGTTTGAAAAACCTCATCCTTTGGATTGTTTTTGGCCTGAAAAGCAAAGCTCCAAATACTATGGATGTATTTGAAAAGTCTGCGTTTTCTCACTGGAAATTCCCCTAAGACTGTCGTGATCCAGACTTTCCCTTCAATGGGTCCTGGTAAACTCTCAAGTTTTAAATGGAAAGGAAGAATTCTGGGCAGAAGGGAAACAAATTCTATGAAGTGAACAAAGACATTGACTTGTCTCCACTTAGAGATATCATCTCCAGAGAGTGCTGTTTCTCCAGTCACTGAGAATAATTGTGATATAACAACACAAATTCCATTTGTGACAAGCACAGGAGTAAAAGTCCTCATGAAATTCTCTCCATTCTCTACATCTGAAGCAAAGAGGCCAATCAATGTCCATCTGAAATAGAGCAGCAATTGAACAATTCCTGGGTAATGGAACCCTTCTTTGGGAAGCATGTGGTGGAAAAAAGGGAATTGACTTTTATCACTCAGAATCTCTGAAACAATTCTACCTCTAACCTAAAAACATAATGAAGAATGCTAGTTTATATTTGAGGTCATATCAATTCCAAAATATTAAGTTTTAAGAAATTCAACTTGGTTGTTTTGAATGTATTAGAATAGTTTATTACTGATTAACCATTAGGCCATATTAAGATACATACTGTAATATAAAACAGAACATCTTATTAAATATCATATTTGCAATATACTGTATACAATAGAATAAAAGAAACAAAGTTATCACAAAAGAATAAAGTATCACCCCTACAATTTACCAGATGTGCAGATCTCAACTGAACTGTTTTGTTAAAAAATGGGCCAAGTTAGAAGTAATTATTAAATTTTGTTCACACAGGAAATACATTGTTTTAAAATGAGGATCCCAATAGGTTGCACATCTATCCAAGATATTGATCTATAGTATTTCTTGAATAATTGAGATTAAAATAATACATATTTAAGTCTTCTCCTTGGGAACTCTGCAAATACAATTCTGTTCATAATAGGGGTCATAATAGGGTTCTCCTTACTAGCACTGATGATGTTACCTAGTTAGGGTAATGAAACATCTGCAAGAAAATAAGCAAGCTCAGAGAGCACCAAGGATCCCTCAATAGGGGACTTGCGTAGATCTTCCATATTTAACCACTGTATCCAGCTGCTCAAATCTTGCTCAAGTAAATAATGCCCTAAGGTGTTTAAGCATTTCTGCATTCAAGTACTTCACAATTTGGAAGGTCCATTTGTAGCAGCTCATCCATTTCAATGTGTCAAATTTACTGAAGATGGCTATATTTTTCTCTGCTGTGCCATCCTGGATTCTTTGTGTAACAATCATTATAGCTTGTTCTTCATTTGTACAAGAAACAGGGAAATCCAGAGCTCCTAATATAATTTGTCAGTTGTACAATCTCAGAGGTCTTTCATTGAAATTTTGCCTGTTCTATCAAAGACAGTTTTGGTAGTCTGTTGCTTTCCATAGCATTAATTTTACACCAATAATTATATTCCTTGAATTTAGACAAAGAACAAATAGCATAAAATACCTAATTCTGCTCTAACAGTAGATGAAGCCCTCTTGTTGACACCCAGGTAAGTTCTCAGATGCTGTGATTGTTTTTTTTTCTAATAGTGGTATCTTTTTTGAACCACAAACACCAGCTCCATATAAGCGTATTCTTGGTTTTATATATTTTAATAAATGAGGCTAAGAAAGCTGGATGGCTATGATTTTTTTTTAAAAAAATTAAGCAGTACATTCATTCATGCCCTTGCTCAAGTGAACTCCTTTGATGAGAAAGAAGCCATGATCCTATCTCAGAGAAAATTATCCTTAGGTAAGAAAAATGGTTGGCTCACCACTGAATAAGCTATCTATGGCCATGATGTTATTTTCCAAAGACTATGACTTTTCCCTTTGATTTATTAATAATCAAGAGAATTATTATGACAGTGAGAACTATGTCTTTTTAATAACCTATGTAACCCAACACATTAGTATATTATTATTTGTGGAACCAAAGCACCTGAGAGTAGGACAAGAAGCAATGGATGGCAACTAATCAAAGAGAAAAGCAACCTAGAACTAAGAAGTAATATCCTGACAGTCAGAACAATTAATCAGCGGAACAACCTGCCTCCAGAGGTTGTGAATGCTCCAACACTGGAAGTTTTTAAGAAGAGACTGGACAGCCATTTGCCTGAAATGGTATAGGGTTTCCTGCCTGAGCAGGGGGTTGCACTAGAAGAACTCCAAGGTCCCTTCCAAATCTCTATTCTATTCTATTCTATTCTATTCTATTCTATTCTATTCTATTCTATTCTATTCTATTCTATTCTATTCTATTCTATTCTATTCTATTCTATTCTATTCTATTCTATTCTATTCTATTCTATTCCATTCCATTCCATTCCATTCCATTCCATTCCATTCTATTCTATTCTATTCTATTCTATTCTATTCTATTCTATTCTATTCTATTCTATTCTATTCTATTCTATTCTATTCTATTGCACTCCAGTCCACTCCACTCCACTCCACTCCACTCCATCCACTCCACTCCACTCCACTCCATTCCATTCCATTCCATTCCATTCCACTCACTCAAGAGGAACCTAATATATATTTTAGCCACAATATCTATTAGATGAGTGGGCCAGTGATTGCTAGGGTCCCTTTTATTGCCCCTTTTAAATACAGGTAGCCCTTGACTATAAGTCTTTTAGTGGCTGTTTGAAGTTACAACAGCAGTGAAAACTGATCTTTTACCATTTTTCACACTTATGACCATTGATGCATCTCCATGGTCACATGAGAAAATTTGGATGCTTGGCAACTGGTTCATATTTAGGACAGTTGCAATGTCCAAGAGTCACGTGATCACATTTTGCGACCTTCTGACAAGCAAAGTCAATGGGGAAGCCAGAATCACTTAAACAACTGTGTTAATGATTTAACAGCTGCAATGGTTTACCTAACAACTG
This sequence comes from Vipera berus, assembly GCF_964194415.1. Lineage (NCBI taxonomy): Eukaryota > Metazoa > Chordata > Lepidosauria > Squamata > Viperidae > Vipera > Vipera berus. Next base: position 287,180,602 of record NC_138203.1, on the reverse strand, counting down.
TGGCAAGAATGGTCGTAAGATGGGGCAAAACTCACTTAACAAATTTCTTGCTTAGCAACGTAAATTTTGGGCTCAGTTGTGATTGTAAGTTTTTTTTTTATTTTTTTTTATTTTAATTCCATTTATATCCCGCCCTTCTCCGAAGACTCAGGGAGGCTTACAAGCTTAGCAGTAGCCTTCATTCTATGTATATGCCTGCTTATTAGGGCTTTCACACACACACCAAGCGGCATTATTACAAAGTCAGCTTAATTGCCCCCAACAATCTGGGTCCTCATTTTACCTACCTCGGAAGGATGGAAGGCTGAGTCAACCTTGAGCCTGGTGGGATGCGAACCTGCACTAATTGCAGGCAGCTGGTGTTACTTAAGGAGGCATTAGCCCACTGCTCCACCAAGGCTCTTGAGGCCAACCTGTATAGGAGTTACTATTGTCATCTTCCTCCCAATTGGGGCATGGCAGCTATTATTTATTTGTGCATAAATCTGCCAATAGAGTGTTAGAATATTGTTTATGATACATTAATAGAATATTTCATTTGAGCATTTACATTTTTATTAAGCTTGAGACACCATGTCTCCTTTTGTTTTCTTTAAGATTTGTATTTTCTCACACTTCATTATTCCACAGACTTGAAAGCAGTTTAGCCAGGTAAATGAGAAAAGATATACATTCTAAACATATGTCTGTGCAGTTTCTCAGTTATTCAGGTCATGCTTGTCCCCTACAATGGCCATGGAGAAAAGCAGCTCTTGAATCCCATAGAGAACATATGACTCAATCTATTGCTCACCTATCAACACTGCACTCCCTCTATTAGATAGAGAAATACACAGACAGACCTGTGGAAGTTTGTAGGTGCCTACTAATGTTGACATCTGGATGGAGATATCATTGGCAGCTCCATCAAGAAAAGTCAAAAGATTGTCCTTCTTTCCGCAACTGTAGTTGGGAACATTGGCTTTTCCAGTAGAGAGCATGTCCAGCAAGGCATCTGAAGTACCAAGTGTGTTCAAACAGTTGTCATGGATGTTGTAGCCCAGGGTGAGATTGTGCAAGAGCTTGGGTTTCTTATTGACATTTTGAATGGCGAAAATGAGGTGTATGATTTTTGACTGATCAGAAGATAAACTGTGGTAAAAATATGTTCATGTCATACTCATCATCACATAAACAAGTATCAAGTAAATATTGAGTCAATTGAGTCTTAAGCCAATGATCCCAAACCAAAGGAAATGATAGTAAGGTTCTACATTTAGGCAGGAAAAATCAAATGCACAGGTATAGTATAGGTGGTACCTTGCTCAATAGTAGCAACTGTGAGAGAGATCTCGGAGTCCTAGTGGACAATCACTTAAATATGAACCAGCAGTGTGCTGCAGCTGCCAAAAAAGCCACCACAGTGCTAGGCTGCATTAACAGAGGGATAGAATCAAGATCGCGTGAAGTACTAATACCACTTTACAATGCCTTGGTAAGGCCACACCTGGAATACTGCATCCAGTTTTGGTCACCACAAGGTAAAAAAGATGTCGAGACTCTAGAAAGAGTACAGAGAAGATCAACAAAGATGATTGGGGGTCTGCAGGCTAAAACATATAGGGAACGGTTGCTGGAATTGGGTATGTCTAGTTTAATGAAGAGAAGGACGAGGGGTGACACAATAGCAGTGTTTCAATATCTCAGGAATTGCCACAAAGAAGAGGGAGTCAAGCTATTCTCCAAAGCACCTGAAAGCAGGACAAGAAGCAACGGATGGAAACTAGTCAAGGAGAGAAGCAACCTAGAACTAAGGAGAAACTTCCTGACAGTTAGAGCAATTAACCAGTGGAACAACCTGCCTCCAGAAGTGGTGAACGCTCCAACATTGGAACTTTTTAAGAAGAGACTGGCCAGCCACTTGTCTGAAATGGTATAGGGTTTCCTTCCTGAGCAGGGGGTTGGACTAGATGGCCTCTAAGGTCCCTTCCAACTTATTATTATTACTGCTGTTAGATAGTCACCCATAAAGATTTAATTCTTGTGAATGTTGAGTGGATGGGATGTAGATAGTCCTCCACCAGGGTTAATAGTTTCCAATATATCATTATTTGTAATTGTGCTGGTTTTCATTTTTCCAGTAACTGGGATTCAAAATCATTTAATCATTAAAGTAGAACCATTGAAAAAAAGAGAATGGTTTATAAGTGACAGCTTGCTGTCAGAAGTTGTAGGTGCTTCATCACTGGAGGTCTTTAAGAAGAGACTGTACATTAACTTGTCTGAAATGATATAGGGTCTCCTGCTTGGGCAGGGAGTTGGACTAGAAAAACTCCAAGGTCCCTTCCATCTCTATTCTGATTGATTGATTGATTGATTGACCCAGAAAACCATCTCTAAAAACAAGTAAGCCTCTATTTTCATAAGGAACAGTCTTTGAACATCAATGAGTGGTTATAAAGATAAAACTGGCTGCTTGTAAGCCGCCCTGAGTCTTCGGAGAAGGGCAGGATATAAATGGAATTAAAAAAATAAAAATAAAAATAAAATAAAACTCAAACCCTTTTAATCATTCAGTGATAAACTGAATTATTGGACAGGAAGAGGAAACTAATTGGGACTTCTTTTGGATTTTTATCTGCCCCATCTTTAGTTTTGAGTCGCTTCCTCAAAATAAGACAAAAGAAATAGAAACGATTTAGTAAATCAGACAGATCCTGCAACATACGAGCAAGTGAATATGATGAAGAGATGGTATGTGTTAGAATTGCAAATGAAGGGAATGCAACCCCATTGCACTGAATGACTTACGAGTGAGACTGACTGGAAGGAGACCGGTTGAAAGGCAATGTTGTACGTGATAGTCTTGTTGCAGTGGTGACCACGCTAAAGAGATGGTCTCCTGGCCTGTAATAGCTCCATGGATTTTTTTCATCGTCCTTCTCCAAAATCAGTGGGCACTTCATTCTAAGCTTCCCAGAGACTGGCTGGGAAATCAGCAGCAGCAGAAACAGAAGCAGGATATCCATAATTCATAGGGATGAATCAATCCCCTTCTCGTATGTAAGAATGAACAAGAAGAGCTAGTAAAACTCAAACCGCTCTCTCAATATGGAAATGCCAATGGCTTTGTTGATTCAGAAAGAGACAAACTGAACTGTAGTTGGAAAGTAGAGAAGATACATTGAAGAATTCAGGCCCTGCCTTTCCCAAAACCTATGCCACACAGAATGGGATCTGAGGCATTTACCCTTTTCTTAATCAAGATCCTTCCTTGTTGCTTCAGTCTGATGTTTTCATCAAAGGCAGTCATTGGAGAAGTAGCAAAAGAGGTCTCAAAAACCCAGGATAGTTTTAATTACAGTGAGAGGTAACTTCTCCCCTGGGTATTACAAACTTCTCTTCTGCTCCTTGTATAAAGAGGTAGCTGGAGAAACCATGGTACTGAAAAGTTACAGATACACCCTTGAGGACACTGTTCTTTATTGATTATGGTCCCTCCTGCCAGGACTCATCCAGAAAGTGATGCTGGAGTTCAATAATAAAAGGATAGACTTTTGCTTTCCTTCAACATGGTATCTTGTCTCCAGAGGCTGCTGGGTCAATCACCCAGGAGTATGGAGCTTGGTACCATTCTAGGTTGATGACACTTAACTCTAGTGTTACCTGTCTTCTAACATCAAGAAAGCAATCCAAACCCTTGAACCCTGCCTAATGTTAAAAGCATGACCTGTTTCTGATTTTCTTTTCCATTAGATCTTCATTTATTAATCTTGAATTACAGCTGAGTTGCTCATGCTGAAGTTAAATTTCATTTCCCATCTGTTGTAGAAAATCCATTTTTTTTTATAACAGCCAGGAAAGTGTTAGGGTGTGGACTGTATTGTTGGGTAAATAGGGTGAAAGTTATAGATTGCGCAGACATTTTTATTTTAACAACAACAACAACAATAACAAAGTTGGAAGGGACCTTGGAGGTCTTCTAGTCCAGCCCCCTGCTCAGGCAGGAAACCCTATATCATTTCAGACAAATGGTTGTCCAGTCTCTTCATAAAAACTTCCAGTGTTGGAGCATTCACAACTTCTGGAGGCAGGTTGTTCCACTGATTATCTGTTCTCATTGTCAGGAAATTTCTCCTTAGTTCTAGTTTGCTTCTCTCCTTGATTAGCTTCTTCTCTCTTTTCTTGATGCTGTCTGTGTTGCTTTCCATATTCACTGAGATCTCTTATATTTTTAAGGTCCTTTTAGTTTATCATATAAAGTAAAGACTGTGATGTCTGCAGCGAAGATGGTGACAGTGCCCACAGGGTGATTGAAGCTGGGACCTGATTTCTTGCCACATTTACCCAGAAACAAGTATGAAGGGACCTGATAGCCCTTCTTCTGGTTGTGTCACCATATTCGACCACAGGTGTGGTGCCCTCGTGGTCTTCTTGTATATGAGGCTGTGTGTCATCCCTCCAAAAGTCTTCCATAAACTTGCAAGATTCATTTTTCTTGCCAAGTATATGCATACATCCGAACTAGACTATGTTGTTTCTCTGGGTCATGTATGTGTGTGTATGTGGGTATATGCATATTTTTTTGTCAGATTTATGAAGTGTATATTGGAAGTTGTTACCTTTTGAGAGCTGTATGCAATATAATGTATGCTGATTAGTGTGCATTAAAAGTGACAATGAAGTTATTATCCTATCCTATCCTATCCTATCCTATCCTATCCTATCCTATCCTATCCTATCCTATCCTATCCTATCCTATCCTATCCTATCCTATCCTAACCTATCCTATCCTATCCTATCCTATCCTATCCTATCCTATCCTATCCTATCCTATCCTATCCTATCCTATCCTCCCCTTCATGGAATACTGCCTTGTCATTGCGAAGGGGCTTGTGTAATTCAATGAAGCTACGAACTATGCCATGCAGGGCCACCCAAGATGGACAGGTCATAGCAGAGAGTTCTGACAAAATGTGATCCACTGGAGAAGGAAATGGCAACCCACTCCAGTATCTTTGACATGAAAACCCTATGGACAGTACCAAAAGGCAAAACGATATGACGCTGGAAGAAGAGCCCCTCAGGTCAGAAGGCGTCCAATATGCTACTGGGGAAGAGCAGAGGGCTAGTACTAGTAGCGCCGGAAAGAATGAAGCGACTGGGCCAAAGCTGAAAGGACGCTCAGCTGTGGATGTATCTGGTGGTGAAAGGAAAGTCCGATGCTGTAAAGATTTTTTTCTCCATAGGAACCTGGAATGTAAGAGCCATGAATCAAGGCAAGCTGGACGTGGTCAAACAAGAGATGACAAGACTGAACATTGACATCTTAGGAATCAGCAAACTAAAATGGACAGGAATGTGTGAATTTAATTCAGATGACCATCAGGTATACTGCTGTGGTCAAGAATCCCTCAGAAGAAATGGAGTAGCCTTCATAGTCAATAAAAGAGTAGGAAAAGCAATACTGGGATACAATCCCCAAAGTTTAGGCTTAAACTGAAGAAAGTAGGGAAAAGCACTAGGCCACTCAGGTATGAATTAAATCATATCCCTGTTGAATATACAGTAGAGGTGACAAATAGATTTAAGGAATTAGATCTGATAGACAGAGTGCCTGAAGAACTATGGATGGAGTTTCGCAACATTATACAACTAAAACCATCCCAAAGAAAAAGAAATGCAAGAAAGCAAAATGGCTGTCTGAGGAAGCTTTGCAAATAGCTGAGGAAAGGAGGGAAGTGAAAGGCAAGGGAGAAAAAGAAAGATATGCCCAATTGAACGCAGAATTCCAGAGAATAGCTAGAAGAGATAAGAATGCCTTCTTAAATGAACAGTGCAAAGAAATAGAAGAAAACAATAGAATAGGGAGGACCAGAGATCTCTTCAAGAAAATTGGAGAGATGAAGGGAACATTTCATGCAAAAATGGGCATGATAAAGGACCAAAATGGCAGGGACTTAATAGAAGCAGAAGAAATTAAGAAGAGGTGGCAAAATTACACAGAGGAACTATACAAGAATGAGCTTAACATCCCTGATAACCACGATGAAGTGGTCACTGACCTCAAGCCAGACATCCTAGAATGTGAAGTGAAGTGGGCCTTAGAAAAGCTGAGCAACAACAAAGCTAGTGGAGGTGACAGTATTCCAGCTGAGCTATTCAAAATCTTAAAAGACGATGCAGTAAAAGTGCTACACTCAATTTGCCAGCAAATTTGGAAAACTCAGCAGTGGCTACAGGATTGGAAAAGATCAGTTTACATTCCAATTCCAAAGAAAGGCAGTGCCAAAGAATGTTCAAACTATCACACCATTGCACTCATTTCACATGCTAGTAAAGTTATGCTTAAAATCCTACAAGCTAGACTCCAGTAGTATGTGGATCGAGAACTACCAGAAGTACAAGAAGGATTTCGAAGAGGCTGTGGCAAGTTCTTTAAGAGATGGGCGTACCAGACCATCTTATTTGTCTCTTGAGAAATCTATATGTGGGTCAAGAAGCAACAGTGAGAACTGGACACAGAACCACTGATTGGTTCAAAATTGGGAAAGGAGTCCGGCAAGGCTGTATACTGTCACTCTGCCTATTTAACTTATATGCAGAGCACATTATGAGAAAGGCAGGGCTAGATGAATCAAAAGTTGGAATTAAGATATGCAGATGATACCACTCTAATGGCAGAAAGTGAAGAGGAACTAAAGAGCCTCTTGTTGCAGGTGAAGAAGGAGAGTGCAAAAGTTGGCTTGAAACTTAACATTAAGAAAACCAAGATCATGGCATCTGGCCCTCTCAATTCCTGGCAAATAGATGGGGAGGAAATGGAGGTAATGATAGATTTTATTTTCCTGGGCTCCAAGATCACTGCAGATGGGGACTGTAGCCAAGAAATTAAAAGACGCTTGCTCCTGGGGAGGAAAGCCATGACAAATCTAGACAGCACACTAAAAAGCAGAGACATCACCCTGTCAACAAAAGTGCGTATATTCAAGGCTATGGTCTTCCCAGTTGCAATGTATGGCAGTGAAAGTTGGACCATAAGAAAGGCTGAGTGTCAAAGAATTGAGGCCTTTGAACTATGGTACTGGAGAAGACTCCTGCGAGTCCCTTGGACTGCAAGGCAATCAAACCGTTCAGTCCTAGAGGAGATCAACCCTGACTGCTCTTTAGAAGGCCAGATCCTGAAGTTGAAACTCAAATACTTTGGCCACCTAATGAGAAGGAAGGATTCACTGGAGAAGAGCCTAATGCTGGGAAAGATTGAGGGCAATAGAAGAAGGGGACGACAAAGAATGAGGTGGCTAGATGGAGTCACTGAAGCAGTAGGCGTGAGCTTAAATGGACTCCAGAAGATGGTAGAGGACAGGAAGGCCTGGAGGAATGTTGTCCATGGGGTCGCGATGAGTCAGACACGACTTTGCAGCTAACAACAAAAACAACAATCCTATCCTATCCTATCCTATCCTATCCTATCCTATCCTATCCTATCCTATCCTATCCTATCCTATCCTATCCTATTATTTGGAAGGTGCAATTGAGACACCTAGAGCCAGTTGTTGGAGGGATCATGTTTCTTTTTATTTTAAATCCACTAGGTCTCCAGAATCCAAACCACAGACAAACCAGAACAGAGTAACTCTGAAAGTTTTAGGTATAACCACTGCTCTTCAACTCTCCTAATTTTATCTATGTCTCCACTCCTATATTTTTATCTAAAGATTTCTCTTGGTTATGTGGGCATGAGTCTCTTACTCATGCCCCAGTCTGGGTTAAGTGGACTTTTGACATTGGGTGTTTGACCTCTCTATATGCTCTGCTTCCCATGTAAGTACCCCTAGCAAATCAAGTTAAATGAGAACTATCTTAATTTTGCGATTCGTATCTGTCAAGAGTGAAAAGCTGGCAGCTACATGCCTCTCTATTTTCATCTTGTCATTAGAATGGTGTTGTTTTCAACTGGGTTAGTTAGAGAAACAAAACCTCTCCAGTTCTACGGAAGCTTGCTGAGAATTGGCAGTATGGAAACCTTTCAAAGACATTCTAGCAGGTGTGAAGAAGATAGCAGATGATTTCCATAACAAAGAGAATTTGTTCACATAAGCTACATGGACATCTGGGGGGTGGGTTGACTTGGAATGTCATTGTTATATGCTATGATATGATGCCTTGGGATTTTAGAGTTAGTTTTACTTCATCTTTACCAGTCCATGTATTCAATAAACAGTAAGAATTTCAGAAAAGAAAATGATCCTGGATTTTTATTTGGATACTTGAGCTGGAAGCTGACATTGTTTTCCTTTACGTATATTAATTTTTTCACTCACTTAATTATATAAGTGTTATATCTCTTTTCCTGAAACATTATTTCAATGTATTAAACCTATTTTCCTGAATTAATGTATATCCACACCAACTGGACAACAAACTTATTGGCAATAGGTAGATAGGGCTCGCAACCTGGGTGTCCTCCTAGATTCACAGCTCTCCTTAGAAGATCACATAGGAGCTGTGACTAGGGGGGCTTTCACTCAGGTTCGTCTGGTGCACCAGCTACGACCCTATCTGGACCTGGATGCCTTACGTACAGTCACCCATGCACTTGTGACCTCTCGTCTTGACTACTGCAACGCTCTTTACATGGGGCTGCCCTTGAGAATCACTCGGAAGCTTCAGCTGGTACAGAGTGCAGCTGCACAGACGCTTTTGGGGGCTCCCCGATACTCCCATATTACACCTCTGCTTCGTGAGCTGCACTGGCTTCCAGTTGCCTTCCGGATGAAATTCAAGGTGCTAGTGATGACATACAAAGCCCTACATGGCATGGGTCCGGAATACCTACGGGAGCACCTACTGCCAGCGTCAACACCCCTCCGTCTTGTGCGCTCCCACAGAGAGGGCCTCCTCAGGGTGCCACCGGTCAGAGAATGCCGGCTGGTGACCCCCAGGGGGAGAGCATTCTCGGTGGGTGCGCCAATCCTCTGGAACCGCTTACCAGCCGAAATCCGGATGGCCCCCAACCTTCGCACCTTTCGGCGAGATTTAAAAACCTATCTATTCCAGCAAGCCAGCCTGGCCTGATAGATTTGGGGTTTTATTTGTAGATCTGGGGTTTTATTTGTTTTATTGTTGGTTTATTGTATACTTACTTTGCTCTGTACACCGCTCTGAGTCCTCCGGGAGAAGGGCAGTATATAAAACAAACAAACAAACAAACAAATAAATAAATAAATAAATAAATAAATAAATAAATAAATAAATAAATAAATATGCCGAAACAAAACTCCTGTAATCTTCCGAATGATAAGTGAGCCCCATTTTGTGACACTCCTGTTTAACTTGATGCCAAGAAGAGGAATATGTGAGATTAGGCTGAAGTTGCCATGCTGAAAATGAAGCAATAAAGGAGAATATTTGTAGCTCACGATTGAATTGAGGGGTCCTTGTTGCACTTGGTTGTTTTCTTGTAGACATTTTAATATTCAAACTAGGCAATATCATCAGTGCTGGTAGCAGTCCTGGCACTGATGATGTCACCTAATTTGGGTAATGAAATGTCTGCAAGAAAAAAATCAAGCTCGAAAAGCACCAAGGACCCTTCATGAAGCAGGCAGGAAAGCAGGATGACAAAAGCCAGGAATCTTGGCTACAAAATCCCTTAAGGAGGTAGATTGGACAGAACCAAGTTGTTATGGAAACAAATGAAAAATGTCACCTGAAGATCTGTGACACCAAACCTGAATCTTCTTGGCATCCAGCTCTATTGCGCATGCCTACCTTTGAGGATATGTCATAGAGCAGGCATGTCAAACTCACGACGTCACGTGACATCGCGCAACGTATCGGAACTTTTTCCCATTGCCAAAAACGGGATGGGCACGGTTTCTCCGTGACGCTCCGGCCCGTGGGCCGGCAGTCTGACACCCCTGTCATAGAGAGAAAGAGACCTTGTTCAAACAGTTAGATTTCCATATTCATTCCATCTTAGGCAAATACTCTTTTCCCTTCTATTTTGGGAATCCTGTCTCTTCTGTTCAGATGTCTTATGTTAATATAGAATATTCACTTTTGTTATCATGCCCTTCCCTGTTTGCTTTTTTTTATTTTACTGTTTGATGATTATATTGGACTTTAATTTTAATAGTTTTACTTTCTTCATAGTTTTATTTTCTTTGCTTTTCCTTTGATTTTAAATAACCTTAATTCCAAACAGATGCAAAGAAAACATACAAGCCCAATAATAAATGTAATGAAAAATTAAATGTTATGAACCTGAGAAATCATTTCACTATCAATTCCCTACTTTAATCATTAGATGTTCCTTAGTGTTTAGATCTGGTCTTAGGATGATAATGTAACACTTTGGGAAGAAGATGCAGCATAGCAATCCAACACTGGAGGTCAAGATGGAGAAGACCTGCATGGCCACCATGGACTTTCCTTTTGTGCTCAGGTAGACAGGCATGAAGGAGACCCAGACACTGCAGAAGACCAGCATGCTGAAGGTGATCAGCTTGGCTTCATTGAAAGCCCCAGGCAGGTTTCTGGCCAGGAAAGCTACAGTGAAGCAAATGGCAGCAAGGAAACCCATGTAGCCAAGGACAACATAAAACATGATGACAGAGCCTTCATTGCATTGCAGGATAATCACTCCAGGCTGGGTGTGGAGGTTAGAGTCAGGATATGGGGGAGAAACTCCAAGCCAGATGGAGCAGATGATAATTTGACCAGCAGAACAAAAAAGGATGATGGAGTTGGCCAAGCTCTTCCCCAACCATCTTCTCACTTTATTCCCTGGTTTTGTGGCCAGGAAAGCCAGCACCACTGTGATTGTTTTGGCCAACACAGAAGACACAGCTACTGAGAAAACAATGCTGAAAACTGTTTGTCGGAGAAGGCAGGTGGCTTTCCTTGGTTGACCAATGAAGAGAAAGGAGGACAAGAAGCAGAGCATGAGGGAGACCAAGAGGATGTAGGAGAGGTCCCGGTTGTTAGCTTTGACAATGGGAGTTTCTAGGTATTTAAGGAATATGATTAAAACAAAGCCTGTGGTTAGGAACAAGAATAGAGCAAAGGAGATAAGGATGATGCTGAGAGGTTCATCATAGGACAGAAAGGTTATTCTTTTGGGGATACACTGGTCTCGGTTCTTGGTTGGATATTGATCATCTGGGCACTTGGTGCATTTTTCCGTATCTGAGAAAACCAAAAAGCAATATTTCTTTAATATTCTTATTTTCAAGAAACACCTGCTTTGGATATCGCCTTATATTGAGAGACAGGAAAGCCATAGTAAATGGTAAATAGGAGGCTGTATATATATTCGTAGATTTTCATGGGTAGAGGTATGTAGGTCTTGGCATATTTAGGTCTTTTCCCGTGTAAGACTGAGTGTCTTGGCAACGTTTCGACGAGGTCCCAGTGAAGATGATGAGTGGGACCTCATCGAAACGTTGCCAAGACACTCTCAATCTTACACGAGAAAAGACCAAATATGCCAAGACCTACACACACACACACACACACACACACACACACAATATATATATATGTGTGTGTGTATAAATTACTAACAAAGAATATAGGGAGGCTGATATGCATTTCGGACTCATTAGTCTTCATCAGTCAGTCATACCCTTCTGAGATTCGAACCTGGGTGTGTGTGTATATATATATATATATATATATATATATATATATATATATATATATATATATATATATATATATATATATGTGGCTCAGTGGGTTAGGACGCTGAGCTTGTCGATCAGATGGTAGAGGACAGGAAGGCCTCGAGGAACATTGTCCATAGGGTCGCGATGGGTCGGACACGGCTTCGCAACCAACAACAACAACAACATAATACGGATGCGGTGGGTCAGTGGGTTAGGATGCTGAGCTTGTTGACCAGATGGTCGGCAGTTTGGTGGGTCAAATCCCGAGTGCCATGTAACAGAGTGAGCACCTGTAACTCGTCCCAGCTTCTGCCAACCTAGCAGTTTGAAAGCACGTAAAAATGCAAGTAGAAAAATAGGGACCACTACAGTGGGAAGGTAACAGCGTTCTGTGCGCCTTTGGCATCTAGTCATGCTGGCCACATGACCACAAAGTCATCCTTGGACAAGCGCTGGCTCTTTGGCTTTGAAACGGAGATGAGCACCGGCCCCTAGAGTCGGAAACGACTAGCACGCATGTGGGGGGAACCTTTACCTTTACCTTTTATAATTATAAAAATAACAAGAATAAAATCAAAACTGATATACTGTACATGGTACCACAACTATCCTTCAGTAAGACAGCTCACCAAATTTTCATCCTACATTGGTTGGGTCCTGTCAGAGCTCATTGGGAAGGGAGTTCTATAAGGAAGAGGCTGTAATAGAATAAGCAGGTTTCTAAGGACCCACAATGTGCCAATGTTTTAAGGAATAGATCTGAAGCATGCCTATTATATCTGTTCTGGTGGGATAAGCAGATATCCTTAGGGAGAGGAAGTCCCACGTATACCCTGTCCTTTGCCATGTCGGCCTTCAAAGGTGAACTTAATTGCACTTGGAAAGAAACAGGGAGCCTGTGAAGTTCACACAATAGGAGTGTAATATTGTTGAACATAGGGGAACTCAACAATGTGGATGTCATTGCATTCTGAACCTTTTATATATTCCACGTGGTCTTTAAGAACAGCCCTATATAGAGCACATTGCAATAATTCAAACAGGAAGTGACCAAGACTTGAGCAAGGCCTCTTTGGTCCAGGAAAGGATATAGTTGGTACAGAAAAAAACTATGTGTGAAGATTAGCTATGGCATTAATTGACACGTGGTGGTGCAGTGGTTAGAATGCAGTAATGCAAGCTAACTCTGCCCATTGCCAGGAGTTTGATCCTGACTGATTCAAAGCTGACTCAGCCTTCTATCCTTTCAAGGTCAGTAAAATGAGGGCCCAGATTGTTAGGGGCAATATGCTGACTCTGTAAACTGCTCAGAGGGTGCTATAAAGCACTATGGAACAGTGTATAAGATTAAATGCTACTGCTATCGCCATGCTCATTGAGTAGTAGCCAGGAGTCTAGGAGGATCTCTAAATTGTGCACCACCTTCATCCAGGAGAGTGCCACTCTATTTAGAATAGGAGATGGTTTATCACTAGACCTGCGGAGGTCAAAAAAAGGAAAGCCACTCAAATTTGCCAAGGTTGAGTTCAAGTTAGGTTTTCCCCATCTAGATCCACAAAGCCTCCAGGTGCTTGGCCAGCTTCACAACAGCACTACCTATCTATCAATGGATGCCATACTACTGATACCATACCTTGTGGTGGCCAATGACTTCACCTAGCAATTTTATGTAAATCTTAAAGAGAAAAGGAGAGAAATTCAAACCCTGAGGAATTCCACCTTGCTGGGGCCTAGGGACCAATCTCTGTCCTCCAACAAAGCCAACTGAAACTGTTTGTGAAAAAGGAGAACCATTGCAAAACACTGCCTCCACTTCCCAATCCCAAGCTGGTTCAGAAGAATAGCTTGGTTGATGGTATCAAAAGCCACTAAGGGACCAGAGTTGTCTGGTAGGTTGTATCAACACTGTACAGAAGTCTTCAGAGGTCATTTGTAAGAGCAACCAATGCCATCTTGGTGTCATCAGCTTGTGTACAAACATGGTCTCAACAAACTTCCACAAAAATATTGGACTTGAAATGTGTCCTGTCTAACACTGTTAGGCCCATAACGAGGCTCTTTAGAAAGGGGTGCACTACTGTTCCTTCAGAAAAAATGATGGTACCACCCATTTCTAGAAAGGGGCATTAACCTGAGGGCTTAGGCTATCAACCTGTTAACAACTATTAAGAGCCTTTATAAGTCATGAGTTTGCTTTAGTAAGTGTTATTTTATTTTAATGACTTTATGTTTTTGCTTGATATAGTCTTTGTTTAGATCAGCAGTTAGCTGACACCTACTTTGAAACTGGAAGAAGCTGAATGCTTCAGTTATGGGAAGTTTCAGTCTAGCTGACCAATTATGAATTGGTAGATTTTATTCCTAATAATGATAAATTTAACTTATGTCCCTTCTATCACACTGATATCCTCAACAAGGATTTTATGGTAAGTCCTCTGTTTGGTTTTTTTTCATGTCCCTTGAACCCAACGTCTCTCTCTCCATGGTACTCCCTACTAAATATTTTCTGCTTTTGTGGTTCTTTGATCTTAATAAATATTGATTATTTGATATATCCTTTGACCTGTAAGGTATAGTTTCTATGAGTGATCAAGAGCCATTGGCCTGAAACTGTTCCTCAAGTTTCAGAGTTCAGATGTTTCTAAGAAAAGTAAACACAGAAGGACAGTTCCAAACTGACAAATAGAAGAGATGTTTCCTGGGGCAGAAGTAACCTTGCACAATCCACCATGTCCTTCTATCTCATCCTTCCAAATCTTTTTCTTATCCCCCCATTGAAAATGAAGAACAACAAATATTCAAACTTAGGTGTGTCTTTTAACATACACATTGACCTAAGGTCTTTGTACCCATTCATCCAACGTCACCCACCTTCCTGAGTGGAGATGGTCCCCTCTGGGCAAGGAACACAGTCATAGCAGCAAATTGGTTTCCCTTCTCGAGCCTGCTTGAAAAATCCAGTACGACAATTGTCCACACATTTGGACAGAGGAAGAGACTAAGAAAAAAAAAAGGAATGTCAAATAAAATGTGTTAGAACTAACCATCTATGGAAAATGGAGATGGATATGCCATTAGCCAAAAAGGCTCCAAGCTTCACTTAGGCAAATATGAAATCTCTAATTCTAATTCTAATTCAAGACAGATGTAGGAGATGTAACTTCTAGCAGAATCTTCATTTAGTTCCTCCCTTTTGCTTCTGCCTTATCACATTATAGGTAAGGAATTTTCCACTTGATAAAGACTGGAGAGATAGAATTGAGTAAAGATATAAGCATTAAATTACAACCAATGGGTTCCTCCTTATGGTTGTATTATCATGCATTCCTGCATTCTTTGTATATCTATGACCTTAAAGTATGATGATCTATTCATGTGAAATATTAGATTAAAATTTGTCCTAAAATTATTCTATCAGAGTTATTAAAATAGAATAAACTGCGATGAAGAAAGGAATTAGTAGTATCTGGAAAAGTTTCTTCTGGACTACTGTATGTAAAACATTGCAGAGCCCCCTCCTTTCAAAGTAGTCAAAAACAGTCTCCCAATTAAAGTACAAAGCAAATATTCTCTAAAATTCTGTCTGTCAACCTTCAATTTTTTTTGTTTATTTGTATATTTATTTGTTGAATTTACATGACCTGCCATGCTTCTAATATAAGACTAAAACTGACTGCCTTGTTTCTGGAACAGTAGTGAGATGAGATGGAGGTTGCATCATGAGAACATGTCCCTCAAAAAAATGTCTTTGGAGATTCTCAGTCATCCAGGTCATTGTTGTCCCAAAGATGCTTTCTAACAAGGCAACTGGATTTCCTTGCTTTTCTTTGAAGACATTTTGCTTCTCACCCAAGAAGCTTCTTCAGCTCTGACTGGATGGTGGGGAACATAAATCCTTCCATTCTCCACCATCCAGTCAGAGCTGAAGAAGCTTCTTGAATGAGAAGCGAAACATCTTCAAAGAAAAACAAGAAAATCCAGTTGCCTCTTGAGAAAAGCACCTTTGGGGTCCCTCAAAAAAGGTAATTCTCAGCATTTCCCATACTGCTGGGAAAGGTTGAGGGTAATAGAAGAAGGGGACAACAGAGAATGAGGTGGCTGGATGGAGTCACTGAAGCAGTAGGCGTGAGCCTAAATGGACTCCAGAAGATGGTAGAGGACAGGAAGGCCTGGAGAAATGTTGTCCATGGGGTTGTGATAGGTCAGACATGACTTCGCAGCTAACAACAACAACAACAAAAGGTAACTCAGGCAACTTTGGTTGCAGCTACAACTAGGTGAGACCAACTGTTAGGAGAAGACAAATCTACATTTATTATTTGTCAATTTTGGACCCTCTTTTTTGCCTACATAGAGACATAAGGTAGTGAACAATCAAGATAAACAATGACATTCAAGGGGTTTTCAGATAAAATGCCCTCTTAATAGTCAAAGGGCAAATCTAAGTAGCATTTCTTTTCTGATTGTCTGTTTTTACTTCCAATATCAGGAAGGGCTTGTCCACATCTGGTCTGTTTAACAGCATCACAGAGTATAATACTCCCCAACCATGACAAGATAAATCTGAATTCCATCGATTATTTCCCAATATGACCAAAAGAAGCACTATCAATTCTTCATTTAATTTCATCAAATTCAGTCCAAACCTGTCTTCTTCTTCTTTTACTAATTTTGGGCAAGGAACAAGCAAAGTGAATGCTATCAGGACCACAATCCCCAGCACTTGATAGCCCCTCACACCATTTTATGGAGATACTAAATTCAGAGGGGACACAAAAGGGCCATGATCTGTGTCCTAAACAATAGCCACCCAGAATCCATGTTCTAGATGACTGAATCAGCTTCAAAGAGTGTTCCATGTTATAACACCTGAATGACATCCTAACAGAATAACAGAGTTGGAAGGCATCTTGAAGGTCTTCTAATCCAACCTCCTGCTCACCCTGGACAATAGTTACACTGGAAATGGGTCCTAAGGATTTGGCAAAAGAGAAAAGATACCAATATTTTCCCCACCATGTTGAGCAAATCTAGCTGTGAGAGTGCATCTTGATTAATAGTTAGACTCTGTTTTGCAAAAATCCCCATGTGCTCTTTGATGAGGTTCTGCTTGGAAAGAACCACCAACATCACGATGTTCAGATCTGCGGTTACATCTCCATTGTGGTCCAAATAAAGTTTCCTCCAGGAAAGGTTGCAAAACTCATTCTTCTCCAGAAAGGGATGGAACTAGAATTGAACAATTAAGAATTTTAAGAGCAGAGGTATGTCTACTTTAAAGAAGAGAAGGCCTAGGAGTGACATTAAATAAATAATAAATAATAATAATAAAGTTGGAAGGGACCTTGGAGGTCATCTAGTCCAACCCCCTGCTCAGGCAGGAAACCCTATACCATTGTAGACAAATGGCTGTCCAGTCTCTTCTTAAAAACTTCCAGTGTTGGAGCATTCACCGCTTCTGGAGGCAGGTTGTTCCACTGGTTAGTTGTTCTAACTGTCAGGAAGTTTCTCCTTAGTTCTAGGTTGCTTTTCTCCTTGACTAGTTTCCATCCGTTACTTCTTGTCCTGCTTTCAGGTGCTTTGGAGAATAGCTTGACTCCCTCTTCTTTGTGGCAGCCCCTGAGATATTGGAACACTGCTATCATGTCACCCCTCACCCTTCTCTTCATTAAACTACACATACCCAATTCCAGCAACCGTTCCCTATATGTTTTAGCCTCCAGTCCCCTAATCATCTTTGTTGCTCTTCTCGGTACTCTTTCTAGAGTCTCAACATCTTTTTTACATTGTGGTGCAGCATTCCAGGTGTGGCCTTATCAAGGCATTGTAAAGTGGTATTAATACTTCACGTGATCTTGATTCTATTCCTCTGTTAATGCAGCCTAGCACTGTGTTGGCTTTTTTGGCAGCTGCAGCACACTGCTGGCTCATATTTAAGTGATTGTCCACTAGGACTCTGACATCCCTGTCACAGTTGACTACTATTGAGCAAAGTACCACCTATACTATACCTGTGCATTTGTTTTTTCTTGCCTAAATGTAGAACCTTACTTTTTTCACAGTTGAATTTCATTTTGTTCGATAGCGCCCAGTGTTCAAGTCTATCCAGATCCTCCTGTATCTTAAGCCTATCTTCTGGAGTATCGACTATTCCTGCCAGCTTGATATTGTCTGCAAAATTGATGAGTTCCCCATCTATCCCCTCATCCAAATCGTTGATGAAGATGTTGAAGAGCACTGGGCCCAGAACGGAGCCCTGGGGCACCTCACTACACACTTCCTTCCATGTAGATGCAGTTCCATTGAGGACCACACGCTGAGTACAGCCTGTCAGCCAGCTACGAGTCCATCTGATGGTGATGTTGTCTAACCCACATTTTTCTATCTTATCAAGTAGTAGGTTGTGATCTACTTTAGCAAATGCCTTACTGAAGTCCAAGTAAATTAATCCACAGTATTCCTCTGATTCACTAATTTTGTCACTTGGTCAAAGAATGCAATAAGATTTGTCTGCAATGATCCGTTTTTGACAAACCCATATTGGCTTTTAGTAATGACTTTGTTTGCATCTAGGTATTCTCTGATTTGTTGTTTGATTATCTTTTCCAGAATCTTCCCAGGTATTGAGGTCAGGCTCATAGGTCTGTAGTTTCCTGGATCTAATTTTTTCCCCTTTTTTGAAGATGGGAACTACATCAGCTCTCTTCCAGTCCTCTGGTAGTTCCCCAGTGCTCCAGGATCTTTGAAAAATATACTTCAGTGGTTCTGAGATTACATCTGCCAGTTCCTTGAGAACCTTGGGGTGTAATCCATCTGGTCCTGGTGATTTGAACTCGTCTAGGCTGGACAGGTGTTCACTTACCATTTTCTTGCCTATCTTAACTTGCATTTCTATTCTGTTTTTTATGGCACTGTTTTTGATAGGTTGGACTGTTTTTTCCCTTTGTGTAAAGACAGATGCAAAAAAATGAGTTAAATAGTTCTGCTTCTTGCTGTTGCTTGTCACCTTCTTGCCAGTTCCCCCCACTAATGGACCAATCATTTCCTTCACTTTTTCTTGTTTTTTACATGTTGAATGAAGCTTTTTTTTGTTATTTTTGACTTTGGTCGCAAGCCTTAGTTCATTTTGAGCCTTAGCTTCCCTCACTTTATCTTTTATCTTTCAGTTTGTCAGAGAGTTCTTTATGCAGCCATGCTGGTTTCTTTTGAGAGCTGTTATTTTTCTTCTTTGTTGGTATTGTGCCATACTGGGCCTTTATTATCTCCCAAGCTTCTTGAGTTGTTTTCCCCTTTAGGATTCTCATCCATGGAATCCTTCCCAAGCTCTCTCTAAGTTTATTGAAATTAGCTCTTTTAAAGTCCAAGAGTCTAGTTGGACTGTGTTCTATTGCTTGTGCTTTCAGAACGTTGAATTCCAATATTGCATGATTACTTCCCCCCAAGTTTCCTGTGGCTTCAACACCTTCTATCAAGACAGCAGTGTTCCAATATCTCAAAGAAGAGGGAGTCAAACTATTTTCCAAAGCACCTGAGGGCAGGAAGAGAAGCAATGGGTGGAAATTAATGAAGGAGAGAAGCAACCTAGAACTAAGGAGAAATTTCCTGACAGTTAGAACAATTAATCAGTGAACAACTTGCCTCCTGAAGTTGATGGTGCTCCATCACTGGAGGCTTTTAAGAAGAGTTTGGACACCACTATTGGACATCAACAATAAGAGTCATATTGGTCTCTCAGAATGGAAAATTAGATGTTTGGTTGTTGGATGATTGTTGGGTTCCCATACCTGCCAGGGCTGCAGCCTTGGAGTTCCTAACTTCTCTTCACCCTCCTTCTTTCCCCTCCTGGATCTGGAAGAATATGCAGCTTTCAAGACATGGGCCAGAGTCTTAATGACACTGTAAAGATGATGGTAACTTCGGATCCATATACTGTTTCTTTTCTGTTGGGTTTCCAGCGGTGCTTTTTGGGTGCATCTCCTCCGGCTTTTGACAGAGAACACATGCTTTGAAACAGAACAGAGAAAAGAATGATCTTCAAATTCATCTCCTATGAAAATGTCAGGTTGAAAATAATAATCCTTTGGTCTTTTTTTTTCCTGATAAGCAAAGGTCCAAATACTATGGATATATCTGAGATATTTGTTCTGTTTTAGTTTATATGTTCCCAAGAATGTTGTGATCCAGACTTTCCCTACAATGGGTCCGGGCAAACTCTTAAGCTCTATATGGAAAGGAAGAATTCTGTCCAGAAGAGAATCATATTCCATGAAATTAACAAATACGTTGACTTGTCTCCACTTAGTGATGGCATTCCTGAGGGATGCTGTAGGTTTAATCATTGAGAATAGTTGTGATATAACAACACAAATCTTATTTCTGAAAAGCACAGGAGACAAAGTTCTTATGAAATGCTCTCCATTCTCTGTGTCTGAAGCAAACAGACCAACCAAGGTCCATCTGAAATGGAGGAGCACTTGGACAATCGCTGGGTAGTGGAATCCTAATTTGGGGAAAATCCGGTAGAAAAAAGGGAATTGATTCTTTTCACTCAAAGCCTCTGAAACAATTTTATCACTGAACTGAAAAAGCAATGAAGAATGCTGTGTTATATTTGGGGTCTGATCAAATAAAAAAATATTAGCTTTTAATAAATCTGACTTGGTTCTGATGAAAAATTATTGTCGATTAGCCCTTAGACCGTATTTTTCTATGTTTCTAATGCAAATTATATTTATTTATCATCTCTACCATTTACTGCAGTCGACTTCAGATATGAAGATATCAACTGAACTGTTTTGTTCAAATAAAAAGCCATATTATACAGACATTTTGATTTCTGATCACATGGGAAATATGTTGTTTTAATATAAAGGTACCAATAGGTCTTTCATCTAATGTGCAGCCCAAGTTATTGACTTCTTACACAGTTGAATTCAAATCAAAGTTGCATTACATCTATCTCTCAAAAATCCACAAATACAACTTTGTTCATTATAAAGGGAGTTAATTAAATCTTCCATACACATAAGCTCAAATCTTGCTTGAGTAAATATTGCCCATTTTAGGCATTTCTGAGTTTCAATATTGAACAATTTGGAAGCTCATCCATTTCAGTGTACCAACCCTACCAAGGTTAGCTATTTCTTTCTCTGCTTCAAGATCCCAGATTCTTTGTTTAACAAACTTTCTAAGTTGTTCTCCAGCTTTGCAAGAGACAGAGAGACCACAGTTCCTAAAATAATTTGTCTGTTGTATAATCCAATAAGTCTTTAATTGAAAGTTTGCTCAAACAGACACCAATGTGAGAGTCTGTCATTTTCCATAGCTTCAGTTTTACATCAATCATTGTATGCCCTGCTTTTAGAGAAGGAAGAAAATTATATGTATATATATCAACTTCCACTCAATTGGATATGGCAGATATTATTTATATGTGCATAAAATCTACCAACAGAGAGCTCCAGGTATGTTTGGAATATTTCAGCCTAGACAAAGTCCTCCCCAGGGGTCTTATTGCTTTTCAAGCCTTTTATGATGAATTTCACCATGAAATGATTAGGGGAAAGTAATTTATATGTTGGTCTATATGCTTGTAACTTTTCTGATAAAACAGAGTGAATTAATCACTGAATCCATATATACAGGTGAAACTCGAAAAATTAGAATATCGTGCAAAAGTTCATTTATTTCAGTAATGCAACTTAAAAGGGGAAACTAATATATGAGATAGACTCATTGCATGCAAAGCAAGATAGTTCAAGCCGTGATTTGTCATAATTGTGATGATTATGGCATACAGCTCATGAAAACCCCAAATCCACAATCTCAGTAAATTAGAATATTGTGAAAAGGTGCAATATTCTAGGCTCAAAGTGTCCCACTCTAATCAGCTAATTAAGCCATAACACCTGCAAAGGGTTCCTGAGCCTTTAAATGGTCTCTCAGTCTGGTTCAGTAGGAATCACAATCATAGGGAAGACTGCTGACCTGACAGTTGTGCAGAAAACCATCATTGACACCCTCCATAAGGAGGGAAAGCCTCAAAAGGTAATTGCAAAAGAGGTTGGATGTTCCCAAAGTGCTGTATCAAAGCACATTAATAGAAAGTTATGTGGAAGGGAAAAGTGTGGAAGAAAAAGGTGCACAAACAGCAGGGATGACCACAGCCTGGAGAGGATTGTCAGGAAAAGGCCATTCAAAAGTGTTGGAGACTTTCACAAGGAGTGGACTGAGGCTGGAGTCAGTGCATCAAGAGCCACCACACACAGACGGATCCTGGACATGGGCTTCAAATGTCGTATTTCTCTTGTCAAGCCGCTCCTGAACAACAAACAATGTCAGAAGCGTCTTACCTGGGCTAAAGAAAAACAGACCTGGTCTTTTGCTCAGTGGTCCAAAGTCTTCTTTTCTGATGAGAGCAACTTTTGCATCTCATTTGGAAACCAAGAACCCAAAGTCTGGAGGAAGAATGGAGAGGCACACACTGCAAGATGCTTGAAGTCCAGTGTGAAGTTTCCACAGTCTGTGTTGATTTGGGGAGCCATGTCATCTGCTGGTGTTGGTCCACTGTGCTTCATTAAGTCCAGGGTTAACGCAGCTGTCTACCAGGAGATTTTGGAGCACTTCATGCTTCCTTCCACAGATGAGCTTTATGGGGATGCTGACTTCATTTTCCAGCAGGACTTGGCACCTGCCCACACTGCCAAAAGCACCAAAACCTGGTTCAATGACTGTGGGATTACTGTGCTTGATTGGCCAGCAAACTCGCCTGACCTGAACTCCATAGAGAATCTATGGGGCATTGCCAAGAGAAAGATGAGAGACATGAGACCGAACAATGCAGAAGAACTGTAGGCCGCTATTGAAGCATCCTGGTCTTCCATAACACCTCAGCAGTGCCACAGGCTGATAGCTTCCATGCCACGCTGCATTGAGGCAGTAATTGCTGCAAAAGGGGCCCAAACCAAGTACTGAGTACATATGCATGCTTATACTTTTCAGAGGTCTGATATTGTTCTATGTACACTCCTTGTTTTACTGATTGCATGTAATATTCTAATTTTCTGAGATTGTGGATTTGGGGTTTTCATGAGCTGTACGCCATAATCATCACAATTATGACAAATCATGGCTTGAACTATCTTGCTTTGCATGTAATGAGTCTATCTCATATATTAGTTTCCCCTTTTAAGTTGCATTACTGAAATAAATGAACTTTTGCACGATATTCTAATTTTTCGAGTTTCACCTGTATAATGTATGTTGCATTAACTGTTGATAAGATAAT
The DNA here is from genome assembly GCF_964194415.1 of Vipera berus. Classification (NCBI taxonomy): domain Eukaryota; kingdom Metazoa; phylum Chordata; class Lepidosauria; order Squamata; family Viperidae; genus Vipera; species Vipera berus. Next base: position 287,157,661 of record NC_138203.1, on the reverse strand, counting down.
ACATTGGGAGTCTTTGCATGAACCTTTCTTTACCATTGAAAATATTGTCCCAAAGGTGTTTTTTCAAGAAGCAACTGAACTGTCTTTGTTTTTCTTCTCCACTTCTCATTCAAGAAGCTTCTTCAGTTCTTGGATGAGAAGCAAAACGTCATTAAGGAAAAACAAAGAAAGTCCAGTTGCCTCTTGAAAAAGCAACCATGAACTGGATGACTAAGAATATTATTTGGACTAAGATCATCTACAAAATATGAGGTTCCCATTACAGAATACTCTTTGATTGGACACAGAGCCTCTCCTCACCTTCACAAAAAGTTCTCACAACAATGGGGATGGTGTCATCAGAGGATATATCTGTTTTGATCCTTTCTCCCTCCCCATTGTGAGTCCCAGTCCATAGCCATGACACCTACAATGCCATGATGAAAAACATCTTTTGAATTCCATAGAAAAGATATGGACTCTATTGCTCATCCACAACCACCACACCCATTTTACCAGACAGAGAAACACACAGACACAAACACACACAAACCTGTGGGACTTTGTAAGGGCCTACTAAGGTTGACATCTGGATGGAGATGTCCCTGGCAGCTCCATCATGGAGAGCTAAAAGGTTGACCTTCCTTCCACAGCTGTAATTGGGAACATTGGCTTCTCCAGTTGAGAGCATGTCCAGTAAGGCATCTGAAGTGTCAATAGCATTCATATTTTTGTCATGGATGTTGTATCCCAGAGTGAGATTGAGCCAAAACTGGAGATTGTTGTTGACCACTTGAATGGCAAAAATGAAGCCAAGGATTCTAGACTTATCAGTAGACAAACTAGTGTAAAACATATTCATGTCATCGTCATGATCATGATCATCACCATCATCAAATATTTTTATTTATTCCCCTTTATCTTCAGAAGCCTATTGAGTCTTAATCCAATTTTGATCCAAACTGAGAGACTAACTATAGTCATCCATCACTATTTAATTTTCATGAACCTTGAGAATATGGGATGGGGATAGTCTTCCAACAAAGTTAATAGTTACAAATATATCATTATTTGTAGTAAAACATATTTTCCTTTTGTCCAATAACTAGTATTCAAAATCTAGAAATCATTAAAGTAGAACCATCAGAAAAGGAAGGAGATATTTCATGTGTGACCCAGAAAAGCAACTCTAAAACAAATCAGTCTATTTTTATAAGCATTTGGCTATGAATATCAATGAACAGTCATAAACGTATAGAAATATGCTGGGCAGAGGTGACTATAACTCTTTTAATAATTCAGTTTGAAGTGCTGAAATCAAGATTGAATGTGAAGGGGAAAATAATCTGGATTCTTTCAGGATTTGTTTTTCTGCCTGATCTTTAGATTTGGGACTCTTCCCTTAAAATAAAAGAAAAGAGTCATGGAAATCAACCAACTCAAGAAATTAGACATGTTCTGAATCTAGACATTAAAGTGAAATAAGAAGAAAAGTTAGATTGTTAGAAATGCAAATGGAGGAAATGCAATCCCATCCTATTGAATGACTTACGAGTCAATCTGATCAGAAGGAGCCCTGTTGAAAGGTAACTTTGTACGTGACAGTTGTGTTGCAGTGGTGACCACACTAATAATATGGTCCCCTGGCTTGTAATAGCTCCATGTTTTTTTTCTATCCTGGTGCTCCAAATTTAGCTGACACTTTAATTTACGTTTCCCAGTGACTGGCTGGGACAGTAGCAGCATCAGAAGCAGGAGGACGAGGTCCATTATTCATATAACAGATTTCAACCTCCTTCCCATTTCTATAGAAGAACAACAAGAAGAGTTAGAAGAATTCAAATTACTTTCACAAGATGGAAATACCAATGCTTTTCCTGATTCAGACAGAGACAAACTGAGCTTCATCTGGGAAAAAAAACCCAGAAAGGTACATTCATGAGCAAAGCCCCTACATGTCCCCAAAATTGTATCACACAGAGTATCACCAGAGGCATCTATCCTTTTCTAACGAAAACTCCCTTCCATGTTTTCTTCAGTCTGATGTTTACTGCAAAGGCGGTCACTGGAGAAGTGGCAGAAATGATCTCAAAGAAAGACCAGGATGGTGATAATTACAAAGAGAAGCAACTTCTCTTGTGGGGATTCTAAAGTTTTGTTGTCTACTTCCACGTGCAGGGTGGTAGCTGGAGAAAGCATATCGGTGAAAAAAATCACAGATACACCTCTGGAGGCACTGTCCCAAAGGTGCTTTTCCAGGAGGCAACTGGACTTTCTTGTTTTTCTTTGAAGACATTTCGCTTCTCATCCAAGAAGCTTCTTCAACTCTGACTGGTTGGTGGGGAATGGAAGGATTTATACTCCTTGCAGACAGCTGGTCATTTACATTCTTTTAGAGAGTTGTTGAGGCCCCTTGGAGTTTATCTGTATCCTTAGGTGATCTTGAGGACAATGCTCTAGCAATATAATTCTTTTTCATGACACCTAATTAAGTCTCAGGAAAGTTACAGGTAGTCCACGACAAAAAGAGCCTTAGTGGAGCAGTGGGCTAATGCCTCCTTAAGTAACACCAGCTGCCTGCAATTAGTGCAGGTTCGCATCCCACCAGGCTCAAGGTTGACTCAGCCTTCCATCCTTCCGAGGTAGGTATTGTGTAGTGGGTCCGACGCAAGAGTGACGCCAGCCGGTGTGTGAGTTCAGCTCTTTATTGGAAGGGGAAGTGAACTGAGGAATGAGGGCTACCTGGCCTCCTTATATACCTGGCCAGGTAAGCTAACAGCCAATGGGGTTGGTCCTAGGTTTCCCGCCGAAACTGTCCAGGCCAACGCCCCCTGATGGCTGTTGCTATGCAGATGCCTGCATACATAACACCTCTCCCCCCTTAGAGAAGACCCACATAACAACAACAACATGCAACTACTATAACTATGAGTAGATATATAAAAAAACAGTGGTGTCCTTTTTTGAGGGTCACTTGCACACATAGTCCGACAGGTAGGCTGGTGTCCTGTGTGGACGGGTGGATCGTCTGGGTGTGCTTGGCCCCTGGGCTTGGACCATGGGTTCCTGAGGCCTTTGTGCAGGGCTGCAAGGAGCCGGCATCAGGAAGTCCTCCTCCTCTGGTCCCTGCCCTGTGACGTCCTCAGCTGGGTTGACCCCTCCTGGAGTGTGGTCCTCCTGTTGATCGTGTGCGTTGAGTTCAGGGACGTGTGTGATGCGCTCAGGGGCGTGTGTGACGTGCTCAGGGACTCTTCCTCTGAGCTGATCGATGTGTCGCCTTATGCGTCTGTCCCCCTCCACCCCTACAATGTACGAAAGGGGTCCTGTTTTCCCGACCACTGTCCCCGGAACCCAAGGATGTCCAGCCCCATAGTTCCTTGCCCAGACCAGGTCCCCCAGGTTGAGGACCCTGTGTGTGGGTGATGATGGCAATGGTGATGGTAGTGATGCTGGTGGTGATGGTGATGATGGTGATGATGGTGATGTTGCCCTACCGGTTTCGGCTGCTACCCGGTCTGGGTGTAGGCGGTCCAGCTTGGTGATGAGGCGCCGTCCCCATCGCAATTCTGCTGGGCTCTTGCCGGTAGCCACGCATGGTGTTGTGTGTTGGGCTAGTAAAAATTTGGCCAGTCTGTGGTGCCAGTCCCCACTGATGATGCGCCGGAGTGCGTCTTTGGTCGTCCTTACCATCCGTTCGGCCTGCCCGTTGGTAGATGGATGGAAAGGCGCAAAGGTGGCATGCCTAATCCAGTTCGCCTTCAAGAACGCCTGGAAATCAGCAGCAGTAAACTGAGGCCCATTATCAGACACAATTACGTCGGGGAGGCCGTGTGTGGCAAAGAGAGCTCTGAGCACCTGGATTGTCCTCCCCGAGGTCATGTTGGGGACAGGGACTACCTCTAACCACTTGGAGTGACTGTCCACCACTACTAAAAATAGTTGACCCTGGAATGGCCCCGCATAGTCAATGTGAATGCAGGACCATGGCGTGTGTGTGGCCTCCCACCGGTGTACTGGTGCATGTGGCACTTCTGGCCTGGATCTCTGGCACGTATAACAGGCCTTGACCTGATCCTCAACCTCCTTGTCCAACCCGGGCCACCAGAGGTAGCTCCTAGCCAGTGCCTTCATCCTGACCACCCCCGGGTGCCCTTCGTGTAAGGAGTCCAATACCCTGGCGCGTAGTGCAGGTGGAATGATGACCCTGCTACCCCAAAGGAGGCACCCTTTGTGTGTGGAGATTTCATCGAGTCTAATGAAATAGGCCTGAAACTCTGGTCCCGGGGATTTGTCCTGCCACCCTGTGCAAACCCATGAGTGCACCCTGCCCATGATGTTGTCTGTGGCTGTGTGGCTGGCAATGTCCTTGGCAAGAACTGGGCACTCGGGTAGTTCCTGCAGGGCTAGGATCTGTGTGGCTGGTGCTGGGTCTGGGTCGTGTGTGTCTAGGGGGAGCCTACTTAGACCGTCTGCATGGCCCATCTCCTTCCCTGGCTTGTGTACCAGCTTGCAATTGTATGCTGCAAGGAAGATGGACCACCGGAGCATCCTGGGGGACAGAATCTGGGGGGTTTGCCTGTCTGTGGTGAACAGGCCCAGGAGTGGTTTGTGGTCCGTGAAGACAGTGAACTCCCTGCCATATAAGTAATCGTGGAATTTCTTGATTCCTGCCACGATTGCCAGGGCTTCTTTGTCTATTTGGGCGTAGTTTCTTTCTGCTCCAGACAGTGTCCTAGAATAGTATGCTATGGGGACTTGTGCCCCGTTGGGCTCAAGGTGGCTTAGGACAGCGCCCACACCATAAGGGGATGCATCGCAGGCGATACAAATGGGCTTGGACTTGATGAAATGGGTTACTGTGGACTTGTCCGACAGCAATGCCTTCAGGGCCTTGAAGCTCTGATCATGGGTGGCCGTCCAGGCCCATGTTGCCTGTTTGTCTAGCAGCCTGTGGAGCGGTTCAGCGATGGCTGCCTTGTGTGGGAGGAATGTATGGTAGAAATTCAGCAGACCCAGGAATGCCTGAAGCTCTGCTTTGTTCTTGGGTGTGGGTGCTAGTTTGATGGCCCTCACCTTGGATTCTGTGGGGTGGATTCCCCTGGCGTCTACTCTGAACCCCAAAAATTCTGTGGAAGGAACGCCTATGCTGCATTTTTCCTTTTTGAGTTTGAGGCCAGCTGTGCGCAGCCTTGCCAGCACTTCCCTAAGCCTCCCTGCCAGTTCCTCTGCTGAAGCTCCTGCGATCAGGATGTCATCAAAATAGGGGCAGACTCCTGGAATGCCCTTGAGTGCCTTTTCCATAACCTCCTGGAAAATGCCGGGAGCAACGCTGACTCCAAACTGCAGCCTGTTCACCCAGAACGCCCCCCCTATGGGTTACTATGGTTTGGATGTCAGCTGTTTCCCTAGTGACCGTGAGTTGCTGGTACGCCTGTGCAAGATCGAGCCTTGCAAAAATGGTGCCGCCTTGGAGGGAAGCGAGAACGTGGCTGACCGCGGGAACCGGGTAAGCGTGCGGGTTTAGGGCGCGGTTCACCGAGCACTTATAGTCGGCGCAGATCCTTATTTCCCCGTTGGATTTGAGGGGGGTCATGATGGGGGTTTCCCACTCCCCTCCATCTACAGGCTCTAAGATTCCCTGGGCCACCAACTTGTCTAGTTCGTGCTCGATTTTGTGTTTGAGCGCAAACAGGACTCGCCGCGGCCAGACCCTAACGGGGGAGACGTTCGAGTTAAGCTTGAACGATATGGGGGCCCCGGTGTACTTGCCTAATGACCCGGCGAAGACGTCGGCGAACTCCCGGCAAACGGCCTCAACGGAGTCCCCCTGGATCCGATGGATCCCGGATACTGAGATTCCCAGGGCCTCAAACCAGTCCAGCCCGACCAGGCTGGCTCTGCGGCCCTCTACCACTACAACGTCCAGGTGCCCTTCGCGACCCTTAAACCCCACTGAAATGGTGGCCTCCCCCTTCACCTTGACCGGCGAATTCTGAAAATCGGTCAGGGTTAATTTAGTAGGCCGTAATTTAATCCGTTGCTTGCTCCGGCTAATTATGTGGTTAAGGGTCTCATCCGAAATAATCGAGACCGCTGATCTGGAGTCAAGCTCCATGCTGCAAGGGACACCTTGCAAACGGATTGTTAATCTAATTTTGGGTTTGAGCAGCCGGCGGCTACCCGTGTGGTTAATGGCCAGCCGGCTCTCGACATAGCCAATTTTTGTTTTGGTGGGGGCCCCAGTACCTTCGAATGGCAGTTCCTCCGGCTGCAGCTCGTGGATCTCCTCTCAGGGGCGGCGGCTATGGCAGACGGCGGCTATGTGGCCTGTTTTCTTGCAGGCCCGGCACGTGGCGGACCGGAACTTGCAGAGGCTGCGCATGTGGTTCCCACCACACCCTGCGCACCTCTGGGGAACGGCAGTGTTGCTGGGAGGCCTGGGCCTATCTGGGCATCTGGCTCGCTGGTCGGGGGTCGACTTCCGCTGGAGGAGGTCGATGCTCAGGTCGTCCTCCTCTGTGGCCCCTTGCCGGTGGACGCTGGTTGCCTGGTTGCCGGGCCAGGTTCCCTGGCAGGCTTGGATGGCCCCGCAGGCCGCTTCGTGGGCTAGGATGGCGTCCTCGGCTTCCTGGAGAGAGACCTCCTCTCTTTCGAACAGGCGCTCCTGCAACCGCCTGTCGCGTAGGCCGCAAATCAGCCGGTCCCGTAGTCGCTCCTCCAAATTTGTGAACCTGCAAGCGATGGCAGCTTCCCGTAGGGCGGCGAGGAAGTCGGCGCCGGTCTCGTCGGGGCGCTGGTCCCTTTTCTCGAATTGTGACCGTGCGGCCACCTTGGAGCGCCGGGACCTGAAATGTGCATTGAGCCTGGCCACGAGGTCTCGGTACGCGACGGTGTTGGTGGCCTCCTGGGGGAACAGGTTCGCGGCGACTTCCAGCAGCGCTGGTCCCCCAAGGCAGAGCAGGGCGGCCGCCTTTGCACCGTCCTCCGATATCTGATTGAACCGCATGTACAGTTCAACGTGAGCCAGGTAACGGGTCCAGGTTTCGGGGCGGCGGGTCTCGAATTCGCGGGGTTGTCCGGCTCTAGCCATGGCGGCAGTTGGTCGTGGATGTGGCGCCTGGCGTTGCTGGTTCGGCTGGCGGTTGTGGGGGGAAGAAGGAAAAATGCCTTTCCCTTCAGCTCGCGGAGCGTTTCCCCAGTGACTTCAGCTCTTGGTCGGCAGCAATCCCACCTTTGTCGCCACTATTGTGTAGTGGGTCCGACGCAAGAGAGACGCCAGCCGGTGTGTGAGTTCAGCTCTTTATTGGAAGGGGAAGTGAACTGAGGAATGAGGGCTACCTGGCCTCCTTATATACCTGGCCAGGTAAGCTAACAGCCAATGGGGTTGGCCCTAGGTTTCCTGCCGAAACTGTCCAGGCCAACGCCCCCTGATGGCTGTTGCTATGCAGATGCCTGCATATATAACAGTAGGTAAAATGAGGACCCAGATTGTTGGGGGCAATTAAGCTGACTTTGTAATAATGCTGCTTGGTGTGTGTGTGAAAGCCCTAATAAGCAGGCATATACATAGAATGAAGGCTACTGCTAAGCTTGTAAGCCGCCCTGAGTCTTCGGAGAAGGGCGGGATAGAAATGGAATTAAAATAAAAATAAAATAAATACAACCACAACTGAGCCCAAAATTTATGTTGCCAAGTGAAACATTTGTTAAATTGAGTTTTGCCCCATTTTTACAACTTTTCTTGCCATTGTTGTTAAGTGAAACCTTGCAACTGTTAAGTTAGTAACATGGTTGTTAAGTGAATCTGGCTTCTCCAATGATTTTGCTTGTCAGGAGGTCATATTTTGTATTCTGTCTTTTAACATGTACTGCCCTGTTCACCGCCCTGAGTCCTCCGGGAGAAGGGTGGTATACAAATAAAATTAATAAATAAATAAATAATAAATAAAAGGAGAGCACATGACCCTGGGACACTGCAACCATCATAAATATGAACCAATTGCCAAGCATTTGAATGTTGATCATGTGTCCATGGGGATGCTGCAACTGTGAAAAACGATCATAAGTCACCTTTTTCAGTGCTGTTGTAACTTTGAACGGTCACTAAATGAACTATCTGTAGCAGCCTATGGACTGTATGAATGTGTAAATTGGGAGAAAGTTATAGATTGGATAGAGGTTTTTATTTTTATTTTCCCTTGATCACTGTCTACATCAGGGGTGTCAAACTCAATTTCATGGAGGGCCGCATCAGCACTGCGGTTGCCCTCAGGGGGGTGGGTGGGTGTGGCCAGGGTGGGCGTGGCTTACTGGGTGGGCGTGGCTAAATTGCATATGGCCTACTGGGTGGGCGTGGCCAGCTCTACATCGTTGGCATCAAGGGTGCCTATGGGGGCCTGGGCAGGAGTGGGACAGATCTGAGGGTCTCTGGCAGAAGGAGGGTCTCTGGGCCAGGGCCAAGACAGTGGGGCCGTTCCCTCACTGTTTCCAGGATGGCTTCGCGGGCCACATGAAACCACTTCGCGAGCCGGATCCGGCCCCCGGGCCTTGTGTTTGACATGTCTGGTCTACATTGTCCTTCCAACATCATGTAAGACCCTGAGATCCATTATATTTTGAAGTTCCTTATTTTGTTAAATGAACAGTGGCCTGACTGGTCTGCAGCTGAGATGATGGTGGTGCTAACAGAATGGTGAATAGTGAGACCTGATTTCTTGCTACATTCACCCAGAAACAGGTTTGGGGTTACCTGGTGGCCCTTGTTGTGGTTGTGTGTATATGCTTTTTGGGACGGTGTCCTCTTTAGCCTTTCCATATTTGACACTGTGTGTGAAAACCACCCAAAAGAATGATAATTGCTTTTGGGAGTCCCTGTGTTCCTCATATATCTGGGTCAATTCGGGAGGCGGGGATTACATTTCCTATCTGGAGGGGGGAACCTAATCCAATTTTGATCCAAAATGAGAGACTAATTATACAGTAGTCACCCATCACTATTTAATTTTTATGAATGTTGAGAAAATGGGATGGAGTTAATAGTCACAAATAGTTACAAATAGTTAATAGTTACAAATATATCACTATTCATAGTAGAACTTATTTTCATTTGTCCAATAACTAGTATTCAAACTGAAGGAATCATTAAAGTAGAACCACCAGAAAAGGAAGGAGATATCATATGTTACCCAGAAAAGCAACTTTAAAAACAAATCAGTCTATTTTTATAAGCATTTGGCTATGCTATAAATTGATATCTTGCATAGAACATCTGAATATACAGAGAAGCTTTATTCCAAATACATTTCCATCCACTGCTTCTTGTTCTGTCTTCAGGTGCTTTGGAAAACTGTCTATTAAAAACTGCCTTCAAAATTGTACTTATATAATTTTCAATGTTCTTTCTAAAACAGGATTTATGAAAAACAGAATAACAAAAGCTGGAAGGGACCTTGGAGGTCTTCTAGTCCAACCCCCTGCTCAGGCAGGAAACCCTGTACCATTTCAGACAAATGGTTGTCCAGTCTCTCCTTAAAAACTTCCAGTGTTGGTTCATTCACAACTTCTGGAAGCAAGTTGTTTCACTTGTTAATTGTTCTAAATGTCAGAAAATTTCTTCTTAGTTCTAGGTTGCTTCTCTCCTTGATTAGTTTCCATCCATTGCTTCTTGTCCTGCCCTCAGGTGCTTTGGAGAATAGCTTGATTCTCTCTTCATTGTGGAAACCCCTGAAATATTGCTATCATATCACACCTAGTCCTTCTTTTCATTAAACTAGACATACCCAATTCCAGCAACCGTTCCTTGTATGTTTTAGCCTCCAGTCCCCTAATCATCTTTGTTGCTCTTCTCTGCATTCTTTCTAGAGTCTCAACACCTTGTTTATGTTGTGGCGCCCAAAACTGGATCAACGAGTTCTTCTGTTAAAAACGTTGGTTAAGTCATCAGTACAGTAATGGAATTAAGGCTGCTCCACTCATAGCTGACTCCAAATCTTAAAGCATTCTTGTAGTGAATTGTTGTTGTGTTTTTGCCTTTGGTAAAAATGTTTGGGAACACATCCATGCCAGAAACACAGTCCAGGTCCATATTTTATAAGCTGCAATTGACAAGTTCCCCTAGGTGGAACCAACCATTTTTAGGTGATTTGAATGTCTGCAGCTATGTGTAAAGTGGTGTGGAGAAGGAACTTTCCACTTTCTCCCTTTTCCTTAGGGATTTTTCTTTAAGGAAGAAGGCATTTTCCAAACTATGTTTGGATAATGAAGCCTCAAAGAAGCCCTCCTGCCATTTTCTATCTATGCTTATTTTTCCATTCACATGGTACAATGCTGAAAACTTCCCAGTCTGGACAAGAGGATCATGTGGCTTCTTTGGATAATAGACCAATCTAGTCTCAGGCTTTTTCTTCTTCTTTTCCTTGATTGAGTCTTCACAGAGGTTGTTGAGCCGCTTAGGTGTATTTTTGCAATGGGGACATTCCTGCTGGGTCATGTCCTGAAAGAGTGTTGGGAGAGTGATGACTCAACACCAAAGGTATGAAACTCTGGGATCCCATAAGATTTTTGATGTCACCTAACATCTGCAGAAATAATTGTAGTAGGGTCATGCAGAATGTTTCAACTAAGGGTTATTTGTATGTTCTTGACAACCCCCTCTAATGCCCTCACCTATTTTTGAGAACACGTCAGATAGAGAAAGAGACCATGTTAAGAAGTTTCTAATTTTTGACAATGGAAACCTTCCCCCTCTCTCTTCTGGGAGTCTTGTCTCCTTGTCAACTGTCTTAAATTAATATATTCTGACTTTCTCATTTCTTATCTTGTCCTTCTCTGGCTGCATGACCATTTAGTTATTATTATTTTACTCTTAGGTGATTATCTTGCATTTTAATTTCATTATTCTCACACTTAATTCCATCATTCTTCAAACACATGATCCCAAGGAACATTTCCAGTATCAGTTCCCTACTTTTATCATTAGATGTTCCTTAGTGTTTAGATCTGGTCTCAAGATGATAATGTAGCACTTGGGGAAGAAGATGCAGCCCAGAAGCCCAGCACTGGAGGCCAAGATGGAGAAGATCTGCACAACCACCATGAACTTTCCTTTGGTGCTCAGGTAACTGGGTAGGAAGGATATCCAGACACTGCAGAAGACCAGCATGCTGAAGGTGATCAGCTTGGCTTCGTTGAAGGCCCCAGGGAGGTTCCTAGCCAGGAAAGCTACAGTGAAGCAAATGGCAGCTAGAAAACACATATAGCCCAGAACAACATAAAACATGGTGACAGAGCCTTCATTGCATTGAAGGATGATTTCTCCAGGCTGGGAATGTAGGTCAGAGTCAGGGAATGGGGGAGAAATTCCCAGCCATAAGGCACAGATGAACATTTGGCCAGCAGAACCAGAAAAGATGATGGAGTTGGCCAAACTCTTCCCTAACCATCTTCTCACTCTGTTTCCTGGTTTTGTAGCAAGGAATGCCAGTACCACTGTGATTGTTTTGGCCAACACAGAAGACACAGCTACTGAGAAGACAATGCTGAACACTGTTTGCTGGAGAAGGCAGGTGGCTTTTCTGGGTTGGCCAATGAATAAAAAAGAAGACAAGAAGCAAAGGAGGAGGGAGACCAGGAGGATGTAGGACAGCTGTCGATTGTTGGCTTTGACAATAGGAGTTTCTAGGTATTTAAGGAATATGATTAAAACAAATCCTGTGGTTAGGAACAAGAGTAGTGCAAAAGACACCAGCATGATGCCCAAATGCTCTTCATAGGACAGGAAGGTTATCTTTTTCTGGATACATTGGACTCTGTCCTCTGTTGGATATTGATCATCTGGACACTTGGTGCACTTTTCAGTATCTGAGGAAAGAGAAAGTAATGTTTCTTTTATGCACCAATCTCTCCTTCCAAATGACTCACCTATCACTTTACTGTACATTATAAAGAGGAAAGGAGAAGGGACTTAAGACCTGAACTCTGTCCTTCAACAATACCAACTGAAGCCATTTGAGAAGAGAACCATTGGTAAAGTCTGCATCTCATTCCCAATTCCCAATGCTGGTTTATACCTTTGTTGATGTTAACAAGAGCTTATGAGAGATCCAAAAGGGACAGCATGGGACAAACTGTTCAAAAAATGTTCCACAGTGTATGAAAGTTTGTATTATATGGTTGGACCCATGGAGAGACCCTTGGGAAAGGGGTTCACTACTACCTCCTTCAGGACCATCCATTCCTGAAAAAGACATTAGCTACTTCAAGTCGAGATTAACTCCAACATTTGAGGTTTTCTGAAAGTCCCTTAAAATGTGATTCATTCAACAGAGCTGTAATAACTGGTTTCTGTGTGCTGGTTGCATCATGCATAACATCTCAATTTATTCCACTCTTACAATCTTAGGTTTTTTTGGGTTTCATTGATTTAATCTGGGTTTGTAAAATATTTATTGTTGGTTTTATAGTATGCCACCCAGAATAAATGGTGAACCCAGGACTATTGAACTGGGCTATAAGCAATATTTGTGCTTTACTTCTTAATCCATAACATGGAGAGTTAGTGTACTGGAGAGGAAAGAGGCAGATTTTATCCCTGCTAATAGGAAATTTAGTTTATATCCCTCCTCTCACACTGAAATCACCTTAATGGATTTTATGATGGGTCCTCCTGATTTTCTTTTGTCCCTTGAACCCATGCTTACCTCCATGGTCCTTTTGTTTAGACATTTCTTTTAATAAGGGTAAATGATCTTAATAAAGATTGGCTGATTATTCTGATTATTCACTGATTGAGTGATGTATTTTATTTGTTTGTTTGTTAAACTTATATGGTGCCCATCATATGTTTGAGGGGACACTGAATAGCTTGTATCCTTTGGCCTGTAATATAAAATTGGCTTGGGTGAGAACAAGCCAGTGATCTGAAACCGTTCCTCAACTTTCAAATAATTTAGAATGTTCCTAACAAAGGTAAACGTGGAAAGACAGTTCCAAACTGACTAGTAGAAGAGACATTGCCTCTGACTATAATAAATCTACCATGTCCTTCCTGCCTCATCTTCAAGACCTTTTTCTTATTCCTCCCATTCTGGAATAAATTGTTGAATACAAAGAACAACAATAACAAAACAGTCAAGCTTAGATATGTCTTTAACATGTACCTTGATAAAAATCCTCTGAAAGAATCCAGTATCTTTTCCTCCAGAGTCACCTACCTTTTTGAGTGGAGATGGTCCCCTCTGGACAAGGAATGCAGTCATAACAGCAAACTGGCTCTCCTTCTCGTGCCCACTTGACAAATCCAGGATGACAATTTTCTACACATATGGACTGAGGTAGAGACTAAGTAGAAAAATAGTGAACACCAAAAAAAATATATGTTAGGACTCACCATTCCATTGGAAACAGAGTTCAACAAGAACATTTATCAAGTAGACTATTTGCTTCATTTAGATATGAAATTTCTAATTAGTTTCAGATTGTTGTAGGAAATGTAACCCCTGGTAGATTTTTTCCTCCTTTTTGCTCCTGTCAGATCACATTGCAAGAAAAATACTTTTGTACTTAGTAAAATCTGGAGGAATGGAATTGAGAAAAGATCGGTATTACTACCGCTTTATAAAACCCTAGTAAGACCACACTTGGAATACTGCAGTCAATTTTGGTCACCATATCCCAAAAAAGATGTTGAGAGTTTGGAAAAAATTCTGAGAAGAGCAACAAAAATGATCAAAGGACTGGAGATTGAAACATATGAAGAATGGCTGCAGGACTTGGTTTTGGCTAGTCTAAAGAAAAGAAGAAATAGGGGAGACATGATAACAGTATTCCAGTACTTGAGGGGCTGCCACTAAGAACAGGGGGGTCACATTATTGCACCAGAGGGCAAGAAACAATAATGGAAAACTGACCAAAGAGAGAAGCAACCTAGAATTAAGGAGAAACTTCCTGACAGTGAGGACAATTAACCAGTGGAACAGCTTGCCTCCAAAAATCCTGGGCACTCCATCACTGGAGATTTTTAAGAAGAGACTAGATAGCCACTTGTCTGAGATGGTATAGGTTCTCCTGCTTGAGCAGGGGGCTGGGCTAGAAGACCTACAAGGTTCTATTCTATTCTATTCTATTCTATTCTATTCTATTCTATTCTATTCTATTCTATTCTATTCTATTCTATTCTATTCTATTCTATTCTATTCTATTCTATTCTATTCTATTCTATTCTATTCTATTGCACTCCTCTCCTCTCCTCTCCTCTCCTCTCCTCTCCTCTCCTCTCCTCTCCTCTCCTCTCCTCTCCTCTCCTCTCCTCTCCTCTCCTCTCCTCTCTTCTCTTCTCTTCTCTTCTCTTCTCTTCTCTTCTCTTCTCTTCTCTTCTCTTCTCTTCTCTTCTCTTCTCTTCTCAGCTTGTAAGCTGCCCTGAGTCTATTCTATTCTATTCTATTCTATTCTATTCTATTCTATTCTATTCTATTCTATTCTATTCTATTCTATTCTATTCTATTCTATTCTATTCTATTCTATTCTATTCTATTCTATTCTATTCTATTCTATTCTATTCTATTCTATTCTATTCTAGAAACAATGGGTTCCGTCCTGAGAAAGAACCCACTATTCCTCCAATCTTTATATATCTATGATTTAAAAGTATGAAGGGTCAATGTCATCTTTTAGTACTTCAGTTTTCTAGCTGAGAACATTATCTTCTATCAGACCAGTCATTATGACTTCAGGAGAATTGAGTGTATTGGAGTTCGCTCTCAAGAGCAGAAGGCCTATTGTACTATCCCAGTGGGTTAGTCTCAAATTTCTACTCGCACATTAAATTCTCACAGAAAAGAATATGAAATGTATCCTGAGGCTATGAGAAAAAAAAATAGAATAATATTAATAGTTCACCCATCCTCTTGAGCAACTTTAGCAGGAAAAGATCATATTGGTTGATAATAATGCCCATCTAAAAAATTTATAAAAGTTTATACATTCTACACATTCAATTCTCAGTGATGTTCATCCACCTTTGTGACCAGAAATGAGTCATAAGGCTTTTGAATATAGAAAAGGGTCTAATATTTTACTCACCTTGTTGAGCCACTTTAGCAGGGAAAGAGTATCTTGGCTGATAATAAGTCTCTGTCTTTCAAAACTTCCCATTTGCTCTTCAATGTAATTCTCTTCAGGGAAAACAAGCAAGCTCATAATATGCAGATCTGCTATCAGATCTCCATTTTGGTCCACATACATTTTCATCTCAGAAAAATTGCAAAATTCATTCTTCTTCAGAAAGGGATGAAGCTAGAATGGAAACAGCCAGAAAGTTTAAAATTGGAAAATTTTGGTTTCTTATAGCATTTGGTCTTTACATATTTTATTTAGATAAGTTATCTAGAATGTATAAAGGTATCTCAAATGAATGTTGGAAATGTAGAGGACTTTTTATCACTTAAGGTGGACATGTGATGAAGCAAAGAAATATTGGCTATTTTAATACAGAAAATTCTTAAAGTGAATTAAACCAGAAACCTTCTTTCTGGGTCTAATGTAAAAAGACTTGGAAAAAATTTGGACCTTTGACTCTATATGTGGTGATGGCAGCGAGACCGCTCTTTGCACAAAAATGGAAGGATGTTTTGATTCCCACCGTGGATGAATGGCTACAAAAGCTGATGGAATTATCAGATATGGCTAAAATGACTATTTTGATAAACGAAAAGAATACAAGGACTTTTGTTTCTTCTTGGAAATCACTTCTCGACTTTGTGATTGAGGTGGAAAAAAACGATACTATGATTTTGGCTTTTACTGATTACATTGATTGTTGATACAGAAAGGGCTAGATCATACTACTACAGAAGTGTAAAAAGTTGAGATTTGATGTTAATGCCTTATTCTACTGTAACAGAAGGAGTCAAAAGTCAACACTTTTTCTTTTCTTTCTCCCCACTTTTCCCCACTTTTCTTTTCTCCCTTCTGCTACTATTGTTCCTTACTATTTGCTTTTGTATTTTCGTATCTTATAAGTGAATAAAACTATTTAACATGAAAAAACACTTGATCTTTACATATTTAAACATCTGAATCCTTCTAATAGAGTTATCCAACTTGCAGATAGTCTTAGCTGGGAGAACAACTTTTACCATTGTCTTCAAAAATGAAAAAGAAAAGTGTGAAATTTCTCAATCATATATAAATAAAATTTATACTGAGACAATTAACGAATGGTAGGGAACATTCTAGAGCAGAAAACGAACTAACAAAGAAATCAAGAGATTATTCGTAAACTCTTTGGAAACAACAGGGAGATTATCCAAAGAATGGGATTCCTGCAGAGAGGAAGGGATCGTGTCTCCTTGAAATTTATGGGCATAAAACTGTATGATGTTAAAAACAAATCCATGCATAGATGAATTTATTTAAAAATAGTAAAGGTAAAGGTTCCCCCGCACATGCGTGCTAGTCGTTTCCGACTCTAGGGGCCGGTGCTCATCTCCGTTTCAAAGCCGAAGAGCCAGCGCTTGTCTGAGGACGTCTCCGTGGTCATGTGGCCGGCATGACTAGACACCAAAGGCACACAGAACGCTGTTACCTTCCCACTGTAGTGGTCCCTATTTTTCTACTTGCATTTTTACGTGCTTTCGAACTGCTAGGTTGGCAGAAGCTGGGACGAGTAACAGGCGCTCACTCTGTTATGCGGCACTTGGGATTCGACCCACCAAACTGCCAATCTTCTGATCGACAAGCTCAGCGTCCTAACCCACTGAGCCACCGTGTCCCTATTTAAAAATACATCCTTTTAAAAATCAGCAGTGCTTAATATTAAAATATTTTTGTTGCAGTCCTTTCTCTTGGGAAATTTATGCCCCAAGCAACTAGATTGGCCAAATCTGTTGGCCATTTGTAGCACAAGTAGATTGAGATGATTAAATGTCTATGGAGATTTTCCATCATCCAGGTCATGGTTGTCCCAAAGGTGCTTTTTCAGGAGGCAACTGGACTTCCTTTGTTTTTCTTTGAAGACATTTCACTTCTCATTCAAGAAGATTCTTCAGCTCTGACTGGATGGTGGGGAATGGATGGTTGAGATGCTTCCAGTTCTTCTCGTTTGGATTCCTTTTTCAAAGAAACTAAGTTTGAGAAATCATTGTAAGATCCCCTTACCTGCCAGGGCTGCAATCTCAAAGCCAACAACCGCTTCTTCTTTTTCCTCTTGGATCTGGAGGAATATGCAGCATTCAAGGCATGGGCCAGAGTCTTAATGACACTGAAAGCACGGTAGTCAATTCTATATTTGTCACTGTTTATTTTATCTTCACACTCTAGTGGTTCTTCCTGTGTGCATCTTCTTCGGACTTTGACAGAAATTATGTTCTTTGACAAAGAACAGTGAAAAGACTGATTTTGAAATTGTGGTTCCACAAAAATAAATGGTTGAAAGGTATCATCATACCCCCTTTCCTGTATGTAAAAGTTCCAAATACTATGAACGTATTTGTAAAGTCTGTGACTTTTCACTGGCAAGTCTCCAAAAAGTGTAATGATCCAGATTTTTCCTTCAATGGGTTGTGGAAGACCTTCAAGTGCAAAATGGACATGGCAAATTCCATCCATCATGGTACTAAAGTCTGTAAAGAAAACAAAAACATTGACTTGTCTCCACTTAGACATGCCATCCCTGAAGGGTGCTGTAGGTGCAGTCATTGAAAATTGTTGTGATATAACAACACAAATCCCATTCCTCACAAGCATAGGAGTAAATATCTTCATGAAATTCTCTCCCTTCTCTGTGTCTGAAGCAAAGAGTCCAATCAAGATCCATCTGAAATGGAGAAGCAGTTGGATAATTGCTGGATACTGGATCCCATTTTTGGGAGCCATCCGGTAGAAATAGGGGAATTGTCTTTTATCACTCAGAACCTCTGAAACAAATGAACAAGTCATCTGAAAGAGCAATGAAGAATGCAGTGTTATATTTGGGGTGCGCTCAAGTCCAAAATATATGCTTTCAATAGATCCAACTTTGTTAATGAACATAGTAGAATGGCTTATTGTTGATTAGCCATTGGCCATGTCAAGAGGCCATTGGCCTAGAGGAACGTTGTCCATAGGGTCGCGATGGGTTAGATACAACTTCACAACTAACAACATATGTCAAGATACAGAATATAAAACAGAGAACATTAATAAGGACAAGGATATGGCTGCTTCAATCCCTGTACCTAGCCATGACACCTACAATAGCCATAGTGAAAAGCAGTTCTTGAATTCCATAGAGAAGATACAGTTGGATCTACTGCTTACACACCATCATTCCACTCATTTTACCCACAGGGAAGCACACACACAAACCTGTGGGACTTTGTAGGTGCCTACTAAAGTTGACATCTGGATGGAGATGTCTCTTTTGGCTCCATCAAGAAGAGCAAAAAGATTGTCTTTCCTTCCACAGCTATAGTTGGGAACATTGGCTTCTCCAGCAGAGAGTGTGTCCAGCAAGGCATCTGAAGTAGCAAGTGTGCTCAAATAATTGTCATGGATACTGTAACCAAGAGTCAGATTGTGCAGGAGCCAGGAATTCTTGTTGACCACTTGGATGATGAAAATGTAGGGTTGCATTCCTGCCAGATTAGTATTTCTAGTACTGTACAAATATGTTTATGTTATTATCATAAACAACAGAAACAACAAAATAACCCAATATTGATAAGGACCCAGAGGCAAATCATAATCACATCACCATTTAATTTCCAAAAGTGTTGTGAAGATGGGATGGACATAGCCTTCAACCAGGGTTAATAGTCACAAATATATCATTATTTGTACTAATGCTGATTTTCATATCTCCAATGACCATGATTCATAGGCATTCAGTCAAGTACAGTAGAGCTACTGTACTTTTAAATTAAAGCAAGAACATGGATGAATAAGCAAGCCAGCTAAGCAACTCTAAAAATAAGTCATTCTTATTTCTATAAGGACAGGCAATTAATACAACTATAACCTTTTCAGAATAGTAACAGAATTAGGAGATCCTCTGAATTCTGTGTTTGTCTTTCTCAGATTCCTTGATTTCCTTCTGCTCCATCCTTGCATTTGAGTCTTATACAAGATAAGGCAAACGAGGAGAGCCCTACAGATCAAAATAATTCACCAACATATGCATATCCTACAATTTAGAAATAAGTGGATGAAAAAGAAAGGAAGAAGAGTATTACAAATGCAAATGGAGGGAATGCAACTCCATCACACTGAATGACTTACGGAGAAGAAATATAACGAGCCCCATTAAATTGCAACAGCTCAAGAGAAGGATTTGTTGCAGTTTCAAACACAGTGATGATATGGTCTCCTGGCCCATAATAATTCCATGGGTTTCCTCTCTCCTGCTGCTTCAGAATCAGGGGGCATTTGGTTCTGAGCCTCCCAGAACTTCTTTGGGTCAGCCCAAGCATCAGAAGCAAAAGCAGGAGGTCCATTCCTCCTTGTGCTGAATGAGCCACTTCTCTCCTTCTGAACAACGAGAAGACTTAGAAGAATTTAAAGCATGCTCACAAGATGGAAAAGCAAATGAGTTTCCTCTTTCATGTCACTTTAATCTGATTTTTACATGAAAGGCAATGACTGGAGAAGTAGCAGAAGAAGTCTCAAAGACTGGGATGGTGATAATTACAGTGAGAAGCAACGTCTCCCCTGGGGACCCTTAAGTTCTTCTGAGGCTCCATGTTCAGAGGGAGAGCTGGAGAATAGTGTGGTAGTGGAAAAAACACTGGAGATACTGTTTTGCAGTGTTTCTGGCCCTTCCTACTGGGACACATTAGGAAATGAACATTGGAGGAAGAGAGTTCAACTCACCAGGTAAAAGACTTTGTTGATCCAGATTATGATGATCAGGATTCTTGCACTGAAATGGCTGAATTAAAGAGAATAAATAAATTGTTATAACATTTACCCGTCCATAGCTCCAATATCTGAGAGCTTATGTACCAGAGACAAATTCTTTGTATGTGCAACCACAAGTAGCCAATAAAGAACTTAATTCCATTCCACTCCTTCATTTTCCTCTTAGATCTGGATGAACATGCAGCATTTAAATGATGTAGCTGCCAGGAGACAGGATTCCTTCAATCCCCTCTTGAGGTAGAGCTTCCTCTTCCTCTGGGCATCTTGTTTAGCTTTTCACGGACAACCCATGCTTGGAATATGAAATGAAACACTTGGTGTATACGTTCTAAGATGGGGTTGTAAAAAGATTGAAAATCGCCATATTTGGTATTTCTGCCTGTCTGGATGAAGAAGGCCAAATAGCTATAGATGGGTGAAATACTGTAAATCCAAAATGAAACCCCACAAAGCTGAAGTGATCCAGATCCTTCCAATCATGGGTTTTGTGCAGGTCTGAATTACCTTCTGTGTAATGGATAATCCCATTACGAAGGAATCAATCTCCACAGAGTAAACAAAGACATTGACTTGTGTCCCCCTGGTAGAATTGAGAAGGACCAATCAGTACATAGCAGGTAGTCACAGGGATGCTTTGGGAAAAAAACACAAATGCAATTTCTGACAAGCAGAGGAGTCAAACTTCT
This sequence comes from Vipera berus, assembly GCF_964194415.1. NCBI lineage: Eukaryota > Metazoa > Chordata > Lepidosauria > Squamata > Viperidae > Vipera > Vipera berus. The sequence goes on along the minus strand of NC_138203.1, from coordinate 287,137,103 downwards.
CATGAACTTCTATCCACCATTAGTATCTGGTGCAACCAGACTGACCAACATCCACCTGAAATATTGGAACATTTTGATAATGGTGGGATACTGAACTCCTTCTTTGGGGACCAGTCAGGGAAGAGAGATTTCTCACTCACAGCCTGGGGTAAAAGGTACAATTGCCCTTGAAAAGAAAATTGTGTTACTTATTGAATGAAATCCAGGTGAAGATATTAGCAGCTGGAGTTTAAGGTAACAATCCTAGTTCTAATACAGTAGAGGAAAACACCTCAACATTTCACAGAAGATTATATTCACAGGACTGTTTTTCTGGTTGGTCTGTTCATAGGTGTTCTGTACCAGCCTGCTACCGGCCCTGCAGCAAAAGCAGGGACAACCCCTTTACAAATGGCAAGAGGCTGGAATAAAGCCTGCCAAATTTATTAACATAAAACAGAGCAAGACAAGACACCAACCATGAAACAGGAGCTATGAAACAGGAACTATCCAAGCAGTTGCCTTCAGCAAACCAGCCCTCCCACACATTCCCCTTAAATACAGTTCAGGGCATGGCCTCTCTCTGCCTCCTTCTGAGGTGCCCCATTGCCTTCCTCTGTTTACTCCTGATTGACTGCCTCCTGTGTCGGGTGTCCTTGAACAGGGCCAGCTGTGGGTCATCTTCATCCACGCTGTCAGGCTCACACAGCTGGGTCTCCGTCGTGACGAGGTGGGAGGGGCCTGGCTGAGGGCTCTGCGGAGCCTCAAAGCCATCATCAGCAAGCTCTTCAACACCCCCCTCCTCCTCCTCTGAGTCGTCCGACCCAACTGCCGAACCCACAGGCTGACCCTGAATCACAACAATAGGTTCCAACTATGAACCAGGATGTTTAAAGGCCTGGAAACTGAAACATATGAAGAATGGTGGCAAAAACTAGACATGGCTAGTCTAGAGAAAAGAAAGACTACAAGTGACATGATGACAGTATTCCAGTATTTGAGAGGCTGTCACAAGAAGACAGGGTGTCAGGACCCACCCCAATCCATGTCTTAGGAAAACAAAAACTCTTGGAGTCAGTTCTAGTCCAAAAGGAATTTTTACTAGGACATGCTTGGTTGTGGAACTACAAGACAGGACTTGGTATTGTTTTACAAATTGAAACTTTATAAAGAGTTCCCGGTTCAACCCCCCTTCCCTCAACCCCATTTGGTCAGCCCCCCCATCATTTTAATTCATGTCATCCCTTTCGTGGGAAAAAGGGAATTTCGAATCTTTATGGTTATTGCCTTATTCCTCTACAGATTCAAATGGAGACATAGGCCAGATGCCTTCTTCTCTAACCCTCCCTTTTGTTCCCCCAGTTAAAAAGGTTTCCCTTGGTCTTTGAAATAACCTAAGGCAGGCTGAATCCACATGCGCTCCTCCTTCCTCGGGAGATGGCAGAATCTGGGGGGGGGGATAATGTTTTAAACATACATTTATGAATGTGATATAAATGGATTCTGACACAGGGTCAACCTATTTGTGACTTCCTGAGAGAGAGCGGTACATGAGAAAATCCAGAAAAAAATATTTCTGATTTTTAGCAATTAAGACTTGACATGGTATATTGTATAAGAACAAATGAATGGCAGTTACAGTGTACATATTTCACTAAAATTTCCTTTGTATTTTTTCTTATATTATTAAATATCTATACTCAGGAATGATTATAATATATTAGTAGTTGTAACAGTAGTCGTATTTTAATGATTTAGAAAGAAATATATAATTAATTTGAAGATAATGTCAATACTGCAGCTCAGGAAGAAGAATTAATATACCAGACTTGATAAGAATATTTGTGAGAGTCATTTCAAAGTAGCAGCTGACTCTAAGCCAAATGAGAGTTGGCAGTGTAATCCTCATGGAATGAAGACAAATGCATCCATAAGAATCTCGGGAAGTGAATGTTATGGTTTGGGGAGACCCCTCAACTCAAGTACCAGAGAAGACATGGCACAAAATCTGAATCAGCTTTCGGGAAAGGTAATGATGCCAAGGAAGAGATCAAAAGAACTTCCCTTATCCTTGAGAAATGTAGCTTGCCAACAGTGCAGGAGGGAAAGAGGGGAGGGTTTTGAGCCCACAGGTGTACCTTATCAATACGAGAGCCAAAGCTGTTGAGGATTTGTTTTGGTGAACTAAAGTTTCTTCTCACAATAATTACTGGAAGATATATTGGACAATGTGATCTGAACTGTCAGAGAGTGGAGGGAAAGTTTTATTCTTCTAATTAACTGCTTTCTGACAATTTCTGAGAGCTGGCTTTATTTCTATCATACTGATTGCTAATGCCTAATAAAGTTAACATTAGAGAACATAATGCCTCTGTTGTTTTGCTTTGTTGGGCTTCTCAACTGGAACCTGACACCTGGACTTTTTCTAAAAATACTGTAACTTTTATGGATCCTTGCTAGGATCCCATACCTGCCATCACTGCGGTCTTATAGCCACCAACCTCTCTTTGTCTTCTTTCTTTCTCCTAAATCTGGAGGAATACACAGCATTCAAGGTGTTCAGTATTCATTCTTTATATTCTCCATTGCCATTGCAAATTTACCTCCCACCTCTTCTTCACTGGCTTAGTAATTATGCTGTAATCGTGTCGTCACAACCTATCCAAAGCTCCTAAAGTGAATGCATTATCTCTGCCCCTGATTACATCTGCCACTCCCCTAATTCTATCACCTACCCACTCCCACCCGGCCCTTATTTACAAATTACCTTTTATGGTTGTTACTTCCTACAGGTTGTCTCTAAACTCGCTATCATATCAATAAATTTTGGTTAGGACCAGTTTTCAGCATAGCAGAGACCTTCTTAGATACAATGCTCAAGCTAGGCTCGTGAGGTTAATATATATCACCAGCCAAAACTTCCAAGAGAAAACAATTTTTACTCCTTTGCAAAGTGGGTGCTCCTTGTGCATGCAAGCACACTGTGGACACACCCCAAAACTTCAATATTTATTCTTTATATTCTCCATTCTTCATTGGCTTAGTAATCATGCTGTAATTGTGTCGTCACAGCCTATCCCACAGGTCTGCAACCCACGGCTCCGGAGCCGCATGCGGCTCTTTCAGCCATCTCCTGTGGCTCCCAGTCCTCTGCCATGTGCAGTCCAAACAAAAGTGGGACTAAAAAAGTTCAACCAATCAATTCAAATATGCAGGGTAGGTGCATATATTGCCTTGGCTCCACTCTTCAGTCAAACCCTGTTCTCCGCATGCGCGCATGTACGCACATGCACACATATTTTTTGCGGCTTCCAGTTTTTCCTTTTGTGAGGGAACCGGTTCCGAGTGGCTATTTCACTGTTTCAGGTTGCTGACCCCTGGCCTATCCAAAGCTCCTAAAGTGAATACATTATCTCAGCCCCTGTTTACATCTCTCACTCCCCTAATTCTTTCACCCCTGGCCCTTATTTACAAATTACCTTTTATGGTTGTTACTTCCTAGGGGTTGTCTCTAAAGTTGCTATCATGCCAGTAAATTCTGGTTAGGCCTGGTTTTCAGCATAACAGAGAGCTTCCTAGATACAATCCTCAAGCTTCAAGTTAGGCTTGTGAGGTTAATATATATACAATGTATTTGCTTCACAGGTTAGCATGTCTTCTCACGCTTCTGTAAAAACAATTAGCTCTTTCCCCCACACTATTTTGCCTGCGGGGAAATGTTTGGGACACATCTGTGCCAGGAACACATCTGTGCCAGGTTGATATTCTCAAGCAGCAGCTGACCAAGACTCGTGTCTCGGTTGGACCAGCCCTCTGTGTCTCTTTTACTTAATGGAAGAGTTCAGGTATGACTAAAGTGTCAGAGGGAGGTTTCTTCTGCCTTTGTCCCTTCTCTTTAGAGCTGTGATGTGAGGACAATGTCAAGTTCGAAGAAGCCTCGTGCTGTTTCAGCCATTTCAGTTTCTAGGGCTTGCCCACAGACCCAGGCAGGAGTGGGGAAGAACGGAATGTGTATTTTCAGGTGGCAAGCTGCCAAGCCTGAGAACCAAAGTCATCCATGATTTTGTTTTGAGAACTGAAGATTCTTTCTCATAATAATTGTTTGAAGGTTAATTGGTTAATGTGACCTGTCCTGTTGGGAGGGAAAGGGAATTTCTATACTTTTAATATACTGATTTGGTACCAATTGAGCCAGAGCTGTTTTCTATTCATCAGTGCCAACATGGTGTGCTCAATAAAGTTTTGCATTAGAGACTGGAATGTCTCAGTTATGCTTACTTCGTTGGGATCATCAGTCGGAACCTTAACAGACAAACTGAAAGAGTGACTGATTTAGCTTGCAAAGTGAAGTTTAAGGGAAAGGGGAATAATTGTCTCCAGAGGAATCCCAGACAATGTTGGGCTTTTCTCTGGTGCTTCAGAAGGCAGAACCAAAGGATGAAAGGGTTTCAGCTGGACATTAAGAGAAGATATCTCACTGAAGGGAGGGAAGATGAAATAATGGACCACCAGCTTTCCCTTCTCTTTTCTCTGAGCTTTAGCTCCAATCTTTTCTTCACCATTGACTGTATTTATTTATTTATTTAGCGTATGGCTGGTCACACACAGAATTAAAAACACTTCATATTTACAAGTTGGAACAGTTAAAACAATTTTTTTTAAAAAAGAAGCAATTATAAAACCTAAGAGGAAAACAGAAATAACATTTCAGAGTTTAATGTTGAGTTTGGAGATCCAGTCAGTAGCTGCCATTGTTACGCAGAGGAAGTCCTTAAAATCCCCTGGGTATCTTCTATTAGTGCATTCCCTCACTATATGTTGGATAGTCTGTCGGGGAGCCCTGCAATCACATTGTGCTGAAGGTGTCTTTCCCCATTTATACAGAGAATCGGCACACATCCCATGAGTCGTTCTAATTCTATTGTATGTCACCCATATGTGTTGGGGTAGATTAAATCCTGAAGGTATACTATTAGGATTAATATGCTCAGAAATATCTTGGGAGGTATAGCTACTCCATGCTTCCATCCACTTTTGTATAGTGCTCTGATGTTCGGCCAGCAGCTTAAGCACTGTGAGGAGTGATGGATTTCTTGACTTTAATCGACATCTTAAGAGATCAGAGGTATAGGCATGAATGGGTAGAGAGGAGTTTAGCAGGATCTTACTATACTCCCGAATGAGAGCTTCTTGTCATCGTAAGTGCGGGGGAAGTATGTGGCTAAGAACTGGTAGCTGGCGAATAGGTGTAGATTTTATGCACCCAGTAATTAATCTCATCGTATGGTTACCATTGACTGTAAAAAGACAGTTATTCTGTAGAAAGCTTCTGAAGAAAGTTGGCTCTCCCTGCAGAGCTGATGCTAAGCCAGGATAGCCAAGGCTCAATGATGCCCTGCTTCAGTTGTCTATCATAGTTAAACAAGGTGGGAGCTAAAATACTGTTTCATAAGATTTCTACAAAAGACTTCCTGCAGAATGGATATTGAGTGTCCTATAAATCTGGTGTGTGGAAGATGGGTGTGGGCACAAAAAGTTGGAATAATTTCATACATCTCCTTCTTTTGGTAGTGGACATCCCAGAGTTATTTGGTTAGTCACTCATATGAAGATGGACCCTTGCCTTATCCAGAAGACGTGTTCTTACCTCTTATAATGGAAGTTTGCAAGGAGTGAATATTCACAAAAAGAATTCATCCTGAAATCACCACATTAGAAGTCTATGAAGATTCTCAATCATCCAGATCACGGTTGACCCAAATACGCTTTTTCAGGAGGCAACTGGACTTTCTTGTTTTTCTTTGAAGACATTCTGCTTGACATCCAAGAAGCTCCTTTAACTCTGACTGGATTCCTGTCTGCAAGGAATATAAATCCTTCCATTCCCCATCATCCAGTCAGAGCTGAAGAATCTTCTTGAATGAGAAGCGAAATGTCTTCAAAGAAAAACAAGCAAGTCCAGTTGCCTCCTGAAAAAGCATCTTTGGAACATCACATTAGAAATTGTAGAGCATATTCATAGCTCGGGTTGTTTAACTGCCTAACCTGGGTGACCAGTGATATAATCCAGATTATACTCCTCCTAATTTGACAAGGAGGTGTCTTTCTACTCTTCTTATAGTGATGAATCTGAGCCCTTACCCCCAATAGCACAAAGGACCCCAGTTGCATATAAACTAAAATATTAGAACTTTGAGAGAGCTTTGATGAAAAAAAAAACTATTATTTCTGCATATCAAGAAGATTCACACTGCACAAGTATCATATTTCAAATATTTGGGGCGTGACATTTCAGGCCTCAAGTAGGCTAAAGGCATAGAAGACAAATTGTCAGACCTGGCCCAGCTTGGTCCCTTAGGAAAGAAATATTCTTGACTCCATTTGTAGCAAAAAGGTTAGTTTTATTAAAAGCCAAGTAGGAAAACCAGATCTAAGAGTTTGTACATGAAAATTTCCTAGTTAACTTTCCCTTTTCTGTTCCACTCTCCTGTTATATTGTCCAGTCATATTTGAAGATGTTTTGGTAACTATCCCTTCATTGGTTGAGTAGATGGGTAAGCATTGCATTACATTCCCAGATCCATGGCCTTGGGTTTTCTCTGGACAGCATGAAGATTCGCTTTCGGCAGACTGGCATCTAGTGAAGCATAGGAGGACAGCTCTGACAGATATACTAATTTAACTATTTAACAGAACTCACTGACCATCTTGCAATTCTAGTGGACCAGGATGGGAGACTCTACATTCCAACTACCCATTAATTATTTCAAGGAAAATCATTGACCCAGTCATGGATGAAGAACAGCTTGGACCATTTTCTAAGTTTGGCCTGTTGGAACATGTTGAAAGCAGAAATGCCTCTATCTCACATTTTTACATTTCTCCTGGTTGTAAGCTGCCCTTTCGTATTCTGATCTGGCCTCAGAATGATAATGTAGCACTTGGGGATGAAGATGCAGACCAGCAGACCAGCATTGGAGGCCAGGATGGAGAAGATCTGAACAGCCACCATGTATTTCCCTTTGGTGCTCAGATAGGTAGGGACAAAGGTCACCCAGACACTGCAGAAGACCAGCATGCTGAAGGTGATCAGCTTGGCTTCATTGAAGGCCCCAGGCAGTTTCCTGGCCAGGAAAGCTACAGTGAAGCAGATGGCAGCCAGGAAACCCAGATAACTGAGGGTGATGTAGAACATTACAACAGATCCTTCATTGCATTGCAAGATGATCACTCCAGGCTGGGAATGGAGGTCAGAGTCAGGGAATGGGGGAGAAACTCCAAGCCAGATGCAGCAGATTATAATTTGGACAGCAGAACAAGAAAGGATGATGGAGTTGGCCAAGGTCTTCCCCAACCATCTCTTGACTCGGTTGCTTGGTTTTGTGGCCATGAAAGCCAACACAACTGTGATTGTTTTGGCCAAGAGAGAAGAAATGGCAATTGAGAAGGTGATGCTGAAAACTGTTTGTCGGAGAAGGCAAGTGGCTTTCCTTGGTTGACCAATGAAGAGAAAAGTAGACAAGAAGCAAAGCAGGAGGGAAATCAAAAGGATGTAAGAGAGGTCCCGATTGTTGGCTTTGACAATGGGAGTTTCTAGGTTTTTAATGAATAGGATTAAAACAAAGCCTGTGATTAGGAAAATGAAAAGAGCAAAGCAGACCAGGATGATACCCAAATTTCCTTCATAAGACAGGAAGGATATAACTTTGGGGATACATTGATCTCGGTCCTCATTTGGATATTTATCATCCGGACACTTGGTACATTTTTCCATATCTGAGAAAACCAAAAGGCAAAATTTCTTTAATATTCTGTACTTTTACTTTAAGTTATACCTTCTTGGACAACAGCTGAGCATTTTCCAAGATGCATTGGTAAAAAAAAAATACTCCACATAAAACAGGAAACAAGAATATCTTTTTCTAAAAAAATAATTGCATTTCTAATAGTCTACGAAATTGGGGGAAGTCTTAGGACACAAATGCTTTTTTATTGGACCCGTGCCCTTCCTGGCTGGTTTATGCAGCCCGGGAGAGGACACGCAGCTGGTTCCAGGCAGTTATATCAGCTTCTTTGAGTGAGGGTAGCTTCCCTGCCGTCTTGAAAGAGGCGGTGGTGAGGCCCCTCCTCAAGAAGCCTGCCTTGGACCCAGCTGTATTGAACAACTTTCGTCCGGTCTCCAACCTTCGCTTTCTTGCGAAGGTTGTTGAGAGTGTGGTGGCGCATCAGCTACCTTTGGTCCTGGATGAAGCAGATTATCTAGACCCGTACCAATCGGGTTTCAGGCCCGGGCACAGCACGGAGACGGCATTGGTCGCGCTGGTGAATGATCTCTGGAGGGCTCGGGACAGGGGTCATTCCTCTGTTCTAGTCCTATTAGACCTCTCAGCGGCTTTCGATACCATCGACCATGGTATCCTGCTGCGGCGTCTCAGGGGATTGGGAGTGGGAGGCACGGTTTTACAGTGGTTCTCCTCCTATCTCCAGGGACGCTCGCAGTCGGTGTTGACAGGAGGGCAGAGGTCGACCACGAGGTCTCTCGTTTGTGGAGTTCCTCAGGGGTCGGTCCTCTCGCCTCTCCTGTTCAACATCTATATGAAACCGCTGGGTGAGATCATTCGTGGCTTTGGAGTTGGGTATCATCAGTACGCTGATGATACCCAGCTTTTTCTTTCTACCCCAAACCACCCCAGTGATGCCCTCAACGTGATGTCCCGTTGCCTGGAGGCGGTTCGGGTCTGGATGGGGAGGAACAGACTTCAACTCAACCCAGACAAGACCGAGTGGCTTTGCATACCTTCATCCCTGGTCTATTCGGATATTCCATCTCTTTCTATGGGGGGTGAATTATTACCCCCCGTAGATAGGGCTCGCAACTTGGGAGTCCTCCTAGATTCGCGGCTTACCTTGGAAGATCACATGGTGGCCGTGACTAGGGAGGCTTTCGCCCAGGTTCGCCTGGTGCGCCAGTTGTGGCCCTATCTAAGCCGGGATGATTTATGCACGGTCACTCACGCGCTCGTGACCTCTCGTCTAGACTACTGCAACGCTCTCTACATGGGGCTTCCCTTGAGGACCACCTGGAGGCTCCAACTGGTACAGAATGCAGCCGCGAGAGTTGTGTTGGGAGTCTCCTGATACTCCCACGTGACACCTCTGCTCCGTGAGCTGCATTGGTTGCCAGTTGTCTTCCGGGTGAGATTCAAGGTGCTAGTAATGGTGTTCAAAGCCCTCCATGGCATGGGGCCGGAGTACCTCAGGGAACATCTGCTGCCGGCATCAAGCTCCCTGCGCCCTGTGCGTTCCCACAGAGAGGGCCTCCTCAGGGTGCCACCGGTCAGAGAATGCCGTCTGGTGGCCCCCAGGGGGAGATCCTTCTCTGTGGGCGCCCCGGAGCTATGGAACCAGTTACCGGTTGAGCTCCGGACGGCGCCCGATCTGCGCTCCTTTTGCCACGATCTGAAAACATACTTGTTCGAGCAAGCCGGCCTGGCCTGAGGGGGGATTGGTGGGGTTTTTTATCATTTTTATTGGGGTTTTTACTATGTATCAATTGTATTTTAATCGGGCATGCATTTAATTATCTTTTAATTTTTGTAAATTTCTGTGTTTTATTCTTGCCCTGTACACCGCCCTGAGTCCTTCGGGAGAAGGGCGGTATAGAAATGATAATAAATTAAATTAAATTAATTAAATTTTCTTTCTAATAGGCAGAACCTTTGTAGATATCTACATTATTTGAAGTAAAAAAAAATGAATCAGTTAATCTTTCTAGAGAAACTCCCAGATTCCTACCACATGGCATTTCTTAATATATGGGACTGAAAGGATTCTTATGTTGTGAAATCTAGTGGGGTGGTAAAAAAAACTACTTCTGCAAATAATAAGGTAAAGGTAAAGGTTCCCCCGCACATGCGTGCTAGTCGTTTCCGACTCTAGGGGTCGGTGCTCATCTCCGTTTCAAAGCCGAAGAGCCAGCGCTTGTCCGAGGACGTCTCCGTGGTCATGTGGCCGGCATGACTAGACACCAAAGGCGCACGGAACGCTGTTACCTTCCCACCGTAGTGGTCCCTATTTTTCTACTTGCATTTTTACGTGCTTTCGAACTGCTAGGTTGGCAGAAGCTGGGACGAGTAACAGGCGCTCACTCTGCTACGCGGCACTTGGGATTCGACCCGCCAAACTGCCGACCTTCTGATCGACAAGCTCAGTGTCCTAACCCACTGAGCCACCGCGTCCCTATCTGCAAATAATGGGGAATGGCTAATGGAAGACAGGTTAATGAGGGAAATGACGTACACTCATAACTGTCCTCATCACCTCATTCTGCACCAGTGACACCTTCTTAGTTATCCTTAAGAGGTCTTTGTAAGAGGGAATCCTAGAAAAAAAAATCCCTCAGGTTTCAAAAAAACTCAGATATTAAGATAAATCTGGAAGGACACGCCAAACAAAAAAGTAGAAGAGATATCTTATCTGGCAGTAGTAAGCTTGCCCAATCTGACACACCCTTCTATCTTTTTGCAGCCTTTCCCTCAAGATATTTTTGTTGCTCTTTCCTTTAGGTAAGAAATAGTACAGCTTGATTTTTTTTTAAAAAAAGTTGAATGTCAGTGTCTTTTAACTTGCACATTCAAGAAAAAAGCTCTTCATAAATCAGCTTTTACAAGTCCCTACCTTTTCTTTGGTATGACCCACCTTCCTGAGTGGAGATGGTCCCCTCAGGGCAAGGAACGCAGTCATAGCAGCAAACTGGCTGTTCTTCTCGAGCCCGCTTGACAAATCCAGGATGACAATTTTCCACACATTTGGACTGAGGCAGAGACTAAGTGGACAAACAAAGAATGCCAAAGAAAATGTGTAAGGACTCATCATCCATGGAAAATGCATGTAGACATGAACATTAGGTAAATAGTTTCTGGGCTTCAGTGAGGTATATATCAAATAAGTGACTTATTCAAAACAGAGATAGCTACTATTTTTCACTTGGTTCCTTCCTTTTCCTTCTGGCCTATCAAATTGCAATAAAACACTTTTCTGTCAGCTGCCACTTTATGCTTGCTTGTGATTCATTGCTATGTGGTGACAGACTGCCATGAACTGTGGGGAGGGGGAATGAAGATGGGGAAATGAAAGTAAGGGCTGTATCTCCTTGTGATGCTGACTCAAGGTTACATGGCTCAAAGTGGGGGGGAAGGGCACATGCCAAACTACATTGTTATCACATTACAAACAAGATGTTGAGACTTTGGGAAAAGTGCAAAGAAGAACAACCGATTAAAGGCCTGAAAACGAAAACATATGAAGAATGGTTGCAGGATTTGGGTATGGCTACTCTAGAGAAAAGAAGGACTAGAGGGGACATGATAACAGAATTCCAATATTTGAGCGGTTGCCACAAAGATGAAGGGGTCAACATATTTTCCAAAGCACCAGAAGGCAAAACAAATAATTTGAGCATAAGGAACAAGTGAACCTGAAGCATTCAGCAATATAGAACCTGTCAACTCTACAACAAACCTGGCTGTAGCCATTTTCTTCATTCTAAGTTGCTACATATTGGGAGGGGGATAGAGGATTTCTACTAGTCTAAACATTCTACTGTCCCGTGGGAACCAAGGTCATTTCTGTCAGTTAGATAGGGGCTGGAACATTTAGTTAGAAAGCTTGCCAAACTCTTCTATTGGGGAACATAGCTAATTGCAAAGTACTCGGGTGGGAAGTTCAACTTTGTAATATTATTGCTTTCTGAAGGGAACTTCAGACTTGGTTTCACTTTTGACTGTGCCAATATTATGTAACCAATAAACATGCTCTTTGAAGAAATCTCAAGCTTCGGAGTTCTGATTTATTTGGTCTTGTCTATCAGAACCTTGACATTACCCTGTCCCTGTTTGTTAGAGACACTCAAAAGTAGAGGGTACATAAAAGGTCCATAATTTGCATCTAAAAATAATCACTAAGCATCTAATGTTGGATATGGCTAAATCATTTTAGAATAGTATTCCATATTATAATATCTGAGGGACACTTTTGTGAATAGTACTGAGGCCTACCAAGCAATAGATTTTTTCTGTATTTCCCACTTTCAATTATCTATGACGTTATCCAGCTTGTTGACTATACTTAGCACATTTAAAGGGGGTCTAAGTCCACAGAGAAAATTCCGCAATATTTCACCAACCTTGTTGAATAACTTTAGTCTTGAAAGAGCATCCTGGTTGAACTTGATTATCTCTCTTTCAAAACTCCCCAGTTCCTCTTGGAGGGGATCTTTGTCAGAGAAAATTAACTTAATCCTGATCTCTAGATCTGCTGTTATATCTCCATTTTGGTTTAAGTACAGTTTCATCCTGGAAATATTGCAAAATTCATCCTTCTTCAGAAACTGATGAAACTAGAATGTAAACATCCAGTGATTTCAAAAGCAGAAATCTTGGTTTCTTATCCCACATTGTCTTTTCACATTTGAATTGTTTTTCTACAGTTGTCTAATTACAACTATCGACAGTTGGGAGAACAAATGTTAGCAATATGTTCAAAAGTGAAAAAGAGCAAAATTTGCAAATCGTACATTGAAAAAAAAGTATTGATGTAATAAGAATTGACCAAATTTGTCAATAAAAGTGAACATTTTAAAACAGTAATGTTTTATGATGATTGTATTATATAATTATAATCATGATTTATCACCTGCTGCTGGTATGTACACTGAGAGCTTATAAACTGGAGACAAATTCCTTGGCCAATAAAGAATTCTATTCTATTCTATTCTATTCTATTCTATTCTATTCTATTCTATTCTATTCTATTCTATTCTATTCTATTCTATTCTATTCTATTCTATTCTATTCTATTCTATTCTATTCTATTCTATTCTATTCTATCTATCCTCTTCTCTGCTCTCCTTTGGTCTGCTCTATATATTAAACAAAGAAGCAAATAAAGAGATTATTCATAAACTCCTTGGAAAAAACCCGATTGTTGATGCCTCCCCCACCACCGCCGAGCTCGAGGTGAAGACCTCACCTATCCCCCTCACTCACAGCCTGGCCGACACCTTGGTGGATGCCTGGGAAAGGGCTGCCACCGAGGCGCTTGACCATGTTGTACCCTTGCGACCCCTGACCCGGCGCAGATCCCGGTGGGCTTTCTGTGGAGCTCCGGGAGATGAAGCGTCGGAGACGAGGTCTAGAGAGCTGTTGGAGATCCAGCCGGTCTGAGTCTGACCGATTGTGGTTAAGAACCTTTACGAGGTCTTATCTCGCAGCGATGAGGACAGCGAAGTCTAATTACTTCGCTGCCCTCATCGTATCTGTTTAGGGTGACTCACTCCCTCCTTAATCAGGAGGTGAGGGAGGAGCCCTTGCAGGGGCGGGCCAAGGAGTTTAGCTATCATCTGACAGACAAAATCGCTCAGATTCAAGCTGGTTTGGATTCTGACTGGGCAGAGACTGACGGGGAGGAATCGAGCGGTCTAGAGAATGTTACCTGGAGTGAATTCAATCCTGTGACCCCAGATGAAGTGGACAGAATCATGAGGAGATTGAGTTTCGCCACGTGTTTATTGGACCCGTGCCCCTCCTGGCTGGTATATGCAGCCCGGGAGGAGACACGAGGCTGGTTCCAGGATGTAATAACTGCTTCTTTGAGGGAGGGTACCTTCCCTGCCACCTTGAAGGAGGTGGTGGTGAGGCCCCTCCTCAAGAAGCCTGCCCTGGACCCGGCTATTTTGAACAACTATCGTCCGGTCTCCAACCTTCACTTTCTTGCAAAGGTGGTTGAGAGCGTGGTGGCACTTCAGCTCCCTCTGTTCCTGGGGGAAACTGATTATCTGGACCTGTACCAATCGGGTTTCAGGCCCGGGTACACCACGGAGATGGCATTGGTTGCGCTGGTGAATGATCTCTGCCGGGCTCAGGACAGGGGTTGTTCCTCTGTCCTAGTCCTATTAGATCTCTCAGCGGCTTTTGATACCATCGACCATGGTATCCTACTGCGGCGTCTCAGGGGGTTGGGAGTGGGAGGCACTGTTTTACAGTGGTTCTCCTCCTACCTCCTGGGCCGCTCGCAGTCGGTGTTGACGGGAGGGCAGAGGTACACCCCGAGGCCTCTCATTTGTGGAGTTCCTCAGGGGTCGGTCCTCTCTCCCCTCTTGTTCAACATCTATATGAAGCCGCTGGGTGAGCTCATTCATGGTTTCGGGGTGGGGTATCATCAGTACGCTGATTATACCCAGCTTTTTCTTTCCACCCTGAACCAACCCAGTGATGCCCTCGACATGATGTCCCGTTGCCTGGAGGCAGTCTGGGTTTGGATGGGGAGAAACAGGCTTCATTTCAATCCTGCCAAGACTGAGTGGCTCTGCATACAGGCATCTCAGACTAACCAATCTTTTCCATCGTTAACTATGGGGGGGTGAGGTGTTACCCCCTGTTGATAGGGCCCACAACTTGGGCGTCCTCCTGGATTCACGGCTCAGTTTGGAAGATCATATAGGAGCCGTGGCCAGGGGGTCTTTTGCTCAGGTTCGCCTGGTGCGCCAGTTACACCTGAAATATATCTGTCTTAGAGGCTGGTCTTTGGATTATATGCCGTGAGCGATTAGACTCTCCAAGCCTTATGGGCCTTTTATAGCACAAGTTCATTGAGCTAGTTCTCTTCCCTTGCCTTAAAGGTAAAGGTAAAGGTAAAGGTTCCCCTGAACGTGTGTGCTAGTCGTTTCTGACTCTAGGGGCCGGTGCTCATCTCCGTTTCAAAGCCGAAGAGCCAGCACTTGTCCGAGGACATCTCCGTGGTCATGTGGCTGGCATGACTAGATGCCAAAGGCGCACATAATGCTGTTCCCTTCCCACCGTAGTGGTCCCTATTTTTCTACTTGCATTTTGACGTGCTTTCGAACTGCTAGGTTGGCAGAAGCTGGGACGAGTAACAGGCGCTCACTCTGCTACGCGGCACTCAGGATTCGACCCGCCAAACTGCCGACCTTCTGATCGACAAGCTCAGCGTCCTAACCCACTGAGCCACCGCGCCCCTTCCCTTGCCTTAGCTCCCTTCAAAAGGAGCTAAGTGTGATGGATTCTTTTGGGACCACATACCTGCCATGGCTGCAGCCTTAGGGCCCCCACCCCTTCTTTGCCCTCCTTCTTTCTCCTCCTGTATCTGGCGGAATACGCAGCATTCAAGGCATGGGCCAGAGTCTTAAAAAAGATATAAGAATTTTGGTGAATTCTGATCTTGATGCTGCTATTTCCTGGTTCAGTTTCTAGTGGTGTCTTCTGGGTGCATCTTCTCTGGCTTTTGACAGAAAAGACATGCTTTGCAAAAGAACAGCGAAAATACTGATTTTGAAACTCAGCTTCAATAAAATAACTGAGTTTAAAGTTTTCCTCTATGGACTTGGTTTTTCCCAGAATTGGAAAGGTCCATATACTATGGATGTATTTATAAAGTCTATGCCTTCTCATTTTGAAATTCCCCATGTGTGACATGATCCAGACTTTGCCTTCAATGGGTCCTGGCAAACGCATAAGTATTAAATGGAAAGGAAGAATTCTGCCCAAATGGGACTCATATTCTATAAAGTGCACAAAGACGTTGACTTGCCTCCACTTAGAGAGGGCATCCCTCAGGTGTCCTCTGTGTCCAGTCATTGACAAGCGTTGTGATATAACAGCACAAATACCATTCCTGACAAGCAAAGGAGTCAAAGTCCTCATGAAATTCTCTCCCTGTTCTGTATCTGAAGCAAAGAGACCAATCAAGATCCATCTGAAATGATGGAGCAGTTGGACAATTGCTGGGTACTGGATTCCTTCTTTGGGGACCATCCGGTGGGAAAAAGAGTTTTTTTCATGCAGATTCTTTAAAGAAGTCTCAATACTGATCTGAAAAAGCAATAAAGAATACTGTACTATATTTGGGGTCCAGTCAAGTTCAAAATACTAGATTTTAATAAATCCAACTTGATTCTTATGAAAAATTAGATTAGTTTATTGTTTTACAGCCATTAGGCCATATCAGGATAGGGAATATAAAACAGACAATATTAACAAAGTGTTATATAAAAATCAAATAAAGAGAACAAATTAAGTTAAAAAGAAGAACAGAGAATGTGTCATATTTTTGTATCATTCCTATAACTTATTGCAGTCAGAACCATATATCTGAACTTCACATGCAAATCTGAAGTGAACTCTTTTGCTCAAATAAATAATCCTATTGTATGTTTTTTTTATTCTGTCTGCACAGGAAATGTGTTGTTTTAGTATAAGTATCCGAGTAGATCATACATTTAATGTGTGGTCCAAGATACTGATACAGTATTGAAAGCAGAAGGGTTGGACTAGAAGACCTCCAAGGTCCCTTTTAACTATTCTATTCTATTCTATTCTATTCTATTCTATTCTATTCTATTCTATTCTATTCTATTCTATTCTATTCTATTCTATTCTATTCTATTCTATTCTATTCTATTCTATTCTATTCTATTCTATTCTATTCTATATAATACTGTAGATGCTTTATGTCTTCTATCTCTGAAGCTCTAGAAATACAAGTCTGTTCATTATAAGGCACTTCGTCAAATCTTCCATATTTAATCGTGTCCAACTGCTCAAATCTTGCTCGAGTGAATATCACCCTAACATTTTTAGACATTTTGCAATGAAATTCTTATCAATTTGGAAGACCAATTTGTTCATCCAATTCAATGTGCCAAGCTTACTGGAGATGACTATATCGTTATCTGCTTTGGAAACTGATCAAAGAGTGAAGCAACCTGGAATTACTGAGAAAGTTCCCAACAGTGAGGACAGTCAACCAGTGGAACAGCTTGCCTTCAGAAGTTGTGGGTGCTCCATCATCACTGGAGGTCTTTAAGAAAGACTGGATAGTCACTTGTCTGAGATGGTATAGGGTCTCCTGCTTGAACAGCAGGTTGGACTAGAAATCCTCCAAGGTCCCATCAAGCTTTATTCTGATTGATTAATTAAGAGAGCAAACTATGGTTTCCCCTGACTGGCATATATTGTAATTAGATAGTTCTTGTTTGCTTGTTCTTCTACAGCAAATGCACTTTTCATCTATCCACTCTCATCTCTACTTAAGAGAACCTTAGCATATATTTTAATCATAACATCTATTAGATTAATGGACTCAATCTATCACTTTCACATCACCACCCTACTCACCATACCAGATAAAAGAACACACACACAAACCATGGAGTCCTAGTGGACAATCACTTAAATATGAGCCAGCAGTGTGCTGCAGCTGCCAAAAAAGCCAACACAGTGCTAGGCTGCATTAACAGAGGGATAGAATCAAGATTACGTGAAGTATTAATACCACTTTACAATGCCTTGGTAAGGCCACACTTGGAATACTGCATCCAGTTTTGGTCACCACGATGTAAAAAAGATGTTGAGATTCTAGAAAGAATACAGAGAAGAGCAACAAAGATGATTAGGGGTTGTTGTTAGCTGCGAAGTCATGTCCGACCCATTGCGACCCTATGGACAACATTTCACCAGGCCTTCCTATCCTCTACCATCTTCTGGAGTCCATTTAAGATCACGCCTACTGCTTCAGTGACTCCATCCAGCCACCTCATTCTCTGTCATCCCCTTCTTCTCTTGCACTCAATCTTTCCCAGCATTAGGCTCTTCTCCAGTGAGTCCTTCCTTCTCATTAGGTGGCCAAAGTATTTGAGTTTCAACTTCAGGATCTGGCCTTCTAAAGAGCAGTCAGGGTTGATCTCCTCTAGGACTGACCGGTTTGATCGCCTTGCAGTCCAAGGGACTCGCAGGAGTCTTCTCCAGCACCATAGTTCAAAGGCCTCAATTCTTTGGCGCTCAGCCTTTCTTATAGTCCAACTTTCACAGCCATACATTGCAACTGGGAAAACCATGGCCTTGACTATACGCACTTTCGTTGACAAAGTGATGTCTCTGCTTTTTACGTGCTGTCTAGATTTGCCATGGCTTTCTTCCCCAGGAGCAAGCATCTTTTAATTTTCTTTACTGCAGTCCCCATCTGCAGTGAACTTGGAGCCCAGGAAAATAAAATCTGTCACTACCTCCATTTCTTTGCCAGGAATTGAGAGGGCCAGATGCCATGATCTTGGATTATTTTAATGTTGAGATGATTAGGGGACTGGAGGCTAAAACATATAAGGAATGGTTGCTGGGATTTGGTACGTGTAGTTTAATGAAGAGAAGGACTAGGAGTGACATGATAGCAGTGCTTCAATATCTCAGGGGTGCCATAAAGAAGAGGGAGTCAAGCTATTCTCCAAGCACCTGAAGGCAGGACAAGAAGCAACGGATGGAAACTAGTCAAGGAGAGAAGCAACCTAGAACTAAGGAGAAACTTCCTGACAGTTAGAACAATTAACCAGTGGAACAACCTGCCTCCAGAAGTGGTGAATGCTCCAACACAGGAAGTTTTTAAAAAGAGACTGGACAGCCATTTGTCTGAAATGGTATAGGGTTTCCTGCCTGAGCAGGGGGTTGGACTAGATGACCTCCAAGGTCCCTTCCAATTCTGGTATTCTATTCTATTCTATTCTATTCTATTCTATTCTATTCTATTCTATTCTATTCTATTCTATTCTATTCTATTCTATATTATTATTATTATTATTATTATTATTATTATTATTATTATTATTATTATTATTATTATTATTATTATTATTATTATTATTATTATTTACAATAGATATTTAGTGCCATAGATATATGTACTTCAGGATCCCTCATTACTTCTGGTAAGACATTAATACTGAATGTCAGAATCCATTTATATCATATTCATAAATGTATGTTTAAAACATTATTCCATGGATCCTGCCATCTCCTGAGGAGGAGGAGGAGGGAACGAATGTGTATTGAGCCTGTATTAGGCATTTCAAAGGAAAAAAGAAGCCTTTTGAACTGGGGGAACAAAAGTGGGGGTTAGGGTAGGAGCATCTGGCTTGTGTCACGGAAGAGAGCAATATGTATCTTAGTCTCACACTTTGAAAAGTATTGATCTTACTTCTCATGGTTCTGTTTACCTCACACCAAAGAGTCAAACAAGCCTTTGGGGATAATGCATTGATGAGGACCAACAATCTGTGTTACATTTTAAGGACAATCAATTTCCTCCATAATAATTCTGTGTTAACTGTGTCAAATGCTGCACTAACATCTAACTAACATGCTGTAATTGGGTGTGTCTAGTTTGATGAAGAGAAGGACGAGGGGGTGACATGATAGCAGTGTTCCAATATCTCAGGGGTTGCCACAAAGAAGAGGGAGTCAAGCTATTCTCCAAAGCACCTGAAGGCAGGACAAGAAGCAATGGATAGAAACTAATCAAAGAGAGAAGCAACCTAGAACTAAGGAGAAATTTCCTGACAGTTAGAACAATTAATCAGTGGAACAACCTGCCTCCAGAAGTTGTGAATGCTCCAACACTGGCGGTTTTTAAGAAGAGATTGGACAACCATTTGTTTGAAATGGTATAGAGTTTCCTGCCTGAGCAGTGGGTTGGACTAGAAGTCCTCCAAGGTCCCTTCCAGCTCTTTTGTTATTGTTGTTGTATATGTAAGGGCAACAAACAACAGCTTCCCCTGACTGACCTATCTTGTGATCAGATGGTTCATGACAAAGCAACTGTTAACAGTGGATCTACTCTATCCAAAGCCAGCTTGTCTTTCTGCAAAGAATGCGCTTTTCATCTATTCACTTTCAACTCTACTCAAGAGGAGCCTAGTATATATTTTAGCCATAACATATATTTGGCAAATAGGCGTATAATTGCTAGTGTCTTTTTATTCCCATTTTTGTATAATGAAACTAAGTATTGCCATTTTCCACATAACTGGATATACTTGTCATTATTTATACCTCTAAATGAACCTGCCAAAGGAGGCCTCAACAGGCTGGATATTTTTAGAATAGAATAGAATTTGTAAGTTTGGACTAACATGATCATGTAACTCCTGGTATTTTGCAAAAATAAACCACACATAATGCAGTAAACATTTCCCATGATGCTATGCAGGCTCTTAACAAGGATTCCAGGAAGAGCTATATTTTATTAGAATATAATAATAATAATATAATATAATATAATATAATATAATATAATATAATATAATATAATATAATATAATATAATATAATATAATATAATATAATATAATATAATATAACATAACATAACATAACATAACATAACATAACATAACATAACATAACATAACATAACATAACATAACATAACATAACATAACATAACATAACATAACATAACATAATATAATATAATATAATATAATATAATATAATATAATATAATATAATGATATGATGATATGATATGATATGATATGATATGATATGATATGATATGATATGATATGATATGATATAATATAATATAATATAATATAATATAATATAATATAATATAATATAATATAATATAATATAATATAATATAATATAATATAATATAATATAATATAATATAATATAATATAATATAATATAATATAATATAATATAATATAATATAATATAATATAATATAATATAATATAATATAATATAATATAATATAATATAATATAATATAATATAATATAATATAATAATATAGGATAGGATAGGATAGGATAGGATAGGATAGGATAGGATAGGATAGGGAAGGGAAGGGAAGGGAAGGGAAGGGAAGGGAAGAGAAGAGAAGAGAAGAGAAGAGAAGAGAAGAGAAGAGAAGAGAAGAGAAGAGAAGAGAAGAGAAGAGAAGAGAAGAGAAGAGAAGAGAAGAGAAGAGAAGAGAAGAGAAATATACTAGAATAGAATAGAATAGAATAGAATAGAATAGAATAGAATAGAATAGAATAGAATAGAATAGAATAGAATAGAATAGAATTCTTTATTGCCCAAATGTGATTGGACACGAAAGGAATTTGTCTCTAGTGATAACCTCCCAGTATTCATACAAGCAACAAGTGTTAATTCATGATCATGATCATAATTATCACACAATTCATTTCTAAAATCCTCTCCTTGGACTCCATTTCTCTTTAAATTTTTTATGTTTAATTTGATTGTGAATTTATTATGGTGAAAAATAGCTGATACATTGACTAATGTGCTTGTAATTTTTTTCATCAAATGGCTAATTAAAGCAGTCCTCCCAATAAGTCCATAAGACACCTATATTTTATTAACTGAAGGTAGGATAATCCATTGGTGTTCATTTCAGAAATATGGGATTTGTTCACCTTTGAAGATATCATTATTTTGGTTAAGATTAGGTACAAAACATGAACTTTCGATCAATGCTCTACTATTCTCTTATACAGAAGACCATTTGAAGGGACACAGAGCCTTTCCTCATCTTCACAAGTATACAGCAGCAGTGCCCAAATACTGTATGGTGTCATAAAAGGATGTGTCTGCTTTGATCCTTGCCCCCTCCCCACTGTGAATCCTAATCCACAGCCATGACAGTAACGATAGCCATGGTCAGGGGTAGACAACCTTTGCTTTTTAATGAATCATGGACTTTAACTCCTAGAATTCCTGAGCCAGCATGGCTGGCTCAGGAATTCTGGAATTTGGTTTTTTCATTTTTTCCATCTTGGCCTCCAGTGCTGGACTTCTGGGCTGCATCTTCTTCCCCAAGTGTTACATTATCATCCTGAGACCCGTTCTAAACACAAAGGAACAGCTAATGATAAAAGTAGGGAAGTGATAGTAAAATTGTTTCTTAGGTTCATGACATTTAATTTTTCATTGTGGTTATTAAAAGCTTTGTATCCACTCTTTCATCTGTTTGATAATTAAGTTTTTTTAAAAAAAAACCTGAAAGAAATAACAATACGAAAAATATCCATATATACACTATGATCCAGCTATGTGTTCCAAAGATGTGTTTGGATTTGTCACTCACCCACCACCATTCCATTCAGACTTCCAGATAAAGAAACATAAATGCAAACCTGTGGGATTTTGTAGGGGTCTCCTAATGTTGCCATCTGGATGGAGATGTCACTGGTGGGTCCATAAAGAAGAGCCAAAAGGTTCTCCTTCCTTCCACAGCTATAGTTGGGAACATTGGCTTCTCCAGTAGAGAGCATGTCCAGCAAGGCATCCGAAGTACCAAGGGTGTTATCATAGTGGTCATGGATGTTGTAGCCCAATGTGAGATTGTATAGAATCTGGGAATTCTCATTGACCTGTTGTATGGCGAAAATGGTGCTTAGCATTTTAATAGAACCAGGAGAGAAACTCCTGTAAAAAAAACAAAAGTTCAAGAGTTTGGAAAAAATTCAGAGAAGAGCAACTAAGATGATCAAAGGCCTGGAGATTAAAACATACAAAGAATGTCTGCAAAACTTGGATTTGGCTAGTCTAAAGAAAAGAAGAAATGTATCTGGACTTCTTTCAGGGTTTTTTGTCTGCCTCATCTTTGCATTTGAGCCTCTTCCATGAAATCGGACAAAAGAGAGAAGCCGTGGAAATCAAAACAATTCAAGAAAGTAGAATATTTGTAGCTTGGGGTTGAAATGAGGGATCCTTGGTGCTCTCGGAGCTTGGTTGTTTTCTTGCAGACATTTCATTGCCCAAATTGGTAACATCATCTAGTAAGTACCTACCCAAACCAAGTAACAGTGCCAGTAAAGAGTTACTCTCAGATTATATTCTAGTAGCGAAATAATTCAAGCAATTAGACAGGTCTTACAATATAGGACTAAGTGAAAAAAAGGAAAGAAGTGTTAGAACTGCAAATAGACAGGGTTCAATTGCATCACACTAACTGACTTACAAGTCAAATTTCCTGTCAGGAGCCGTGTTGAAAGGCAGTGTTATGGGTGCTATTTTCGTTAAAGAGAAGATCATACTAAGGAGATGGTCCCCTGGT
Source organism: Vipera berus (assembly GCF_964194415.1). Classification (NCBI taxonomy): domain Eukaryota; kingdom Metazoa; phylum Chordata; class Lepidosauria; order Squamata; family Viperidae; genus Vipera; species Vipera berus. Next base: position 287,114,198 of record NC_138203.1, on the reverse strand, counting down.
CTGTAAAAGCTCTGTGGATTGTTTCTATCCTGGTGCTCCAAGTTCAGCGGGCACTTTATTCGAAGTTTCCCTGAGACTGGCTGGGACATCAGCAGCATCAGAACCAGAAGCAGGAGATCCATAATTCATAGGACTGAATTGAATCTCTTTCCTGTTTCTAAAGAAAAATTCCAAGCACTCCCACAAGGTGGAATATTCAGTGGATTTCCTGGCTCAGATATAAACTGATCTTTATGTGAAAAAGATAGAAAGTGCATTCAAGAACACAGCCCCTGCCTGTTTCTGAACCTTTTTCCAAAGAGAGTGTTATCTGAGGCATTTATCCTTTTCTGATGCACAATCCTTTCTATGTTGGCTTGGTCTGATGTTTACATCAAAAACAGTCACTGGAGGAGGAGCAGAAAAGGTCTCAAGCATTGGGACAGTGATAATTACGATGAGAATCAACTTCTCCTCTAGGGATGCTAAACTTCTTTCAGGCTTCATGTGAAGAGGGGTAGCTGGAGAAAAGCATGTTAGTGAAAAGTTAAAGATACATCTGGGGGCATTGTTCTCTATTGGTTCTGGTCTTTCCTGTCAGCTCATGTCCAGAAAGTGATACTTGAGGAAGCTAGTTCAACATCCAGGGAACTGACTTCAGCTTCTGAAGTATCTCGTCTCCAGAGACGGCTGGGGAAAGTCACCCCAGACTTATGGAATTTGATTCCATTCTAGGTTGATGACACTCTTCCAGTACCAAGGAAACAATTATGTCTATGGATATGGTGGCTCAGTGGGTTAGGACGCTGAGCTTGTCGATCAGAAGGTCAGCAGTTTGGCGGGTCGAATACCGAGTGCCGCGTAACAGAGTGAGCGCCTGTTACTCGTCCCAGCTTCTGCCAACCTAGCAGTTCGAAAGCATGTAAAAATGCAAGTAGAAAAATAGGGACCACTACGGTGGGAAGGTAACAATGTTCCATGCGCCTTTGGCGTCTAGTCATGCCGGCCACATGACCACGGAGACGTCCTCGGACAAGCGCTGGCTCTTCGGCTTTGAAACGGAGATGAGCACCGGCCCCTAGAGTCGGAAACGACTAGCACACATGTGCGGGGGAACCTTTACCTTTACCTATATATATATATACATATATACTGTATATAATAACAACAATAACAATAAAGTTGGAAGGGACCTTGGAGGTCATCTAGTCCAACCCCCTCCTCAGGCAGGAAACCCTATACCAGGGGTAGGCAACCTTGGCTCTCTCATGACTCATGGACTTCAACTCCCAGAATTCCTGAGCCAGCCAAGCTGGCTCAGGAATTCTGGGAGCTGAAGTCCATGAGTCATAAAAGAGCCGAGGTTGCCTACCCCTGCCCTATACCATTTCAGACAAATGGCTGTCCAGTCTCTTCTTAAAAACTTCCAGTGTTGGAGCATTCACAACTTCTGGAGGCAGGTTGTTCCACTGATTAATTGTTCTAATTGTTAGGAAATTTCTCTTTAGTTCTAGGTTGCTTCTCTCTTTGATTAGTTTCCATCCATTGCTTCTTGGTGCTTTGGAGAATAGCTTGACTCCCTCTTATTTGTGGCAACCCCTGAGATATTGGAACACTGCTATTATGTTACCCCTCATCCTTCTCATTAAACTACACATACCCAATTCCAGCAACTGTTCCTTACGTGTTTTAGCATCCAGTCCCCTAATCATCTTTGTTGCTCTTCTCTGTATTCTTTCTAGAGCAGGGGTTTCAAACTGCTGGCCTGCGGGCTGGAGCGTCACGGAGAAACCACGCCCATCCCATTGCCGGCAATGGGAAAAAGTTCCGATACGTCACGTGACGTTGCAAGTTTGACATGTCTGTTCTAGAGTCTCAACATTCTTTTTCACAAGGTTTACCTGTGTCATCAGGGTCACCTGGTTGCTGGAATTGGGTATGTGTGGTTTAATGAAGAGAAGGGTGAGGGTTGACATCATAGCAGTGTTCCAATATCTCAGGGGCTGCCACAAAGAAGAGGGAGTCAAGCTATTCTCCAAAGCACCTGAAAGCAGGACAAGAAGCAACGGATGGAAACTAGTCAAGGAGAGAAGCAACCTAGAACTAAGGAGAAACTTCCTGACAATTAGAACAACTAACCAGTGGAACAACCTGCCTCCAGAAGTGGTGAATGCTCCAACACTGGAAGTTTTTAAGAAGAGACTGGACAGCCATTTGTCTGAAATGGTATAGGGTTTCCTGCCTTAGCAGGGGTTTGGACTAGATGACCTCCAAGGTCCCTTCTTCTTCTTCTTCTTCTTCTTCTTCTTCTTCTTCTTCTTCTTCTTCTTCTTCTTCTTCTTCTTCTTCTTCTTCTTCTTCTTCTTCTTCTTCTTCTTCTTCTTCTTCTTCTTCTTCTTCTTCTTCTTCTTATTATTATTATTATTATTATTATTATTATTATTATTATTATTATTATTATTATTATTATTATTATTACCTGAGTAGTGCAAATGGTTGTGGAGCCTTCCTGGAGCTGCTGAAAGGATTTGTGCTGTAGACTGGAGATAGATGATGTCATATCCCTCCCCCTCTGTTCAGAGAGGGCTGTTCAATTTTGACATAGATGGCCTCTTTAATACCCCTTTCTGTCCAAAATGTGGACTTTGCTGTTTTCAAAAGAGTGCCCTTTGTGCATTTAAAAGAAAACCTCCAGGTGACCTCAATGACTCTCTAAATTTTAGAGTCTAAAAGAATGGAACTGACCAGCTGTCTTCAAGTAGCATAAATCCTTTTATTCCCACCATCCAGTCAGAGCTGAAGAAACTTCTTGAATGAGAAGTGAAATGTCTTTAGAGAAAAACGAGCAAGTCCAGTTGCCCCATGAAAAAGTATATTTGGGACAAGGAAACAATTAATATCCTTGAACCCAGTCTAATATTAAGATTAGGGGCTGTTTTGGGTTTTATTTTATATTAGATTTCCATATATTAATCCAAAACTGATTTGAGAATGGCTTGTGGCTGAAGTGAAATTTCCTGCATGTCTTAGCACTATCAATTTTGGAAGGAGAACTGACAAAGATTCAGGACTGTATCACTGGGTAAATTGGGAGAAAGTTATAGAAAACATAGGCTGTTTTTTTCTTGATATTTTCTCTGTTGTCCTTTATTTCCATGCAAGAAACTGAGATCCCTTATATTTTGAAGTTTGCCATTTTATCAAATAAACAGTAGGCTGGGAGGTCTGCAGCCTAGATCACAGGTCTGCAACCCGCGGCTCCGGAGCTGCATGCGGCTCTTTCAGCCGTCTCCTGCAGCTCCCAGTCCTCTGCCATGTGCAGTCCCCCCCCCAAAAAAAAAAAGTGGGACTAAAAAAGTTCAACCAATCAATTCAAATATGCAGGGTAGGTGCATATCTCGCCTTGTGTCCACTCTTCAGTCAAACCCTGTTCTGCACATGCGCGCATGTACGCGCATGCGCACACATTGTTTTGCGGCTCCCAGTTTTTCCTTTTGTGATGGAAACAGTTCTGAGTGGCTCTTTCACTGTTTCAGGTTGCTGACCCCTGGCCTTGATGGTGGCAGTGACCGCTGCATGGTGGATTGTACTGTCTGACCTCTTCCCATAATCATTCTAAAACTGGTTTGGGGAAGTGATGTTTTTTTGTGTGTATGAGCTTGGTGGGGTGGGATCCTTTTGACATCCCCATCTCTGAGGCTTTGTGTGACCTTTCTCCCTTAAAAGACCTCCCAAGTGTTTTCAGGGTCCATTTGAGAATCCAAATTGTTTGAGGATTAGGTTTCGTATCTAGGTAATGGGGGAATATAATATATAAACCTAGAAGGGAGAACAGAAGGTTTAAGATGGGAGGGGGTTGCTGAGAGGATAGGCAGGTCCATTCTTATGGTGAGGAACAGGATGGCCCATATCCCAGGCCCACCACTTGAAACCCATTGTAAGTTTCATGCCTTCTGCTCTTAATATATGGCTATCAGATCCTTCATGACTCTAGATTCTGGCTGTTGCTTTTGAAAGTATAGTTGATGTGTTCTGATGCCGCTCTCATCCATGATATTATTTGCCATGTCTCACCAAAGCCTGGTTGTATCCAGAAAGGTGGAATCGCCCTCTTGGTCAGAAATATGGCCACATCCATTTGTGGTTTTTCCCCAGGGTAGAGGAAGACAGTTGGCTGTTGTAATCCATGGTCTGTTATAGTAAGAATGGAATGGAATAGAGTGGGGTGGGGTGGGGTGGGGTGGAGTGGAATGGAGTGGAATGGAATGGAATAGAAGCGAAACATCTTCAAAGAAAAACAAGGAAGTCCAGTTGCCTCCTGAAAAAGCATCTTTGGGATAACTATGACCTGGATGACTAAGAATCTCCATAGACATCCCTTTCAGTCAGAATTCAGGCTCAGGTGTGGGGCAGAAATGGCTTGATCATTCTTTTTCATGGTGAGGGTGGGATGGATGTTGTGTATCAATGTTTGCCCTATTTGACCACTCTGTGATCTTTAATACTTTTGAACATGGTATTCTTCAGGATCAGCTCAGATAATTTGGAGTGGGCAGCACGGTGGGTGTACTGGTTCACTTTCTTTATCTGGGGTCAATGCCTTCGATGATTGGGAAGGAGCGTTCCTGTCCTTGACCCCCACCATGTCAGAAGCTTCAGTGCTCTGTGTTCTCTCTTCTCCTATTCAACATCTACATGAAGACACCGAGTAAGCTCATCCATCATCATGGGGTGAAGTATCATCAGCATGTTGATAATACATAATTATATTAATTTACCCCTGGTGAATTAAATGTCAACACTGCTAACATTGGATGTTCTTGCTTTGACAACAGATGGAAATATAGCCATTTTCTCTATTACTTTTAGACTTAGTCAATGCTGGGAGGGGGAATAGGGATGAGAGTCCAGCTAGTCATAACAATAATAACTTAGCCATGGGAACCCAAGGACATTGGGCCCAGAGCTGATAGTGTTTGGGCGGACTGGAGAGCTGGAGAGAAAGCCCGCGCTTCAAGCTAATTGGGGAATGTGATTTATGACTGTTTATTGGAGGAGGGAATTGTATTTTGTAACTTTGTATCCAGGGGAGGGGAATTTAGTTTTTTGTTTCAACTATGTAGTGTTGACACTTTGTTTCTCGAATAAAAGATTCTTTAAGGTAAACAATGCCTCAAAGTTCTTTTGAAGAGTTTCATCTCTCAGAACCATGACATTAATGCTGTGAATGTCTGCTGTGAAGGTCTGGATGGGAAACAATAGGCTTCAGCTGAATACTGGCAAGATTGAGTGATTTTGAGTTTTTGAGTCTGCCAGTTCTAAAATTATTATTCCATCTTTGGTGCTGGATGGGGTTTCTCTGAAAAAATGACAGATCACATGGGCATCTGGAGTTCCTCCTAGGCTCATGATTTCTGCTTCTGGGTTTGTCAAAAACAGATCATTCCTGACAAATCTTATTGCATTTTTTTACAAAGTGACAAAATTAAATGAGCAGAGAAATGCTGTGAATATAATTTACTTGGACTTCAGTAAGGCATTAGATAAAGTAGACTACAACCTACTACTTAATAAAATAGAAAAATGTGGGTAGACAGCATCACTGCCAGATGGATTTGTAATAGGTTGACCAAATGCACTCAACATGTAGTCCTTAATAGAACTGCATCTACATAAAAGGAAGTGTGTAGTGGGTTACCCCAAGGCTGTCTTAGGCCCTTCAATAGCTTTATCAATTATTGGGATGAGAGTATAGATGGAGAACTCATCAAATTTGCAATGGCTCTCAAAATAACCAATACTCCAGAAGATAGGCTTAATATACAGAAGGATTTTGACAGACTTGAACACTGAACTTGAACAAATGGAAATCCAGTGGTGAAAAAGCTAAGGTTCTACATTTAGGCAAGAAAATCCAAATACATGGGTACATAGTGATACCTCGCTCAATAGTAGTAACTGTGAAAGGGATCTTGGAGTCCTAGTGGACAATCACTTAAAAATGAGCCAGCAGTGTGCTGCAGCTGCCAAAAAAGCCAACACAGTACTAGGCTGCATTAATAGAGGGATAGAATCAAGTTCATGTGAAGTATTAATATCATTCTATAATGCCTTGGTAAAACTGCACTTGGAATATTGCATCCAATTTTGTTTGCCACAATGTAAAAAAGATGTTGAGACTCTAGAAAGAGTGCAGAGAAGAGCCACAAAGATGATTAGGGGACTGGAGGCTAAAACTTATAAAGAACAGTTGCTGGAACTGGCTATGTCTAGTTTAGTAAAAAGAAGGACTAGGGGTGACATGATAGCACTGTTCCAATATTTGAAGGTCTGCCACAAAGAAGAGGGGGTGTGTGTTTCAACCTATTCTCCAAAGCATCTAAAGGGAGAATAAAAAGCAATGGATGGAAACTAATCTAAAAGAGAATCAACCTAGAACTAAGGAGAAATTTACTGACACTAGAACAATTAACCAGTGGAATGACCTGTCTCCAGAAGTTGTGGGTGCTCCAACACTGAAAGTTTTTGAGACAAGATTTCAGGATATTCATATATTTTTTTTACTTTTAATGCATTCAAATCTCAGGACTAAGGAGAAGTGAGTTTAGTTCTAGGATCTTGAATGGAATGGACTGATTTATGGTAACTTTCTTAAGATGGATGCATGCTCTATATGTAATAACATCTAATGGAGGAACACCAATATTTTAATTAGCAAGAGTGGAATGAAGGACACTATGCTGCAGTAGTCATGAAGCTGACTGAGAAAGTGCACCCAAGGAGGGCTCAACAACTATTCCTCTTGAAATGACTACGAACTATTGGTCACAATGTTCCTCTCTGGCTTCTGTATACACCAACATTTATATTAATAATTTTGATGAAAGGAGAGAGGGAATGTATCTTAGAACTTGGGATAGACTATAGAAGACTAAATGGGAATTGAGATCTTGGATTCGGGCTATGTCCATGAGGTTTGCCTGAGTCAAGATGGATTAAAACAAGGCTTTTTTAAAATGCATGTCTGGAATTAGGCTGAAATAAATCTTGAAGCAATGATTTGCCGCATGTTGAAATGAACATCTCTAGTGGGAAGTGGGCATGAGAGGAGGTAGGCCAGAGTGTGACATTGTGCATAGTCACACAATACTTAAATCTTGGGCAAAGCCAAGTATTATCTATATTTAGGGACTTCTGGCTCAGCGCAGGATGAAACTTTGCATTATTTCTTGTATTTGCTCTTCAAAGGACTGGTTTCCAAGGTGACCACTGGATAACACCCTGGAGAGAAAAGGTAGAGGGAGAAATCCCCCCCAGTGCTTCCATAATTATAGGGGAGGACACCTGCCACAGTTCCTTTGCAGAACTGGAAGTGAACCTTTAAACAAGAATTCGTTTTCAAGTTTTCAGAGCTCCAGCCTTGGAAATTAATCAAGGAGGGAGAAATGCAATTTTCTTGCTGAAAAAAACCAAAGTTAAGGTGTAGTGATGAAAGAACAAGCAACACAGGTTAATTAATGTCCATGTTTGCTGCAGTCCTGAAAGAACTCTCAGCACATTTAGACTCTGAAAGGGGTGAGGTGTTCCTCCCTTAGAACCAAATCCTTCCCAGATCTGAGACAGGCTTTCATCTACCATTTTCTGTCTCTAGGATTTGGCCTTTGGTAGGAGACTCAAGGTGCTGGCCAGACCCAATGCTCGCTTTATTTTACCTGGCACAATTTGAGCCAATAGGATCACATTTAATAAAGCAAAGTAATAATAATAATAATAATAATAATAATAATAATAATAATAATAATAATAATAATAATAATAATAATAATAATAATAATAATATAAAGTTGGAAGGGACCTTGGAGGTCATCTAGTCCAACCCCCTGCTCAGGCAGGAAACTCTATACCATTGTAGACAAATGGCTGTCCAGTCTCTTCTTAAAAACCTCCAGTGTTGGAGCATTCACCACCTCTGGAGGCGGTTTGTTCTACTGGTTAATTGTTCTAACTGTCAGGAAGTTTCTCCTTAGTTCTAGGTTGCTTCTCTCCTTGACTAGTTTCCATCCGTTGGGACCCTTTATTTCTCCACAGAAGTAAGGGTTCAAAATTGGGGTCCAAATCAACTGTGCAAGCTGATATTTAGCAAGCTGTTCTCATGCCATAAAAACCAGATATAGTCATCAGAAATTCCTGATATTTTATCACTTGATAGCAATAGCAATAACACTTATACTTATATATGTCACTTCTTGGTGCTTTACAGCCCTCTCTAAGTGGTTTACAGAGTCAGTGCATTGCCCTAACAATCTGGCTCCTAATTTGAGCTGGTCAGAATCAAACTCCTGGAAGTGAATCCCAAAGATGCTTTTTCAGGAGGAACTGGACTTTCTTGGTTTCCTTTGAAGATAATAATAATAATAATAATAATAATAATAATAATAATAATAATAATAATAATAATAATAATAATAATAATAATAATAATAATAATAATAATAATAATAATAATAAGTTGGAAGGGACCTTGGAGGTCATCTAGTCCAACCCCCTGCTCAGGCAGGAAACCTTATACCATTTCAGGCAAATGGCTGTCCAGTCTCTTCTTAAAAACCTCCAGTGTTGGAGCATTCACCACCTCTGGAGGCAGGTTGTTCCACTGGTTAATTGTTCTAACTGTCAGGAAGTTTCTCCTTAGTTCTAGGTTGCTTCTCTCCTTGACTAGTTTCCATCCGTTGCTTCTTGTCCTGCTTTCAGGTGCTTTGGAGAATAGCTTGACTCCCTCTTCTTTGTGGTAGCCCCTGAGATATTGGAACACTGCTATCATGTCACCCCTCACCCTTCTCTTCATTAAACTACACATACCCAATTCCAGCAACCGTTCCCTATATGTTTTAGCCTCCAGCCCCCTAATCATCTTGGTTGCTCTTCTCTGTACCCTTTCTAGAGTCTCGACATCTTTTTTACATCGTGGTGACCAAAACTGGATGCAGTATTCCAGGTGTGGCCTTACCAAAGCATTGTAAAGTGGTATTAGTACTTCACTTGATCTTGATTTTATCCCTCTGTTAATGCAGCCTAGCACTGTGTTGGCTTTTTTGGCAGCTGCAGCACACTGCTGGCTCATATTGAAGTGATTGTCTACTAAGACTCCGAGATCCCTTCACTTCTCATCCAAGAAGCTTCTTCAGCCCTGGCTGGATGGCGGGGAATGGAATGATTTATAGTCCTTGCAGACAGCTGGTCATTTGCATTCTTTTAGAGTCGTTGAGGTCACTTGGAGGTTTACCTGGGTCCTCAGGGTTACCTGAGTAGTGCAAATGTACGTGGAGCCTTCATGGCTGCAGGATGTTTTCTGCCCTGTGTTCCTTCACTGTAGAAGACAGGCACAGGTTGTTGGGGATGACTCTGTGTTGTCTGCATCTCAAACTGAAGTGCAAATGGTTCCTATAGTCTGCAATGTTTTCTGGAAATCTGTTCATACTCCCACATCATTCAAAGGGTGTTCATCCCAAGGTCTATAGCAAAATGTTTATCCTGATTCTCAGCCATCCAGGTCATGGTTGCCCCAAAGGTACTTTTTCAGGAGGCAACTGGACTTTCTCATTTTTCTTTGAAGACATTTCGCTTCTCATCCAAGAAGCTTCTTCAGCTCTGTCTGGATGGTAGGGAATGGAAGAAAGTGAGCAGTGAGTTAGCCTGCATCCCTTCATTCTAACCACTGTGCCACCACAGGTCACTTGATCCTGATCTATTGAAGACATATGCTTACTAGACAATTCACATGTAAAAGATGTACAGTGCAGGAAAGGAAAAGAGGTATGGGAAGCATTTCAGAAGAGACACACTAGTTTTCTGGGGAGTGAACGTTTCCAATGGTTTTTAAAGGCAGCACCATGGAGACCATATTACACAATTGGTGTTGATGAAGGCAAGAGTCTCTGAAAGGCCACAACGGACTTACCATTTCCCCATAGATATCAAAGAATAAAGGGGAGAGCACTGTCCCCAAATGATAAAGCCACCATGTTGATCTCTTCTCTTTGTTCACCAACAAATGAAGCTGTTCACTATGGAAGCAGCAGAACCACAGAAAACCACAGAAAACAGTACCCAATCCTATTACAGTTTGGGAGACCATCTCATTGGCATAGTCCTCTGTGCAACAAGATTTTTGCGTGTGATGTTGCCTTCCAACATGGCTCCATATAAAATGCCTTACTCATAAGTCACTGAGTGTTATGGAGCTGGAATCCCTTTATTTCCATTCTCTAACACTCTCGTTCTTTTCTTCTTATTATGCTTACTTGTACATTGCAAGACTTGTTTAATTTCATGAATTGTTTTGATTTCCATGACTTCCCTTTTTTGTCTTATTTTGGGGAAGAGACTCAAATCCAAAGACAGACCAAGAAAAAAAAACCTGAAAGAAATCCAGATTGTTTTTCCCCACTTGAATACTGAGTTTTATTTACTGGGTAATTTTTAAAATGGTTGCAGTTTTCTCTGCCCAGTCCTTTTCTCCATTTTTGCAAGTGCTCATTGATGTTCAATCCCTGATTCTTATACAAATAGAGGCTGAATTGTTTTTCCAGTTGTTTATTCAGGGTCACTTATGAAACATCCTCTGGTTCCACTTGGAATTATTTTGCAATCTGGTTACTGGGCTGATGAAAATTAATACTAATTTAAGAGGATTAAATAGAAAAAAATTAATTTCTTATGACAAAGCCTCTTCCATTTACGATGCTTCTACTTTAAAGATTGAATTATTTTGAAATCAAGATATTGGAGAAATGAAAATCAGCAGTAATACAAAAATGATATATTTGTAAATATTAACCTTGGTGGGGGTGAATCTCCATCCCATCTTCTGAACATTACTAAAAATTATATGGTAAAGGGAGGCTATCATTTCCCTCTGGTTTTGGATCAGTATTGGCTTTAGACTCAAAGCCAAGGACACAAAGAAGAATAAATGAATAAAAATATTTTTTGTTGCTGCTGTTGTTGATGATAATGACATGAATATTTTTTTACAATAGGACATTTCATGATATGAGTAGAAGCCTCCGCTTCATGTTTGCCTTTGAAGTGATCAACAAGAAACCACAGTTCCTGCAAAATCTTACTCTTGGCTACAACCTCCATGATGATTATTTGAACCCCCTTGGCACTTCAGGTGCTTTGCTGGACATACTTTCTACTGGAGAAGCCAATGTTCCCTACTTCAGCTGTGGAAGGAAGGACAACCTATTGGCTCTTCTTGATGCAGCTGCTAGTGACATCTCCATCCAGATGTCAACTTTAGTAGGCACCCAGAAACTCTCACAGGTTTGTATGTTTGATATTATGTCTGGTAAAGTGAGTGGGGGAGTGGTAAAGTGAGTGGGGGAGTGCACAATAGATCCCACCGTATCTTTCCTATGGAATTCAAGAGTTGCTTTTCACTAGAATCAGGATTCACCCATGGGGAGTAGGCAAGGATCAAAGAAGCCATATCCTCACATGACACCATTCCCATTGCTTTTAGATTTCTGCTACACACTTGTGAAAGTGAAGAGAAGCTCTGTGACCAATCAAAGAGTCTTCTGTTCAAAAGGAAAGTGATGATGGGAAGCCCTTAATCTGTATATCATCTAGAATAGAATAGAATAGAATAGAATAGAATAGAATAGAATAGAATAGAATAGAATAGAATAGAATAGAATAGAATAGAATAGAATAGAATAGAATAGAATAGAATAGAATAGAATAGAATAGAATAGAATAGAATAGAATAGAATAGGGTGGTATTTACTCCAGCAGGATTTGAACAGCTTGACACAGCAGTTAAATATGGAAGATTTAACCAAGCTCCTTTATATTAAACATATTTGTTGAACCCCAGAAATAAAAGACCTAACGTATGTATTATTTGAATGTCAATAGTATATTAAAGAGAGAGATGAGTCCCATGGACTGCCCATTATAACAATGTCCTAGTTAGGATTATAGTATTAAAACAAGGTATTTCCTTTGGAGTCAGAATTCAAAAATTGCATGCAATATGGCCTTTCATCTGAAAAAAAAATGTTCAGTTGAGATCCACATATGGGGATCACATTCTGGTAATTTGTAGGGGTGATACAGAAGTATGATTTGAACTCTTTATTCTTGTTCTTTTTATGTATTTATGTAATTTGTTCTTTTCTTTTTTTATATGATGGTCTCCATATTATATGGCCTCATAGCTAATCAACCATAAATTATTATATTCATGAAGACCAAATTGAATTTATTAAAAGTGAATATTTTGGACTTTATCTTATCACAAACATAACACAGTATTCTTTTTTTCCAGATCAGTTATGAAATTGTTTCAGAGGCTCTGAGTGATAAAAGCCAATTCCCATTTTTCCATCAGATGCTCCCCAAACAAGGGATCCACTACCCAGGAATTGTCCAACTGCTCCTCTACCACAGATGGACCTTGGTTGGTCTATTTACTTCAGACACAGAAAATGGAGAGTATTTCATGAGAACGTTTAGTCATATGCTTGTCAGAAATGGAATTTGTGTTGTTATATCACAACAATTCTCAACAAGTCAACCTACTGCCCCCCTCAGGCAGGCCATCTCTAAGTGGAAACAAGCCAATGTCTTTGTTCACTTCATGGAATATGTTCCTCTTTTGGAAAGAGTTCTTCCTTTCCATGTAACATTTATGTGTTTACCAGGACCCACAGAAGGGAAAGTCTGGATCCTCACATTATTGGCAAAATATTACATGCAAAGTAACAAACTGTTCAAATATATCCATAGTGTTTGGAGTTTTCCTTTTCAGTGGAAAAAAGGGCCCAGAATTGATGCCTTAGAAGACCATATTTTAGTGGAACCCCAATATCAAGATGGCTCTTTTCAATGTTCTTTTTCAAAGCATTCCTTTTCTGTCAAAGGCCGTAGAAGATGTACCCAGAAAGCACCCCTGGAGAGTAAAACAAACAGCATGTGGATCAAAAATGACCAGAAAATTTACACTATTCTTAAGACTCTGGCTCGTGCCTTGACTGCTGCATATGCCTCCAGATCCAGGAGGAGAAAGGAGGAGATCAAAGAGAGGTTGGGGGCTCCAAGGCTTCAGCCATGGCAGGTATGGGGTCCCAACAAGGATCCATCAAACGTAGTTCTTTTGGAGAAGGAATCCAAAGCAGAAGGAGGGGTATTTTTTCAACCTCCTTGTGCTGCAAAAGGCCAACAAATTTTGCTCAGTCCAATCACTTGGGCCATTAGGTTTTTCAAAAAGTGTGAATTGTGATTAATGTAGTTTGATATTCCACCACAAATTTTTTAAAAAGCATTTGTACATGTTTTAAAGAAATTCCTATAGGTATGTGATTTGTGATTAAAATCATAGAATTTTACCTTCACATGTTTAAAGGAGACCCTGAGACAATCTAGCCTCCTTTCTGAGATGATCAAACCCTCTTCTCTGCAGGAATCCCAGTTTGAGTTTTTTCTGACTGATGATGGCTGATTGGTTTTCGCTTTATGACAATCGGTGAAGGGCACACTGAGCTTCTCTGGTTCTCTGGCTCAGCGCTAAAACTGCTCCTTCTTTTAAGATGTCTTTCCTCTCATATAGCCAGAATCTCCTCTCTTGTGTTCACTATTCCATGTCTGATGCTCTGGAATAACAGTGAAAAGCTCTTAAGCTTCCATTAACATCTTTCAGTTCTTGGAAGAGTGCTGTATTCTCCCTTCTCCAACTAAAAGGTTTGAAAGTTGGAAAAGGAGCTATCAGTTTCCAGATGTTCCAGGCACAACATGGATCTTTTCCTTGTTGTATTTTTCTCAAGGTTAAGAACAGCTTGCTTGATTTTTTTCCTTAATTTCATTGCCATTCCCTAAAGCTGATTCTGGTTTTCCACAATGTCTTCTCCATGTACGCCTCTTGCTAAAGGACCTCGTACTTTATTTGGTGTCTCCCCAAACCAGAATATTCACTCCTGAGATTCTCATGGATGCATTTGCCTTTTTTCTATGAATATCACATTGCCGACTCACATTCAGTTTGCAATCAACTGCTATTTTGACAGCATTCTCACATATATTCTTATAAAATTTGATATTCTGCATCTGTCTTCCTGTACTTCTCATTTTTATTCTTTTAAGTAATGCACTTGTCTCTGTCTTAAATTTCACTCAGAAGTTTTTTCCCCACCTCATTTTGGTAGCCCATCACAATGTGCTTTGAATTTTATATCTGTTTCTAAGACATACATTTAGTAGGAATCAATCTGAGTTGGTCACCAGGACCAGAGGTTTAATCTTCCAAGCTTTCAGACTCACTCTGGAGCCCATCCTCAGGGAAATTCTCTCTCTCTGGAATATATTTACACTCAAAATTTCATAACAGTTTCCAATTGAAAGACATTGGATTCCTTTTATCCAAATTGTTAACGACATTATCATCAGATCATGTTTTGATTATCAAATGATTAAAATATTGATATTATTATTACTCATGTATAACGATCAGTGACCGGTGCACATATATTAATTGGTGGGAAAAATCTAGTTTCAGACTTTTATGGATTCTGTGAAGGTAGCCTTACAATAAAGTAGAATTAGTTCATCTGTGTTGTGATTCAGGGTCAGCCTGTGGGTTCGGCAGTTGGGTCGGACGACTCAGAGGAGGAGGGGGGTGTTGAAGACCTTGCTGAGGGGGTTGAAGATCTTGCTGATGAGAGCCCTCAGCCAGGCCCCTCCCACTTGGTCACCACGGAGACCCAGCTGTGTGAGCCTGACAGTGTGGATGAAGATGACCCACAGCTGGCCCTGTTCAAGGACGCCCGACGCAGGAGGCAGTCAATTAGGAGTAAACAGAGGAAGGCAATGGGGCTCCTCGGAAGGAGGCACAGAGAAGCCACGCCCTGAACTCTATATAAGGGGAATGTGTGGGAGGGCTGGTTTGCTGAAGGAAACCGCTCGGATAGTTCATGTTTCTTAAAGCTCCTGTTTCTTGGTTTGTCTTGTTCCATTTGTTTTTGTAGTAATAAATTTGGCAGGCGTAATTCCAGCCTCTTGCCTTCTTGTAAAAGGGGTTGTCCCTGCCTTTTCTGCAGGGCCGGTAGCAGGCTGGTACAGAACAGTTTGTCTTCAGCCTCCCACCCCTTACTACTATTATGGAGCAGCTACGTGCGGAGAATGCCCAGCTCACCCAGCAACTCACTTTGCTGGCAGCTCAGGTGGCTCAACTGAAAGCTCAGGTTCATGCTGCACCCCCACCATCACCCCCACCCAGGAGAAAATGCCAAGTTGCAATGCCGGATAAATTTACAGGCAATCCAGAACTGTTTCCTGCTTTCCTGGGACAATGCCAGCTCTTTATCAGCATGAGAGCAGCTGATTTCCCCACTGACCGGGATAAGGTGGGGTTTGTGTTAAGCCTTCTTTCGGGTGATGCAGCTCGTTGGGGCACGCCTCTGCTGGCTCAACCTAGCCCATTGTTGGACAACTTTGTGGGGTTTTGTGATCATATGCGTCTGATGTATGAGGACCCTATTAAGACTGGTACTCGACGCCTGAAAGCTCTGAGGGAGGGTCAACGCCCCCTACAGGGCTATATCAGCGATTTCCGGCTGCTTAGCCAGGATTCCGCCTGGAATGAGGCTGCGCTTGTGGATGCCTTCCAGGATGGATTGTCGGAGGAGATGTTGGATGAGCTGGCCCGTGTGGATATTCCCTCAGACCTGAATGGGCTGATCCATCTCTGTCTGCGGATCGATGCTTGGTTGCAGCAGCGAAGGAGTCGCCGTGCCAACCCACAGACCCCTGCAGCCCCTGTTGTGCGTGAGCCCCCAGTTCAAAGGGAGGAGCCAATGGAGCTGGGTGCCGCCAGGTCTCATCTATCGGTGACTGAAATGAACAGACGATGATCGGGGGGGTTGTGTTTTTACTGTGGGGACCCTGGGCATTTGGCTGCTTTTTGCCCAAAGAAGCGACAGCGGGCATCAGTGACCGAGTCTGCCCCGAGAAAGTCCCCTACTTTTCTGTCGGGAAATGCCCCAAGCCCGATCTAGACGGTGTGATAGATCGGGCGTCCCACAACAACACTGAGCGACGTCTTTCTGATGCTGCCTGTGGACCTCCACGGCATTTCATATTGGAGGCACGTCTGATCCTTCCTGGCAAGCCAGAGGGGATTCCAGTCCATGCCCTAATTGACTCTGGGGCCACCACAAATTTTATGGCCTCAGCATTTGTGGCCAAATGGGCTGTTCCCCAGTGCCCGGTGGATCCGCCCATGTTAGTGGAGACTATCGATGGTCGAGTGCTCCTGTCTGGGCCAATTACGGCCGCCACGCAACCATTATGTATGGCCATCAGTTCCCATGTGGAGGCCATCCAGGTCTATATCACCTCAGATCTGCATTTCCCCGTGGTCTTGGGACTGGCATGACGCACAGATCTATTGGTCACAGAACTTGGTCACCTTTCCAAGCTTGCAGTGCGTGGACCACTCCCGCCATATCTGTGCCGGCCAGGTGGAGGGTTCTCCAGGGGTTTCCTTGCCTCCCAAACTGTCCGACTTTGCTGATGTGTTCAGCAAGACAGAGGCGGATCAATTACCCCTGCACAGGCCCTATGACTGCCCCATTGATTTAGTCCCTGATGCGCCTCTCCCAGTGGGGCGTTTGTACTCCATGTCGGACCCCGAGTTGGCTGCATTGCGGGACTTTCTGGAGAAGAATTTGGCTCGTGGTTTCATCCGGCCCTCGTCCTCGCCAGTGTCTGCACCCGTGGAAGTCGGGCGAATTGCGGCTTTGCTGTGATTATAGGAAACTCAACGCCATCATGGTGCGCAATCGTTACCCACTGCCCCTCATCCCCGAACTCTTGGACTGACTCTGGGAGGCTAAGATCTTCACAAAACTGGACCTGCGTGGAGCTTACAACCTCATCAGGGTTCGGCCGGGTGATGAGTGGAAGATGGCATTTGGTACTCGCTATGGACATTTTGAGTACACGGTGATGCCGTTTGGCCTGACCAACGCCCCTGCTGTGTTTCAGCATTTCATGAACGACATTTTCCGGGATTTGTTGGATCAGTTTGTCGTGATCTACTTGGATGACATCCTGATCTACTCCCCATTGCGTGAGGTGCACCATCAGCATCTCCATCAGGTCCTGCAGCGACTCCGAGAACATCGGCTGTTTGCCAAGTTGGAGAAGTGCCAGTTCTACCAGGTGACCATCGATTTCCTGGGTCACCGCATTTCTCCTGAGGGCATCGCCATGGAGCCGAGTAAGGTTGAGTCTTTGCAGAGTTGGCAACCCCCGCGTCGCGTGAAGGATGTTCAGCGACTTCTTGGATTTGCCAACTATTACCGAACTTTCATCCCTGGGTTTGCTGCCTTGACAGCCCCCCTCATCCGGCTCCTGCAGAAGAAGACTCAGTTCCAGTGGAATGCTCCAGAACAACAGGCTTTCCAGACTTTGAAGGAAGCCTTCATGAAGGAGCCCATCTTGAAGCATCCTGACCCGTAACGGCCGTTTGTTGTGGAGGCGGACGCCTCCGACATTGGCATTGGGGTGGTGTTACTCCAGGCAACGACGCCCAGCGGTACCCTCTTCCCTTGCGCGTACCATTCACGAAAACTGAACCCTTTGGAGTGCAATTATACAATCTGGGAGAAGGAGCTGCTGGCCATCAAAGTGGCATTCGAGGCCTGGAGGCATCATCTGGAGGGAACGCGGCATCAAATCGAGGTCCGGACGGACCATAAGAATTTGGAAAGCCTGCAGACCGCTCGGAATTTGAACCAACGCCAGATCCGGTGGTCTCTTTTCTTTGCGAGGTTTGACTTCCGGGTTCGGTACATACCTAGCAGGCACAATCAAAGAGCGGATGCTCTGTCCAGGAAGCCCGAATATTCCCGAGTGGAAGACAAGCTTCTGCCCAGGACAGTGATCCCCGTCGAGTCTTTTGCTGTGGTGCGGGAGCCGGTTGATATACGGGCTCGGATCCGGGAGGCACAGCAGCAGGAGGTGTGGGTGGCTCAGCGGAAGGAGGAGCTGGGGTCAGATTCTCCTTGGACGGTCACAGATGGACTCTTGTATTATCGTGACCAGCTCTACATTCCGGGAAGGCCACTCAGGGGACTCATCCTCAGCCAGTGTCACGATAACCCGGCAGCGGGGCATTTTGGCCTGTTCAAGACCCTGAACCTGGTCTCCCGTACCTTCTGGTGGCCCCGAGTCCGACACGACATCCAGTCCTATGTTACCTCCTGCATCCCATGCAGGCAGGCCAAGTCAGCGACAGGGGCCCCGCCTGGATTACTGCAGCCTTTGCCGACACCCAAAAGACCCTGGGGGGCTGTGTCCATGGACTTTCTGATGGATTTACCCCCATCCTATGGTTTTACGACAGTGTATGTGGTGGTGGACATGCTGACCAAGATGGCGCACTTCATCCCCTGTCGCGGCTTACCGTCAGCCCGCGCCACTAGTCGTATGTTCATTCAGCAGGTGTTTTGGCTGCACGGCCTCCCTGATAGAGTCGTCTCTGATAGGGGGGCCCAGTTTACAGCCCGCTTCTGGCAGGAGTTGATGCATGCGTTGGATATCAAGATTTGCCTCTCGTCCACGCATCATCCTCAAACTGACGGGGGAACCGAGAAGGTCATTGGTATCCTGGAACAATATCTGCGCTGCTACGTCAATCTGCAGCAAAACAATTGGGTGGACTATCTGGCCATAGCTGAGTTTGCATTTAACAATTCGCAGCACACCTCCACACAGATGACACTGTTGTTGGCCAATGTGGGATATCACCCCCGGTTTTTCCCCCTTTCTCCCGTGGACTCACCGGAGCCGGCAGCGAATGACTTCATCGCAGAGTTACAGGCGATCCATCAACTGGTGCGACGTCAGTTAGAGAAGGCCAAGGCCGATTACAAAAGATTTGCTGATCGGTCAAGACGGGATACGCCTCCACTATCGGTGGGAGATCGGGTCTGGTTGTCCACCAGGAACCTACTGTCAACACAGCCGGTGAGAAAGTTAGATCACCGATATTTAGGACCGTTCCCAGTCGAGGCTGTCATCAATCCGGTCGCCTATCGCTTAACTCTGCCACGTTCCCTGCGCGTGCACCCAGTCTTTCATCGGTCTCTGTTGGTCCCCGAGCAACCGGCCTGTCCACTCTGCTGAGCGGAACCTCCCCCATCAGGACCTCGTGATGGAGGCAGCACCCCCGAGTATGAGGTCACCAGCATCAGGGATTCCCGTTGGCTGAAAGGTCGTTTCCAGTACCTGATTGAATGGAAAGGTTACGGACCAGAGGACTTCACCTGGGAAGACGCGACCACCGTTCATGCCCCTGCGTTTGTGACTGCTTTTCATTTCCATCCCGACCGCATCCGGATTGGCAGACCCGGGGGAAGAGCCCTGCGGTGTGGGATAGTGTTGTGATTCAGGGTCAGCCTGTGGGTTCGGCAGTTGGGTCGGACGACTCAGAGGAGGAGGGGGGTGTTGAAGACCTTGCTGAGGGGGTTGAAGATCTTGCTGATGAGAGCCCTCAGCCAGGCCCCTCCCACTTGGTCACCACGGAGACCCAGCTGTGTGAGCCTGACAGTGTGGATGAAGATGACCCACAGCTGGCCCTGTTCAAGGACGCCTGACGCAGGAGGCAGTCAATTAGGAGTAAACAGAGGAAGGAAATGGGGCTCCTCGGAAGGAGGCACAGAGAAGCCATGCCCTGAACTCTATATAAGGGGAATGTGTGGGAGGGCTGGTTTGCTGAAGGCAACCGCTTGGATATTTCATGTTTCTTAAAGCTCCTGTTTCTTGGTTTGTCTTGTTACATTTGTTTTTGTGGTAATAAATTTGGCAGGCGTAATTCCAGCCTCTTGCCTTCTTGTAAAAGGGGTTGTCCCTGCCTTTTCTGCAGGACCGGTAGCAGGCTGGTACAGAACAATCTGGTCATGTTTTTCATCTGGTCTACCTGGAAGATTTGCCTGGCAACTTTCTTCTTAACAATTCCATGTTTTCTGGAAATCACTTAGTTGTTTTCAAAGATAAGAAAACATACTTAAGATTAATCTCTTGGTTGTTTTTTTAATGCTTGTTAGTTTATTTGTGACCTGCTCCAGGACGTTCTTGTATAATTTACAAATTTTGACAATTATATAGAACAAATTTTAGTCAATGTATATATTGTCAATATATGATTGAGAAATTTTGCTGGATCTTTGTTTTTCACTTTTGAAGATAATGGTAACAATTCTTCTCCCAGCTTATCATATCTGTGAGTTAGACAACTGTAGAAGAAAAATTCAAATGTGAATAGACCATGTGAGATAAGAAAACAAGGTTTCTGCTTTTCAAATTTATGGATATTTCCCTTCTAGATTCATCCCTTTCTGGATAAGAATGAGTTTTGCAATTTTTCCCTGTTTAAACTCTGTTGTTGTTGTTGTTGTTAGTTGCGAAGTCGTGTCCGACCCATCGTGACCCTATGGACAATGTTCCTCCAGGCCTTCCTGTCCTCTACCATCTTCTGGAGTCCATCTAAGCTCACGCCTACTGCTTCAGTGACTCCATCCAACCACCTCATTCTCTGTCGTCCCCTTCTTCTATTGCCCTCAATCTTTCCCAGCATTAGGCTCTTCTCCAGGGAGTCCTTCCTTCTCATTAGGTGGCCAAAGTATTTGAGTTTTAGCTTCAGGATCTGGCCTTCTAAAGAGCAGTCAGGGTTGATCTCCTCTAGAACTGACCGGTTTGATCGCCTTGCAGTCCAAGGGACTCGCAGGAGTCTTCTCCAGCACCATAGTTCAAAGGCTTCAATTCTTTGGCGCTCAGCCTTTCTTATGGTCCAGCTTTCACTGCCATACATTGCAGCTGGGAAGACCATAGCCTTGACTATACGCACTTTTGTTGACAGGGTGATGTCTCTGCTTTTTAGTGTACTGTCTAGATTTGCCATGGCTTTCCTCCCAAGGAGCAAGCGTCTTTTAATTTCTTGGCTACAGTCCCCATCTGCAGTGATCTTGGAGCCCAGGAAAATAAAATCTGTCACTACCTCCATTTCTTCCCCATCTATTTGCCAGGAATTGAGAGGGCCAGATGCCATGATCTTGGTTTTCTTAATGTTTAGTTTCAACCCAAGTTTTGCACTCTCTTTCTTCACCCGCAACAAGAGGCTCTTTAGTTCTTCTTCACTTTCTGCCATTAGAGTGGTATCAAGATTTTGAATAGCTCAGCTGGAATACTGTCACTTCCACTAGCTTTGTTGTTGCTCAGCTTTTCTAAGGCCCACTTCACTTCACATTCTAGGATGTCTGGCTCGAGGTCAGTGACCACCTCACTGTGATTATCAGGGACATTAAGCTCATTCTTGTATAGTTCTTCTGTGTAATTTTGCCACCTCTTCTTAATCTCTTCTGCCTCTTTTAGGTCCCTGCCATTTTGGTCCTTTATCATGCCCATTTTTGCATGAAACGTTCCCTTCATCTCTCCAATTTTCTTGAAAAGATCTCTGGTCCTCCCTATTCTATTGTTTTCTTCTATTTCTTTGCATTGTTCATTTAAGAAGGCATTCTTATCTCTTCTAGCTATTCTTTGGAATTCTGCATTTAATTGGGCATATCTTTCTTTTTCTCCCTTGCCTTTCGCTTCCCTCCTTTCCTCAGCTATTTGCAAAGCTTCCTCAGACAGCCATTTTGCTTTCTTGCATTTCTTTTTCTTTGGGATGGTTTTGGTTGCTACCTCTTGTACAATGTTGCGAACCTCTGTCCATAGTTCTTCAGGCACTCTGTCTATCAGATCTAATTCCTTAAATCTATTTGTCACCTCTACTGTATATTCAACAGGGATATGATTTAATTCATACCTGACTGGCCTAGCGCTTTTCCCTACTTTCTTTAATTTAAGCCTAAACTTTGCAACAAGAAGCTCATGGTCTGAGCCACAGTCAGCTCCTGGTCTTGTTTTTACTGACTGTATAGAGCTTCTCCATCTTTGGCTGCAGAGCATATAGTCAATCTGATTTCTGTGTTGACCGTCTGGTGATGTCCATGTGTAAAGCCGTCTCTTGGGTTGTTGGAAAAGAGTGTTTGCTATGACCATCGTATTCTCTTGACAAAATTCTATCAGCCTGTGCCCTGCTTCATTTTGTACTCCAAGGCCAAACTTGCCTGTTATTCCAGTTATCTTTTGGCTTCCTACTTTAGCATTCCAATCCCCTATAATGATAAGGACATCATTTCTGGGTGTTAGTTCTATAAGGTGCTGTAGGGCTTCATAGAACCGGTCAATTTCATCCTCTTCAGCACCGGTGGTTGGGGCATAGACTTGGACTACTGTGATATTGAATGGTTTGCCTTGGATTCGAACTGAGATCATTCTGTCATTTTGAGGATTGTATCCTAGTATTGCTTTTCCTATTTTTTTATTGACTATGAAGGCTACTCCATTTCTTCTGAGGGATTCTTGCCCGCAGTAGTATACCTGATGGTCATCTGAATTAAATTCACCCATTCCTGTCCATTTTAGTTCGCTGATACCTAAGATGTCAATGTTTAGTCTTGTCATCTCTTGTTTGACCACGTCCAGCTTTCCTTGATTCATGGATCTTACATTCCAGGTTCCTATGGAGAAAAAATCTTTACAGCATCGGACTTTCCTTTCACCACCAGACATATCCACAGCTGAGCGTCCTTTTGGCTTTGGCCCAGTCGCTTCATTCTTTCTGGCGCTACTAGTACTAGCCCTCTGCTCTTCCCCAGTAGCATATTGGACGCCTTCCGACCTGAGGGGCTCATCTTCCAGCGTCATATCGTTTTGCCTTTTGGTACTGTCCATAGGGTTTTCATGGCAAAAATACTGGAGTGGGTTGCCATTTCCTTCTCCAGTGGATCACGTTTTGTCAGAACTCTCTGCTATGACCTGTCCGTCTTGGGTGGCCCTGCACAGCATAGCTCATAGCTTCATTGAATTACGCAAGCCCCTTCGCCACGACAAGGCAGTAATCCATGAAGGGGGTTTAAACTCTACGTGGACAAAAATAGAGATCCAGCAGCAGATCTGGACATCATGGGCTTTGTGGTTATTCCCAAGCAACATTCCACTGAAGTGCAAATGGGGAGTTTTGAAAGACAGAGACTTATTATCAAACAAGAAGCTCTTACAGAGCTAAAGTTGCTCAACAAGGTGGGAGAAATATTGGTATCTTGTCTTTATTGTCCACCGCCACATAACCCATTTCATAGTCACCATGATTTAATGGTAAAGGGGTTAAACTAAGTGAAACTGAGGAGTGAGGCCATCAGGTGCTGGGATTGTGCTTTTGACACCCTCACTTCTTCCTTATAAAAGAATAAGTCAATTTTGTTGAGTAGCACCTGAGTTTGGTGTCAATCAGTCTGACATTGATACCTGGGAAGATCCTGGAAAAGAATCAAAAAACAGATCTGCACTCAATAAAAGCAAACAAAGTTATAACTACTAGCCAGCACAGGTTTGTTAAAAATAGATCATGCCAAACCAACCTTATTTCATTCTTTGATAAAGTGACTAAATTAATAGACCAGCGAAATGCTGTGGACATAGTATACTTAGATTTCAGTAAGGCATTTGACAAAATAGATTCATTAAACTAAACATACCCAATTCCAGTAACCGTTCTTTATATGTTTTAGCCTCCAGACCCTTGATCATTTTTGTTGCTGTTCTCTGCACTTCTTCTAGGGTCTTTTTTACATCGTAGTGACTAAAACTGGATGCAATATTTCAAGTGTGGACTTACCAAGGCATTATAAAGTGATATTAAGACTTCACATGATCTTGATTCTATCCCTGTGTTGGCTTTTTTGGCAGTAGTATCACACTGCTGGCTCATACTTAAGTGATTGTCCACTAGGACACCAAAATCCCTCTCACAGTTACTACTATTGAGTGAGGTACCCTCTATATTGTAACTATAATTTTGGTTTTTCTTGCCTAAATGAAGAACCTTTTTTACTTTTTTCACCATTGAATTTCATTTTGTTAGATAGTGCTCAATGTTCAAATATGTCAAGATCCTTCTGTATCTTAAGCCTATCTTCTGGAGTATTGGCTATTCCTGCCAGCTTGGTGTTGCCTGCAAATTTGATGAGTTCCCCATCTATCTCCTGATCCAAATCATTGATGAAGATGTTCAAGAGTACTGGGCCTAAAATACAGTCTAGGGGTACCCCACTGCATACTCCTCTCCATGTAGATGCAGTTCCATTGAGGACTGCATGTTGAGTGTAGTTGGTCAGCCAGTTACAAATTCATCTGGTGGTGATGCTGTTTAACCCACATTTTTTAATCTTATCAAGTAGTAGGTTGTGGTCTATTTTATCAAATGCCTTAGTGAAATCCAAGTAAATTATATGCACAGCATTCCTCTGGTCCACTAATTTTGTCACCTGGTCAAAGTATGGAATAAGATTTGTCTGGAGTGATGTGTTTTTGACAAACCCATATTGGCTTTTGGTTATGACTTGTTTGTCTCTAGGTGTTCACTGATTCGTTGCTTGATTATCTTTTCCAGAATCTTCCCAGGGATTGAGATCAGGCTGATAGGTCTGTAGTTTCCTGGATCTATTTTTTTTTCCTTTTTTGAAGATGGGAACTACATCAACTCATTTCCATTCCTATGGTAGTTCCCCAGTGCTCCAGGATCTTTGAAAGATAATAATAATAATAATAATAATAATAATAATAATAATAATAATAATAATAATAATAATAATAATAATAATAAAGTTGGAAGGGACCTTGGAGGTCATCTAGTTCAACCCCCTGCTCAGGCAGGAAACCTTATACTAATTCAGGCAAATGGCTGTCCAGTCTCTTCTTGAAAACCTCCAGTGTTGGAGCATTCACCACCTCTGGAGGCAGGTTGTTCCACTGGTTAGTTGTTCTAACTGTCAGGAAGTTTCTCCTTAGTTCTAGGTTGCTTCTCTCCTTGACTAGTTTCCATCCGTTGCTTCTTGTCCTGCTTTCAGGTGCTTTGGAGAATAGTTTGACTCCCTCTTCTTTGTGGTAGCCCCTGAGATATTGGAATACTGCTATCATGTCACCCCTCACCCTTCTCTTCATTAAACTACACATACCCAATTCCAGCAACTGTTCCCTATATGTTTTAGCCTCCAGCCCCCTAATCATCTTTGTTGCTCTTCTCTGTACCCTTTCTAGAGTCTCAACATCTTTTTTACATCGTGGTGACCAAAACTGGATGCAGTATTCCAGGTGTGGCCTTACCAAGGCATTGTAAAGTGGTATTAGTACTTCACTTGATCTTGATTCTATCCCTCTGTTAATGCAGCCTAGCACTGTGTTGGCTTTTTTGGTAGCTGCAGCACACTGCTGGCTCATATTGAAGTGATTGTCTACTAAGACTCCGCGATCCCTCTCACAATTACTACTATTGAGCAAGGTACCACCTATGCTATACCTATGCATTTGATTTTTCCTGCCTAAATGTAGAACCTTACTTTTTTCACCATTGAATTTCATTTTGTTAGATAGTGCCCAGTGTTTGAGTCTGTCCAGATCCTTCTGTATCTTAAGCCTATCTTCTGGAGTATTGGCTATTCCTGCCAGCTTGGTGTCATCTGCAAATTTGATGAGTTCCCCATCTATCCCCTCATCCAAATCATTAATGAAGATATTGCACTGGGCCCAGAACAGAGCCCTGGGGCACCCCACTACACACTTCCTTCCATGTAGATGCGGTTCCATTGAGGACCACATGCTGAGTACGGCCTGTCAGCCAACTATGAATCCATCTGGTGGTAATGCTATCTAACCCACATTTTTCTATCTTATCAAGTAGTAGGTTGTGATCTACTTTATCAAATGCCTTACTGAAGTCCAAGTAAATTATATCTACAGCATTCCTCTGGTCCACTAGTTTTGTCACTTGGTCAAAGAATGTAATAAGATTTGTCTGGCATGATCTGTTTTTGACAAACCCATGTTGGCTTTTAGTGATGACTTTGTTCGCATCAAGGTGTTCGCTGATTTGTTGTTTGATTATCTTTTCCAGAATCTTCCCAGGTATTGAGGTCAGGCTCATAGGTCTGTAGTTTCCTGGATCTATTTTTTCCCTTTTTTGAAGATGGGAACTACATCAGCTCTTTTCCAGTCCTCTGGTAGTTCCCCAGTGCTCCAGGATCTTTGAAAAATATAGTTCAGTGGTTCTGAGATCACGTCTGCCAGTTCCTTGAGAACCTTGGGGTGTAATCCATCTGGTCCTGGTGATTTGAACTCGTCTAGGCTGGACAGGTGCTCACTTACCATTTTCTTGCCTATCTTAATTTGCGTTTCTATTCTGTTTTTTATGGCACTGGTTTGGGTAGTTTGGACTGTTTTTTCCCTTTGTGTAAAGACAGATGCAAAAAACGAATTAAATAGTTCTGCTTTCTCCCTATTGCTTGTCACCTTCTTGCCACTTTCCCCCACTAATGGACCAATCATTTCCTTAACTTTTTTCTTGTTTTTTATATGTTGAAAGAAGCATTTTTTGTTATTTTTGACTTTGGTCGCAAGCCTTAGTTCATTTTGAGCCTTAGCTTCCCTCACTTCATGTTTGCAGGCACGGGCTATTTGCTGATATTCTGACTTAGTTATGTGCCCCTCTTTCCACTTCTTATACTTGTCCTTTTTATCTTTCAATTTATCAGAGAGTTCTTTATGCAGCCGTGCTGGTTTCTTTTGAGAGCTGTTATTTTTCTTCTTTGTTTTTCTTTGAAGACTCATCCAAGAAGCTTCTTTGGCTATGACTGGTGGAGAAAAAGCTTCTTGGATGAGAAGAATCAAGCTGAAGAAGCTTCTTGGGTGAGAAGTGAAACATCTTCAAAGAAAAAAAAGAAAGTCCAGTTGTCTCGTGAAAAATCACCTTTGGGATAACTATGACCTGGACTGTTATATATTAGGCTTTTAGGAACAACTATAGCACTTGCATAAGAGTCACCACCAGGAGGCGTTGAACTGTAACTGTTTTGGTGGGAAGCAGTTTCGGCGGGAAACAGAGGTTCAATCTGATTGGTTGGTTGTGTACCTGGCCAGATACTGGCCAGGTATATAAGGAGTGCAGGTAGCCCCTATTCCCCAGTACAGTCACTTCCACCAAATAAAGAGCTGTTATGTTGTACTCATCGTCTTGGCGTCCTTCCTGCTCTCCAGAACCCACTACACAACATGGACGACTGAGAATCTCCATAGACATTTAGTCCAAACTCTTAACATTAGACAGCGTTCAAGGTATTGATTATTTAATTGCCATTAGAAGACAGGCAACACTTGAGTGCCACCAATGTAGAATATTACCAAACTCCATAGCTTTGGATGGATGAACTTTCCCATGGTCTATGGCAGGGGTGTCAAACTGCCGGCCCGTGGGCCGGATGCATCATGCAGAAGCTACATCCACCCCATTGCTGGCAATGGCAAAACCATCCCGATACGTTGGGTGATGTCATGTGATGTCGCAAGTTTGACATGTCTGGTCTACAGAGACAAGTTACTAGATTGAATAACAGCATAAGTCATCTGGGTGTTGAACTATCTTCATCCAGCATCACTTTCTGGACAATACCTGACAGGAAAGGACCACAACCAGTACGAAACAATGCCCCCAAAGGTGGAACTGTAATGTTTCACTAAGATGTTTTTTTTTTCTTCAGCTACTCCTCTGGAAATGCAGTCCTGAAGGAATTTAGGATCCCCAAGAGAAGTTGCTTCTCTCTGTAATTTTCAAAATTCTGGTGCTTGAGACCTCTTCTGCTACTTTTCCAGTGAATGCTTTTAATGTAAACATCTGACTGAAACAACATAGAAGAGATCTTGCATCAGAAAAAAATAAATGCCTCAGTCCCACACAATGTGGCACTTGTTTTGGGACAGGTAGGGACTGTGTGCTTGAATGTACTTTCTCTCCTTCCCAAGTGAAGCTTGGTTTATATCTGTCTCAATCAAGAAAGTCACTAGAATTTCCTTATTGTAAAAGTGTTTTGAATTCATCAAACTCTTCTTGTTGCTCTTTTTTAGAAACAGGAAGGGGATTGATTCAGATTTATGGACCTTCTCTTTGTGCTTCTGTGGCTGGTGGTGTTCCAGCCAGCCTCTGGGAAGCTTAAAATGAAGTGCCCGTTGAATGTAAGCACCAGGACAGAAACAAACCATGGAGCTATTACAGGCCAGGAGACCATCTCATTAGTATGATCACTACTGGAACAAAAGTAGTGCGTACAACAATGTTACCTTTCAACACGGCTCCTTATTGTCAGTTTGACATGTAAGTCATTCAGTCTGATGGAATGAGTTATAGTTGCCTCTGCTCATCCCATTTATATATTTTTACAACCGCTCATTCATATTCAGTGCCTGATCCTTATAGGAACAGAAAAGATTTTAGAACTGCTTTTCTGGATCACTTATGAAACAACCTCTTCCTATAATAATGATTGTACTTTAATGATTGAATGATTTTGAATCTTGGTTACTTGGCAGTGGAAAATTAGCAGTGTTATAAATAATGATTTGTTTATGATTCTTAACCTTAGTGGAAAACTATCTCCAGCTGATCTTCCCAACACTCATTAAAAAGAAAAGGTGATGGGTAACTATCATTTGCCTCTAGTTTTAGATAGGTATTGGCTTAAGCCTGAGAAGGCAAAGATAATTAAATTGAAAAAGTATTTTGCTTTTGCTCTTAATGATGATGATAACATGAACGTTTTATGTTAGTTTACCTTTCGATAAGTTAAGAATCCTGCGCTACATTTTTAATATTCAAGTGGTCAACAAGACACCTCGGCTTCTGCAAAATCTCACGCTTGGCTACAACATCCATGACAACTATTTGAACAGACTTGTGACTTCAGATGCTTTGCTGGAGATGCTCTCTACTGGAGAAGCCAATGTTCCCAACTACAGCTGTGGAAGAAAGGATAACGTTTTGGCTCTTGTTGATGCAGCTACCGATGACATCTCCATCCAGATGTCAAGATTAGGAGGCACCTACAAAGTCCCTCAGGTTTGTATGTTTGTTTTTCTGTAGTTAAGTTAAATGGGGTGGTAGGTAGGTATGTGACTGATCCAACCATATCTTCACTTAGGAATTGGAGAACTACTTTTCACCATGGCCATTGTAGGTATCATGATTGGAGATTAGGGTCCACCATGTTCAGGAGGCAAAGATCAAAACAGTAATATCCTCTTATGAACATTATAATCATCATTCCTTTGGGTCTTCTGCTTCATACTTGAGAAGGTGAGGAGAGGCTCTGTGTTGAAACAAAGGGTCTTCCATACAAAAGGAAAATATAGCAGAGATGGGGAATTGTTTTCCAGATTTATGAAAAGTATCTAAATGGATTATCTTACCTATAGCTGATAAAATACATATGTCTTATGAACTTGTAGGGACCACTATCATTAATTAATCATTTTATTTTAAAAATTACAAACATTTTAGCCCACATGTGCAGTATTTTTTTACCTTTAAATGTTTATGATGAAGTTCTTGAAAACATGACTTGAAGAGCAATAAATATCCTTAAGAGGATTTTTCTACCAGCTAAAATATTCAGAAAATTTCCCTAACAGTGATATCCTCTATTGGCAGGTTCATTTACACATGAACCTGGGCCCCCTCAGGGTGCCTCCAATCAGAGAATGTCGATTGGTGGCCCCCAGGGGGAGGGCGTTCTCTGTGGGCGCGCCAGACCTATGGAACCGCTTGCCGGTTGAGCTCCGGATGGCCCCCGACCTTCGCTCCTTCCGACGCGATCTAAAAACTTATCTTTTTGAACAATCCGGCCTGGTCTGATGGGTTTGGGGTTTGGATTTAGTTTTAACATAGTTTTAATTATTGTATTATATTGGGCATAATTATTTAATTCTTTTTTAACTTTTGTATTTATATTTTGATATTTATTGCCCTGAGTCCTTCGGGAGAAGGGCGGTATAAAAATTAATTAAATAAATAAATAAATATCAGTGAATAATTCCTACCAAATTCAGTTTGATCAAAGATGGCTTTAATGTCAACATCCAGTTTGAGAATCCAAATAAAAATCCAGGTTCATTCTGTCTCTGAAAATCTTACTGTTTATTGAATACACTACATGGGTATGTCAAAGCAAAACTAACTCTGAGGTTCCAACCCCAATTCATAGACTTAAACAATAATTTTCCCAGACAAACCCCCAGCGCCTTACCTAGTCCATCTAAACAACTTTACTTTGTTATGGGAGCTATCTGCTTCAAATTCACACCTGGTCTGTTGTCCTTGAAAAGATTTCAGGCTCTCACGGTTTTCAGCTGAATTGTTTTGTTTATCCATCTAACCCATTTGAAAGTAACACCTCTCCCCCTTAATCTAAAGGCAAGTTGAAACACAGAGGCATGTAGCTGCCAAAGTTTCATCCTTGACATTTATACATATTAAAAACAGAATAAAATGTAATTTACAGGCCCATTGGTCTATTAGATATTGTTGCTAAAATATATGCTAGGATCCTCTTGATTAGAGCTGAGAGTGGAGAGATGAACAAAGAATTTCTTGCTGAAGAACAAGACTTTCGACAGAGTATATTTGTTTATGGTTTATGAGAACTAAATTGGATTTCTTTAAAGCTAATACTTCAGAGTTGATCTGACTCCAAATATAACACAGTATTTTTCATTGCTTTTTCAGATCAGTTTTGAATTATTTTCAGAGTCACTGCATGATAAAAGTCAATTGCCCTTTTATCACCGTCTTTTACCTCCCAAAGGCATCCTTTACCCAGCAATTGTCCAACTGCTTCTCCATTTTAGATGGACCTTGATTGGTCTTTTTGCTTCAGACACAGAAAATGGAGAGAATTTCATGAGAACGTTTACCCCTTTGCTTGTCAAGAATGGGATTTGTGTGGCTATATCACAGCAATTCTCAACAACTGAGGCTACAGCACCCCTCAGGGATGCCCTCTCTAAATGGAAACAAGTCAATGTCTTTCTGCACTACATAGAATATGGTGCCGTGTTGGACAGAATTCTTCCTTTCCATTTAACATTTATGCATTTGCCAGGACCCATTGAAGAGAAAGTCTGGATCACAACACTCATTGGACTATTTCCACTGAAAAATGACAGACATCTCAAATACATTAATAGTATCTGGACTGTTGCTTTAGAGGAAAAAAAAGGGCCAGTAAGGGATGCTTTTCAACACAATTTCTTTGTGAAACCACCCTTTGGAGAAGAGTCATTTCTTTGTTTTTTTTCAAAGCACGTACTTTCTGTCAAAGGCCGGAAAAGATGCACTGAGAAAGCACCACTGGACATGCAAAAGAAAAAGAATATGATTGAAGTCAATAATGTCCACCACTTTTACACTGTCATTAACACTCTGACTCATGCCTTGATTGCTGCATATACCTCCAGATCCAGGAGGAGATGGAAGAAAGGGAAAGAAAGGTTGGGGGCTTCAAGACTGCAGCCATGGGAGGTAAGGGGTCCTAACAAGGATCCATCCAACCTATTTCCTTTTGAAAAAGGAATCCAAACGAGAAGGAGGGTAGGAAGAAAAATCAGGTCCAGTTCCAAGCCGGGAGTAAATAAAATGGAGGCTAAGATGCTGGAAATAAAATGGAGGCTAGCTGCTTAGGGAAAAAGGTTTCTGTTTATTGATGAGCAGAACCAGCAACAGCATGCAGCTTTGGGATAGCTGACAAAATGGCTGAGTGAGTGGATGGATCTTTATATGATTCTGATTGAGTTGCTCCAAGGGGTTGTGCAATGTAGTGAGCCTTGTGTCTTTTGCTATTCTAAGGGAACTGGGTTAATCCTATTATGTCCCAAAGGTCCTGTCCTGTCCTAAGAATGTGGGTGGGGGAATGTAAACACTTAATCCCATCAGATGTGTGGGCTGAAGGCATTGTGTTTATGAATAGATTGGCCCAGCCTTTCTTAATGGGTACAAAATATCCATCTCTAAAGACTGGGTCTGCTTTCTGCCTTTGTTAAGATTTTTCTCCATTTCTCCTTTGGGGAAATATAATAGTCTGCCTCTTTTTAATATTAAGAATAAAGAATATTTTAATCCGGGGGGGGGGGTGTCCTACAAGGGGAACTATATCATCCTGCTTGTGCTACAGAATGCCAAAAGGTTTGGCCAATCTAATCGCTCAGGCAATAATGTTCACAAGAACAGAAACTATGACAGATATAGTTTAATATTAAACACTGCTAATATTTAAAAGATGTGTGCATTATTAAATAAATTCCTGCATGTATGAGGATATGATTAGCATTATAGAATTTTACCTTCATACATTTAAAGGAATCCTCTTTTTTGTAAGAGTTTTATTAATTTTTTACAATAACAACCTTAGTGCCTGGTGTACAGTGTGTTGTCTTGGTTCATGAATTTTTTTACAATCAGTAATAGTTAATTAAGTCAATAATAATTATTTTTTATATTTCCATAATTAAGTTTAAGTTTTAAGTTTAAGTTTTATTAAATTTTTATACCGCCCTTCTCCCGAAGGACTCAGGGCGGTGAACAGGGCATATAATAAAAATACAAAAGTACAAAAGTTAAAAAAGAATTAAATTATTGCCCAAAATAAAACAGTAAGAATATACAAATATTAAAACCCTAAGTTAACTCCCCATCAGGCCAGGCCAGATTGATCGAATAAATGGGTCTTTAACCCGCGCCGGAAGGAGCGGAGATCCGGTGCCATCCGGAGCTCAACCGGCAGTTGATTCCACAGAGCCGGGGCGCCCACAGAGAAGGCCCTCCCCCTGGGGGCCACCAGCCGGCATTCTCTGACCGGAGGCACCCTGAGGAGGCCCTCTCTGTGGGAACGCACAGGGCGGAGGGGAGTCAACGCCGGCAGCAGGTGGTCCCCGAGGTATTCTGGACCCATGCCATGTAAGGACTTAAAAACCATCACTAAGACCTTGAACCTCACCTGGAAGACAACTGGTAACCAATGCAGCTCGCGGAGCAAAGGTGTAACATGGGAGTACCGGGAAACTCCCAACACAACTCTCGCGGCCGCATTCTGTACCAGTTGGAGCCTCCGAGTGGTCTTCAAGGGAAGCCCCATGTAGAGAGCATTGCAATAGTCAAGACGAGAGGTCACGAGCGCATGAGTGACCGTACACAGGGCATCCCGGTCTAGATAGGGCCGCAACTGACTCACCAGGCGAACCTGAGCGAAAGCCCCCCTAGTCACGGCTACTATATGATCTTCTAAGGTAAGCCGTGAATCTAGGAGGACTCCCAAGTTGCGAGCCCTATCCACGGGGGGTAAAGACTCACCCCCCATAGAAAGCGATGGAACATTTTGAATGTCCCGGGATGCCGGAATGTACAGCCACTCAGTCTTGTCAGGGTTGAGTTGAAATCTGTTCCTCCCCATCCAGACCCGGACCGCCTCCAGGCAATGGGACATCACAGTGAGGGCATCACTGGGGTGGTTTGGGGTCAAAATAAAAAGTTGGGTATCATCGGCATATTGATGATACCCAACTCCAAAACCACGAATGATCTCACCCAGCGGTTTCATATAGATGTTGAACAGGAGAGGCGAGAGGACCGACCCCTGAGGAACTCCACAAACGAGAGACCTAGGGGCCGATCTCTGCCCCCCTGCCAACACCGACTGCGAACGTCCCAGGAGATAGGAGGAGAACCACCGAAGAACCGTGCCTCCCACTCCCAATCCCCTGAGACGCCGCAGCAGGATACCATGGTCGATGGTATCGAAAGCCGCCGAGAGGTCTAATAGGACTAGGACAGAGGAATATCCCCTATCCCCTATTAGTATATCAATTGATAATATATTTCATTGATTCTCTCTTTTTGCAATAGTATTCTCCTTCTTCAGCATTAAACAAATATAATTTTTGATATTTAATATTATCCATATATAAATGATTAAATAAAAACATTTTCTTCTATATTTATACCAACAATAATAGCATCCATATATAGCATTTTTTTCTTATCAACTTATGTTATGTTCGTAAAAGTCATCTTATTAATTCACCATATATCGTATTTTCATCAATCTTGTTTAAACTCAATTTCTCCATAATATTCAAACAATTCTTATCAATCATAATTTTCTCAATAATTAACATCTAAATTTCCAAATTTTCCACTTAAATATATCATCCCAGTATTTTCATATTTCATATATTATAGAAATACTATACTACTTATCTATCATAATATCTACCTATAACATCTTTTCTAATCAATTTATATTTCACTTCTATTTGTAAAAATTAATTAAATCACTATATATTTTTTTTCAAAATTCTTATTAAGCTTAATTTCCCCACAATATTTCAATCATTCCTTAATCCTAAATCTTTTCAAATTTAATTTGTCTTTAAAGTTCAATTTTTTCATTTATTTTCATCATCCCAATATTTTTACATTTTGTGTCTTATCAAAAAATACCATATTGCTTATATCTCTTATCCCATTTATTCCAAAGCCCCTTTATTAGCCATATAGCCATATTCAAACAAGTCTTGGCTTGTATAATATTCCATTTGGTAGGGCGAGTCAAGTCTCTTAAGACCATCTCTAATCTTCTTCCTTTGCCAAATTGTTTTCCGAATTAATATGTTTGATTTGTCAAACAGTTCTTGTATTTTTGTAGTTGTTGTTAGGCGTAGAGGATACATAATACGTAAGATGTATGCTTTTTGACTCCCAAACAGTGATTCTCCTAGTAGTGTCCATTTTGTTAAGTCTTCTTTCTTCTCAGGTTTATTTTGATATTCTAATGCATAAGGTATCTTTTCCATATTTACTGTTGTATCTTGTGAAGTTTTTCTTGTTTGTATTAAGTTATAGTTCCCTTCATTTGTGACTTCGCCAATTAAGTCATTTTTTTCTAGTTCACATTCTGTTATCTAATTTGTTTGTTAATTCTTTACTATCATTCTTTGAATGTTTTTGATTGTAAATTTAAATTAGAAATGTATTCCTTTATGTTATCAAAGTTATGCTTAATCTTTTCATGATTTAGAGCTATTGTGATTTGTATCTGTCATAGCATTGCAGAAATTTCTTCTTGGAAAGTATTTGTCTTGTCCTGAAATGTTGCGTCTAGAGCTCTTTGATCTTTCCAGTTGAATCCTTCAAGAGAAGATATTAAGTGTGGCTTTCTATAATTTTTTAATGAATATATCATATCCATGTTGTCTCCCCCTTTTGAGTAATCCGTCATAAGTGCCATAGTCTCTGTAATTATCCTTGTCAAGCTGACCACTACTCAAAATCCAAACAGTCCAATTTTATATAGTTTTTGCCTTTATATGTAATTTTTATAATCCACTGTAATTTTCAATTGTCAAAGTTTCAGTAAAATCAGTGTTTTATAACAATTCTTTCAGGAGTCAATTGTCAATTTTCAACCAATCAGAATTGCAATTCAGTATATTCTTAAAGAGATGGGCATACCAGAACATCTTATTTGTCTCTTGAGAAACCTATATGTGGGCCAAGAAGCAACAGTGAGAACTGGACACGGAACCACTGATTGGTTCAAAATTGGGAAAGGAGTTCGGCAAGGCTGTATACTGTCGCCCTGCCTATTTAACTTATATGCAGAGCACATCATGAGAAAGGCAGGGCTTGATGAATCAAAAGTTGGAATTAAGATTGCCGGAAGAAATATCAACAACCTAAGATATGCAGATGATACCACTCTAATGGCAGAAAGTAAAGAGGAACTAAAGAGCCTCTTGTTGTGGGTGAAGAAGGAGAGTGCAAAACTTGGGTTGAAACTAAACTTTAAGAAAACCAAGATCATGGCATCCGGCACTCTCAATTCCTGGCAAATAGATGGGGAAGAAATGGAGGTAGTGACAGATTTTATTTCCCTGGGCTCCAAGATCACTGCAGATGGGGATTGTAGCCAAGAAATTAAAAGACGCTTGCTCCTCGGGAGGAAAGCAATGGCAAATCTAGACAGCAGACTAAAAAACAGAGACATCACCCTGTCAACAAAAGTGTGTATAGTCAAGGCTATGGTTTTCCCAGTTGCAATGTATGGCAGTGAAAGTTGGACCATAAAAAAGGCTGAGCGCCAAAAAATTGAGGCCTTTGAACTATGGTGCTGGAGAAGACTCCTGCGAGTCCCTTGGACTGCAAGGTGATCAAACCGGTCAGTTCTAGAGGAGATTAACCCTGACTGCTCTTTAGAAGGCCAGATCCTGAAGTTGAAACTCAAATACTTTGGCCACATAATGAGAAGGAAGGACTCACTGGAGAAGAGCCTAATGCTGGGAAAGGTTGAAAGCAAGAGAAGAAGGGGACGACATAGAATAAGGTGGCTGGATGGAGTCACTAAAGCAGTAGGCATGAGCTTAAATGGACTCCAGAAGATGGTAGAGGACAGGAAGGCCTGGAGGAATGTTGTCCATAGGGTCGCAATGGGTCGGACATGGCTTCGCAGCTAACAACAACAACATATTTAGCCACCTTACATCCTTCCTGTACCTTTCCCTCTCAAAATGTAGTCATAGATCAAAGTTTTTAAACAATTCATAAGTTTAAATTACAATCAAAATATTTATTTTCCTTCAAAAACTTTCCAATCTTATGGCTGGCCCAGTATACAATCTCCTCTTTGTCCCCTGGCAACTATCTTCTTAAAGGTTATTAGAGTTCTTGGGAACAGATTTTTCTTTGTTTCTGGGCATTGTCTTTAATGTGCTATACTCTAATTGTCCACTAGATGTCAGCGGATATTTGTTTTCCAGCTCTTTCAAGCAAGAAGTTATTATTTTTCTTTTCCTTTTTATAATTTCATCAAAATCCTTTAGAATATAATCTTAGCAGTTTGTTTTAGTTTCTAAATTTGATCAGATTGTAGTATTTTAAATTTAATTTCAATGTTTCTTTCCTCCTTAAGGTTAATTCACCACTTCCACATTTGAAGGAATCCTTCCACTCAATGTAGCTCAGCCTCTCCTCTCTGCAGGAATCCCTGTTAAAGCTTCTCTGACTGATGGCTGCCCAGTCTTTGGATTAGGAGAATCAGTGAAGGGGAAACCGGATTTTCCCTGGTTCTCTGACTCACCACTAAAACTCTCCCTCTTAGGATTTTTTTTTCTCATTCAGTCAGAATCTCCTTTGTTTAACTGAATTCATTTTTCCATGTCCAACACTCTAGAATAACAGTTAACTGATCTTAACTTCTCTGTATTGTCTTTCAGTTATTGGATGGTTGCTGCATTCTCCCTTCTGCTTCAGATGTGGGTGTGTCAAGTGAGGGTCTTGTAATGGGTCTTGTGATTGGTTACAAGCCTCTCACTGATGACTCACACTTGACCCATCACAAGACCCATCACAAGATGCTCACTTTCATCTTTACAAGTCCATCTTGTGGTTTTCAAGGAGTTTATGCATTTTCTTTTTGTGTAATTGATTTGCTCTAAAATGTGTCCTATAATTTTATAAAATTTTATAAATTTTCTTTTTTAAATACATAAATTGTCAATATATAATTGACAAATTTTGCTGAACTTTTCTTTTTCATTTTTGAAGATAGTAGTAAAACCTGGTCTCCCAACTAAAAGTATTTACAAATTAGACCACTAGAGAAGAAAGATTCAAGTGAGAACAGACAAAAAAGGGATAAGTTACCACGTTTGCTGCTTTTAAAATTCCTGGATGTTCCCATTCTAGTTCCATCCCTTTCTGGAGAAGAATGAGTTTCTCAATCTTTCCATCTACGAACTGTACTTGAACCAAAATGGAGATTTAGCAGCTGACCTGAACATTGTGAGCTGGGTGTTTTTCCCTGAGGAATACCTCATGAAAGAGAAACTGGTGATTTTTGAAAGACAGAGAATTATTATCAACCAAGGTCTGCTGATATGGCTAGAGCTGCAAAACAGGGTGAGAGAAACATTGATGTCATTTCTCTCTTTTCCAGAGGATTGTGACCAATTTCATTGGGCTAAGCATATGGCTTAGTGTTCAAATGGGGAAACCGAATGAAAATGGTGAAAAAAGACCTTCAGGGGCTAGGAATGATAGCCTCATGTTTGTCTGTTACTTGTCCTCTAACAGTAAAGAAGAAGGCAATTTTGTTGACCAGTGCCTGAGGTTTGGACTGAATTCAATGAGATTGAATCTAGACTGGATGAAGTTGTCAACTGTCCAGTTGGCATTTTCAGAAAAACTCCTGGGACATGATTTTACAAAAAGTATAATACTTTACTGAAAATTTACATTGGCACAAAAGAAGCAAAACCAGCTCTGGTTTTCCCACTCGAGGCTTGCTTCGTTAAATAATAGACTCTCTCACCTCACCCACTAGGTTTTCACATTGTCCAATAGTAATATTTCTTCTTCTTCTCCACTGAACACCTGCGTTAGTGACCTTGGCTCTTGATTGTCTAGATATCATCCCTCCCAGTTTTGCATTCCATTGTCAAGCTATGAGGGAAGGAGAAAATGTAGGTGAAAGGGTGAATCAGTCTTGACAGAATGCCTTCTGGTTCCAGTGGGAAATAAGCTTTGTAATCAGGATTCACCTTGTCCTTATTGGGCCAATGTCCCTATGATAGGATAGGATAGGATAGGATAGGATAGGATAGGATAGGATAGGATAGGGTAGGGTAGGGTAGGGTAGGGTAGGGTAGGATAGGATAGGGTAGGATAGGATAGGATAGGATAGGATAGGATAGGATAGGATAGGATAGGATAGGATAGGATAGGATAGGATAGGGTAGGGTAGGGTAGGGTAGGGTAGGATAGGATAGGGTAGGATAGGATAGGATAGTTGGAAGGGACCTTGTAGGTCATCTAGTCCAACCCTCTGCCCAAGCAGGAGTCCCTACAAGATATAATAATAATAATAATAATAATAATAATAATAATAATAATAATAATAATAATAATAATAATGGTGATGATGATGAAGAAGAAGAAGAAGAAGAAGAAGAAGAAGAAGAAGAAGAAGAAGAAGAAGAAGAAGAAGAAGAAGAAGAAGAAGAAGAAGAAGAAGAAGAAGAAGAAGAAGAAGAAGAAGAAGAAGAAGTTGGAAGGGACCTTGGAGGTCATCTAGTTCAACCCCCTGCTCGGGGAGGAAACCCTATACCATTTCAGACAAATGGCTGTCCAGTCTCTTCTTAAAAACTTCCCGTGATGGAGCATTCACCACTTCTGGAGGCAGGTTGTTCCACTAATTAATTGTTCTGTCAGGAAGTTTCTCCTTAGTTCTAGGGTGCTTCTCTCTTTGGTTAGTTTCCATATGTTGCTTCTTGTCCTGCCTCCATGTGCTTTGGAGAATAGCTTGGCTCCCTCTTCCTTGTGGCAGTCCCTGAGATATTGGAACACTGCTATCATGTTCCCCCTCATCCTTCTCTTCTGACAGATGATAGTCCAGTCTCTTCTTGAAAGCATCTAGTGATGAAGCACCAACAACATCTGAAGGCAGTCTGTTGATTTTTCTCACTGTCAGGAAATTTCTCCTTATTTCCAGGTTGAATCTCTCCTTGATCAGTTTCCATCCATTATTCCTTGTCTGGCCTTCTGGCCTTCTGGTGCTCCTCTCTGGGACAGCCCCTCAAATATTGGAACACTGCTATCATATCTCCCCTGGTCCTTCTCTTCACTAGACTAGCCATACCAAGTTCCTGCAATTGTTCTTCATATGTTTTAGCCTCCAGTCCCCTAATCATCTTTGTTGCTCTTCTCTGTACTTTTTCTAGTCTCAACATCTTTTTTTGTAGTGCAGAGACCAAAATTGCTTTCAGTATTCTAGGTGTGGCTGTCCCAGAGAAATAAGGAGAAATTTCCTGACAGTGAGAAAAATCAAAAGACTGCCTTCAGATGTTGTTGGTGCTTCATCACTAGATGCTTTCAAGAAGAGACTGGACTATCATCTGTCAGAAGAGAAGGATGAGGGGGAACATGATAGCAGTGTTCCAATATCTCAGGGACTGCCACAAGGAAGAGGGAGCCAAGCTATTCTCCAAAGCACATGGAGGCAGGACAAGAAGCAACATATGGAAACTAACCAAAGAGAGAAGCACCCTAGAACTAAGGAGAAACTTCCTGACAGAACAATTAATTAGTGGAACAACCTGCCTCCAGAAGTGGTGAATGCTCCATCACGGGAAGTTTTTAAGAAGAGACTGGACAGCCATTTGTCTGAAATGGTATAGGGTTTCCTCCCCGAGCAGGGGGTTGAACTAGATGACCTCCAAGGTCCCTTCCAACTTCTTCTTCTTCTTCTTCTTCTTCTTCTTCTTCTTCTTCTTCTTCTTCTTCTTCTTCTTCTTCTTCTTCTTCTTCTTCTTCTTCTTCTTCTTCTTCTTCATCATCATCATCATCACCATTATTATTATTATTATTATTATTATTATTATTATTATTATTATTATTATTATTATTATTATTATTATTATTATTATTAGGTTTTTAAAAAGAAGCTGGACAGTTGCTTGTCTGAAATGGTGTAGGGTCTCCTGTTGAAGCAGCGGGCCTGACTAGAAGATCTCCAAGGTGCCTTATAGCTCTATTTTGATTCTGATTCTGATCTTATTAGCCTCAAGTCTTTCTGGAAAAAATGAAGTCTCCAAATTTAATAACAAATTTATTATTAGTATTATACTAATTATATAAATTTGTGATACAAATATGTTATTGTTCAACGGGCATGGAACATTTTTTTTCTTCCACACCAGTTATTGTTACCTTATTGTAGTTCTTCAGCAGAAAGGAATGTATCTTGGATATCTAGCTGAGCCTTATAAATATCTTGTTCTGACAAAGCACTCATATCCATGTTGCAAATGCTGCAACAAAAGATGCCTTACTCAATCTTTTTAAGGGACATGTTCTAATGACTTCTATTTCATATCACAACAGTTCTAGAAACTGAGCAGTCACTTTTACTCCTAAAGTTTGGCTAATGTTCATGTTATCTTCCAGGGATGGTTAGTGTTAACATACTTTCTTTGGAATTCCTTGTTTTTCTGATTAGTTTCTTCCTCAGTCCAAATGCGTGGTAAAATGTCAACCTGGATTTGTCAAGCAAGCTCGAGAAGGTGAGCCAGTTTGTTGCTATGACTGTGTTCCTTGACCGGAGGGGACCATCTCCACTAACGAAGGTAGGTCACACCAAAGAAAAGGAGACACCTTGTGGAAGTGGATTCATAGAGAGTGTTTATATGAAACAAGAAGTTAAAAGACAGTTTGAAGCTCAGATGCTTTCTTGTTAATTTTCATACTGCACAATTTATGATCTATAGGAAGGAACTGTAAAAAGAATAAACTTAAAGGAGAAGCTGAATAAAGACAGGAGGGTGTGAAATAACTTTATCTCTACAGAAATAGAGCACAACAATGATGAAAACTGTAAACTTGAATGTATTGGGGTCAATATAAAAGGGGAAAAATGATATTGCCATAGGTGTATACTATAGGTCGCCCAACCAAGCAGAGGAAATAGATGAACTTTTTGCTAGTCAGTTAACTAAGGTATGTAGGAAGCACATCACAATAGTAGTGGGGGACTTTAATTACCCTGATATCAACTGGGAGACAAATTCTGCAGCAAGTGGAAGATCTAACAGATTCCTGACAAACCTAGCAGACAACTTTCTCTCCCAAAAAGTAGAGAACTAGGGGATTAGCCATATTGGATTTAATTCTCACTAACAGAGATGAAATGATAGAAAGTGTCGAAGCCACAGGAACCTTGGGAGGAAGTGATCATGCAATATTGGAATTCAACATTATGGAAGCACAAGCAATAGAATAGAGCCAAATTAGAGTCTTGGACTTTAAAAGAGCTAATTTCAATAAACTTAGAGAGACCTTGGGAAGAATTCCATGGATGAGAATCCTAAAGGGGAAAACAACTCAAGAAGCTTGGGAAATTTTGAAAAGTGAGATAATGAAGGCCCAGTCTAGCACAATACCAACAAAGAAGAAAAATAACAGCTTTCAAAAGAAACCAGCAATAAAGAACTCTCTGATAAACTGAAAGATAAAAAGGACAAGTATAAGAAGTGGAAAGAGGGGCACATAACTAAGGCAGAATATCAGCAAACAGCCTGTGCCTGCAAAGGTGAAGTGAGGGAAGCTAAGGCTCAAAATGAACTAAGGCTTGCGACCAAAGTCAAAAATAACAAAAAAAAAGCTTCTTTCAACATATAAGAAACAAGAAAAAAGTTAAAGAAATGATTGGTCCATTAGTGGGGGAAAGTGACAAGAAGGTGACAAGGAACAGGGAGAAAGCAGAACTATTTAACTCGTTTTTTGCATCTGTCTTTACACAAAGGGAAAAAACAGTCCAAACTACCAAAACCAGTGCCATAAAAAACAGAATAGAAACACAAGTTAAGATAGGCAAGAAAATGGTAAGTGAGCACCTGTCCAGCCTAGACGAGTTCAAATCACCAGGACCAGATGGATTATACCCCAGGGTTCTCAAGGAACTGGCAGATGTGAACTCAGAACCACTGAACTATATTTTTCAAAGATCCTGGAGCACTGGGGAACTACCAGAGGACTGGAAGAGAGCTGATGTAGTTC
This sequence comes from Vipera berus, assembly GCF_964194415.1. Taxonomy (NCBI): domain Eukaryota; kingdom Metazoa; phylum Chordata; class Lepidosauria; order Squamata; family Viperidae; genus Vipera; species Vipera berus. The sequence goes on along the minus strand of NC_138203.1, from coordinate 287,071,624 downwards.
CCATATTCAAAAAAGGGAAAAAAAATAGATCCAGAAAACTACAGACCTATTAGCCTGACCTCAATACCTGGGAAGATTCTGGAAAAGATAATCAAACAACAAATCAGCGAACACCTTGATGCGAACAAAGTTATCACTAAAAGCCAACATGGGTTTGTCAAAAACAGATCATGCCAGACAAATCTTATTGCATTCTTTGACCAAGTGACAAAACTAGTGGACCAGAGGAATGCTGTAGATATAATTAACTTGGACTTCAGTAAGGCATTTGATAAAGTAGATCACAACCTACTACTTGATAAGATAGAAAAATGTGGGTTAGATAGCATCACCACCAGATAGATTCGTAGCTGGCTGACAGGCCATACTCAGCATGTGGTCCTCAATGGAACTGCATCTACATGGAAGGAAGTGTGTAGTGGGGTGCCCCAGGGCTCTGTTCTGGGCCCAGTGCTCTTCAACATCTTCATCAAGGATTTGGATGAGGGGATAGATGGGGAACTCATCAAATTTGCAGACGACACCAAGCTGGCAGGAATAGCCAATACTCCAGAAGATAGGCTTAAGATACAGAAGGATCTGGACTAACTAGAACACTGGACACTATCTAACAAAATAAAATTCAATTGTGAAAAAAGTAAGGTTCCTTAGTTCTAGGTTGATTTTTCCTGCCTAAATGTAGAACCTTACTTTTTTCACCATTGAATTTCAGCCATTTGCCTGAAATGGTATAGGGTTTCCTGCCTGAGCAGGGGGTTGTACTAGATGACCTCCAAGGTCCCTTCCAACTTTATATTATTATTATTATTATTATTATTATTATTATTATTATTATTATTATTATTATTATTATTATTATTATTATTATTATTATTATTATTATTAAATATCGAGCGAGCTTTCTTACAGCCAGAGACAATATCTCTTCTGCTTTTTATTTTTGAATGTGATCTTCCACATTTATATATCTAGGAACATCTGAGTTCTTTGTATCTTGAGAAATTTCTTTAGGTCCACCTACTGGAAGGATCCTTGTGATGCATTATCCATGTGCCTCCCCTTGAGGATCACTGGGAAGGTATTGCTGGTCCACAATGAAGTGGACAGTTATGGGTGCACCTCATTTGACACATATTACCACTGCTGCCAGCAGCCATTTCTGGTTATTTGCAGGAATTTTCGCTGCAGGGTAACTAGTTTTTATAAGATAAAACATCCTCAGGATACAACAACAACAACAACAACAACAACAACAACAACAACAACAACAACAACAACAACAACAATAATAATAATAATAATAATAATAATAATAATAATAATAATAATAATAATAATAATAATAATAATAATAATAATAAAGTTGGAAGGGACCTTGGAGGTCTTCTAGTCCAACCCCCTGCTCAGGCAGGAAACCCTATACCATTTCAGACAAATGGCTTTCCAGTCTCTTCTTAAAAACCTTCAATGCAGGAGTATTCACAGCTTCTGGAGGCAGGTTGTTCAACTGATTAATTGTTCTAATTATCAAAAAATATCTCCTTAGTTGTAGGTTGCTTCTCTCTTTTTTAGTTTCCATCCATTGCTTCTTGTCTTGCCTTCAGGTGCTTTGGAGAATAGCTTGCCTATTAACAAGTGTCATCTGACAGGACCCCGGATGTTTGCCTAGAAAAGTTAACTATTTCATATATATATATATTACTTCTAATAATGTAGCTTCCTATGAAGTTTCTGCACATTACATAGGAAATTATTACCTAGCACGATATATATATATATGGAGGTCTTCTTATTCAGCCCTCTGCTCAAGCAGGAGATCATATCAGTTTAGACAAGTGGGTGTCCAGTCTCTTCTTAACTCCAGTGATCAAGCACCCACAATGTCTGAAGGCAAGCTGTTCCAGTGGTTGATTGTTCTCACTATTAGGAAGTTTCTCCTTAATTCCAGGTTGCTTCTCTCCTTGATTAGTTTCTATCCATTGTTTCTTGTCTTGCCTTCTGGTACTTTGGAAAATAAGTTGACCCCCTCCACTTTGTGGCAGCCTCTCAAATACTAGAATACTGCTATCATGTCCCCCCTAGTCCTTCTTTTCTCTAGACTGGCCATTCCCAAATCCTGCAACTGTTCTTCATATGTTGTAGTCTCCAGACCTTTAATTATCTTAGTTGCTCTTCTTTGAACTTTTTCCAAAGTCACAACATCTTTTTTGTAATGTGGTGACCAAAACTGGAAGCAGTATTCCAGATGTAGCTTTACTAAGACTTTATAAAGTGGTACTAATGCTTCATGTGATTTTGATTCTACACCTCTGCTTATACAATCAAGGATTGTATTAGCTTTTTCGGCTGCTGCACATTGCTAGTTCTTGTTTAAGTGACCATCCACTAGGACATCAAGGTCCCTCTCACATTTACTGTTTTTGAGCCAAGTTTCATCTAATCTGGACTTGTACTTTTGGTTTTTCCTGCCCAGTTATAAAACCTTGCTTTTCTCTACATGAAATATCATGTTGTTGGATAGGGCCAATTGTTCAAGTCTCTCAAGATATTTTTGGATCCTGAGTTTGTCTTCTGGGGTGTTGGTTGTTCCTGCCAGCTTAGTGTCATCTGCAAATTTGATGAGGTCCAGTGGTGGGATTCAAATTTGTGAACAACCAATTCTCTGTGTGGATGCTACTTCTAGAATTCCATTCTGGGCCTGGCCAACAAAAAAAATTAGCTACTGGTTCTGCCTAAGTGGTGCGAACTGGCTGAATCCCACTACTGATGAGATCCCCTTCTATTCCCTCATCTAAGTCATTTATGAAGATATTGAAGAGTACTGGGCCTAAAACAGAACCTTGTAGTACCCCACTGCTTCCTTCCTTCCATGTCTATGTGTTGAGTATGATTTTTCAGTCAGTTACAAATCCATCTGGTAGTGATGCTGTCCATCCCACATTTTTCTAGTTACCAAGAAGTAGGTTGTGGTCTACTTTGTCAAAAGCCTTGCTGAAGTCTAAATATACTGTTTTTAGTGATACCAGCAGTTGATGCAAGAAGGTATTTCTTTAAATGTAAAAGGACAGAATGTTAAAGAAATGTTGCTTTGTTGTTTTCTCAGATACGGAAAAATGCATGAACTGTCCAGATGATAAATATCCAAATGTGGATCGAGTTCAATGTGTCCCCAAAGCTATATCCTTCCTAAGGTATGACGAATATCTGGGCATCATCCTTGTCTCCTTTGCCCTGTTTTTGTTCCTAATTACAGGTTTTGTGTTAGTTATATTCCTTCAATACCTAGAAACCCCCATTGTCAAAGCAAACAATCGTGACCTCTCTTATATTCTCCTGGTCTCCCTCTTGCTTTGCTTCTTGTCTCCTTTACTCTTCATTGGTCAACCAAGAAAAGTTACCTGTCTTCTCCGACAGATGGTTTTCAGCAGCATCTTTTCACTTGCCATTTCTTCTCTCTTGGCCAAAACAATCACAGTGGTGCTGGCTTTCATGGCCACAAAACCAGGAAACCGAGTCAAGAGATGGTTGGGGAAGAGCTTGTCCAACTCCATCATTGTTTCTTGTTCTGCTGTCCAAATTATCCTCTGCTCCATCTGGCTTGGAGCTTTTCCCCCATTCCCTGACTTTGACTTCCAATCTGAACCAGGGCTGGCCATCCTGCAATGCAACGAAGGCTCTGTTGTCATGTTCTATATCACCCTCAGCTACCTGGGCTTCCTGGCTGCCTTCTGCTTCACAGTGGCTTTCCTGGCTAGGAATCTGCCTGGGGCATTTAATGAAGCCAAGCTGATCACCTTCAGCATGCTGGTCTTTTGCAGTGTCTGGGTGACTTTTGTGCCCACCTACTTGAGCACCAAAGGGAAGTACATGGTGGCTGTGCAGGTCTTCTCCATCTTGGCCTCCAATGCTGGTCTGCTGGTCTGCATCTTCATCCCCAAGTGCTACATTATCATTCTGAGGCCAGACCAGAATACAAAGGAGCAGCTTACAACCAGAAGAAATGAATAAATGTGAGACAGGGGAAAATCTACTCTCAACATATTTGAACTAAGCACACTTAGAAAATGCTCCAAGTTGCAGGCAAACAATTTTGCTTAAAATGCTTAAAAGGCAGGTTCAAGATTGTGTTCGCCATCCTTATCTAGTAGAATTCCTAGATGACAATTGATCTCTTTTGAACTCTTAAGGCATCATATCTGTCCTGGGTCCTTAGCTTACCTGAGGCCTGGCATGCAACACCTAGGTTTTTGAAACATGATATTTGTGCAATGGGAATCTTGTGGTGATGCCAGAAATATATGCTGGTGGTGCTCTAAAAAGTTCATTATTTTAGTTGTAGTTCATCTGCAATTGAGGTTCTTTGCAATATTGGGCTCAAGATCTCAGCTTTATCAGCATAAGGAAAGTAGAGAGAGATCTCCCAGCCACATTTATAATGTGGATTATCCAACTGATCAAATAAATTATTATAAATGTTAAAGAAGAGAGGAGCTAATATAGACCATAATAGGATTTCTAGAAACAAATTCCTACAGAATGGGATGATTGAATGTCCCACTGATGTGATGTGAGGGAGAGGTGAAATTGTACATAAATTCCCAATCAGAAGCTGTGGTAATTCATACATCTCCATCTTCTGATTTTGGACAGTCCAAAGATATCTGGGTAGTCATTGGGAGATGAATATGGGCCCTAGCCTTATCCAGGAGACCTGTTCTTCCTCCTTGGCTGTATTATCACTGTATCTTTCTAGCACCAAGTTGTCTATAGAGATTCTCAGTCATCCAGGTCATGGTTGTCCCAAAGGTGCTTTTTCATGAGACAAGTGGACTTATTTTTTTCTCTTTGAAGATGTTTCACTTCTCATCCAAGAAGCTTCTTCAGCTCTGACTGGAAGGTTGGGAATGGAAGGATTTATATTCCTTGCAGACAGCTGGTCATTTGCATTTTTAGTGAATCATTGATACCACCTGGAAGCTTATCTATGTCATCAGGTTCACCTGAGTGATGCAAATGGGTGTGGAGCCTTCTTGGACAAGATTGAGGATAAGATAAGGATAAGATTGAGCATGCCATCTGCATTTAAAATACAAAGGCCACTCTTTTGAAGACAGCAAAGTCCACATTTTGGACAGAGAAAACTGCTAGTTTGAAAGAGAAGTCAAAGAGGCCATCTATGTCAAAACCGAACAGCCCTCTCTCAACAGAGGGGGAGGATCTATCTTCCATCTACAACACAGTCCTCTCAGCAGTTCCAAGAAGGTTCCACACCATTTTCACTACTCAGGTGACCCTGAAGACACAGATAAGCCTCCAAGTAGCTATCAACCACGCTTTAAAAGAATGCAAATGACCATCTTTTTGCAAGGAATATAAATCCTTTCATTCCCCACCATCCAGTCAGAGCTGAAGAAGCTTCTTGGATGAAAAGCAAAATGTCTTCAAAGAGAAAACAGGAAGTACAATTGCCTCATGAAAAAAGCACCTTTGTGTAGCACCCAAGAGATTCTCAGACTTCTTCAACCCCTACGAGGCACAAGCAGGGCTTATCTGGTAATTCTGCTTAGTCATTTCTACTGACTTCCACAGCATGGGATGTAGCACATACCTCTGGGACTTTGTAGGTGGCCAATGCGGTAATCTGAGGGGAGATGTCAATCTTAGTCCCTTCAAGGACAAAGGTCCTTCTGCCTTCATAATTGTGGTTAGGAACTTTGGCATCCCCACCAGAGAGCATGTTCAGCAGAGCATCCCAAGTCATTCTGGGGTCCAAATAATTGTCATGAAAATTGTAACTCAAGTTAGATTGACACCCTGCTAGTAAAAATAATAATATATAAACTAAATTAGAACTGAGGAAACCAAAAAGAGAGAGAAATAACAGAGTAAGCTAACAGAAAAAGAAAAAATAGACCATTAAGTTACAAATAAAGATATAGAGTTATAGAAGGACCCAGATTGTTGGGGGCAATTAAGCTGACTTTGTAATAATGCCGCTTGGGGTGTGTGTGAAAGCCCTAATAAGCAGACATATACATAGAATGAAGGCTACTGCTAAGCTTGTAAGCCGCCCTGAGTCTTTGGAGAAGGGCGGGATATAAATGGAATTAAATTAAAATAAAATAAATAAATAAAGAAGTTCCTTCCAATATTCTTCACAATTTTAAGTATATTTTAACCTATCTGTCTAAAGTTACAATGCAACTCTCTTTTTTTCCTCTAATCTATCCTATCCAATCATTAAAAGCATACATCGCAAGTTCATTTTTTGGTCTTTTTATGCAAAATGTCAATAAGGTTGTTCCAGTAATCAATAAATGTAGATATTGCCCTTTCTCCAATCAAAGGAGTCAGTTTGTCCATCTCAACAACTTCTGTAAAATTCCTCCGTGGTGGGTAGTGCTGAATGTTCCCAACTTTGTAAATGAAGCAATCTCACCACAGTAATTATATAATGAAATATATTGAATAATCTTCTACAGCATTTTTCTTTTATCCATCAAGCCTCAAATAAAACATTCTGGCTTCAATTAAATAGTTATGATTAATATCCTCTGTATTAATGTATGTATTTTAATCCAATTTTGTAAGCTTTTTTACATGTCCACCAAGCTTGATAAAATGTCTCTTTGTGTTCTTTACATTGGGTTTGGTTTGAAAACCAATGCTAGGAGCACCCTAGATAATCTTTCCTTGTCTCCCTTTCATCTCATCCCTTTCACAATTCCTGAGACACTGAGAGGTTTAATTGCTGAACTGGAGCTCAAAAATTAGCATCTGTCTCTCTCCCTTTCCCTCTCTTTCTCTTTCTCTCTCCCTCTCCCTCTCCCCCTTTTTTCTCTCTGTGTAAGTTTGTCTTTGGGAGAAAGGGGAGAGAAAGCAGGACATCGCCCTGGTTGACAAAATGGACAATCTTCTTTTCCAGTCCTCTGATATTTCCCCTATGCTACATGAGTTTTGCAAGATTGCATTCAGTGGCTCCAAAATTACATCTGCCAGATCCTTCAAAACCAATGGATACAAACCATTTTGGCCCAGGTGATTTGTACTCATCCAGAGTGGGTCGGTGTTATCTTACTAATTCCCTGCCAATTTTGACTTGTATACCTGTTCTATCTCCCTTGGTTTTGGTTTTGATAGGTTGAGCTGTTTCTTCCTTTTGTGTAAAAACATGCAAAAAAATGAATTAAACAGTTCTGCTTTCTCCCTTCTCCCTGCCATCTTTTTGCTCTCTGCTTCTATTAGTAGACCTATCATTTCCTTGTTTTTCTTCTTGTAACTTAGATATTAAAAAAAATATTATTGGCATCAATTGCCAGTTTTAGCTCATTCTGGGCCTTAGCTTTCCCTCCTGATTCCTTCCTTGCACATTTGGGCCACTTGTTGGCATTCTGCCTTAGCTATGTGTCCCTCTTCTTCTTCCTCTTGCTTACCACAAGGAAGTTGAGGATTTGGTGAACTGGTGTAAGAAAAAGAGCCCAATTTTAAATGCTGGAAAAACCAAAGAGATCATTGTTGATTTCAGAAAAGACAGGCACAGCCACTCTCCTTTGTGTATTAATGACTTACCTGTGGAGATGGTTACCAGCATCAAATTCCTGGGTGTGCAGTTAATGAGTAGGCTGGTTTGGTCACTCAACAGTATGACACTGGTAAAGCGAGCCCAGCAGCACATGCATTTTCTGTGTTGCATGAGAAAAGTACTTCTTCCTTCCCCTGTATATCTGTCCTTACCACTTTCTACAGATCTCCAATCAAGAGCATCCTTTCATGCGGCATTACAGTCTGGTTTGGAAGCATCACTGCTTCATACAGGAAGGTGGTGCAGAGAGTGGTGAGGATGGCTGAAAAGATTATTGCAGTTCCCTCCCTTCCATCCAGGACACAGCATATAAACATTGCTTCAGCAGGGTGCACAAGATTGTCTGGGATGCTACAAGTCCTCTTCATGACCTGTTTTTCTTGTTACCATCTGGGAGGAGGCTTTGTGGTATCCAAAGCAGAACATCCAGATTCAGTCACAGTTTCATTCCATACAGTGTTAACTTTGTGAACTCTAAAGCTTTCTCCTTCCATTATGTATTCAAGATGATTAATATTTATATGTTACTTATATGTAAGGCTGAAGGTTTATACATATGTTGTATATAGCATGTTTAAATGCATGTTATGTACAGTATGTGTGCACTTTGAGAGCAAGCAACTAAATTTCATGTTTAATGTGCACCAATGTGCTCACAGTAATAAATGACAATAAAAGTTATCTATCTATCTATCTATCTATCTATCTATCTATCTATCTATCTATCTATCTATCAATCATCTGTCTGTCTGTCTGTCTGTCTGTCTGTCTGTCTGTCTATCTATCTATCTATCTATCTATCTATCTATCTATCTATCTATCTATCTATCTATCTATCTATCTATCTATCTATCTATCTATCTATCTAACTAACTAACTAACTAACTAACTAACTAACTAACTAACTAACTAACTAACTAACTATCTCTTTCCATTTTTTATATTTGACTTTTTCCTCTGGTCTTGTGTGGTATCTTTTGAATTTCTATGTCTGTGTACTGTTTTGCTTAGACCTTCATTATCTCATTTTTCAGAGTTTCCCAAATATCTTGAACTGTTTTTCCTTTTAGAATATTCATGGATATCCATAAAACACATCCTATTCTCCTATTCGTAGCTTAACAAAAATAATAGAACAGAAAGAATAGAACAGAACAGAACAGAATAGAGCTGGAAGGGACCTTGGAGGTCATCTAGTCCAACCCCCTGCTCAGGCAGGAAACCCTACACCATTTCAGACAAATGGCTGTCCAGTCTCTAGAAGAATAGAATAGAATAGAATAGAATAGAATAGAATAGAATAGAATAGAATAGAATAGAATAGAATAGAATAGAATAGAATAGAATAGAATAGAATAGAATAGAATAGAATAAGGGACGCGGTGGCTCAGTGGGTTAGGATGCTGAGCTTGTTGATCAGAAAGTCGGCAGTTTGGCGGGTCAAATCCCGAGTGCCGCGTAACAGAGTGAGCGCCTGTTACTCGTCCCAGCTTCTGCCAACCTAGCAGTTCGAAAGCACGTAAAAATGCAAGTAGAAAAATAGGAACCACTACGGTGGGAAGGTAACAGCGTTCCGTGTGCCTTTGGCGTCTAGTCATGCCGGCCACATGACCACGGAGACGTCCTCGGACAAACGCTGGCTCTTCGGCTTCGAAACGGAGATGAGCACCGCCCTCTAGAGTCGGAAACGACTAGCACGCATGTGCGGGGGAACCTTTACCTTTACCATAGAATAGAATAGAATAGAATAGAATAGAATAGAATAGAATAGAATAGAATAGAATAGAATAGAATAGAATAGAATAGAATAGAATAGAATAGAATAGAATAGAATAGAATAGAATAGAATAGAATAGTTCTCCAGTGCTGGTCTGCTGGCCTGCATCTTCATCCCCAAGTGCTACATTATCATTCTGAGACCAGACCTGAATAGAAAGGAGCATCTTATGACCAGAAGAAATGTAGAAATATGAAACAAAGAAATTTCAGCTCTCAACTTGTTCCAACAGGCCAAAGCTGTAAAATAGTGCAACCTGTTTCCAGTATGTGGATGGCCCAACTATTTTGCCTGAAATAATGAAACACAGACTGGAGAATAGTGTGATGAGGACGTTCTTTGATTTTTGGGAATGTTTTAACAAGACAGAAATATAGAAGAAATGCATGAGACAACCTTTATACCCTCACATTTCAGTACATTTTATCAAAACTGTTATGGCAATGGCACTGATGTGTCTCTTTTTATTTAGCATAACACTTTCTTGAGGTTAGAAACAGTAGACAGATGAGCAAATAACAACAGGCAAGACAAACAATTTTATTCAGGGAGTTTTCAGAACTAAGGCCAAATCTAAGTTACATTTCCTTTCAATTTCTCCCTCATTACACCCGATATGTAGAAGGCTTCTCTTTAGATCAATGTCATTTCAATGCTTCAATATTCTTGATCAGGGCATTATTTCACATCAAAAGAGTGACTATAATTTTTTGTGAACTTGAAGCCTAGGAGCAGAAGGCCTATTGTTCTATCCCAGTTGGCTAAAAGAGAGAAATGAATACCTCTGGCAATCTCTGGGCTGTTTAAAAACATCATAAACTTTGGGCCTGTCCCTTTAAGGGACATTTTCCCCAGTCAGGACAAAATTAATGTTATTTATTTAACGAGAACAACATCCTCCATCCAATCATGATTCAATTTTGTCTGATTCAACTGAAACTTGAATTCAGGCCCTGGTCAATGGAATTGCCTTATTCTTTGCTATTTGAGGGCAAGGAAGAAGTGAACCTGAAACTATTAGCAACTCAATCTGAGGCACTTGAGGGTCCCTTATCAGTTTGATGGAGAAATACAAAGTGAGCATGATTTGGATCCTAAAGAATAATCACCCAGCATCCCAAGTTGGAACTGGCTGAATCAGTTTAAAAGACTGTTTCATATTATTCTGTCTGAAGAACATCTTCGTGAATAGTACTGAAGTCTCCCAAGCAGTCTAAAAAAAGTATTCTTACTCTCTACATTCTGTTCTTAGTGAAGCTCATCCACTTGGTTGACTATGCTTAAAGGTAAAGGTAAAGGTTCCCCCGCACATGTGTGCTAATTGTTTCCAACTCTAGGGGCCGGTGCTCATCTCCATTTCAAAGCCGAAGAGCCAGCACTTGTCCGAGGACGTCTCCGTGGTCATGTGGCCGGCATGACTAGACGCCAAAGGCGCACGGAACGCTGTTACCTTCCCACCGGAGTGGTCCCTATTTTTCTACTTGCATTTTTACGTGCTTTCGAACTGCTAGGTTGGCAGAAGCTGGGACGAGTAACAGGTGCTCACTCTGTTACGTGGCACTCGTGATTTGACCCGCCAAACTGCCTAACTTCTGATCGACAAGCTCAGCGTCCTAACCCACTGAGCCACCGCGTCCCTTTGACTACGCTTAGCCCACTTGAAATGGATCATAAAGCTTTGGAATCAGAAGAGACACGATATTTTCCCCACCTTGTTGAGCAGTTTTAGCTATGACACAGTATCTTGCTTGATAATAAGTCTCAGTGTTTCAAAACTCCCCAGTTGCTGTTTAATGGGATCCTTCTTGGAGAAAACCATCAAGCTCTTGATATTCAGGTCTGCTGTTACATCTCCATTATGGTCCAAATACAGTTTATTCCTGATGATGGAGGACTGGGAGAGGATGTGGAATAAGGGTATTAAGTTTACAGCATGTAATGTTTTGAAAGAAAATATGATGAAGATGATGTATAGGTGGTATTTAACACTGGTTAAACTTGCTAAAATTTATCATACATATGATAATAAATGCTGGAAATGTAAAGCTGTAGAAGGAACCTTTTACCACATGTGGTGGACTTGCCCCATAGTAAAAGACTTCTGGGAAAAGATTTATAATGAATTAAAGAAAGTTTTGAAAAATACATTTATTAAGAAACCAGAAGCCTTCTTATTGGGTATAGTCAGAAAAGAAATTCCCAAAAAAGATGTTACTTTCTTTCTGTATGCCACAACAGCGGCGAGAATTTTGATAGCTAAGAATTGGAAGACACAAGAAATACCAACGGTGGAAGAATGGCATATGAAAATGATGGACTATATGGAACTCGCTGAACTGACAGGGAGAATCCGTGACCGGGGAGAAGAGTCGGTGGAAGAAGACTGGAAAAAATTCAAGGATTATTTGAAGAAATATTGATATATCAACTAGTTTGAAATGGACTTGGAGGTGTTTATAGGTTGTAGTTTTAGAATTTAATGTTTAGTATTAAGGATAATATGAAACAATGATTGTTAAATGATAAGAAATTAAATATAGGTAGATATTAAATATGATTTAAAATTAGGAAATAGAAATTGCTAATGAGGATTAACGAAGAAACGCAGATAGGGGGGATTCAAGGAAGTCACCCGAAAATGATTAGAAAGATTAGGAATAACGGAAGCTAAGTATTTTTGTTGTATTTTTGTTGATTGTATTGTTTATGTCATGTCTTGTTTTTTATATGTATTTTTTTGTTTAAATATATGTTTATATAAAAGCAATAAAAAAATTAAAAAAACAAAAACAAATACAGTTTATTCCTGGAAAAATTGCAAAACACATTCTTCTCCAGAAACGGATGAAACAAGAAAAAAAAAACATCCAGGAATTTTAAAAGCTGAAACCTTGGTTTCTTATCCCATGCAATCTTTTTTTACCCCACATAGTCTTTTCACATTGGAATCTGTCTTCTACAAATGTCTCACTTCCAAATGAATTGGGAGAACAATTCTTATCACTACCTCCACAAGGGAATGAAAAAGATTATGGAATATGTGTCAGTCATATATTGTCAAAATATATGATCGACAGATGATGCATTAAGAGAGGGATTGAATTAAGAATGTGTGAAGTTCTAGTATCACTTTACAAAGTCTTAGTAAGACCACACTTGGAATACTGCATCCAACAACAAGAATACTTAGGGGGCTAGAGGCTAAAATATATGAAGAACAGTTATAGAAATTGGGTATGGCTAATCTAATGAAAAGAAGGTCTAGGGGAGGCATGATAGCAGTGTTCCAATATTTGAGGGGCTCCTACAAAGATGTGGGGGTTAAACTATTTTCTAAAGCACCAAAACGTAAGAAGGGAAACAATGGATGGAAATTAGTCAAGGAGAGAAGCAATCTAGAACTAAGGAGAAAATTCCTGACAGTGAGAACAATTAATCAGTAGAACAAGTTGCCTCCAGAAGTTGTGGGTGCTTAATCACTGGAGGCTTTAAAAGTGAGAGTGCACAATCATTTATCTGAAATAGTATATGATCTCCTGCTCAATCAGAAGGTTGGACTAGAAGATCTCCAAGGTCCCTTCAGACTCTATTATTCTGCATTTAGGCAGGAAAAATCAAATGCACAGGTATAGTATTGTTGTTGTTGTTAGTTGCGAAGTCGTGTCCGACCCATCGCGACCCTATGGACAAGGTTCCTCCAGGCCTTCCTGTCCTCTACCATCTTCTGGAGTCCATTTAAGCTCACACCTAATGCTTCAGTGACTCCATCCAGCCACCTCATTCTCTGTCGTCCCCTTCTTCTATTGCCCTCAATCTTTCCCAGCATTAGGCTCTTCTCCAGTGAGTCCTTCCTTCTCATTAGGTGGCCAAAGTATTTGAGTTTTAGCTTCAGGATCTGGCCTTCTAAAGAGCAGTCAGGATTGATCTCCTCTAGGACTGACCGGTTTGATCGCCTTGCAGTCCAAGGGACTCGCAGGAGTCTTCTCCAGCACCATAGTTCAAAGGCATCAATTCTTTGGCGCTCAGCCTTTCGTATGGTCCAGCTTTCACTGCCATACATTGCAACTGGGAAGACCATAGCCTTGACTATACGCACTTTTGTTGACAGGGTGATGTCTCTGCTTTTTAGTGTGCTGTCTAGATTTGCCATGGCTTTCCTCCCCAGGAGCAAGCGTCTTTTAATTTCTTGGCTACAGTCCCCATCTGCAGTGATCTTGGAGCCCAGGAAAATAAAATCTGTCACTACCTCCATTTCTTCCCCATCTATTTGCCAGGAATTGAGAGGGCCAGATGCCATGATCTTGGTTTTCTTAATGTTTAGTTTCAACCCAAGTTTTGCACTCTCCTTCTTCACTCGCAACAAGAGGCTCTTTAGTTCCTCTTCACTTTCTGCCATTAGAGTGGTATCATCTGCATATCTTAGGTTGTTGATGTTTCTTCCGGCAATCTTAATTCCAACTTTTGATTCATCTAGCCCTGCCTTTCTCATGATGTGCTCTGCATATAAGTTAAATAGGCAAGGCGACAGTATACAGCCTTGCCGGACTCCTTTCCCAATTTTGAACCAATCAGTGGTTCCGTGTCCAGTTCTCACTGTTGCTTCTTGGCCCACATATAGGTTTCTCAAGAGACAAATAAGATGGTCTGGTATGCCCATCTCTTTAAGGACTTGCCACAGTTTGTTATGATCCACACAATCAAAGGCTTTAGCATAGTCAATGAAGCAGAAGTAGATGTTTTTCTGGAACTCTCTAGCTTTCTCCATGATCCAGCGTATGTTAGCAATTTGATCTCTAGTTCCTCTGCCTCTTCGAAATCCTGCCTGTACTTCTGGTAGTTCTCGATCCACATACTGCTGGAGTCTAGCTTGTAGAATTTTAAGCATAACTTTACTAGCATGAGAAATGAGTGCAATGGTGCGATAGTTTGAACATTCTTTGGCACTGCCTTTCTTTGGAATTGGAATGTAAACTGATCTTTTCCAGTCCTGTGGCCACTGTTGAGTTTTCCAAATTTGCTGGCAAATTGAGTGTAGCACTTTTACTGCATCGTCTTTTAAGATTTTGAATAGCTCAGCTGGAATACTGTCACCTCCACTAGCTTTGTTGTTGCTCAGCTTTTCTAAGGCCCACTTCACTTCACATTCTAGGATGTCTGGCTCGAGGTCAGTGACCACCTCACTGTGATTATCAGGGACATTAAGCTCATTCTTGTATAGTTCTTCTGTGTAATTTTGCCACCTCTTCTTAATCTCTTCTGCCTCTGTTAGGTCCCTGCCATTTTGGTCCTTTATCATGCCCATTTTTGCATGAAACGTTCCCTTCATCTCTCCAATTTTCTTGAAAAGATCTCTGGTCCTCCCTATTCTATTGTTTTCTTCTATTTCTTTGCATTGTTCATTTAAGAAGGCATTCTTATCTCTTCTAGCTATTCTTTGGAATTCTGCATTTAATTGGGCATATCTTTCTTTTTCTCCCTTGCCTTTCGCTTTCCTCCTTTCCTCAGCTATTTGCAAAGCTTCCTCAGACAGCCATTTTGCTTTCTTGCATTTCTTTTTCTTTGGGATGGTTTTGGTTGCTACCTGTTGTACAATGTTGCGAACCTCTGTCCATAGTTCTTCAGGCACTCTGTCTATCAGATCTAATTCTTTAAATCTATTTGTCACCTCTACTGTATATTCAACAGGGATATGATTTAATTCATACCTGACTGGCCTAGCGCTTTTCCCTACTTTCTTTAATTTAAGCCTAAACTTTGCAACAAGAAGCTCATGGTCTGAGCCACAGTCAGCTCCTGGTCTTGTTTTTACTGACTGTATAGAGCTTCTCCATCTTTGGCTGCAGAGCATATAGTCAATCTGATTTCTGTGTTGACCGTCTGGTGATGTCCATGTGTAAAGCCGTCTCTTGGGTTGTTGGAAAAGAGTGTTTGCTATGACCATCGTATTCTCTTGACAAAATTCTATCAGCCTGTGCCCAGCTTCATTTTGTACTCCAAGGCCAAACTTGCCTGTTATTCCAGTTATCTTTTGGCTTCCTACTTTAGCATTCCAATCTCCCATGATGATAAGGACATCATTTTTGGGTGTTAGTTCTATAAGGTGCTGTAGGGCTTCATAGAACCGGTCAATTTCATCCTCTTCAGCACTGGTGGTTGGGGCATAAACTTGGACTACAGTGATATTGAATGGTTTGCCTTGGATTCGAACTGAGATCATTCTGTCATTTTGAGGGTTGTATCCCAGTATTGCTTTTCCTACTTTTTTATTGACTATGAAGGCTACTCCATTTCTTCTGAGGGATTCTTGCCCGCAGTAGTATACCTGATGGTTATCTGAATTAAATTCACCCATTCCTGTCCATTTTAGTTCGCTGATACCTAAGATGTCGATGTCTAGTCTTGTCATCTCTTGTTTGACCACGTCCAGCTTTCCTTGATTCATGGATCTTACATTCCAGGTTCCTATGGAGAAAGAATCTTTACAGCATCGGACTTTCCTTTCACCACCAGACATATCCACAGCTGAGCGTCCTTTCGGCTTTGGCCCAGTCGCTTCATTCTTTCTGGCGCTACTAGTACTAGCCCTCTGCTCTTCCCCAGTAGCATATTGGACGCCTTCCGACCTGAGGGGCTCATCTTCCAGCGTCATATCGTTTTGCCTTTTGGTACTGTCCATAGGGTTTTCATGGCAAAGATACTGGAGTGGTTTGCCATTTCCTTCTCCAGGGGATCACGTTTTGTCAGAACTCTCTGCTATGACCTTTCCGTCTTGGGTGGCCCTGCACGGCATAGCTCATAGCTTCATTGAATTACGCAAGCCCCTTCGCCACGACAAGGCAGTAATCCATGAAGGGGAGGTATAGTATAGGTCAGGGGTCAGCAACCTGAAACAGTGAAAGAGCCACTCTGAACCGGTTCCCTCACAAAAGGAAAAACTGGGAGCCGCAAAAAATGTGTGCACATGCGCATGCATGCGCAGAACAGGGTTTGACTGAAGAGTGGAGCCAAGGCGAGATATGCACCTACCCTGCATATTTGAATTGATTGGATGAACTTTTTTAGTCCCACCTTTTTTTTTTTGGACTGCACATGGCAGAGGACTGGGAGCCGCAGGAGACGTCTGAAAGAGCCGCATGTGGCTCCGGAGCCGCGGGTTGCAGACCTGTGGTATAGGTGGTACCTTATTTATTTATTTTATTTATTTGTTTTTATAAACCGCCCTTCTCCCGAGGGACTCGGGGCGGTGTACAGAGTAAGGTAGGTATACAGATTGAAACAATACTGAAAAACAATAGTCAAAACAAACTGGGACCCCAATTAGAGCTATCAGGCCAGGCCGGACTGCTGGAACAGGTAAGTTTTTAAGTCGCGCCGGAAGGTGCGGAGGTCGGGGGCCATCCGGATTTCAGTTGGCAAGCTGTTCCAGAGGGCTGGCGCACCCACTGAGAATGCCCTCCCCCTGGGGGCCACCAGCCAACATTCCTTGAGTGGTGGCACCCTGAGGAGGCCCTCTCTGTGGGAGCGCACAGGACGGTGGGGTGTTGACATTGGCAGAAGGTGCTCCCGTAGGTAGTCCGGACCCATGCCATGTAGGGCTTTGTATGTCATTGTTAGCACCTTGAATTTCACTCGGAAGGCAACCGGAAGCCAGTGCAGCGCACGGAGGAGAGGTGTGATATGGGAGTATCGGGAGGCCCCCAAAAGTGTCCGTGCCGCTGCACTTTGCACCAGTTGAAGCTTCCGAGTGGATCTCAAGGGCAGCCCCATGTAGAGAGTGTTACAGTAGTCTAGGCGAGAGGTCACAAGGGCATGGGTGACTGTACGTAAGGCATCCAGGTCCAGATAAGGTCGTAGTTGGCGTACCAGTCGAACCCGGGAGAAGGCCCCCTTGGTCACAGCTCCTATGTGATCTTCCAGGGATAGCTGCGAGTCTAGGAGGACACCCAGGTTGCGGGCCCTATCAACAGGGGGTAGTAACTCATCCCCGATGTTAAGGGGTGGGATGCTCTGAGTATCCTGGCTTGCCGGTACGTACAGCCATTCAGTCTTGTCCGGGTTCAGTTGAAGCCTGTTCCTCCCCATCCATTCCCGGACCGCTTTCAGGCAGCGGGACATCACGTCGAGGGCATCACTGATGCTGTTTGGAGTTGAGATGAAAAGCTGGGTGTCATCAGCATACTGATGGTACCCTACTCCAAAGCTACGAATGATCTCACCCAGCGGTTTCATGTAGATGTTGAACAGGAGAGGCGAGAGGACCGATTCCTGAGGGACTCCGCAAACGAGAGGCCTCGGGGTCGACCTCTGTCCCCCTGCCAGCACCGACTGCGAGCGACCCTGGAGAAAGGAGGAGAACCAACGCAGAACCGTGCCTCCCACTCCCAGTCCCCTGAGGCGCCGCAGCAAGATACCATGGTCGATGGTATCGAAAGCCGCCGAAAGGTCTAATAAGACTAGGACAGAGGAATGGCCCCTGTCCCGGGCTCTCCAGAGATCATTCATCAGAGTGACCAATGCTGTCTCCGTGCTGTAGCCCGGCCTGAAGCCCAATTGGCACGGGTCTAGATAAACCGCTTCATCCAGGACCTGAGGAAGTTGATGCGCCACCACGCTCTCAACAACCTTCGCAAGGAAGCGAAGATTGGAGACTGGACGAAAGTTATTCAATGAGGATGGGTCCAAGGTGGGCTTCTTGAGGAGAGGTCTCACCACCGCCTCCTTCAAGGCGGTGGGGAAGTGGCCCTCACTCAGAGAAGCAGAGATGACCGCCAGGAACCAGCATCGTGTCCCCTCTCGAGCCGCATAAGCCAGCCAGGAAGGGCATGGGTCCAGTAAGCATGTGGAGGAGCTCAACCTCCTCATAATCCTGTCCACTTCCTTAGGAGTCACAGGATCAAATTCCTCCCAGATGATGTCGACAAGACTGTCCATGTCCTGTTCTTCCAACTCTGCCCAGTTGGAGTCCAGGCCGGTTCGAATCCGAGCGATTTTTTCCAACAGATATTGACCGAATTCCTCGGCTCGACCCTGCAAGGGTTCCTCCCTCACCTCTTGGTTCAGTAGGGAGCGAGTCACCCTGAACAAGGCAGCCGGGCGATTATCTGCGGATGCGATGAGGGTGGAAAAGTAGTTGGATTTTGCCACCCTTATCGCTGCGAGATAAGACCTGGTGAGGATTCTTAATCGCAATCGGTCGGATTCGGATCGACTGGATCTCCAACGGCTCTCTAGGCCCCGTCTCCGACGCTTCATCTCCCGGAGCTCCGCGGTGAACCATGGGGCTCGCTGGGATCTGCGCCGGGTCAGAGGCCGCAGGGGTACAACTCGGTCCAGAGCCTCCGTGGCTGCCTTTTCCCAGGCTTCCACTAAGGCATCCGCCGAGCTGTGAGCAGGGTCCATTAGGCGCCTAGGGCGGTACCATCTGGTTGGCACCGTGCACCCATGGTGGGGGGTGGCAAAGGGGAAGTAGGAGGTGATGATTGGTCCATGACAGTGGCGTAACGGTCGTGGCACCCCCACCAATATCATCACGCCACCGTCCAGACAAGAACACCAAGTCTGGGGTGTGGCCTCCCTTATGAGTCGGTCCAGAAATTATTTGCGACAGGTCCATGGCCGCCATGGAAGCCATGAACTCCCGAGCTAGTTCGGACGATCCTCCCAGGGACGGTAGGTTAAAGTCGCCCAAGACCATGAGTTTTGGGAATTCAACCACCAACCCTGAGAGGACATTGAGTAGCTTGGGCAGGGCTGCCGCTGCACGATTAGGTGGTAGGTACGCCAGCAGCAGGCCCAACTGCGCCCCCGGGCCGTATCTCAGAAGGAGAGACTCACACCCGACCATCTGAGGGACGGTGGTCTCTCGCGGGCTAAGGGATTCCCTAATGATAACTGCCACTCCCCCGCCCCTCCCATGGGCCCGAGGCTGGTGCAGCACCTGGAAACCTGGCGGGCAGAGGTCAACCAGAGGGACACCACCCTCTGGGCCCAGCCAGGTTTCCGTGATGCAAGCCAGGTCCGTGTGCTCGCTCTCCACTAGGTCACGAACGAGGTGAGCCTTGTTAGCTACGGACCTGGCATTTAGGTAGACCAGCCTGAGCACAGGAGGCTGCACACCTTCGCTCCCGGGTCCTCGGGGGAAGTACAGAGGGTCGGAGCGTCTCACCACTTGTACAGAGCGGAGATGACTCTCCCGGTGACGATACGGCCCACTGCTTGTGCACCTTCTGCCGTTCCCCACCATCCTGGGAATTGGCTGTTCGTCAGTTCGCCACTGGGCTTTGTCGGCGACTGGTCCTCGTTCTCCACCATCGTGAATGGTCGTAGGCCTGGCCTGCACTATGGTAGTTGGAAGGCCTGCCTTCCCTGAACAACCATAGTCTTTTCCCGCCCCCTCCCTAACCCGACAAAGAATGTGACTAGGAACTTAATCAGGGGCCTCTTGTTGGACTTGTGATGGAGGCCCCTGACCCTGCCTGGCCATCTCTCAGAGGCCCAATGGTCGGGCCCGTCATCGAGATTCGATGTATTGTAGGCGGGACGCACCCAGGAGAGGGGGGAACTCCTGAGGGTGAGTAGGTCTATGCTTGAATATTGGAGAAGCATAGGAAGCATTGGGAAGCATTGGGAAGGCGGTCCCCTGGGTGGAGCATTGGAAGGAGGGTCGAGTTGGGTAGGTGGGTATCTGGACCATCACCCATCCACTGCCACTTGGCTGGGTGAACCCCAGAAGCAGGCCACTCCCCATCCTCTCACAATGGGTTGTGACTCTGCTTCTGGGGGTGGTCCAGGACCCACTCTGGGTAAAGCATACCCCATAGAGCTCTCATCTCTATGGGGCTGCAGGTGTAAGGTCAAGCCACTCTGCCACCGTGGCTTGCACCCAGGCCCATCATGTCCTGTGGGGCGAGGGAGGGCAGGGGGTTGGTAGCTGGTGGAGGCAAGATGATGATGGCCTCGGTGGTCTAGTCGACGCTATCTCCACTGGTCAGCTGCATCGTGGCGTCTTTAGGTTGTAGATCGGCACGGAGACACTGTCGGCACCCAGGGTGCGGGCCGGAGACGCCACGCCGCGTCTAGTAGTGCTGCCGTCGAGGGTTTTAGGTAAGTTGGTAAGTTGGTAAGTTGGTCGACTGGGGCCTGGAGAGGCTTAGCGCCGCTGTCAAAGGCCCCTCGGTGGTGGTCGATCGGGTCCGCATAGCCGGTCTGCGGCATCTCCTTGATCCCATGGAGACGCCGCCGCTATTCAGGAGCAGGCCAGGAGGTCGAGGCAGAGCAGCGACTCCGGTCCTGCTCAGGGCGGTTGCTGCGGTTGCCTCTTCCGCCGCCTAGCTCATCCATTTGATCCATGGTGTCTTTCCTGATCTTCGCAGATGCCGCCGTTGTCCAGGGGGGCATAACAGGGAGCCGAGGGTGGAGGCGCCGGCCCCACTCCGGATGGCTGCAGCAGCTGCAGTGGCTCAGGGGCGGGTCAGAGGCGCCACACCGCCACTGCCTCTGCCGGTGTTCAGGCCCGTGGGGAGACGACAGACTAGGGCCCCGCGGAGCTCTCACCGCCGCCGTTGCTGACGATGCCGCTGCCTCCGCCACCCAGCTGGTCCGCGGCGCCTCCGTTGATCGCTCGGAGACGCCGCCGCTGCCCGGGAGTCGATCAGGGGGCCGGGGCAGAGCAGAGCTGCTGGCCCCTCTTGGATGGCTGCAATGGTTGTAGTGGCTTAGGGGCGGGCTGGTGATGCCTTGACGCTACTGCCACCGTCGCTTTTAGGCTCCTGGGACAGACAGTCAGACTGGGGGCTGGAGAGCTGTCGCTCTACTACCTTGCTCGATAGTAGTAACTGTGAGAGGGATCTCGGAGTCCTAGTAGACAATCACTTCAATATGAGCCAGCAGTGTGCTGCAGCTGCCAAAAAAGCCAACACAGTGCTAGGCTTCATTAACAGAGGGATAGAATCAAGATCGCGTGAAGTACTAATACCACTTTACAATGCCTTGGTAAGGCCACACCTGGAATACTGCATCCAGTTTTGGTCACCACGATGTAAAAAAGATGTTGAGACTCTAGAAAGGGTACAGAGAAGAGCAACAAAGATGATTAGGGGGCTGGAGGCTAAAACATATAGGGAACGGTTGCTGGAATTGGGTATGTGTAGTTTAATGAAGAGAAGGGTGAGGGGTGACATGATAGCAGTGATCCAATATCTCAGGGGCTACCACAAAGAAGAGGGAGCCAAGCTATTCTCCAAAGCACCTGAAAGCAGGACAAGAAGCAATGGATGGAAACTAGTCAAGGAGAGAAGCAACCTAGAACTAAGGAGAAACTTCCTGACAGTTAGAACCATTAACCAGTGGAACAACCTGCCTCCAGAAGTGGTGAATGCTCCAACACTGGAAGTTTTTAAGAAGAGACTGGACAGCCATTTGTCTGAAATGGTATAGGTTTTCCTGCCTTAGCAGGGGGTTGGACTAGATGACCTCCAAGGTCCCTTCCAATTATTATTATTATTATTATTATTATTATTATTATTATTATTATTATTATTATTATTATTATTATTATTATTATTATTATTGTTATTGTTGTTGTTGTTGTTGTTGTTGTTGTTGTTATTGTTATTGTTATTATTGTTATTATTGTTATTATTATAGGGAACCGTCTAGAGCAGGTGACAAATAAATTGAACAGAAAAAAAACCTGATTATTCATAAACTCCTTCAAAAGAACAAGTTGATTGTTAGAATGAATGGATTTGGGAAGAACAAAGTTGTCAGGCTAGTCTCCCATGAAGACCAAATGGGAAAAATGAGCTAATTCTGCTTTATTGTAAGGATAGATTAAGAGAATCTTGCAAATCTGAAAGCACTAATTTCCCACAAACTTTTTTTTTTCAGCCACAAAAGTTAGGAAGGATCCTTCCAAACTTGTTCTCTGTCCATTATGCAGCTGTTAGCTCCTCCTTTGATTATTCCTAGATAACATGTCTTTCCCCATCCACCAAGGTCATTCCTTCATATCATTATTATTTAGTATTAATAGATTGTGGGAATACTGGTGATATAACTAGATTTCGGCAAAGGATTAACAAACTGTTTTGTATTGTGATGATTAGGAACCTAGTTAAATGAGGGTTGAATGACATGATATTTAAAGGAATTAAAACTCTTAAAATTGCATTGAATAATTTTTTAATATTTTTACTCTTTCTCATAAAAATGGGAAATTATGAATAAGTCCTTTTTCATCTATAATGACATTGATACAGTGGAGTTCATCAATCATGATACTGCGATGCAAGGTTCACACCAAGTCTTACGAAAAGAATTTGATATCATTTTCAAAATATCAAGTTTCCAGAAAAATATTTATGATTTCCTTATAGACAGAGGCGCCAGAGTAAAATCCAGCACAATTTCCATGAAGATTCTTAGTCATCCATTTGCTTTTTCAAAAGGCAACTGGACTTTACTTTTCCTCAAAAACAGAAGTGAAGAAGCATCCTAGATATGAAACAAAATGTCTTCAAGGAAAAACAAAGTTCAGTTGCCTTTTGAAAAAGCACCTTTGGGACGATCCAGTAGAATGATATTTGATTTTTAGCAACTGTCACTTGAGAAACCAGGGTATCTAATATAAGATCTGTGACGTCTATATTTACTATTATGTCAGAGTATTGGACATGAAAGAATGAACTGCAGTCCCAAGAAATGGGATTGTGGCTGAATGAGAGGGGAAAAAATCCTAAACAGAGAACTAAACCTGTAAAAAAGAGATTGTTCAGTTTTCCCTTCATTGCGCCGGGATCAGTGCCACTTTTCAGCTGATCGGCACCTCTTCGGAGCTGTCATGGCTCAAGCGCCTGAATCAGCGCTGCTTTTCAGCTGATTGGCGCTTATTCAGGGCTACCAGGACTCAGCAGAAGCACCGGGATCAGTGCCATTTTTCAGGTGATCGGTGCTTCTTTGGTGGCTTTCAGGGCTCAGCGGAAACGCCAGGATCAGCGCCAGGCTCCAGCTGGAGCTCGGCATTGATCCTGGTGCTTCTGCTGAGCCCCAAATAAGTACCAATCACCTGGAAAGTGGCACTGATCCTGGCACATCTGCTGAGCCCTGAAGAAGCACTTATCACTTCTCCCATCACCCGGTCTGCCTGGCTCGAGCGTTGGTACTTCCAAAGGTGGCCGCTTCAAAGTCACATGGGCAGCCCTCGGCTGCTATTCTCCCCTCTGCACCTCTAAATCAATCCTCAGGCCAGTGTGCCTGACTGAGGAATTCTGGGAGTTGAAGTCCAGAAGTCATAAAAGGACCATGTTTGAAGACCCCCTGCTGTATATCAATTTTGCTGCATCTCAAGAGGGGTTACCTCACAAAAGCCTCAACTCTGATCGTTGATTGGTTCACTGTCACTTCAGTCAACTCCCTTGCCAAGTGGCTTGTAATTGGGTGATGCCATTAAACTCTTGCGCTGAGCAGGAGGGCATGCTGCCGTGGTTCTTGCTCTCCAATAGGCTGCGGGGGCCACCGCAGAGGAGAGGGTTATTTTATGATAGGGGTGGGTGAGAGAGAGAGACAGGAGGGGAGGATATGGCGGGAGAGACAAAAACGCTTTTGAGTGGCCTTATCATGGCTGCCGCCTCCTGTTACAGGTTGTGGTTCTTTCGATCCTGGTGCGCAGCTCCGGTAAGTGGGCAGGTGAGCACATTCAGGGCATCCCCAGCTGTCCCTTTTCCTCTTGAGCTTCTTTCTGGTAATGGAGGCTCAGGATGCCCAAGTGGCCTTATTGTTAGAAAGCAAGGATGTGGTCATGTTGATTTCTTAACAGGAAATCCCCCATCAGAAAATATTTCTTATTATCAGGAGCATGTCTTCTTGTGACAGTTTGGGCTATACCGAGTATTAATTTTCCTCAATTTATGTCTGTAAATTGATTTGAGGGATGTGGTTGCTTGGATTATGATAGAAGTATTAAAGTTAACCTGTATGGTGAGTAAAAATGGGTTACCAACAGTAAAAAAACCACAAATATTATTAATTAATTTTATTATTTGATGATTATGTTAGTTTTTGATTTTATTAATCTAACTATTTTTATTTCCTTGGATTTTAAATAACCAAACAGTCAACTGGAGGAAAATGAAACATATAAAACAACAATTGCAATCAATAATCAAATGTTAACATTGTAAGAAACCATTTCATTATCAGGTCCCTACTGTTACCATTAGATGTTCCTTAATATTTAGATCTGGCCTCAGGATGATAATGTAGCACTTGGGGAAGAAGATGCAACCCAACAGCCCAGCACCAGAAGACAATATGGAGAAAACCTGCACAGCCACCATAGACTTTCCTTTGCTGCTCAGGTAGGTGGGCAGAAAGGAGACCCAGACACTGCAGAAGACCAGCATGCTGAAGGTGATCAGTTTGGCTTCATTGAAGGCCCCAGGCAGGTTTCTGGCCAGGAAAGCCACCATGAAGCAAATGGTAGCCAGGAAACCCATGTAGCCCAGGACAATATAAAACATAGTGACAGAGCCTTCGTTGCATTGAAGGATGATCTCTCCAGGCTGGGAGTGCAAGTCCAAGTCAGGGAACGGTGGAGAAACTCCCAGCCACATGATACAGATAAAAATTTGGACCCCTGAACAAGAAAGGATGATGGAGTTGGCCAAGCTCTTCCCCAACCATCTTCTCACTTTATTCCCTGGTTTTGAGGCTAGGAATGCCAGCACTACTGTGATTGTTTTGGCCAACACAGAAGACACGGCTACTGAGAAGACAATGCTGAACATTGTTTGTCGGAAAAGACAGGTGGCTTTCCTTGGTTGTCCAATGAAGAGAAAGGGAGACAAAAAACAAAGCAGGAGGGAGACCAGGAGGATAAAGGAGAGGTCTTGGTTGTTGGCTTTGACAATTGCAGTTTCTAGGTATTTAAGGAATATGATTAAAACAAGTTTTGTGGTTAGGAACAAGAGTAGAGCAAAGGAAACGAGGATGATGCCCAGATAGTCTTCATAGGACAGGAAGGTTATTCTTTTTTTAATACATTTGACCTGGTACTTGGTTGGATATTGGTCATCTGGGCACTTGGTGCATTTTTTGATATCTGCGAAAACAAAGTAACATTTCTTTTATAGTCTTTCAAATTTCAAAAAAACCTTTGGATGATATGTGATACTGAGAAACAGGAAAGCCTCAGTAAATGGTATATTCTTATAGTCCAGCAAAAAAAAATCCCCAATTTAAAAAACTAATAAAAACAAAAACAACATAATAAAATAAAAAGAAGAAATATCTGGTGTCACAACTTCTCTTCTCTGAGGTAATCCACCAGATTCTTATCTTGCACTGACCTTACCTTATCCCAAATATCTGGGAGAAGTAGAAACTCTCCAGAAGTTTAAAAAGGTGTGGTCCTATTGGATTTCAAAGGGGAAGTGGGTTCAATAGGGCAGGAACTGCACCAGAAAAGGCAGGGTTGTGAGGACCCAAAAAGTGGCAATGTTTTAGGGAACAGATTTTTTGTATGCCAATTATATCTGCTCTGGTGGGACAAGCAGGTATCCTAAAGGAGAGGAAGCCCTGTAGTTACCCTTGTTCTGTCTCATATAGGGTTTGAAAAGTGAATTTAATTGCATTTGGGAAAAAACTGGAAGTCTGTGCAGCCAGTACAATAAAGGTGTTTTCTAAAAGCACATACGAAACCCAACATTATGCATGGCGTTGCATTCTGGACCATCTTTAAATTCAAGGGGTTTTTCAAGAGCAACCCCATGAGTATGGGATAAAAACATAGAAACAGAAAACTGACGGCAGAAAAAGTCCTAGTGCTCCATCAAATCTGCTCCTTTAACTTTTTTGTTTTATTTATTTAATACTTTAATTATTATTTATTTATTTATTTATTTATTTATTTATTTATTTATTTATTTATTTCAGATGATGGGCATATGTTTATCGCAAGAATGTTTAAACTCTGTTACTGATGATTGACCAACCTGAGGGCCCATCTATTAAGAATCAATTGACACCCATCGTAGGAAAGATTAAAGAAACTGTACTACATATGTTAGTTTGAAATAAAGGAAACGTTAATAATACTGCCAGGAATTAAGTTACAAAAAATAATCGACCATAACTGCAAATAGAGATAAAGGACACATAGAGCTTTTTGCAAAACAATGCTATGGAGAAAATGATAGAACTCCACAGATGGACAGACACATATACTAAAAGCAAGATAGAACTCCCCCCAAAAATAAAGGTTCTGTGAAATTTTACTTCCCCATTTCTTCAAAACAACTGTATAAAACATCATGCTTTGCTATTTTTCAGGGTCTCAACCCCCTTAGAGGTTGGTACTTGAGCGCTTCAATAAAAGTTTATTAATAAAGTCCATCTCTCACGTCTGGCTCTGATTGGCTATGTGCCAGGCTTACCTATTTTTGGACAACAAAAAAAGCAGAAAAATATAAGTCTGCCATCTGAGCATTTTGTTTTTTACTTTCTTAATTATTTCTTTTTTAAAATTTTTGTCAGATGATGGACATATGTTTATCAAAAAAGGGTTAAACACAGTTACTTCTCTCCCTGCATTGTTCTTCCCAATTAGATATTTCAGCTTATAATGATTTATGATCTTGATAAAAATTAACTGATTAATTGAAGAATTGATTGATGTTTCTTTTGGCCTGTAATGTAAAGTTGATTTAGATATGCAAATCCCATTGATCTAAAATCATTTATCAAGTTACAAAGAATACAGATCTTTCTAAGAAAGTAAAAAATGATTGGAAACATCCACACTGGCAAATGAAAGAGAGATTAACAACAACAACAACAACAACGACAACAACGACAACAACAACAACAACAACAATAATAATAATAATAATAATAATAATAATAATAATAATAATAATAATAATAATAATAATTGGAAGGGATCTTGAAGGTCATTTAGTCCACCTGACTACTCAGGCATAGGAAACCCTATACCATTTCCTATCCAATCCTACCTCATCCTGCAAGGTCTTTTTCTTTGCCCTCCCATTAGGGAAGAAATTGGAGACCATGAAAATTAAGAAGAAAACAATCAAACTTAAATGTGTCTTTAAGAGGCATATTGATCAAAGTTTCCCTATGGTGTCACCCACCTTCCTGAGTGGAGATGGTCCCCTCTGGACAAGGAACACAGTCATAGCAACAAACTGGCTCTCCTTCTCGAGCCTTCTGGACAAATCCAGGATGGCATTTTTCCACACATTTAGACTGAGGCAGAGACTGAGAAGAGAAAGAAGAAATGCCAAAGAAAATACATTAGGACTCACCATCCACGTAAGATGGAGGTAGACATGAACATCAGCCAAGTCATCTCTGGGCTTCATGTAAGCAAATACGAAATCTCTGACCACTTGCAAATGGTTGGAGGCAGTGCTTTTTTTGTAAAAGAAAAAGGTGCCGGAACTCACACATGTCATAAAACCCGCCTTGCCTACCCTACAAGTTTCCATCCAAAAAAGGTGCCGGAACTCCGTTCTGTGCGTTCTATGACAAAAAAAAGCCCTGGTTGCAGGAGATACAATTGCAGGCAGATGCCTCATTCATTTCCTTCCTTTTTCTTCTGACATACAGTATCAGATTGCAAAAAAAGTAGTTTTCTACTTAACAAAATCTGAAGAGATGAAATTGAGGAAAGATTTCACCACTAAGTGGCAACTCACTAAAAATCACCTGCTGCCAGCGTCAACGTCCCTCCGTCCAGTGCGCTCCCACAGAGAGGGCCTCCTCAGGGTGCCGCCGTTCGGAGAATGCCGTCTGGTGGCTCCCAGAGGGAGGGTGTTCTCTGTGGGCGCGCCTGACCTATGGAACCGTTTACCGGTTGAGCTCCAGATGGCTCCCGACCTTCGCTCCTTCCGATGCGACCTAAAAACACATCTGTTTAAGCAATCCGGTCTGGTCTGATGGGTTCTTTTGTAATTATTATTTTAAGGTAACTATCTTCTACATTTGGGCTAAATTAGGGTTTAATTTGTTTTCAATATCTGTATTTGTACATTCTATTATTTATGTCACTGTTCACCGCCCTGAGTCCTTAGGGAGAAGGGCGGTATACAAATCAAATAAATAATAATAATAATAATAACTGGTGGATTCCTCCTCATAGTGGAATTAACATGCATTCCTCCATTCTTCATAAATGCTTGATTTTAAAATAACCACAAATACTAAATGTTAGAGTGAACTTTATTGTAAAATATATATTAATTTTTCATTTCATTGTATTTATTAAACTAGAATAAAACTGTGATGGAGAAAGAAACTAAAACTAAAACTGGCTGACTAGTTTCTAAAACTATAGTGAGGTGAGATGGAGGTGAGGTCATGAGAACGTGTCCCTCAAAAAGGGTGAGTCAGGCATTTTTTGATGCACCACATGGATCATGAATGTGAGTCTCATGTGTGAAAGGGATATTCAACACAAGGTATCCAACACAAGGTCCTTTCTGTTAAGAGAATACAATTAGGTGACACAATATGACAGGGAAATACACATTTATATTTATTATTAGTTTGATTTGTAGCCTCTCGGTGTGTCCTAAAGCACCTAGCAATCAAGAGAAACAGTTGTATTCAAGGGATTTTCAAATGAAATGCACTCTTACAAGCCAATGTCCAAATCTAAGTAATATTTTACTTCAAATTGTCCCTTATTATTTCTGATATCAAGGTGTGGTTGTTGTTTTTTTGCACCAAAGCAATGCTTCGGTACTTCAGTTTTCAACCCATTATCATGGTGAGATGGGCAGCAAATAAATTTAATCATAAATGAGCTCACATTAGACCAGTCATTATTATTTCATGTGAACTGAAAGCCTTGGATCTCCTTCCTAAATTCCAATATCCCTGTGGGGTTAGAGAGAGGCAGCTATAAGCATGTTCTCAGCTGATTAAAAATATCCCAGACTCTGAGCCTGCAATTTTGGGAGATTCCCGACTCCAATCAAAGCAAGATGAAGCTTATTTAACCATTAGACCAACAGGACCTCCATCCACTCTTGATTCCATTTCATTGGATTCAGCCCAAATCTGAACTCAGGGACTGGTCAACATAATTGCCTCACCTTTGATATTTGAAGACAAAAAACTAGCAAATCTGAAGCTATTAACACCAAAATCTCCAGCATATGAGGCCGTGTCTCATCAGTTTTACGGTTCTAACTAAACTGCCAAAGGGACACTAAGTGGCAAATGATTTGTGTCCTAAATAATAATCACCCCGTGTTTCATTTTGGATCAGCTTACAACAGGATTCAGTATGACAGCATCAGAAGGGAAACCTTGGTCAATAGAACTGAAGCATGCTTATCTGCCTAAGAAAATTATAGAGGTTTTACTCCACACATTCAATTCTCAGGGAAGGTTACCCACTTTTTTGACTGGATTTAGCCCAGTTGAAACAGCTTTGGAAAAAAGAGAAAAGACACCAATATTTTCCCCACCTTGTTGAGCAACTTTAACTGTGACAAAGCATCTTGGTTGATTGTAAGTCTTTGTCTGTCAAAACTCCCCAATACTTTGTCGATGGGAACCTTCTTGGGGAGAACTACCATGCTGAAGATAAAAAGGTCTGCTGCTATGTCTCCATTCTGATCCAAGTAGACTTTCAGCAGGGAAAGATTGTACAATTCCCTCCTCTTTAGAAATGGATGGAACTAGAATGGAAACATCCAGGAATTTAAAAGCACAAATCTTGGTTTCCTATCTCTTATCACTTTATACATTTAAATCTTTCTTCTATGGTTGTTTAACTTACAAATATTGTGAGATGGGGGAACAAGTGTTGCCATTATCTTCAAAACTGAAGTACGAAGATTCAGCAATATTTCTAAATCATGTAGTACAGGGCTTTTCAACCAGTGGTACAGGTACCAGATGTGGTACATTGGCACTTGGCAGGTGGTATGCAACCATCCTAAAAAAGTGGTAGTGGGGGAGGGGAATGAGCTGAACTGGTGACAGCACGGCACAAGCCAGAGCGAGTAATGGCTGGAGCTTCAGGGCTGTCAGGGCTCAGCAGAAGCGCCAGTATCAGCACTTATTTGAGGCTGTCAAGGCTCAGTGGAAGCACCAGGATCAGCACCAGGCTCCAGCTAGAGCTCAGCGTGGATCCTGGCATGTCTGCTGAGCCCAGAAGAAGTGCCGATCAGCTGGAATGTTGCAGCATCTCCAGGGTCTTGTGATTCACATTCAGATGCTTGGGAACTGATTCATATTTATGATGGTCACAGTGTCCCAGGGTCATGTGAAGTGACCAAAACCTGCTGCAACCACCCAGCAGAGGTGGGGGGAATAAAAACCAAACACACCACCCCACCCCTGCTGCCAATCCTCAACAGAAATGCTCACAACAATAAAAACCTCGGACAGGAGGAAGAGCGCCGCTGGGTGGGCAGGCAGCTGTCTTGCTCAGCTGTGGCTTGGGGGCCACTTCTTTCACTGCCATTGTAACATCGAACAGTCCTCTTATTTTTGTCATCAAGTTTTTGACACCTTGCTGGGAGACTGGTGGTACTCAGATGTTGCCATATCCTAAAATTGGTACAATGGGGGGAAAGGTTGAAAAGCCCTGATGTAGTATAACGATAAAATGTATATTGAGAAAATGTAATTGACAAAAATTGTCAGTCATGTATGACAATCTAGCAAAGGTCATCTTTCAAGTAAACAAAATACACAAATAACTAGAGTATTCATAAATTCCTTGCAAACAATAGGGTGATTACCAGAAAGCAAGGATTTGTTAAGAAGGAAGTTGCAAGGTTAATCTTCATTCAGGTAGAGGAGAGAGAAAAAATGACCAGATTAAGTAATTCTACTTTATTGTAAGGCTATATTAACAAAATCTTGCAGTGTGAAAGTACAAATCTTTCACCATTTTTTTTTGACAGTCAAAAATTTAGGGAGGACTTTTTCTGAGTTTCTTTCTCTGCCTGTTATGCAGTTGTGGGTTGCCCCCCCACCCCAAAACCATTTCATCTGATCCCTCCCTGCATCTCTTTTTTCTGATCCTCTGAACTGATTCACACATACTGTATCATTATACTTCCTTAACAGATTGTGTCAATGCTGGTAGTATAACTTGTTTTTAGCAAAGAATTAACAAAATGCTTCATGATGTGATGAATGGGGATCTAGTTAATTAAGTGCTGGATGGTATGATATAATTAAGTAAAGCCACACCTGGAATACTGCATCCAGTTTTGGTCACCACGATGTAAAAAAGATGTTGAGACTCTAGAAAGGGTACAGAGAAGAGCAACAAAGATGATTAGGGGGCTGGAGGCTAAAACATATAGGGAACGGTTGCTGGAATTGGGTATGTGTAGTTTAATGAAGAGAAGGGTGAGGGGTGACATGATAGCAGTGTTCCAGTATCTCAGGGGCTGCCACAAAGAAGAGGGAGTCAAGCTATTCTCCAAAACACCTGAAGGCAGGACAAGAAGCAACGGATGGAAACTAGTCAAGGAGAGAAGCAACCTAGAACTAAGGAGAAACTTCCTGATAGTTAGAACAACTAACCAGTGGAACAACCTGCCTCCAGAGGTGGTGAATGCTCCAACACTGGAGGTTTTTAAGAAGAGACTGGACAGCCATTTGCCTGAAATGGTATAAGGTTTCCTGCCTGAGCAGGGGGTTGGACTAGATGACCTCCAAGGTCCCTTCCAACTTTATTATTATTATTATTATTATTAAGTGAGAAAACTGTCTCAAAAATTGTACTCAAATAAATGTTAATATTACTGATAAAATTGGGGAGTTACGAAAAACAATTAGACTTTGGTCATTGATCTTCTATATTTTCATTAATAAAGGAAGTAGATAAATCATGATATTGTGATGCAAAACTTATAATAACCCTTGGATAAAGTTATTTTTTCTCCCCTTTAAAAATTCCCAGCTTCTCTCAGGCCTCTATAGATCCCTGTAAGGATGCTGCCATCCTGATGGGAGGGGGGGAGAACCTCTGGAGCTCTCCTGTGTTGTGTTTAGCTTTGCTTTGTTGATTCGGTTGTCGACCCCTTTGCACCTCTGGATTGGCTCCTATGGACTGGGCAGTTGGGAGGGGTTTTGAATAATGGGGTTTAGCCTAACAATTTCACTTGGGAACTAATTGTTAGCATCCAGCACTTGATACATGATTGTATGGATGTAATGAATGGCAGCTATAATCTGTATTAATATTTCATTTGTAGTTTTTCTCACATTATTCTGTGCATAGAGTGGTTACTGATTATAATACAATAGTAATATTTTAATGTTATAATAATAATCGTACTGTTAATTTGTCAATAATGTCGTTAATGATCCAGTGGAATGATACCAGGTCCTCTTGCAGGCACCACACTGGGAGAAGACATTGAACAAAATTTTCATCAGCTTTAGTCAAGGACTAAGAAGGGGAGGAAGAGATCAAAGGAGCTGCTTTAAGCCTTGAGGAAAGACATCAAGCAGAAGAGCCATGTTAGAATAGAATAGAATAGAATAGAATAGAATAGAATAGAATAGAATAGAATAGAATAGAATAGAATAGAATAGAATACAATAGAATAGAATAGAATAGAATAGAGTAGAGTAGAGTAGAGTAGAGTAGAGTAGAGTAGAGTAGAGTAGAATAGAATAGAATAGAATAGAATAGAATAGAGTAGAGTAGAGTAGAGTAGAGTAGAGTAGAATAGAATAGAATAGAATAGAATAGAATAGAATAGAATAGAATAGAATAGAATAGAATAGAATAGAATAGAATAGAATAGAATAGAATAGAATAGAATAGAATAGAATAGAACTGGAAGGGACCATGGAGGTCTTCTAGTCCATCGCCCTGCTCAAGCAGGAGGACCTATACCATCTCAGACAAGTGACTGTCTAGTCTCTTCTTAAAAATCTCCAGTAATGGAGCTCCCATGATTTCTGAAGGCAAGCTGTTCCAACTAGTTAATTGTCTTCACTGTTAGGAAGTTTCTCCTTAATTCCAGGTTGCTTCTCTCTTTGATTAGTTTCCAGCCATTGTTTCTTGTCTTCGTTTACGGGGCCCTTAAAATGAGAAAAAGTCTGGGAACTTTTTTACGAATATATAAAATGTCTTGGTTGTTGAAGGGAGGATGCAGCACATGTTGTACAGATGCTTGAGATCTTAAACTACCAACCCAGAGAGCACAAAAGACCCTGAAAGGAATTTATAGTTTGATGGATCCTTGCTGGGACCTCATACCTTCCATGGCTGCAGCCTTGGAGCCCCCAACCTCTCTTCCCCCTTCTTCCTTCTCCTCTGGGCTTTGGATGCAGCACTTAAGGCATGGGCCAGAATCTTAATGATGCTATAAGTAACACCACCATTTGTTATCCGCATCCTATTCTTTTTCTTTTGGGTCTCCACTGGTGATTTCTGGGTGCATCTTTTCCGGCCTTTGACAGAAAGGATGTGTTTTGAAACAGAACAGTGAAAATACTCAGCTTGAAATTCAGGTTCTACAAAGATATCTGTTTTATAGGCATTTTCGTTTTCCCAACTCTTTTTCCACTGAAAGGGAAAGCTCCAAATACTATGGACGTGCTTGAGACGCCAATCCTTTTTCAGTGGAAATAATCCAGACACTGTCAAGATCCAGACTTTCCCTTCAATGGGTCCTGGCAAACCTTCAAGTGCTGAATGGATGGTAAGAATTCTGTCCCAAGGGGAGACAAATTCTATGAAGAGAACATAGACGTTGACTTGTCTCCACTTAGAGAGGGCATCCCTGAGTAATGCGGTACGTCCAGTCATTGAGAATCGTTGTGATATAACAACACAAATTTTGTTCTTGACAAGCATAGGAGTAAAAGTTCTCATGAAATTCTCTCCCTTCTCTGTGTCTGGAGCAAAGAGACCAATCAGGGTCCATCCAAAATGGAGGAGAATTTGGACAATTCCTGGGTATGTGATCCCTTCTTTGGGAAGCATTGGATGGAAAAAAGGGAATTGACTTTTATCACTCAAAGCCTCTGAAGCAATTCTATTACTGACCTGAAAAAACAATGAAGAATTCTGTGTTATATTTGGGTCCGACCAAGTTCCAATTTTTAGCTTTTAATCAATCCAACTTTTTTCTCATGCACATATAAGAACATTTCCTGTTGATTAGTCATTAGGGCCTCCTCAGGGTGCCACCGATTAGAGAATGTCGATTGGTGGCCCCCAGGGGGAGATCCTTCTCTTTGGGCGCCCCGGAGCTATGGAATCAGTTACTGGTTGAGCTCCGGATGGCGCCCGATCTTCGCTCCTTCCGTCGCGATCTAAAGACATTCTTATTGGAACAAGCCGGCCTGGCCTGATGGGGGATGGGCGGGGTTTTTTATTGTTATTTTAATATTTGTATGTACTGTTTTTAGTGGGCATATATTTAATCCTTTTTAACTTTTGTAACTCGGTATTTTTATGCTTGCCCTGTTCACCGCCCTGAGTCCTTCGGGAGAAGGGCGGTATATAAATAAAATTATTATTATTATTATTATTATTATTATTATTATTATTATTATTATTATTATTATTATTATTATTATTATTATTATTATTATTATTATTATTATGCCATATCAAGATGCAGAATATAAAACACAGAACATTAACAAGACTGCATGTAAAAACAAAATTTAGAAAAATAAGTACAATATAATAAGTATAAATAATGAAAAGAGTATTTCTTTATAACCTCAGAATTTACAACAATCAGACCATAATTTCCTTCTGAAAAGGGCTTTATTATATATAATTTTTGAATTCTGAGCACAGAGAAAATACATTTTTTAAATATTAGGATCCCAATAGACTGTTTCTATAAAGTGCAATCCAAGATATTTAAATCCCTCTTTCTTAAATAATTCAAAAAATAGATGTATTACATCTTCTATTTCTGGAGCTCCACAAATACAAGTATATTCATTGTAAGGACTTTGGAAGTTTTAACTCAATATTTGGAAAGTACATTTGTAGCAGCTGATGCCTTTCAGTGTGCCAACCTTACTGAAGATGGCGCTACTTTCCTCTATTTTGAACATCTTGGATTCTTTGTGCAGCATTTTTTAGTTATTTCTCGAGTAGCAAAAAAGACAGAGAGATGACAATTCCTAATGTAAAATCAAAAATGTTTTAAATGAAATTTGTTTCTTCTAATAGAGTTTGGAGACTCTTATTTGTTTAATGAAAAGATGGACGAGGGTGACATGATAGCAGTCTTCCAATATCTCAGGGGCTGCCCCAAAGAAGAGGGAGTCAAGCTTTTCTCCAAAGCATCTGAAGGCAGACAAGGATGGAAACTAAACAAAGAGAGAAGCAACCTAGAACTAAGGAGAAACTTCCTGACAGTTAGAAGAATTAATCAGTGGAACAACCTGCCTCCAGAAGTGGTGAATGCTCCAACACTGGGAGTTTTTAAAAAGAGACTGGACAGCCATTTGTCTGAAATGGTATAGGGTTTCCTGCCTGAGCAGGGGGTGGACTAGAAGACCTCCAAGGTCCCTTCCAACATTGTTGTTGTTGTTGTTATTATTATTATTATTATTATTATTATTATTATTATTATTATTATTATTATTATTATTATTATTATTATTATTATTGTTATTATTATTATTATTATTATTATTATTATTATTATTATTATTATTATTATTATTATTATTATTATTTTTATATGTTCCCATGACTTTTCAGACACAGCACATTGTTGTTGTTGTTATTACTATTATTATTACTATTATTACTACTACTACTACTACTACTACTACTATTATTATTATTATTATTATTATTATTATTATTATTATTATTATTATTATTATTATTATTTTCCATACCACTAATTTTATTACAAATATTTCTATGCCCCAATTTTACAAATTGTATAAATTCCCAATTCTGCTCAGAGGGCAACAGTTGAAGTCCTTTTTATCCACTCTCAAGATACCTCTCAGATGATGTGATCAGATTTGTTCTAGTAGTGATATAAATTAAATCCCAAAGTTCAGCTTAATATAAGTGCATAATGGTAACGGTGGTATTTTGTATTTAATAATTCAGTCTAAGGAAAGTGGATACCTATGATTTTTTTTTAAAAAAAATAACAGTGCATTCACTTGTGCCTTCTAAATGAGCTCCTTTGATGTTGAGGGAGCCCAGATCCAGTCACAGATAAAAGTTCCCCCAGGTAAGGAAAGGTGTGAACTTGCTCTGTTGCCTCCTTATCTATTAGCCCTATATGGCAATGCTGTCATTTTCCAAAGACCATCACTTTTGACTTTGACTTATCCATAATCAGATAATTATTATGAGAATAGGAGCCAAGTCCTCTTAACAGCACATGCAACCCAAATGTCATATTGGCAACACTTTTGTCTTACCTTTTGGTACATATTAATCCTACTTCTCATCACTCCATTGAGCCTCAAACACACTCTCAAACAAATAAACAAAAATGGGATGGAAGGGACCATGTAGGTTTTCTAGTCCAACCCCCTGCCCATAGGAAGAGATCCTATACCAGCCCAGACAAAAGGAACATCCATCCTCTTTTTGAAAATCTCCATTAATGGAGCTCCCACAACTTCATGAGACAAGCCATTCTACTCATTAATTGTTCTCACTGTTGTGCTTGTTAGAATAGGCTTTGAGCAGGGTCAACATCCTGAGCTCCATTTGAAGGGCAGACAATTTCTTCCCTAATATTTCTTTGTTTACTGTATCAAATGCTAAAGGCAGAAAACCATTATTTCCTCTGACTGATATTTTTATAGTTAGAAGGTTCAAGAGAAAAGAATTGTCAAGAGTGGATCACATCTGCCTAAAGACTGCTGGTTCTTCTACAAGGAATGCACTTTTCATCCATCTACTATCAATTCTTTTCAAAAGGAAGTTTGCATATATTTTAGTCACAATATCTGTTAGAGTCAGATCCTGACGCTAAAACTCGAATACTTTGGCCACCTAATGAGAAGGAAGGACTCACTGGAGAAGAGCCTAATGCTGGGAAAGATTGAGGGCAATAGAAGAAGGGGACAACAGAGAATGAGGTGGCTGGATGGAGTCACTGAAGCAGTAGGTGTGAGCTTAAATGGACTCCAGAAGATGGTAGAGGACAGGAAGGCCTGGAGGAACACTGTCCATAGGGTCGCGATGGGTTGGACACGACTTCGCAGCTAACAACAACAACAATCTGTTACAGTAATGGGCCTGGAATTGCTAGGGACCTTTTTATTCCCTCTTTTATATATATTGGAATTACAATTGCCATCTTTGACCCACATGGGCAAGGTGGATAATATTTAAATGTGTAAATGTATCTGTCAATGGAGGGTCGCACCAGTCGGGATATTTCTTGAATTGTTCAGCTGCTAGAAATTCCGGTCAAGAGGCCATATTGCTCTTCAAAGCTTTTATGATGAATTTGATCATGAGAATTTTAGGGCAAAAAATAGTTGATACGTTGCTTAACATATTTGTAGATTTTTAATAAAATCATTGGTTAATGTTAGTGGCCCCTAAAGGTTCATAACATGTATATGTTTTATCATCAGTAGGAAAGGTAATCCCGTAGGACTCTGTTTAAAAATCGAGATTTGGTCATGATTGAGGCTATCATTATGTTGGCTAAGACCATGTAAGAAAATGTGAGTTTTCGATCAGTACTGCACATTCCTATTATACAGAAGATCCTTTGATTGTACACAGAGCCTCTCCTCACCTTCACAAGTGTGCAGCAGAAGCCTCTGAGCAATTGAGATGATGTCATGAAAAGACAGATCTCTTTTGGTCCTTGCTTCCTCCTGACTGTATATCCCAATCCTTATTTATAACACTTACAAATGCCATGGTGAAAAGATTATTTACAGCAGAACCAGTTCTTAAACACCCTGATCCTGAGGAACCTTTCATTATCCAAGCTGATACTAGTGATGTAATCATCATCATCATCATCATCATCATCATCATCATCATCATCATCATCACTACATGGCCAGTACATTAAAAAAATAGCTGGGGAAGCAGATAATAACAAGACCTGGCAATGGCTAAGAGC
This sequence comes from Vipera berus, assembly GCF_964194415.1. Lineage (NCBI taxonomy): Eukaryota > Metazoa > Chordata > Lepidosauria > Squamata > Viperidae > Vipera > Vipera berus. The sequence goes on along the minus strand of NC_138203.1, from coordinate 287,033,160 downwards.
AGGAAAGTTGAAGAAAGAGACCGAGGGACTAATTCTGGCTGCACAAGACCAAGCCTTAATGACAAATGCATACAATGTGAAAATTGAGAAGACAGCAGCAAACAGTAAGTGCCGCCTATGCAAAGAAGCTGAAGAAACAATGGACCACCTGGTAAACTGCTGCAAGAAGATCGCACAGACTGACTGCAAGCAGCGGCATGGTGCATTGGAAGATGTGCAAGAAATATCATTTGCCTATAAGCAAGAACTGGTGGGATCATAAAATAGAGAAAGTCATAGAAAATGATAAAGTTAAACTGCGCTGGGACTTCAGAATTCAAACAGACAAGTACCTGCAACATAACACCCCGGACTTAGCAATTGTCGATAAGAAAGATTTAAAAAGTCTGGATAGTGGACGTTGCAGTTCCTGGAGACAGCAGAATAGATGAAAAAGAACTGGAGAAGATAACAAAATACAAAGACCTACAAATAGAAATAGAAAGACTGTGGCAAAGGCAAGCAAGGGTATTACCAATAGTAATAGGCACCTTGGGTGCAATTCGAAAACAACCGGAGCACCACTTTAACACCATTGGCATTGACAAATTCACCATTAGTCAATTGCAAAAGGCGGCCTTACTAGAAACTGCTTCCATCCTGCAACGATATCTATAATACTATCAAACATCCACATCTGCCTATCCCAGGCCCTTGGTAAGGAATCGATAGGTAGACAAAAATGCCAAATCCAGTCTCAACATCTGGCTGATTAATAATAATAATAATAATAATAATAATAATAATAATAATAATAATAATAATAATAATAAAGTTGGAAGGGACGTTGGAGGTCATCTAGTCCAACCCCCTGCTCAGGCAAGAAACCTTATACCATTTCAAACAAATGGCTGTCCATTCTCTTCTTAAAAATGTCCAGTGTTGGAGCATTCACCGCTTCTGGAGGCAGGTTGTTCCACTGATTAATTCTTCTAACTGTCAAGAGGTTTCTCCTTAGTTCTAGGTTGCTTCTCTCCTTGATTAGTTTCCATCTGCTGCTTCTTGTCCTGCCTTCAGGTGCTTTGGAGAATAGCTTGGCTCCCTCTTCTTTGTGGCAGCCCCCGACACATTAGAACACTGCTATCATGTCCCCCCTCGTCCTTCTCTTCATTAAACTAGACATACCCAGTTCCAGCAACCATTTCTTATATGTTTTAACCTCCAGTCCCCTGATCATCTTTGCTGCTATTCGCTGCTATTCTCTGCTCTTCAAAATGATATAGGGTTTCTTGCCTGAGCAGGGGTTTGTACTAGATGACCTCCAAGGTCCCTTCCAACTTTATTATTATTATTGAAGTCCAAGACTCTAGTTTGACTGTGTTCTATTGCTTGTGCTTCCATTATGTTGAATTCCAATATTGCATGATCACTTCCTCCCAAGGTTCCTGTGTTGCGGTGGGAATAGTCCTCCTACAGAAAAACTTAGGGGGGATCTACAGCCCTTCCCCTACACTTCACGAAAGCTTGCGGAAACAGAGAGGAGATGGGCTGTTTGGGAGAAAGAGGGTTTTCTGGTGAGATGGGCATTATTAACTTGGCACCATTTCCTGGAAGGGAATAATGTGTCTTTCAAAGTATAGATTGATCATTATTACTACTCAAAATAATATTGAATTCCATGGAGAAGACAATGTTGCTTACACCCCAACACCCCACACACTTTACAGAAAGGGAAGGACAAACACAAACCTGTGGGACTTTGTAGGTGCCTGCTAATGTTGACATCTGGATGGAGCTTTCTCTGTCAGCTGCATCAAAAAGAGCGAAAAGCTTGTCCTTCCTTCCACAGCTGTAGTTGGGAACATTGGCTTCTCCAGTAGATAGAATTTCCAGCAAGGCTTCTGAAGTGCCGAGGGTGTTATCATAGTTGTCATGGATCTTGTAGCCAAGTGTGAGATTGTGCAGGAGCTGGGGATTCTCCCTCACCAGGTCAATATTGCAAATTATGGGTAGTAATATTACCTTTCCATAGGGTAAACTAGTGTAAAACCATGATCATGTTAATATTAGCAGCAGAAGCAACAACAACACCACAAATACCTTTTCTCCATTTAATGGAGCTACCACAAAGAAGAGGTAGTCAAGCTATTATCCAAAGCACCCAAAGAATTAATCAGTGGAACAAACTGCCTCCAGAAGCTGTGATTGCTCCAACACTTGAAGTTTTTAAGAAGAGACTGGACAGCCATTTCTCCGAAATGGTATAGGGTTTCCTGCCTGAGCAATGGGTTGGACTAGATGATCTCCAAGTTCCCTTCCAACTTTATTATTTTTATTCTTATTATTAATCATCTTTTTTCTCTACAAACTAGCTGAAACCTAAGCCAATATTGATCCAGAACTAGAGGCAAATGATAGTCACCCATCACCCTTCAATATTGTTAGTGTTGAAAATGGGGATAGTCCTCAAAGAGGTTTAATAATCAGAAACATGCAATTATTTTTAGCAGTACTAATATTCATAGCCCAGAATAATTCAGGCATTAAAGAAGAACCACCATTAAAAGAAGGAGATTTTTGATAAGTGACCCAGAGTAGCTGTTCTAAAATCAAGTCATCTTCTATTCCTTTAAAAATCAGACTTTGCATATCAGTTGGTTATAAAAATATAGAAACAGTCGGGCAGAGGAAATTAGAACCATTTCGATCATTACTTTCAACCAAAGTCAGTATTCCAGTCATGAATTTAGGACTGAACAGAGAGAAGAAAATAATGTGGACTTCTTTCAGGTTTTATTTGCCTCATGTTTCTACTCTGAGAAAATAAGGCAAAAGAAAGAGGCTGAGGATTCAAAAAAAATTGTCATATCCTGCAATATAAGAGCAAGTAAAACAAGAAGAAAAAAAGAAGTGTTAGAAATGCAAATGGAGGGAATGAAACTCCATCGCATGACTTACAGCTGAATCTGACTAGAAGGAGCCATGTTGAAAGGTAATGTTGCAGGTGCTATTTTTGATGCAGAGGTGACTATACCAATGAGAAGATCTCCTGGGCTATAATAGCTCCATGGCTTTTCTCTATCCTGGTGGTCCAAATTCAGTGGGCACTTCATTCTCAGCTTCCCAGAGAGTGGCTGGGACACCGGCAGCATCAGGAGCAGAAGCAGAAGCAGAAGCAGGAGATCCATAATTCATGGGGTGGAATCAATCTCCTTCCTATTTCTAAAAAAAAGAATTAGAAGAATTCAAATCACTCTGACAGGGTGGAATGTCCAGTGGCTTTCCTGATTCAAACAGAAAAACCAGGATTCACCTGGAAGAGAGAGACAATATATTCAAGAGCACAGCTCCTGCCTGTCCTGTAATGTGAGCCACAAAAAGCATAAGCTGTGATATTTATCCTTTTCTGATGCAAGATCCCTTCCATGTTGCTTCAGTCTGATGTTTATATCAAAGGCAGTCAGTGGAGAAATTGGAGAAGAGGTTTTCAGAGACAGGGATGATGATGATTGTGGTGAGAAGGAGCTTCTGCTCTTGGGACCCTGAACTTCTTCCATGTAAGGAGGGGTAGCTGGAGAAAAGCACGTTAAAGAAAAGTCACTGATAGACACCTTGGGACAGTGTTCTGTAGTGGTCTTAGTCGTTCCTGTTAGGACAAGTCTAGAAAGTCATGCTGGTTGGAAATACTTCAACAGAAAGGAAAGTGACTTCTCCTGTCCTTCAATGGGGTCTCTTGCCTCCAGAGACCCCATTGTAGGTGGAAATGTGGCCACCTACTTTGTGGGTTTCCCTCAGGTAAGAGCCCAGGGAAAAGGAGGAGAGGTGGCTGTGCTCATCCATGGTTTGTTACAAGCTTTCAGGAGGCTGCACCTAGAGCTGTCTTTTTCCCCAAGGTTGGGGGTCTGCAAAAAATGTTTCCCCAGCCTGCTGAAATGTGTTGTATGAATGTGGCCCTTACAAGAAGTGTCTCCAGCTTATTTCTGTTATAAAGGATTGTTCAGCTAAAGGTAAAGGTAAAGGTTACCCCGCACATGCATGCTAGTCATTTCCGACTCTAGGGGCCGGTGGTCATCTCTGTTTCAAAGCCGAAGAGCCAGTGCTTGTCCGAGGATGTCTCTGTGGTCATGTGGCCAGCATGGCTAGATGCCAAAGGCGCACGGAACACTGTTACCTTCCCACCATAGTGGTCCCTATTTTTCTACTTGCATTTTTACGTGCTTTCGAACTGCTAGGTTGGCAGAAGCTGGGATGAGTAACAGGCACTCACTCTGTTACGTGGCACTTGGGATTTGATCCGCCAAACTGCTGATCTTCTGATTGACAAGCTCAGCGTCCTAACCCACTGAGCCACTGCGTCCCTTATTGTTCAGCTAGTCCCTCCTAAATTAATATTCATAATTCACTGACTCATTGGTTCAGCCTCCCAAAATAAACTATGATTAAAAGTTGCAAATTTGAATTCAGCCATTGGTGAGGTGACCAGGTTAAATGGTTTGTATGGCTACAATCAGAGCCAGTCTGGTGTAGTGGTCAAGGAATCAGACTAGTAACCAGGAAACCATGAGTTCTAGTCCTGCCTTGGGCACAAAGCCAGCTGGGTAAACCTGTGCCAGCCAACCTCTCAGAGCCCTGGGAAATAGGCAATGGCAAACCACTTCTGAAAATCCCGGTCACCTATGGTCTTTCTGATTACTTTCACACACAGTCGGCTGAGGTTGTGGGCCTTCCTGAGTCTGGCTACAGTCTTGCAAAACCAGCTGAGTGGACTCCTAATTGATAAACGTGGGCAGATTTTTTTAAAAAACTAGTTGCTCTGTGTAGAAGCGGCAGGAAAACTCCAATCCTGATCATGAAAGCGAGTATCAAGTTCGGGTCCTAAAAGTTAAATGTGTTGTGTAAACCTACGCAGAAGTTAAGGGTGTTGTGTGAACTCACCTAAATTTCCCACAAACCATCTATGTGATGGCCAATACAGTACGTTTGCACAAAGAATTTGAAACTTTTAAAGGATCTGATTTTGGATTCAGGGTCCATGGCTATCCAGCACGGCAACATTGACAGGATGAGAGAAGCCATTGTTTCTCTTCACAAGCCATTGCTGTGCCTGGCTCTATTCTTTTAACCTCAGCCAGGTGGCCTCCAACTCGCTAAAATTGGGCCGATTTTTTGCAGCTGGTTGTGCTTGTCACTGCGTGGTTTTTTGGTTTTGCCAGCTTCGCTCATTTCTGGTTGTGCATCTCTTTCTGCTCTGCACCTTATCTTATCTTGTAACCATAGTAACTCTAGCTATGTTCAGCCAATGTTTTGGTTTTAAACTGTTTTGTGCGCAGGCCTAAAAAAGTTCAGTTTCAGTTTTTACTTTTCTTCTCCTGCCTGATGAAAGAATGTAGTTAGTCTAGGTTTTTTGTTTTTCTCATTAAAAGTTTTACTATAGAATATGCCTTGGATTTCTTTTCTTTGATATTGACCATGCAAATGAACCACGGTCCATCCACCTCTGGTCGGACTGTTAATTGTTCCGTGACATTTGGTAGCAGAGGATGGTTTATTTTTGTTTTCAAGATTTATTGATAGGCAATTAACCAGGCAGTCCAGCACTGGGGAGGCTGTGATTAATATGCCAAGGAACAGGAGAAAGAAAAAGGCCGTTTGTCTCTCTACTGAGGAGGAGGCAGCCGTTCCACAGAGAGATCTTCCTTCAAGTTTACAGACTCCTTTGGCATCGGCTACACGTCTTGGAGAAGCAGCCTCTGAGCCAAGGTCAGTTTCACCGTTTTCTGTTTTTACAGACTCTCAAGCTGATGCCCCAGTTGTAACTTCAGCTCATGGGGATCAGGCTGATTATGAGAGATTTGGTGCTAGACCTAAGGCTTCACTAGGGAAGGAGGTGAGCCATTATCCTTCAAGCCCTGAGCAAACTGTGCATGAGAAGACTTTGCACAGTTATTATGAACAAATTGAAATTTTAGAGAAGGATCTGCTAAATGCAAGGTTGTGTGCAGCATGGTATGAAAAGCATGGGAGAGCCTCTGCTGGCATTCAGTTTTCAGAATCGGCCATTTTGCCTCCCTCTTCACAAGCACAGCCACACCCACAAGGGATCGCCATTGTGCCTTCTCCCTCAAAGACAGAGGCACGCCCACAGTGGAATCTTGTGTCAGACGAATGGGAGCCTGACTGTCTTCTGTGTCAAATGACACATGAGGATACAATGGTGCCTGAATCCAATGTTATAGCACCATCTGATTGTGAATCTGTTTTACAAGGTGCATTTCAAAGAATGCAGAATGCATGTTCACAGATATCCCTTCAGCAGGCATCGCTCCAAGCTGCCACACCTCCTCATTCATTGAGAGCTTCAGCTAGAATGCCTATTAAGCCTGCTACTATTAAAGTTCCTGTCTCAGATGGAGCACAGCAGCCTTTACCCCAACTGCAGCATCCACTGGTTCCTCAAATACAAAGGCCAGTGCTAACTGCAGGCCAACTTACTGTAGCAGCTCAAGCACCAGCACCTTCTGCTGGCCAGGGTGGCATTGCAACTCAAGTACAGCCACCCCCAGCACCAGTACCTGTAGCAGCTTCAGTGCAACTGCCGCAGGCCCTGGCACAGGCGCCACTGGTGCCCCCTGCAGGCCAAGTCCCAATTGTACAACCTGCACAGCCAGTACCCCAATTGCATGTTCCTCAACAGGCACCCTCTATTGTACCACTGGCTGGTGATTCAAAACTAAAGCGGTCAGGACAGAATTACAGGGCATGGGTCAGTGAAGTTGGACTTTTGCTTCGTAGAGAAGGTGCCCATGTGATAGTGTTTAATCCTCCTGCCCAGCCATGGCCTCCTGACATATGGGACTTGAATAATAGAGCATGCACAACGTTATTGATGTCCATGGACACTGAATTGCAGCTCACATTTTCACAAGATGCAACTGCCCAACAAATTTGGGCTCAATTAGAAGCATGTTACCGGCCTACGTCCATTGAGTCTACATGTTTACTTTTGTCCGAGTTCCATGGTTCTAGATTAAAACCTGGTGAGCATATTGGAGAACACTTAACTACAATGAAAGGAATAAGAAAAGAACTGGGTGAAAGAGGCTATCCTATAGATGACTTTCAAATGATCAGCATTATCATTAACTCTTTGAATTATGAATGGAAAGATGCTATTTCTAAGATTAATCAAGTGCCTATTGCTCAACGCACAGTGGATCATGTATGCAGAATTTTAACCGAAGAAGAGGCACTTATGCAAGCTGCGCCACATTTAAGGGAACCACCTGCATCGAAGGCTCCAGTGAGGCATCCCTTCTGTGGAAGAGCCTACGTTCCAAGGATACCAAGATGCTACATCTGCAATCGTGTGGGACATGCCACCCGGGATTGTCCCCAACGGTTTCCAGCGCCTGTCAAGTACCAGCCCAGAGGAACAGATTCCAGAGGAGGCAGAGGTAGAGGCGGACGACAAGGTTGTGGTCGTGGTCCCAGGCGTGATCCTCAAGCTCCACTTGCCACATTGGTTGTAACTAACGATCCACAGCCTCAACCAGAGTATGACAGACGCCTACTTTGGACTTTGGACAGCGGAGCAGCATTACATGTTTCCTACAGAAAAGAGCTTTACACAGAGATGCACGAGCCTGAACCTGAACTTCGTGAACTGTACTATTTTTCAAATCATCCTGTTCAGGTCATGGGAAAAGGAACTGTCTACATTGAAGAGCTCGGTGCATTCATTCCCGATGTTTACTACGTTCCGTCTGCCAGTAGTAATTTGCTTAGTCAGAGTCACTTGTCTAGGGTGTCAAAATTCCAGGTACACCATCTCGAAAAAGCAAGTTATGTAGTTAAAGATGGAGATATTGTTGCTGAAACCATGTTGATTGGTGGTGTTTATTACTTAAAACCAAAGTCTAAACCGCAAGAGCAGGCAAGTATACAAGCTCCAAAAAGGGAGAGCACAGGCCCAGTGAGAGATGTCCCAGAGAGAGATCCTGTTGCTACTCCAAAGGCTCCTAAAGCCAATAAAAGGACAAATAAGACACAGGTTGCTCACAGCAAGCCTGATGTTCCTAATAAAAATGCTAATGTTGAGAATTCACTAACAGGTAAACCTTTGCATTCCAGGTGTATCCATAAGTGGCATAGAAGATTGGGTCATGTCAGTTTCCGTGTTCTGAAGAAGATGCCAGAGTTCGCAAGAGGTTTGGATCTAAAGGGGTGCAAGGTGTTCTTGGACTGTGCTGTCTGCAAGAAAGCCAAATCTAAAGCAGCAGCAATTCCAAAACACACTACACGCCTGTCAACACGCATTTTTTATTTGGTACACACTGACATAGTGGGGCCTTTTGCACCAACAATTGGTGGTAAAAAATATTTCTTGACAATTGTTGATAATTACTCTAGATATGGTTATGTATTTCCTATGAGAGAAAAATCTGAGACCTTTCAGATCTTTAAAGACTTTGCCAATTTTGTCTATACCCAATTCGAAGTCAGCATTGCTAGAATTCAGAGTGATCGTGGTGCTGAATTCATGTCTCAGCGTTTCCAGGACTGGATGCGTAAGAGTGGGATACTACACCAGACCTCAGCTCCTTACACTCCAGCTCATAATGGAGTGGCAGAATGCAGAAATGGAGTTCTGCAAACCATGATGCGTTGCCTTCTTGAAGATGCTAACCTCAGTCTTCCATACTGGGGTGAAGCTATCAAATATGCTAACCATATCATCAACCGCACTTGGAGTAGTGTGATAAATCAGACCCCTTATTTCATGTTATATGGACACAAGCCTGACCTCTCACATCTTCATATTTTTGGTTCCTATGCTATGGTTAATATTCCTTTAGCCCTAAGAAAGAAAGGGGGTCCTGCAGCAAAAAGGATGAGATATATGGGCATTGATGATAATTCAAAATGGAGCAAATACATTGACTCTCATCACATCGTAGTGATTTCACAATCTGCTGTTTTTGAGGAAGATGCTGACTGGTCCAGGATTCATTCTAACGATCCTGGAGTTTATTTTCCTAGAGATGATGCTGCTGATGCCACGCAGCCTGATGGTCAAGATGCACAGGCGAATGTTCCTTCCACGAGTTCTACTCAACCTACTGTTCCGTCTCCGCAAGCCGCCAATGCTGCTGGCGATGAAGACGAGGACGAAACGGAAGAAGAATGGACAGTTGTTCCAAGACGTTCCAAGAGGACCACAATGGGAATTCCTCCAAAACGGTATTCGTGGCAAGTAACGAAAGCACCTTTACCTTTGATATGTAATGTTACACTTCCTCCTGAGACGTTCACACAAATCAAACATCTTCCTGAAGCAGAGCAAGATAAATGGTTTGAGGCAATGCAGGCTGAAATGGACAGTCTAAAGAAACTTCAGGTGTTTATGCCTGCAAGCCCTCCAGCAAACAAGAAAGTTATTGGCACTCGATGGGTCTACAGAATTAAAAAGAAGCCAAATGGTGAGTCGTTGTACAAGGCCAGACTTGTAGCCCAGGGTTTCGCTCAACGTTATCCTGAGGACTATACAAATACCTATTCACCCACAGTGCGGACTGAGAGTGTGAAAATCGCCTTAGCCACTGCAACTATCCTTGGCCTAGAAGTTTTCCAGTTTGATGTTGAAACAGCTTATCTACACGCTGATCTTGATGAAGAAATTTATGTCAAAGGTCCTCCAGGTTTCCGACAGCAAGAAGGGGATACTTGGTTTCTACACAAAAGTCTTTATGGTCTGAAACAGTCTGGTTTAATGTGGTACTTATGTCTTTCTGACAAACTAAATTCAATGGGCTTTATTAAGTCCGAAACAGATGAATGCGTGTTTACAAAAAGATCTGATAATAGGTATGAGATAATTCTTGTTTATGTTGATGATATTGTTTATATTGGTCCAAATAAGCAGATGAGTGAATGTTTTGCTAAAGCTTTACAACAGTTTTTCACATTGAGGTCTTTAGGACATATTAACACTTATTTAGGTGTTCAAGTTACCAAAACTCAGAAGGGGTTCAGTCTTACACAGGAAGATAAGATTGAACAACTATTGCATCACTGCAACATGAAGGATGCTAAACCTGTGAGTATACCCATGCAAACTGATTTTCACAACTTGACACATGAACCGAGTCCTGAGTTCGAGGATCAAACACTTTATCGCTCAGTCATTGGGTCACTGCTATATATTAGTAGTTGGACTAGACCTGACATTGCACTTAGTGTTAATCTCCTATCACGACATGTAGGCAAGGCAAAACAGTTTCATTGGACATGTGTTAAGAAATTATTGAGGTATCTAAAACACACCAAAGATATGAAGTTGTTGTTAGAACCCACACATACTGATTATGCAGAGTTATGTTGTTATGCAGATTCCGATTGGGCAAGTGATAAGAAATCACGTAAAAGCACTTCAGGTTATATGATGTTTTTGAATGGATGTCCTGTTTACTGGCATGTGCGTAAACAGAATTTTGTTTCTTGTTCTTCTACAGAAGCTGAGTATGCTTGTGTTTCAGATGCATGTAATTCTCTAACGTGGTTTGATGCTTTAGTCACAGATATCTGGACACCTCCGATTCGACCAATCACTGTGATGGAGGACAACGAATCTATGGTCTATATATCTGAGAATCGCTTTACAGGTTCCAGGTCTAGACACATTGACATTCGTTACCAAAATATAAGACAAGCAGTTAAACAAGGTTTTGTCAAATTGCAGTATGTGCCTACACATGACCAAATTGCTGATATGCTGAACAAACCACTTCCTACAGCCCAACATGAGTATCTGCGCAAGAAGATGTGCCTTATCTGATTTTCTGCTTCGCTGACAAAAGAAGGGGATGTCACTGTGTGTTTTTTTGGTTTTGCCAGCTTCGCTCATTTCTGGTTGTGCATCTCTTTCTGCTCTGCACCTTATCTTATCTTGTAACCATAGTAACTCTAGCTATGTCCAGCCAATGTTTTGGTTTTAAACTGTTTTGTGCGCAGGCCTAAAAAAGTTCAGTTTCAGTTTTTACTTTTCTTCTCCTGCCTGATGAAAGAATGTAGTTAGTCTAGGTTTTTTGTTTTTCTCATTAAAAGTTTTACTATAGAATATGCCTTGGATTTCTTTTCTTTGATATTGACCATGCAAATGAACCACGGTCCATCCACCTCTGGTCGGACTGTTAATTGTTCCGCGACAGTGCTGCAGAGAGGTGACAAGAATCTCCCCATCCTGACAAGGAGAATGGGTTTCAAGTCCTCATGAAGACAACTGGGGGATTGGGACAATGAATCATGGGTCCTGGAGAGCCAGGAATGACTGAGAGGCTATAGGATGCCTGTGGGCCTTCCTGGCAAGGGCAGGGAGGGGGCCCTGGAAGAGAGAAAGGAAGGCAGAGCCCCCAACCCAATCCAGTCGCCTTGGGTGCAATCAGAAACCTGTCTTCTGAGTGAGGGGCCCTCCTCACATATGGGGAGGGGCTGTTGAGCATCACTAACACCACAGTCAGCATTGTCAACAGAGAACAAAAATTTTCTTTGCTTGGTTGCTTCCTTCTTTCTATTCTGTGACTCTCTAGAGTCAAAGTAAGTAACTTACAGATTTTGAACCAACCTACAAGGACTTGTCAGAGTATTGCAAATGGTGTCCACTTCTGGCAGGCCTGAGGATCAGGCCCAAACACTGCATTGGGGCAGGATCAAAGAGGAAGAGGCTTCCAGCCAGAGGGAAAGATGTTACCCAGCCACATCTGGAAGGCTGCAGGACCTCCAACACTTCTATACATTAAAGAGGGGCTTGGTGGAGGCACAAGGGAGTCAAGGAGGAGCTGAAGAAAGAGCTCACATTTGGGGAAAGGAGATGGAAAAGGGATCTCTTTTTGGGGGGGTGACCCCAGCAGGCAGCAACATGGCTGCATTGGAATTCAGCTCTTATTTTTTCCAGGGTGGCACACTTTCATGTGAAGGAAGACAGACAGCCCTGATCTTGAGTGGGGAGTGAAGTCCCAAGTCTGAAATTTTCCAGTGACACTTTTTGCCTAAAGCCAAGTTCTCCGCCAGGAAAGATTTCCATTTTGGGCCTCCCGGATCAGAGAGAGACGCAGAGAACTGCAGCTGATTCCATCTGTCTCTGCCCAAAGTCTCCCCTGGAGGATTCGGCCAAAGAGCAGAGCTGAAACTTTGAGAATAATAATAACAATTCTCCCTCTCACCAGAGATCCCTGGCTAATTCAACTAGTTCTTGGATTCAGAGTTTTTTGGGCACTTCTCTGGAGAGAAATGAAAGGGGAATAATCCGCATATGATTCAAAATGATAGGGCAGAGCTAGAATTAAATCAGTCAGCAAGAATTGAGAGGTTGGAAAGCTCCATGCTTAAAATTGGCCCCAGAGGGAATACACGGCACCTGCGGCTGAAGAAAAAGAAATCTGATATTTGTTGGCATAGTGGTTAAAGAGAAAACTCCGGGGACTACTTAATGCCCGAACATGTCAGAGAACTGTAATAGCTTCTTACTGAGTTAAAACCAAAGTTTACTTTAATTTGAAAGTTAATGCTGAAGGGCACCAATATAAAAAGACTGATGCAAAAGTGTGACCAGGATAAATAATAATAATAAAAAAAATCTGCTAGTTAAAAAGTAGTCATCAGGACTTGACACAGTTAAAAAATAATCATACCCATGTACAGAGAATGAGAGAGAGAGAGAGATAAATGAGAGAAATAAAGGATGCCTTTCATCCCACGTAAGGAAGAAAGGGAGGGAAAGGACCCATGTTCCACTGCCACTCCTTTCCACACATTGGGCACTGAGGGGGAAAATCACAGCCTAGACTTGTCACGTTGCCCATAGAAAAGGCTCAGGAAGGAGGACGGGAACTGGGGGAAACCTTCACTCCCTCCCCCATTTTGGGAAGAGACTAATGTGGATTATGGCCTTTGGAGTTGCATTCCAGGGGGAAATGCAGCCAAGGGGGGTTTGTGAAGCTCCGGTTCCTCTTTATGTGTTTCCAGGAAAGGCTCCTGGTGGGGAGAAGCCATGCAGGGCCTTTGTCTACAAAGGGAGATCCGGCTTTGCTGGAGAGGGAAAGGCCAGGGGGGTCTCCCTGGAGGGACCCTCTGTGGCTCTGAGGAAGGGGCATCCTAGGGGTCTGTCATGGCCTCAAAAGTCCTTCCGGCTGGGCTCTCCTGGGCTGCCACTGCCCCCCACTTGCCCAAGCTCCCCATGGAGGAGAAGCTCTTCATTGCAGCCATTTCTGGGTGGGGGAAAAAGGCCCTTCCAGGACTTCGGCCTCCCCTCCCTCTGCATTTCTGGCAGTTTTTGCCTCTTTCTCATCACACAAAAATGTTAAATTTTCTATCCTTATTGGATATTTTCCTGTCACTCCCCCCCCTTTGTCTTTGTTCATTCAACCTCTTCTAATAATAATAATAAGGAAGTTGGAAGGTCCCTTGGAGGTAATCCAGAAGACCCTTTGATTAAAGACAGAGCCTGTCCTGGCCTTCTCAAGTGTGCAGCAGAATCCCCCAAAGCAGTGAGGATGGTGTCATGAGAGGATATCACTGCTTTGATCCTTGCCTACTCCACATTGTGGGTCCCAACACCAGCCATGACACCTACAATAGTTATAGTGAAGAGCAGTTCTTGAGTTTCATAGAGAAGATATGGTTGGATTTATTGCACTTTACTAGATAGAGAAGCACATACACAAACCTGTGGGACTTTGTAGGGGCCTACTAATGTTGACATCTGGATGGAGATATCTCTGTTAGCTGCATCAAGAGGAACCAAAATGTTGTCCTTCCTTCCACAGGCATAGTTGAGAACATTGGCTTGTCCAGTACAGAGCATGTCCAGCAAGGCATCTGAAGTGCCAAGTGTATTCTAATAGTTGTCATGGATGTTGTAACCCAATGTGAGATTATGCTGAACATGGGTATTTTTGTTGATCAAGTGAATGGTGAAAATGTAGAATAGCATTGTAAACTTATTGGTAGATAAAATCCTGTAAAAAGCGTTTATGTCATTGTCACCATCATCAACAGCAATAGGAAAATACTTTTCTTTTCAGTTTAATCTGCTTTATATTCAGAAGTCTATGAATCGTCAGACAATACTGATCCAAAACAAAGGAAAGCAATTGCCACCTATCAATATTTAATTTGTATGACTGTTGAGAGGATGAGATGGAGATAATTCTCTACCAGGATTAAGAATCAACAATACATCATTATTTGGAATTGCAATACTGCCCAGTAACTAGGACTCAAAGTCATTCAATTATTAAAGTAGGACCGCCATAAAAGCAAGAGAATATTTAACCAGAAAATCAATTTTAAAAACAACTCATCTCCTATACTTATCTGGACCAGGAATTGAATATCAATGAATGGTTATAAATATGTGGAAATGGGCTAAGCAAGTGCAACTACAACTGGTTCAATCACTACTTTAAACAAAGATTGGTATTCAGCTGTTGAGCTCAGGACTTGAGTAAGAGAGGAAACTAATCTGGGCTTCTTTTATTTTTAGATGTTCTTTTGCCCCCTCTTTGCATTTGAGCTCTTTCCACAAACAAAGACAAAAGACAGAACCCATGGATATCAAAACAATTCAAGAAATTAGACAGACCCTGCGAAATAGGGGCAAGTGAAAGAAGAAAAAAGACAGAGAGTTTTTAAAACTGCAAAGGGAGAGGATGCAGCTCCATCACACTGAATGACGTACGAGTGAAACTGACTAGAAGGAGTCATGTTGAAAGATAAGGCTGTAGGTGAAACTTTTGTTGCAGTGATGACTATATTGATGAGGTGGTCTTCTGGACTATAATAGCTCCATGGATTTTTTCCATCCCTGTGTTCCAAACTTAGCGGGCACTTTGTTCTAAGCTTCTCAGAGACCTGATGCTGCTGGCTGGGACACCAGCAGCATCAGAAGCAGAATCTGGAGTTCCATGAATGAATCAATCATCTTCCCCTTTCTAAACAAGGACAGGAAGAAGACTTAGGAATTCACAGCACTCTCATAAAATGGAAATATCTTTCTGGTTCCAACAGAGACAAACCAAGGTTTACCCGGAAAGGACAGAAGGTTCATTCAAGAGTGCAACACTGCATGTCCCAAAATTTGTGCCACGTAGAGGGTGACCTGGAGGAACGTTGTCCATAGGGCCGCGATGGGTCAGACACGACTTCGCAACTAACAACAACAGAGGGTGACCTCAGGCATTTATCTTTTTCTGGTGCAAGATCCTTTGCACTTTGCTTCAGTTTGATGTTTACATAAAAGGCAGGCACTGGCAGGTCTTAAAGTCAGGGATGGTGATAATTACAGTGAGGTGAAACATCTCGGCAGATCCTGAACTTCTTTGTGGCTCTTTGTGGCATTACACTTCATGTGCAGAGGGCTATCTAGAGAAAAGCATGTTAAGAAAAATCAGAAATAAACACTCTTCTGTAGTGGTAGTGGTCCTTCCAGTTAGGACATGTCCAGAAAGTGATGCTGCAGAAAAATAGCCCAACATTCAGAGAACTGTCTTTCTGCTGTCCTTCAACATGGTACCTTGTCTCCAGAGACTGCTGGAGCTGATCATCAGAGCTATGGAGTTTGGTTGCATTCTAGGTTCATGACACTTGACTGTACTTCTCCTTATCTTCTAACACCAAGAAAGCAACCAGTAAACTCTGCCTAATGTTAGGAGTAGGGTCTGTTTGTGATCTCTTTTATTGTTGGAATTCATTGTTGGAATGTATTTTTATGCAATAAATACAGTAGTATTTAGTCAGTAGATGGCAATGTTTACAAGTTTGGATCTATGGTATATACTCTATGCTCTTAATTAGAGTTTCTTGTTACAGTTATATAGTTGAGCAGTAAAGCACATGGTGACTGTACTCTTTCTTTGCTCTGTGTGGTGCTATATGTAAACAGAATTTCTAACATTTATACTAGATCTAAATACCTTAATCCTAAATTGGATAGCTATAGATGGACAGAAGTTTTTTTATTTCTGTATTTATATTGTTTGATACTCTCTTTGTTGTTGTTCTGTATTCTGAGACCAATTACATTTTGAAATCCATTAGTTTATTAAATAAGCAGTTGGGTTTGTTGTGGCCTGTGAAGTTTGCAGCTTAGATTATGGAGTGATGGTGTGACCTGATTTCTTGCCACACCCTTCCTTCATTTTCCTCTTAGATCTGGATGAACACGCAGCATTTAAATGATGTAGCTGCCAGGAGACAGGAAAAACAATGAAGATTGCTGTGTTATATTTGGGGTAAGATCAAGTCCAAAATATAAAATTTAAATAAATGCTATTTGTTTCAAATGAAGATGTTTTTACACCGAGACCATGGTGGAGCATGTGAGATTAGTGCACGAGGTGCTCAAAAAACTACTGAAAGCAAAACTTTAGGCTAAACTCTCTAAATGTGAATTCCATAAAACACAGCTCAGCTACCTTGGGTACAGGATTTCCAGTGAAGGGACAGAGATGGACCCAGCCAAAGTCAAAATGGTACTTGAATGGCAGCCACCACGAACCCACAAGCAGCTTCAAAGCTTTCTAAGGTTTGCAAACTTTAATCAGCAATTCATTCCTTCTTTTGCTAAGACAGCTTTACTGATTACTGAACTGTTGAAAACTGGAAAAGGGGGGAGTCTTGACCCAGTCAGCCCCTGCCATGGTCTATGCCAAGCAACATTTGAAAGCCTAAGAAGACTATTTGCTGCTGAACCTGTTCTCAAACATCCTGATCCTGATGAACAGTTCATAATCCAAGCCAAGACAAGTGGTATTGCAGTGGGAGCAGTCCTTCTGCAGAGAAATCAAAAGGGAAACCTATAGCCCTGCACCTCCAGGAAATTTACTGACACTGAAAGGTGATGGGCTATATGGACTAATGGACCCTGACAGGTTCCAGGCAGCGCTTGGGAACCCACCTGCACTCCCTGCTCACAGCTCGGTGGACGCCTTACTGGAAGCCTGGGAAAGGGCAGCCACGGAGGCGCTGGACTGAGTTGTACCCCTGCGGCCCCTGACCCGGCACAGATCCCAGCGAGCCCCATGGTTCACCGCGGAGCTCCGGGAGATGAAGCGTCGGAGACGGGGCCTAGAGAGCCATTGGAGATCCAGTCGATCCGAATCCGACCGATTGCGACTAAGAATCCTCACCAGGTCTTATCTCGCAGCGATAAGGGTGGCGAAATCCAACTACTTTTCCACCCTCATCGCGTCCGCAGATAATTGCCCGGCTGCCTTGTTCAGAGTGACTCGCTCCCTACTGAACCAAGAGGTGAGGGAGGAACCCTTACAGGGTCAAGCCAAGGAATTTGGTCAATATCTGTTGGATAAAATCGCTCGGATTCGAACCGGCCTGGACTCCAACTGGGCAGAGTTGGAGGAACAGGACATGGACAGTCTTGTCGACGTCACCTGGGAGGAATTTGATCCTGTGACTCCAAAGGAGTCCTCAATGGCACTACATCCATATGGAGAGATGTAAGCAGTGGGGTACCACAAGGTTCTGCCTTAGGCCCAATACTCTTCAATATCTTCATCAATGACTTAGATGAGAGAATAGAAGGGGAACTCATCAAATTCGCAGATGACACCAAACTAGCAGGAGTAGCCAATACCCCAGAAGACAAACACAGGATCCAAAAAGATCTTGACCAACTTGAACAATGGGCCCTATCCAACAAAATGAGTTTCAATGTGGAGAAAAGCAAAGTCTTACATTTAGGCAGGAAAAACCAAAGGCACAAATACAGATTGGGCGAGACCTTGCTCAGAAGCAGTGACTGTGAGAGGGACCTTGGAGTCCTAGTGGATGATCACTTTTCTATAGGCTGGCAGTGTGCAGCAGCAACCCAAAAAAGCTAACAGAATCCTGAGTTGTATAAACAGAGGGATAGAATCAAGATCACGTGAAGTATTATTACCGCTTTATAAAGCTCTAATAAGACCAAACCTAGAATACTGCAGCCAATTTTGGTCACCATACCACAAAAAAGTTGTTGAGAGTTTTGTAAAAATTGAAAGAAGAGCAACTAAATGATCAGGGGCCTGGAGACGAAACATACAAAGAACAGCTACAGGATTTGGGTCTGGCTAGTCTAAGGAAAAGAAGAAATAGGGGAGACATGATAGCAGTGTTCCAGTATCTGAGGGGCTGCCACAAGGCAGAGGGGGCCAGGTTGTTCACCAAATCACCAGATGGAATGATGAGAAACAATGGTTGGAAACTGACCAAAGAGAGAAGCAACCTGGAATTAAGGAGAAATTTCCTGACAGTGAGGACAATCAACCAGTGGAACAGATTACCTCCAGATATCACGGGCACTCCATCCCTGGAGATTTTTAAGAGGAGACTGGACATCCACCTGTCTGAGATGATATAGGTTCTCCTGCTTGAGCAGGGGCTGGACTAGAAGACCTCCAAGCACCCTTCCAGCTCTATTCTATTCTATTCTATTCTATTCTATTCTATTCTATTCTATTCTATTCTATTCTATTCTATTCTATTCTATTCTATTCTATTCTATTCTATTCTATTCTATTCTATTCTATTCTATTCTAGTGGCCTCCCTGCACATGGAGCTCTGAAGAAATTCACAATCCCCTGAGAAGAACATACTTCTCACTGTAATTTTCACTATCCTGATCTTTGAGACCTCTTCAGTGATTTCCTTTGATGTAAACAGACTGAAGCAACATAAAAGAGATCTTGCATCAGAAAAAGATATACAGTATGCCTTAAGTAACGCTCCATGTGGCACACGTTTTGGGACAGGCAAAGGCTGTGCTCCTGAATGTATCTTTCTTTCCTTTCCAGGTGAAACTTGGCTTGTCTATGTCTGAATCAGGAAAGCCACTGGCATTTCCGTCTTGTGAGGTTGCTTTGAATTCTAACTCTTCTTGTTCGTTCTTGTTTAGAAATGGGAAGGGGATTGATCCGGCCCTATGGATGATGGAACTGCTGCCTCTGTTCCTGATGCTGCTGGTGTCCCAGCCAGTCTCTGGGAAGCTTAGAATGAAGTGCCCACTGAATTTGGACCACCCCGGTGGAGAAAAGCCTTGGAGCTGTTACAAACCTGGAGACCACCTCATTGGTGTGGTGACCACTGCAACAAAAAAGTTGCGTATAACATTGCCTTTCAACACGGCTCCTTACACTCAATTTGATTCGTAAGTCATTCAGGATGATTCAGTAGCATTCCCTTCATTTGCAGTTCTAACGTTTTCCCCCCTTTTCTTCATATTTTACTTACTCGTATATTGCCTTTCTAATTTTCTGAATTGTTTTGATTTCTGTGGATTCCCCTTTTTGTCATCTTTTGTATAAGAGACTCAAAGATGCGGCAGAAAAATATCTGAAAGAAGTCCAAATTATTTTCCTCTCCACATCCAGTCCTTCATTTATCACCCGAATATAGACTTTTGTTTAAAGTAGCTTAAATATGTTGAGACTCTAGAAAGAGTGCAGAGAAGAGCAACAAAGATGATCAAGGGATGGGAGGCTAAAACATAAAATGAATGGTTGCTGGAATTGGGTATGTGTAATTTAATGAAGAGAAGGACTAGGAGTGACATGGTAGCAGTCTTCCAATATCTGAGGGGTTGCCTCAAAGAAGAGGGAGTCAAGCTATTCTTCAAAGCACCTGAAGGCAGGACAAGAAGCAATGGATGGAAACTAATCAAGGAGAGAAGCAACCTAGAACTAAGGAGAAATTTCCTGACAGAACAATTAAACAGTGGAACAACTTGTCTCCAGAAGTTATGAATGCTCCAACACTGGACGTTTTAAAGAAGAGATTGGACAACCATTTGTCTGAAATGGTATAGGGTTTCCTGCCCGAGTAGGGGCTTGGACTAGAAAACCTCCAAGGTCCCTTCCAACCATTGGTGGTATTCAGCCAGTTCGCACCACTTTGGCAGAACTGGTAGCTAATTTTTTGTTGCCCAAGCCCAGAATGGACTTCTGGAAGTGGCATCCACACAGAGAACCAGTTGTTCATATTTTTGAATCCCACCACTGCTTCCAACTCTGTTATTCTAAGTTCTAAGTTATTGAAAGTTACCTCTGCCCAGCCCATTTCCATATTTTTATAACAGCTCATTGATATTCAATGCCTGATCCTTATAAAAATAAAGGTTGACTTGATGTTAGAGTTTCTTTTCTGGATCACTTATGAAACATTCTCTTGATTTTGTGATGGCTTTACATTTAATGATTGAATAGTATTAAATGCTGGTTATTGGAGAAATGAAAATTAGGACTGCTACAAGTAACGACTCTTTGTATTTTTGAGTCTTAATCCTGGTGGTCATCTATCTGCAGCCCATCTTCTCAACACTCATAAAAAATAAATGGTAATACAAGATACTTCTGGTTTTGGATCAATATTGACTTAAAACTCAGCAAGCTTCTGGAGACAAAGAGTAATAAATAAATATTGTTTTTGCTTCTGCTAACAACATGAATTCTTTTTTACAGTGCATCTTCTGATCACTCTAGATTTCTACGCTTCATTTTCACAACTGAACTTGTAAACAAGAATGCCCAGCTCCTACAAAACCTCACACTGGGCTACAACATCCATGACAACTATTTGAACCCACTTGGCACTTCAGATGCCTTGCTGGACATGCTGTCTACTGGAGAAGCCAATGTTCCCAACTACAGCTGTGGAAAGACTGACAACCTGTTGGCTCTTCTTGATGGAGCTGATAGGGACATCTCCATCCAGATGTCAACATTAGCAGGCACCTACAAAGTTCCACAGGTGTGTGTGTGTGTGTGTGTGTGTGTGTGTATGTGTGTGTGTGTGTTTCTTTATCTGTAAAAATGTGTACAGTGATGGTGGTTGAGCAATGGATCTAACCAAGCCTTCCTTATGGAATTTAAAAGCTGCACTTCACCATGGTCATTGTAGATGTCATAGCTAGGAATAGGGATCAAAAGTAGGGATGGAGCAAGTACCAATGCAGTCATCACCTCTTATGACACCATCTCTATGTGTGTCCCTGAAATATCACACAGAATTCTTTATTGCTTTTTCAGATCAGTTATGCAACTGCTTCAGTGGCTCTAAGTGATAAAAGCCAATTTCCCTTTTTCTATTGGATGCTCCCAAAAGTAGGGATTCTCTTCCCAGCAATTGTTCAACTGCTCCTCCATTTCAGGTGGACCTTGATTGGTCTCTTTGCTTCAGACACAGAGAATGGAGATAATTTCATGAGGACTTTTACTCCTGTACTTCTCAGGAATGGAATTTGTGTAGTCATATCACAAAAAGTCTCAATGACTGAGCCTACAGCATCTCTCAAGGATGCCATCTCTAAGTGGAGACAAGTCAATGTCTTTGTTCACTTTTTAGAATATGTTTCTCTTTGGGACAGACTTCTTCCTTTCCATTCAACGCTTCAAGATTTCCCAGAACCCATTGAAGGGAAAGTCTGGATAATCACACCTATTGGTGAATTGTTAGTGAGAAGGCACACATTTCTCAAATATGTGCATAGTATTTTGTCCTATGCTTTTCAGTGGAATAAAAAGACAAATGATGATTCCTTTGAACCAGATCTTTTTGTGGAACCACAGTTTGGAGATCAGTCTTTTCACTGTTCTTTTTCAAGGCATGCCTTCTCGGTCAAAGGCCGGAGAAGATGCATGCAGAAAGCACCTCTGGAGACCAAAGAAGAAAGGAGCAGGACCTGGTTTCGATATACCCGCCATGTTTACAGTTTTGTTAATACTTTGGCCCACACCTTGAAGGCTGCATATTCCTCCATATCCAGGAGAGGAAGGAAGGAAGGTGAAGAAAGGTTGGTGGCTTCAAAATTGCAGCCATGGCAGGTATGGAATTCCAACAGGGTTCCATCAAACTTTGTTCATTTGGACTAAGAGACAAAAGAGAAGAAGGGAAACCATCTCAACTTCCTTGTGTTAAAAAAAAAGTCAACAGTTTTGGCCATTATAATTGCTCTGGGCATAATACTCCAAGGAGCAGGCACCATGACAGATACATTTTGTATCGATAAAGGAGAATATTTGTAGCTCAGGGTTGAAATGAGGGGTTCCTGGTGCTCTCTGAGCTTGGTGCTAGTGGACCCCTCATATATTTTGATATAAAAAATGGCTGGTTGTAAAATAGATGCATGCATATTTGAATAAGTTCCTATATGTATGGGTTTGTGATTACCATTGTAGAATTTTACCTTCGTAAATTTGAAGGAGACCCTGAAACCATCTATCCCGATCCTTTACCTCTGCAGGAATCCCACTTTAAGCTTCCCTGACTGATGGCTGCTCTGTCAATGAAGGGTGATTGAACTTCTCTGGTTCACTGGCTCCTCTGGCTCTCTTTTTACTCTCCTTCAGCCAGTATCTTCTCCCTAGTGACCAAGTTCAATTTTCTATGTTCCACACTCTGAAATAGCAGTGAAAAGACTTTAGGCTTCTCTATAACATCTTTCAGAGATTGGAAGAGTTCTGTATCCTTCCTTCTCCAACCAAGAGATTCTGTTAGTTGGAAAAGGTGTTCCTAGACTCTTGAGCCATGGTGCTGCAGTGGTTAGAATGCAGTACTGCAGGCTACGTCCGGTGACTGCCGCCTGCCAGCAGTTCCCCAGTTCGAGTCTCACTGGCTCAAGGTTGACTCACCCTTCCATGTTTCCGAGGTCAGTGAAATGAGGACCAGATTGTTGGTGGCAATAGGCTGACTCTGTAAACTGCTTAGAGAGAGGTGAAAAGCACTGTGAAGCGGTATATAAATCTAAGTGCTATTGCTACTCTGATCTTCAGCTTCCATTGACCAACATGGGTCTTCTCCATGTCTTTCCTCAAGGCTAAGAACAGCTACTTTAACCTCTTCCTTAGTTTCTTTATCCTTCCTTAAGGCTGATCTAGATTTTCTGGTACCTATGTTGAATTCTCACCAAATCTGAATATTTACTTCTTGAGATTCTTAATGGATATATGTGCCTTCTTTTTTTAAATAATATTTTATTAGTTTTCTAATTTTACAATTAAGTATTTAAAAAGCAACTTGGTGGCTGGGTTAGTCAATAGTTCAATAACATACATAAATCTTTAGTACAAATCTCAAGTTACAACATCAGATATTCCCTCTCCTTTTCCCTTAATATCTACTATCTCATATTAGGCTAATACAGTTCTTATCAATTAAGTAAAAAGATCATTACTACATTTAGCTTATACTGTACATATCTTAATTGTGTTTACATTCAATCCTTATATACAATCAATGTCCTGTTATTGCTTTTTCCCCAAGCTTTAATTTCCCATCAATATTCAAATTAACTTCTTCTTTTTTCCCTTTTCATAACAAAAATCTAATATTCTAAATATACATATTATCTATTTGAGTATGGTCATGTTCTGTTTTCTAAAAGTTATCTATTCTCCACCATATTAAACCATCTAATTAATAATACAGTATCCCCTTCAATAAATCAAAACCATTATATGTATTGTCTGGGTTAACCAATAAATCAATAATTTTCATATTTTTCTTTCATTTGGGTCTAATTTCTAAAAGTTCAAATACTCCTCTTTTTCTGATAATATCTTTTATCAATTATAATCATACTTTATTTTCTAAAAATTATCTATGTTCCACCATATTCAACCCTCTAATTAGTAATATGAAATCCCCTCTAATAAATCAAAAACCATCAAAGAGTTCTCCCTCTATTGTTATATATATTATTTGAAATAAGAAAGACCATTTAGTTGCAGTTTTTTTGCAAGAACTAGTCCATTTGTATTCATTAAATCACCTCCGTATTACTCCAATTCCTCACGATTGTCCTGATAGGTTTAACTTCCATTCAAGCTGTTCCTTCTCTTCAAATTTCTTCTGATTTATATAAAAAGTCTTTTCCATTTTCAGTGTTGTTACTCCCTTTCCTGAATTTTCCATTGGCTGGATTTGTTGGTTAATTAAGTCCTCTCTTAGTGTTTGGTTGTTCCACTTCTCCTGTTGTTTTCTTCATTGTTAGTTCTTTGGTTGTAGTCAAGATCTGGGTTTGCATATCTAAGCTGGCATCTTGTTCCTTTATGTTGCATCTTATTTTGTCACAAGCTGAATGGTTTCATGTATTGATTTCAACATGGAAAATATTTTTTCCTGATCTTCATCCATATTTTTTTAATAGTGTATTAAGTTGAAGACTTTAGAACCAGATGTTAAAAATAGTTTTTTATAACTAGGTATGGGAAATCTAATTCACGTATTATAGGTGGTCTTTATAGTAGAAGTTATTTGTCAAGTAAGAATTTATAATCCAAGGTATTCCATCATCTCATGTAATAACAGATGCTTCTCATGTAAAGAAATAGGAAAGCAATTCCGCACGTATAGCTCTGAAAGTCAGTAAACGTTTACATTCACAGTTCAAGCAGGCCAAATATGCCACCCAGAAGTTCTCTTTACAGCTGAGTTTTTCACAGGTGGTATCTGTAACGGTCAGAAAAGTTTTTCTGGAGTCTGGCTATCAAGCCAAGTCTCTTTTAGGCAATAACAAGTTGTAATACTATACATCACCACAAGATGTCACCGATGCCATTTAAAGCTTTTTAAGTCCACAGTTTTTATAATAGTTTTTCAAGTTTTATTTCTTTTTTTAGATAAAAACAAACGTCTCCAGTAAGAATAGGAAAACTTTTAGTCCCCAAGTTTCAAACGCATATTGATCCAATTAGTTTAAAATTGTTCTTATAGTTGCTTTGATTCCCTGGGTAGTTAGTCGCTGCTTTTCTTGGAGGGTGGGCTAGAAATTCCCTTCCCTCTTTCCTCACAGGAAAAAAAAATACTTTGGGCACCTTTACAGGAAAAAATGCTTAAATTCTTAAATAGAACATCAGATCTCACCCAGTTTCATCTACGTTGCTTTATAGGTGCTTGATGGTAATTTTGACTTTGGCTGTCAGCAGCTTAGTGACAAGCCATATTGCTATGGCCAGTCTTTCTCCCACCAGTTTGGAGGGTTGCCCTGGATCAAGCAGAAGGGCTGATGCCCTCCCGTGATCAAGTGGGGATCCCCTCCTTGCTTGTCACCCCTACAGGGCAACTTTTGACCCTTTCCAGGGTCCCCCAGTGGGAGGAATTCAGACACGGAAGACGGAGCTCACCTTCATGCATCCGCAGGCGCTGCCATGGCAAACCCGCATTTGCTCCCTTCTTTACATGAGTATCACATTGCCAAATTACATTTGTTTGGTAACCATTATTTTGACATTATTGCCACAATAATTTTGTCACTCTTAAATTTTATTCAATTGTTTAAAAAAAACCATTTTTGTAAACCATCAACATGTATTTTGAATTTTTTTACCTGGTTCTGAGTTATACATTTAGATACCCAATTTAGATACCCAATTTGATATCACTGGATAGCCTTTCATTTCCTTTTTGTCCAAATCATTAATGGCTTTATCATTAAATTAATTATATGATTATTATCAAATCATTAAAATATTGCCACTACCAATTTACTATAATCAGTGACCAGTATGAATACAGTATATAATAATATCAAAAAATGTAGAAATAAAATCTTAATGAAAGATCTACGTAGAAGCTAGAATCTATTCTCATAGAAGACAAATGGTTTGTCAAATCCTCGTTGCTAAAAATCAAATATTTTTCTACTGGATTTTACTTTTGCACCCCTCTTTATTGTGAAATTATAAATATTTTTTCTGCAAACTTGGTTTTACTTAAATGACATCAAAATAGCTTGGTCTAAATGTTGGTATAAATTTTGCATCACAAAGTCATGATTTATCTACCCCTCCGTGAATTAATGACAACATAGAACAATAGATGACCAAGAACAAATTGTTATTCATAACTCCCCAGTTTTAGGAGGAACTTTGAAAATTATTGAGTACATTTTTAAAAACAATTTTTATCCACTTAATTATCATACTATCCAGCCCTTAAAAAGGTAAAGGTAAAGGTTCCCCCGCACATGCGTGCTAGTCGTTTCCAACTCTAGGGGCCGGTGCTCATCTCCGTTTCAAAGCCGAAGAGCCAGCGCTTGTCCGAGGACGTCTCCGTGGTCATGTGGCCGGCATGACTAGACGCCAAAGGCGCACGGAACGCTGTTACCTTCCCACCGTAGTGGTCCCGATTTTTCTACTTGCATTTTTACGTGCTTTCGAACTGCTAGGTTGGCAGAAGCTGGGACGAGTAACAGGCGCTCACTCTGCTATGCGGCACTCGGGATTTGACCCGCCAAACTGCCGACCATCTGATCGACAAGCTCAGTGTCCTAACCCACTGAGCCACCGCGTCCCTTACATAACTAGATTCCTTATCATCACACCAGTGGTGGGATTCAGCTGGTTCACACCAATCGGTAGAAGTGGTAGCTATTTTTTTGTTGACTTCAGTGAACCAGCTGATGCCCTACCCCTTTTTCAAAAGGCCCAAAACGGACCACCAGAAGTGTGTGGATGCCACTTCCAGAAGTCCATTCTGAGCCCAGGAGGCCTTCCAGGCCCAGAATGGCCCACTGGAAGTGCACAGATGCTACTTCCAGAAGTCTATTCTGAGCCGCCTCCCCGGCTCAGAACTGACTTCTGGAAGTGGCATCCACACAGATAATCCATTGTTCAGTTAATTTGAATCTCACCACTGTACCACACCACAAAGTAGTTAATATTTTGCTGAAATCAAGTTATGATTATGAATTGAAGGATAATGATATGTGGAAATGATTTTGAGGATAGGGTAAAAAGATGCTTCTTTCAAATGACCAGATAAGAAGGTGAGATCCCACAGCTGCATATCAGTCAGAAAAAGAAGAAAGGATCCTGTTAAATTTCTCTAAAAAGCATTTTGGTGGGAGATTTGTAGTTTCATACTTGCACCAAAGGTGCTTTTTCAAGAGGCAACTGGACATGCTTTGTTTGTCCTTGAAGATGTTTTGCTTCTCATCCAAAAATCTTCTTCAGTTCTGAGCAAAGAAGCTCCTTGGATGAGAAGTGAAACATCTTCAAGGGTTCCCCCTTGTCCAGTTGCCTCCTGAAAAAACATCTTTTGGACAACCATGATCTGGGTGACTTTCAGACTTGCAAAATTCTGTTACTGTACCCATGCAAAAACAACAACAACAAAAAAACCCCAATTAGCTCATCTAGTTGTCTTTAAAGTCTGGTGTACTTGGGAGAATATTAGCCTGGCAACTTTCTTCTTGACAAATCCTTGATTTCTGGTAATTACTGTTGTTTTGAAGCAGTTTATGGACAATCTCTTTATTTGTTGGTTGGTTCAATTTACTTTTCACCTGCTCCCAATTATATGTTCCCTATAATTGAAAAAAATAATAATGATATTATGTGAAACATATATTTTTGTCAAGATATTATTGACAAATTTTGCTGAGCCTTTTTTTGACAGTTGCATAATGGGTAGAGAAGTAAATTCAGAAAGAATCTTTGCTGATTTTCCATGCTATAAAAAGAGTTATTGAGATATTTGTAATTATTATAAAATTTGTGGATTTCTTGTACTTCCAACTAAAGAATATTTGCGAGTTAGAAAACTATAGAAGAAACATTCAAAAGGCCACACTAAATGAGAAATCAAGTCTTCCACTTTTAAAATTCTTGGATGTTTCTACTCTAGTTCCATCCTTTTCTGGAGAAGAATGAGTTTTGTAATCTTTCCCAGCGGAAACTGTACTTGGACAAAAATGGTGATGTAACAGCAGATTTGAACATTATGAGCTGTGTGATTCTCCCCCAGATGAATATCACTGTGGAGCAATTTGGCACTTTTGAAAGACAGAGACTTATTTTCAACCAAGATCATCTTTCACAGCTAAAGTTGCTCAACAAGGTAGGGGAAAACGTTGGTCATTTTGTTTTCTTTTTTCCAAAACCTTTTCAAATGAGCTAAGCCTGGTCACCAAGATGGATGCCCTTCACTGAGAAATGAATGTGGGGAGTATAACCATTATAGTTTTGTTAGACTGGTTGGGAGGCTCTAGTACTAGTCACTAATATGTCCTTCAAATGATATAATATGTAGCCATGTCCAGAATGGGCAGTGAGATGGTGATTCTTCAGGACATAGATTATGGCCCTTTTGTGTCACTTCTGCAATCCAGTTTCTCCATAAGGGGAGAGAGAGGGGGAGAGAGAGAGAGAGAGAGAGAGAGAGAGAGAGAGAGAGAGAGAGAGAGAGAGAGAGAGAGAGAGAGAGAGAGAGAGAGAGAGAGAGAGAGAGAGAGAGAGAGAGAGAGAGAGAGAGAGAGAGAGAGAGAGAGAGAGAGAGAGAGAGAGAGAGAGAGAGAGAGAACACAAGGGGATTATAGAACTGATAGCTTTAGATTTGGGTGGTCGTTGTCCTGTAGTAACAAAGAAGAAGGCAATTCTGTTGACCAGTGCCCAAGTTCAGGTTTGGACTAAATCACATAAAAATGAATCAACGCTGGATGGAGGTTTGCTGGTCCCAATGGGAAATAAGTTTGAAATAAATATTCAGCTTGTCCTGGAAGAGTATGTTTGTTTATTTATTTATTTATTTATTTATTTATTTATTTATTTATTTATTTATTTATTTATTTATTTAGTTTTCTATACCACCCTATTCCTGAAGGACTCAGGGCAGTTTACAGGGCAATATTTAAAAGACAATATAAAGATAAAAATAGAATTAAAAAGAATTAAATTAATAATAGCCCAACAATAAAACAATGTTAAAACTTAAAACTAAAAACCCCCTCAGTCCAGGCCAGATAGATCGAAAAGCCAGGTTTTCAGGTCCCGGCGAAATGAGCGCAGGTCGGGGGCAGTCTGGAGTTCCACAGGTAAATCATTCCAAAGGGCAGGCATGCCCCATGTAGAGAGCGTTGCAGTAGTCTAACTGCAGTAGTCTAACTGCAGTAGTGTAACTGTTGTCCCCTAGGAAAGCAGATGCAAGGTCTGGAATGTTTATAAGCAGCCCACACCTGGCCAGAGTAATCCATGTCTTTCTTTCACTCAGCTGGGAGGGTGCAATAGACTTTCTGCTCCTAGGAAGGCAGTCCAAAGATTTCCGTTCACATGAAATCATAATGACTGATCTGATGTGAGAAAAATCCTTGACCCAGATAACTTAAGCACTGAAATAAGTCTTATTTTTCAAGGTCCTTTTTTGATCTTGGAAGCAACAATGGAGAATTTAAAAGGAAATTCTGCTTAGATTTGGCCTCTGGTTTTTAAGAGGGCACTTCATCTGAAAGCCCTAAAATACAATTGCTTATCTTTACCTCATGATTCTCTGGGCAAAGGGTACCTCTAAATCTAAGGAATGATAAATATGGATGTGTAATTCCATATCAATTTGTGCCACCTAATTATAGTCTTTCAACAGAAAGGACCTTGTGTCAGGCTGCCCCCCCCATCACTTGTGCTGCAGCCTGCCATAATCCAGAGAAGAAGGGGGGAATAGAGGGGATAAGAGTGCTTGTTGTAGAGGAGGGGAAAAGGGGGGAAAGCAGCCTGTATGGGAAGTAGATGTGTGAAGCAGTTTCATCCAGCCACTTCAAGGACTTTGGGCACACAGAACCTGGGAATGGAATTTTAACTGCTTCTCAAAGTGTCCTGTTCTTATAACATCCAGCTACCATCCTATTGGAAGCTAATAAACTAGTCAATGTGGGGAGGGCTAAAGGTTCAAAACAATGTAACAAATTGCATGGGTTTTCTTCAGATCTGGCCTTGCTTTTGCTGCATCCAGTTGTCTCTAGCAAAAGAGCCTTGTAACCTTCTGATGGAATCAAGCATCTTTCTTTCCGAGAGAACCAGCTGGGGCAGGGATAACATCTTGTTTTGGATACTGTGAGATTTAAAAACCCAAAATTTGATACTCACAACTCAAAGACAAGTCTGGTTAACAAAAACAAAGATTTATTGAAAAGAAATTGAAAATAATAAAGAAAATAATAAAGAGAGAAAGCGTTTGCAAACGCGGCCTCTTAGACCCTTCCCAAATTGGACTGGGTTCAAAGAGCGCTCTGAGCAAGTTTCAAAGCAGGCATTTATACTTTCTTTTCTCGATACATGCCCCCCTAAGAAACTTAAGTTAGTCTTTGAAGTCCTTTACATTTCTAAAAGATCTTCTTTGAACTTTTACATCCAAAAGACTTATTGTAACAACTTCCTTACATCCCTTACTACATTATCTTGTTTTACTCACCACCTTGAGATGTTCCTATCCTTTTTAACATTTCAAAAGAGCTTTGTTGATTAAAAAGGTAAAGGTAAAGGTTCCCCCGCACATGCGTGCTAGTCGTTTCTGACTCTAGGGGCCGGTGCTCATCTCCGTTTCATAGCCGAAGAGCCAGCGCTTGTCCAAGGACGTCTCCGTGGTCATGTGGCCAGCATGACTAGATGCCAAAGGCGCACGGAACGCTGTTACCTTCCCACCGGAGTGGTCCCTATTTTTCTACTTGCATTTTTACGTGCTTTCGAACTGCTAGGTTGGCAGAAGCTGGGACGAGTAACAGGCACTCACTCGGTTACGCGGCACTCGGGATTCGACCCGCCAAACTGCCGACCTTCTGATCGACAAACTCAGCATCCTAATCCACTGAGCCACCGCGTCCCTGTGTTGTTGTTGTTGATTACCATGTGTGAATTCTCTGTCTAAGCAGGAAATAGATGGCCCCACATCTTAGTGTTACATTTGATACAATTCATTGGTGTTACATTTGGTACCATTTATAAAAGAATAACCTTTATTTATTTTCCTTTAATACCTTCATAGAAATATCCCTTTCCCACACAGGTCTCATACTCATGTCCCATGTGGTGCATCAAAAGATACCTGACCAACCCTTTTTGAGGGAAACGTTCTCATGTTCTCATCTCACCTCACTACAATCCTAGAAAACATACAGTAACCTTTAGCCTTATTTCACCAAAATGGCAACCATATGAATTGAACAAATGCATATAAAAAGTAAACAAAGAACATGTCCTTTAATGTCGACAGCCCTTATATTTAAGGAATTTTTCCTTTGTAGCTTAACTGGGAGACTATTTTAGATTACTTTCAAAGGGGAGCAGCTTTGCAATGTTTTATATAGTTCTTAAAAAAACATTTGCAGATCCTACTGCTCTAAAGTTTCTTTCTCTATCACAGTTTTATTCTCTTTCAATAAATCTGACAGAACAAACATTGAATAATTTGGAGTAAATTTTATTGCAAAAGGTAAATGAATAGATTGCCATATTTTTAAAATGATGGATACATGAAGAATGGAGGAATGTATGGAGGGCTGTGAGGAGGAACTCCCTGGTTGTCACTTAATGTGTAAATCTTTTCTCAATTCCATTCCTCCAGCCTTTATTAAGTCTTTTATTGCAATGTGATATGGCAGATGTCATGGTTCCAACAGATGAAACTCTTCCAAGAACTTCAAGGCATTGTTTACCTTAAAGAATCTTTATTCGAGTAGCATGGCATCGGCACATACACAGTCGAAGCCAAAATCTCAAATAAAGATTCTTTAAGGTAAACAAAGCCTCGAAGTTCTTTAAAGAGTTTCATCTAACAGAACCAATGAAATTAAGCCAAAATCTGAATTCTCCTCCCCTTAGCACATAGTATCAAGCACAATTCCCTCCTCTAATTAACAGTCATAAATCACATTCTCCAATTAGTTTGAAATGCAGGCTTTCCTCCAGTTCTCCAACCCACCATTTTTATCATCTCTTATTTCAAAACCCCTGAGTTCACACACTATTATAATATTGTTATGTCTAACTAATTCCCATCACATTCCTCCTCCCCCCACCAGTATCATCTAATTCTAACTCTAATTCTAAGAGTAAAGCATAAGAAAGAAAAGTGCAGCATCTCCATATGTTGTCAAAGCAAGAACATCTGATGTTAGCAGCATTGACACCAGAAGTAAATGGCAGAAACTAAATGAAGAATCTGTTAGTAGTTGTATCTCCTGCAATAATTTGGAAATAATTAGACACATACTTCATATATATCTAAGTAAAGCTCAGAATCTACTTGACTGATGTTCATGCCAACCTCCATTTTCCATGGATGGTTCCTGTTAGGCTTATGGTGTTAGCCTACAATGTTGGGTTGAAAATATATTAACCATAATGCTATGTCTTTAAGTTGTTAATTGGCCAATGGGTGTGTAAGTGTTCTCATGGCCATAAGAGGAAGCTAGGAACGTAGCTTCTCTCTCTCTCTCTGAATTCACTGATCTCTACTATTACTGTTTTTGCTCTGCTGTTGGTTTACTACTGTTGTAAACCTGAACTGTGTATTGACCTCTGGACCGGTAAGAAGACTTTGTAGTTTGGATTACTCCTTGGACTGTTGCTATTGTGTATGACTTGGACTGTTTATTTTTGACTGTGCATTTTTGTTCTTACACCACCTCAAAAGTAAACTACTTTTGTTTTTATAACTCAGTGTATTCTTGTGTGACTTTTACTGCTCTCAGTGCCCTTCCTTGTCTGTGCAACTCTTTGGTAGCACAAGGAGACCTCTGCACAACAAATTCCTTAACACTGGTTATGGGCCCAGGCCTGTACTGAGAGTTAGTACACACAGTATTCCTAGCTGAGCTTGTATTTGGTGTAAAATGGCACAGGAACTGTTGTCAGGCATCTCCTGGATAACCCGGTTGGATGGGACAAACTATGTTTCCTGGTCCACAAAATGCTGCTTGCTTTTGCGCAAGGAAGGACTATGGACTGTTGTAAATAACCCACCAGATACTACTGCTTGGAATCCAGATGACGAAGAGGATGCAAAGAAGTTAGACGACTTTAAACGTAGCAATGAGAAAGCTCTTTGCATTATTGGACTAACACTGAATGACCAGCAGCTTGTCCATATTCGTGGTGAGGAGTCTGCTGCTAGGTGTTGGGATGTTTTGCGAAGGCTTTATGTTCGAGACAGTGTGGGTGCGCATATACACCTTACACGTAAGCTGTTTAGGGCTCGTCTGCAGAAGAATGGAGATATGCTGACCCATTTAAATTACATGAAGGCAACTTTTCAAGAGCTTCATGAAAAGGAGCTGATTTTTTCAGAGTTGCATCAGGTCTACATTATTCTGTCATCTTTGGATGAGAGTTATGATGGATATGTTTCTTCTTTGGAAGTCCTGACCAGAGAGGAACTGACATTGACTAACATTACTGGGAGACTGCTGGAAGAGTCCAGAAGGAGGCGTGACAGAGACCAGCTGAGAGAGACACAGCCACGAGAGAAGCAGCAATTCACCACTGCTTACAACGTCAAGAAATGTTATTCTTGTGGGGCTAGAGGGCATATAGCCAAATTCTGTAGAAAGGGTAAAAAACAGAATGTGAATAGCAGTGGGAAGGCTAAGAAGGGCATTGGTTTGGCTATTTCTGGTGAACCAACATCCAGAAACAATGAATTGTGGGTTGTTGATAGTGGGGCTTCACAATGCATTACTAAAGTGAAAAAGAGGTTTGTTAATATGAAAAACAGCAACCAATATGTTTCACTGGCCAATGGTTGGAGGATGAAGGCCTCTGGTGAAGGTAATTCCTATTGTCCATGCATTGATGAACAGTTACCTATGTTATATATACCTAAACTAAGATTCAACTTGTTATCTGTAAGGGAATTGGTTAAGGTTGGGTTTGTGGTAACATTCAGAGGGGAGCAATGCACTATTGAGAGGAATGGAACCTGTGTAACTGCTAATTTGAAAGATGGTTTATTCATTCTCACAAGTAACCAGGTTAGTACAGTTAAAGCTAACTCGATATGTGAGAACAAGAAGCCACATGATGAATGTATACATTTATTGCATAGGCGGTTAGGGCATGTAAACTTTAACTCACTACGTAAAACAGTGGAATTAGTAGAGGGAATTAAACTGAAGCCATGTAGTAAGTATTTGAATTGCAATGCCTGTAATCAGGAAAAGAGTAAGGCAACTCCTGCAAACAGGATAAACAGCTTCAAAACAACTGTACCTTTGGAAGTTGTGTTTGCTGATTTAATTGGACCCATGAAACCAAGTTTAGGAGGGTCATGTTATATTTTAAGTATATTGGACCACTACTCTAGATATGGTTTTTGTTATCTGCTTAAGTCAAAGGCAGATACTTTCCAACAATTTGCAAACTGGCTGAAGTTCGTGGAGAGAAAAACAAAGAGAAAGGTTCAGTGCATAATTACTGATAATGGTACTGAATTTACAAATAAGTGTTTTGTTGATATGCTACAATCAGCTGGCATTGAGCATAAACGTTCAGCCCCTTATAGACCTCAACATAATGCATTTGTTGAGAGACGTGGGCAAACGTTACAAGCCATGATGAGAACTATGTTAAGAGATTCTGGCTTAACAGATAGACTGTGGGGGGAGGCAGCAAAATGTGCAAACCATGTTCTGAATATAGTTGTTAATACTTCTACTGGTAAAATACCATATACTATATGGCATGGTAGAAGACCAAACCTTGATTACCTGCACACATTTGGCACCCCAGCTTGGGTCCACATTCCTGCACAACTCAGGAGTAAAGGCCAACATAGGGCTAGGCAATTATACTTCGTAGGTTACGAAGCTAATCACAGATCCTATCGTTTCTGGGAACGAGGCACAACTAATGTATATAACAGTGCGAGTGCAAGATTCCTTGAGCACGTTGGTTGGGATAGGTTAGAGCAAGTAACTGTTAATACTGATCCTCTAGTGTTTGAGGACTCCTCTGATAACGTAACTAGTAATGATAATACATCTCCTGTAAATATAAAAGATGAAGAGGAGATAGGGGAGATAAAAGATGAATCAGAGGAAGAAAAGGAGCCAGAAATTCAAAGCCCTGTAATTCCTTGGCGTTCAACACGCATCAGACATCCACCTGATCGCTATGAAGCTAGTGTATGTCAAGTTAGTGTAGAGCCTTCTAACTATGATGAGATCAGGATGTATCCTGAAAAGGAACAGGCATCATGGAAAGCTGCAATGAACAGGGAGTTGAAGTCTTTGCAGGATCTTAAGGTTTATGTGAAAGCAAAACTGCCACCTGGTGAGCAAGCTATAGGTTGTAAATGGATATATAAAATAAAGAAGGGAGTAGATGGAACTATAACCCATAAGGCACGTTTGGTTGCACAAGGTTTTGCCCAAACTACTGAGGATTATGACGAGGTGTTTGCACCCAGTCTAAGGGCAACTACTTTAAGAGCAGCTTTAGTATGGGCGGCTAAAAACCAATATATGGTTAACCATGTAGATGTTGAAACTGCATATCTACATGCTCCATTGCAACATACTATTTATTTAAGAATACCACCAGGATTGACCAGTGATAGAGACCATGATTGTTGGGAGTTAAAGAAAAGCCTCTATGGATTGAAACAATCAGGCTATGAGTGGAACAAATGTATAGTAAATGAGTTAAGTGCAATAGGTTTTGTAGCCAGTAATGCTGATCCTTGTTTGTTTAGAAGGGAACACAACGGAGCATTATCTTTTCTCTTATTATTCACAGATGATATTGCAATAATAACAAAAACTGAGTTAGAAGCACAAACTATCATTTCAAGATTGCAAAATAAATTCACAATTAGAAATCTTGGAGAAATTAGCCACTATTTGGGGTTAGATATTGTGAAAACAAATAGGGGTTTTAAGATGTCACAAGCCAGTAAAATATCTCAGTTATTAAAGAGATACAATATGGAAATGTGTAAACCAGCAAAAACTCCGATGGCTATGGATATTAAGGACACTAATGTTGAGAGTCCTGTATTTGATAAGACTATGTACCAATCTTTGATAGGAAGTCTTATGTATCTGAGTAATTGGACTAGACCTGATATTTCTTACTGTGTAAATCAATTAGCTAGGTACAACAATAATCCTACTGTTAGACACTGGCAATCAGCTAAACGAGTATTAAGGTATTTGAAGCAGACTATTCACTACTCGTTATATCTAGAGCCAAATCGTGAGTTAATCCTTACTGCATATGCAGATGCGAGTTTTGCCTCTGATTCAAACAGTCGTAAATCTACCTCAGGGTTGGCTGTAATGTTGGGTGATTCTTTAATTGGATGGAAGTCTATTAGACAAAAACACATAAGCTTATCTACAATGGAGGCTGAATTTTCATGTCTATCAGTGTTATGTACAGAACTGCTAGTGTACAAACAATTATTGTTAGATATGGGTTTAAATGTAAATGATCCATTCATTGTATATGAGGACAATCAAGCTGCGATAAAGATGGCTAATAATGCTGCAGTAAGAACAAGATCTAAACATACTGATCTTCGTTATTTAAATGTCAGACAATGTGTCAAGGATAAATTAATACAGCTAGAGTATTGTTCATCTAATGTAAATATTGCTGACCATTTTACGAAGGTACAAAGTGCTGTGAAACACAATGCTAATTGTGAAAGAATGTGCATAAGATTGTAAGAGTTATATATTA
The DNA here is from genome assembly GCF_964194415.1 of Vipera berus. NCBI lineage: Eukaryota > Metazoa > Chordata > Lepidosauria > Squamata > Viperidae > Vipera > Vipera berus. The sequence continues at coordinate 286,996,683 of NC_138203.1, read as the reverse complement.
TTCTACCCAAAGGGGAGAATGTTAGGCTTATGGTGTTAGCCTACAATGTTGGGTTGAAAATATATTAACCATAATGCTATGTCTTTAAGTTGTTAATTGGCCAATGGGTGTGTAAGTGTTCTCATGGCCATAAGAGGAAGCTAGGAACGTAGCTTCTCTCTCTCTCTCTGAATTCACTGATCTCTACTATTACTGTTTTTGCTCTGCTGTTGGTTTACTACTGTTGTAAACCTGAACTGTGTATTGACCTCTGGACCGGTAAGAAGACTTTGTAGTTTGGATTACTCCTTGGACTGTTGCTATTGTGTATGACTTGGACTGTTTATTTTTGACTGTGCATTTTTGTTCTTACACCACCTCAAAAGTAAACTACTTTTGTTTTTATAACTCAGTGTATTCTTGTGTGACTTTTACTGCTCTCAGTGCCCTTCCTTGTCTGTGCAACTCTTTGGTAGCACAAGGAGACCTCTGCACAACAAATTCCTTAACAGTTCCTCTTGACATATTTTCTCTGGAATTTCTTATTTTTGTTTTTAGTCTCTCCCTCAATCCAAATGTGTGAAAAATTGTCATCCTGGATTTTTCAAATAAACTCAGGAAGGAAAGCCAGTTTGCTGCTATGACTGCATTCCTTGTTCAGAGGGGACCATCTCCACTCAGGAAGGTGGGTGACATCAAAGGCAAGGAAGCTTTATACATTCAGAGCATTTTGATCAATGTGCATGTTAAAAGAAACACAGTAAAGCTTGACTGTTTTGTTGTTTATTTTCAACATGCCCAATTTCTATTATAAGGAGAGAAATTAGAAAAAAAAATCTTGAAGGATGAGGTAGGAAGAAGTAGCAGGTCAAGGGGGGTTGGAAAAATTACTTCTGCTACAGGAAATCTCTCTTCTATTTATCAGTTTGGAAGCATATTTCCATGTTAACCTTCCTTAGGAGCATTTGAATTTTTTGAAACTTGAGGAATGGTTTCAGGTAAATGGCTCTTACTCATCCATAACTTATAGGATGATAGGAACTTGAGGTCTTCTAGTCCAACCCTCTACCCAAGCAGAAGATTCTATATCATTTCAGACACATGGCTGTCCGATCTCTTTTTAAAAACCTCCAGTGTTGGAGCACAAAAAACCTTTTTAAAAAACAAGTTTTATTAATTTTCTAATTTTACTTCAAAATATTTATGAAGCAATGTGGTGTTATTGTGTCCAATAATCTTTTTGTACATAGCTCAGCTTACATCAACAAAAATTCCCTCTCCAATTCCCTTAGTTACAATATCATAATCAAATTTAATTAATACATTTCTAGTTTGAACACAATCAATTAGAACAATTATCAATATATTTTCACTTATACTTATCCATGTCTGGTTTTTAAATTTTACCTAAGTTCAATACAGTGCTCCAAATTAGCCATTAGTATCTAGAAGACTTAATTTTGGGGTAGCCCACATTTCCCCTATTTCATTATATAGTAATTATCATATCTGACATACATACATTATTCATTTAAATGCATTATTATTTTATTTCACAAATATGTTCTGTTTATCATCTTAGTAGTTTATTAATTATTAAAAAAGTATCTTTTGTTGTATCATTTCAAGTTCTGTAATATAATTCAAAGTTAAATTCTAGTAGCTAATTTTCATCTCCCTTAGAAATATAAATCCTAAATATAAAATTAGTTTATATTTTTTGAAGATTCCCCTTAGCCCATTAAAAGAAATTTTAAACTTTATCATTACAAATCCCAGCAGAAAGAAAAAACCCATTTTTAAAATATGACTCTAGCTTTCTTTTTGTGCCAAGTAGCCTTTCATATCAGTGCCTTTAGATTCTTAAGTGTGTCTCCCTTTCTTCCTATACACATTGTTTGAATCCAGGGAGATCATCCAGTTGTCAATTTTTCAAAGAGAGTGACCCCTTTATTATCATTGAATTGTTGCTCTAATAGATCAAATCTCCAACAATGGCTAATGACCCTCTTTTACCAGTCTACTATAGAGAGCATCCTCTTGTACTGTATTGTGGTTTGGTATGCTGGTCTGACAGCCACAGATAGGAAAGTATTACAGAGGGTGGCAAGCACAGCACAAGACATTGTGGGCTGTCCCCTGACACCACTGGATGACATCGCCAGGGCTCGCTGCCTTGGAAGAGTGAGGAAAATTCTCAGGGATGACTCACACCCTGGTCGGTATCTCTTTACTCTCCTACCATAAGGTAGGAGATATAGGAGTATAGGCAGCTGTACCAACAGGCTGAAGAACAGCTTCTATTCATGGGCTGTCAGGCTCTTGAACGAGAAATAATTTTATAAACTTTATGCATGATTGACTTACTGTTCTGTACCAGCCTGCTACCGGCCCTGCAGAAAAAGCAGGGTCAACCCCTTTACAAATGGCAAGAGGCTGGAATTATGCCTGCCAAATTTATAGCTACAAAAACAAACAAGACACGAACCAAAAAACAGGAGCTTTAAGAAACATGAACCATCCGAGCGGTTGCCTTCAGCAAACCAGCCCTCCCAGACATTCCCCTTATATAGAGTTCAGGGCGTGGCTTCTCTCTGCCTCCTTCCGAGAAGCCCCATTGCCTTCCTCTGTTTACTCCTAATTGACTGCCTCCTGCGTTGGGCGTCCTTGAACAGGGCCAGCTGTGGGTCATCTTCATCCACACTGTCAGGCTCACACAGCTGGGTCTCCGTGGTGACCAAGTGGGAGGAGCCTGGCTGAGGGCTATCATCAGCAAGATCTTCAACCCCCTCAGCAAGGTCTTCAACACCCCCTCCTCCTCTGAGTCGTCCGACCCAACTGCCGAACCCACAGGCTGACCCTGAATCACAACACTTGCGAGGCTGGAGTGTTGTGCAATTAGCTCACATAGTGTAATAAGATGGAGGGTTTGTTGTCACTGTGAGTTGGGGGAAGGGTCACAAAGGGAGGCTCAGCCAATCTCAATGTATACATGGTTGTACTTTGACAATAAAGGTTCATTCATTCATGTTTGGTGTAGTATAGTTGTCATTAGTTCAGTCTGGTCTTCTTCCAGTCCCATCTGGCTGGGGTAAGAGGTCATGTCCACTGTTATAGTTATTGTTTGGTTGGCTAGATTCTCAATGTACTGTATTTGAAGGCCTTTGGCATCCTCCACCTTAGTATTGCTTTCTTCAGCTTCTGTTGTTTTTTGAGTTGTAGGTTTTATAGTTGAAATCGAGATTTGGGCATCAAGGCTCTCAATAGATTGTACTTGTTGTTCTTTAAAGTCCCCTATTTTGATGTTAATTTCCTCCTCTTCTGTTGGGTTTTGGATTGTCAATTCATCAGTTGGAATCAAAGTTTCATTTGGTAAGTTTAAGCTGTTAAATTTATCTTTCAATCTAGCTTTCATTTGCTCAGTCATTGCCAAGATTGTTTCAAGTATAGGTTTATAATCTAGTTGTGGATAATATTCCTCCATTTCTTTGGTGTTTACAGATGGATCTTTAGTGGAGGCTATTTTTGATAAAAGTCAGTAAATGTCCACCTCCAGTATTCCTAAAGGTTGTTTTTCAGTGCCAGGTGTTCCCAATTCTTATCTTTAAAGATAATGTCAAGAACAAATCTGAATTACAGCCAAATCTCACAATAAAGAAAAGGATTACTTGCTATACCAGGTTTCACCACAAGATGTCCTCAATAGCATGTAAAATCTTTTTCCAGACTCATATAAAACTTGTATCCAATTTATCCAGTTTTTTCCCCTTCTTTCACAGCTTAAAAAGTAAATAGGGTAGTAGGTCCCCGTAGAAGTAGGAATTTTTTAATAGCCCCAAAATTCCAAAAGTACAAGTAAGGTTGCTTAATTATTTAGCTTAGCTGTTTCCATTTCTTTTAAGGCTTTGAAGTTTTAGTTCCCCAAGTAGGCAGTCTCCGCTCTTCCAAAAGAGGGGGAGAAGATTTTCAGAAGAGTCCCACAGGAGTTCTCCAACCTCAACCTCTTCATAAATGATCTAGATAAGGGGATAGAAGGAAAACTCATCAAATTTGTAGATGACACCAGATTGAGGAAAATTTCCATCAAGGAGCCCTTGGTAGCACAGTGATTAGAATACAGTATTGTAGGCTAACTCTGCCCACAGACCAGAAATCAATCCTGTTGGACTCAAGGTTGACTTAGCCTTCCATTCTTTTGAAGTCAGTGAAATGAGGATCCAGATTGCTGGGGGCTATATACTGACATTGTAAACTGCCCAGAAAGTGCTGTAAAACACTATGGGGTGTATATAAGTGTTATTGCTCTTTGAAAAGATAGAGTCAAGATTCAGAACGATCTTGATAGACATGAGCACTGGGACCTATTGAACAAGGTGCAGTTCTGTAATGAAAAAAGTAAGATCTTGCACTTAGGCAAATGCAGAGGTATAGAGTCAGTGGTACCTGGCTCACCACTAGAAACAGTGAGAGGGATATAGCTATTCTAGTGGACCACCACTTAAGTATGAGCCAACAATGTGCAGCTGCCAAAAAAGCCAATGCAGTCCTAGATTCATCAACAGAAGGATTGCATCAAGACCATGAGACGTGATAGCACCACTCTGTATTGCACTAGTGAGGCCACACCTGGAATACTGCATCCAATTTGGGTCATAGGATACAAAAAAGATGCTGAGACCCTAGAAAGAGTGCAGAGAAGAGAAACAAAGATGATATGAGATCTGGTGGCTAAACCACATGATGAATTGTTAAGGGAACTAGGTATGTCTAGCGTAACAAAGAGAAGGATTAAGGGTGATATGATAGGTGTCTTACGGTACATGAGGGGTGTCTCAGAGAAGAGGAGGTCAACTTATTCTCCAAAGCACCTGGGTATGTATGTCTATAGACAGAATTATTTAACATTTAGTATGGCTTTCTGATCTGTCATTATGAAAGCAGAGTCTACATAAGATTACTTTCTATTTTCTCAGACACTGAAAAATGCACCAGGTGCCCAGATGATCACTATCCAACTAAGAACCGACTCCAATGTATCCCCAAAAGAATATCCTTCCTGTCCTATGAAGAACATCTGAGTATTATCCTTGTCTCCTTTGCCTTATTCTTGTTCCTAACCACAGGCTTCATTTTTATCATATTTATTAAATACATAGAAACTCCCATTGTCAAAGCCAACAACCGGGACCTCTCCTATATCATCCTTATATCCCTTCTGCTATGCTGCTTGTCCTCCTTTCTCTTCATTGGACGACCAAGGAAAGCCACCTGCCTTCTCCGACAAACAGTGTTTAGCACTGTCTTCTCAGTAGCCGTGTCTTCTGTGTTGGCCAAAACAATCACAGTAGTGCTGGCATTCCTAGCCTCAAAACCAGGGAATAAGGTGAGAAGATGGTTAAGGAAGAGCTTGGGCAACTCCATCATCCTTTCTTGTTCTGCTGTTCAAGTTCTCATCTGTGCCATGTGGTTGGGAATTTCTCCCCCATTTCCTGACTCTGACCTGCACTCCCAACCTGGAGAGATTATCCTTCAATGCAATGAAGGCTCTGTCACCATGTTTTATGTTGTCCTTGGCTACATGGGATTCCTAGCTGCCATATGCTTCATTGTGGCTTTCCTGGCCAGGAACCTACCTGGGGCCTTCAATGAAGCCAAACTGATCACCTTCAGCATGCTGGTCTTCTGCAGTGTCTGGGTTTCCTTCCTGCCCACCTACCTGAGCACAAAAGGCAAATACATGGTGGCTGTGCAAGTCTTCTCTATCTTGGCCTCTAGTACTGGCCTTCTGGGTTGCATCTTCTTCCCCAAGTGCTACATTATCATCTTGAGACCAGATCTAAATACTAAGGAACATCTAATGATAAAAGCAGGGAGCTAATCATGAAATTGTTTCTTAGGTTCATAACATTTTTGCAATTATTAGTAGGTTTGTATGCTTATTTTGAATCTGACAATTAAGATTATTTAAAACTTAAGGAAATAAAAAAATGGATATAGGAATAATGAAATTTAGAGTTCCATGAGTGTTGCTGAGTCATCATCGTCCATCTGGACATGTCTCAACAAGAATGACCTGCTGATGATATTGACAAAAAAAATGGAAGTACTAATACAAAAAAATGAAAAATTAGAACAAGCAAACCAAAACCTTGATGGATGGTGGTGGTTTCAGAAATGGTGAAAGCAGAACACTATTTAAGATTTCAAAACATTTCTGAAGACAGAGAAGAAAATATAGCAGTGGTGATTATTGATCTCCTGGCATAGGCTTTGAAAGCAGACCGAGCAGAGATGCAAATGGAGATAGATAAAATATTTTGAATGAACTCAAATTGTGCAAGGGAATATAAACTACCCAGAGAGGTTCATGTAAGATTCATAAAGAAAAAAAAACAATGGAATGGAATAGAATAGAATAGAATAGAATAGAATAGAATAGAATAGAATAGAATAGAATAGAATAGAATAGAATAGTATAGAATAGAATAGAATAGAATAGAATAGAATAGAATAGAATAGAATAGAATAGAATAGAATAGAATAGAATAGAATAGAATAGAATAGAATAGAATAGAATAGAATAGACCCCCCATTCTACTAAGTTTCTTGGGACCTGGCTCCTTTCCAGGCATTAGGATGAGAATGTAGTGGATTGTCTTAGTGAAGGGTGGTTGTAGTGTCTGGTATTTGTTTTATTTTCTTTTTGATGCTTTTATTGTTGTATATATTGGAGGGGGGGAGTTAAGGCTTTGCTATGGATGAAAGAACCTCCCCTAACCAGGTGTCTCCTGAGCAACAGTGATGCCACTAGTTAAGCCTTTCAACCCAGAACTGCCTTGGCACTTCTTACTTGAAAGAGTAGCAATTGTTGGTAGTGCTCCTCGTCCTTAGCTCACAGGTTTGCCAAAATTTGGATAAGCAATCCTTCAAGAAAGATACATATGGTTCATGTCCTGGGCAATGGAATGATGTAAGCTTTATAGATATCTTCAAGGATGGTTTGAGAGATCTCAACCTTATCTCTTATATGGTTGTTTGTGAAATGCTATTTTCATATCCCCAAGGTTTGGGTTGTATGAAGAGAAGGGTTAGTAAGGACAAGGATGTGTTGCAACTTCAAGAGGCCTAACTGATGTTGGTGCTCCTTCTCTTTCTATTGATGTACTCATTCTCAACAATATCCTTTCATTTAAGCTCCAGATTAATTTCTATCCACTTTGTGGCTTTCTTTCTCTTTGCCAACAGTTCTAACTTCTCTGGACTGAGATACTAAACAGGCTTGAAGAGAGGAATCTCCTGTAGCATGTTGTTGTTGTTGTTGTTAGTTGCGAAGTCGTGTCCGACCCATCGCAACCCTATGGACAATGTTCCTCCAGGCCTTCCTGTCCTCTACCATCTTCTGGAGTCCATTTAAGCTCACACCTACTGCTTCAGTGACTCCATCCAGCCACCTCATTCTCTGTCGTCCCTTCTTTTATTGCCCTCCATCTTTCCCAGCATTAGGCTCTTCTCCAGTGAGTCCTTCCTTCTCATTAGGTGGCCAAAGTATCTGAGTTTCAACTTCAGGATCTGGCCTTCTAAAGAGCAGTCAGGGTTGATCTCCTCTAGGACTGACCGGTTTGATCGCCTTGCAGTCCAAGGGACTCGCAGGAGTCTTCTCCAGCACCATAGTTCAAAGGCCTCAATTCTTTGGCACTCAGCCTTTCTTATGGTCCAACTTTCACTGCCATACATTGCAACTGGGAAGACCATAGCCTTGAATATACGCACTTTTGTTGAAAGGGTGATGTCTCTGCTTTTTAGTGTGCTGTCTAGATTTGCCATGGCTTTCCTCCCAAGGAGCAAGCGTCTTTTAATTTCTTGGCTACAATCCCCACCTGCAGTGATCTTGGAGCCCAGGAAAATAAAATCTGTCACTACCTCCATTTCTTCCCCATCTATTTGACAGGAATTGAGAGGGCCAGATGCCATGATCTTGGTTTTCTTAATGTTTAGTTGTAGCATACATTTTTCTAATCTGTGCTTTTTTACAGGTTTGGCATATTGATACTCAGCTAGCTGATTACTCTCACACTTTCTAGCCTATCAGCTGTCCCTAGTTTCTACGAAAAAGAAATGTAAATACCTGTGGTTGGTGTATGACCTTTATTGAGTGATGGGGGAAAATATTTTCTTTTTAAATGAGGGAAACATCCTTGATTCTCTCTTGTTCTATATTTAACATTTGCCACCTTGTAATCATGGAAAAGGCACCCTCAGGACCAAATCTGCTTTTCCTCTAAGATCCTTCAGTTCTGAGGTTACCTACCTGTGGGGGAACAGCTATTGGCCTTTTATGAGCTGTGATGGTGCAGTGGTTAGAATGCAATACTGCAGGCTGCTTCTGCCGACAGTCAGCTCTCTGCAGTTTGGCAGTTTGATTCTCACCAGCTCAAGGTTGACTCAGCCTTCCATCCTTTCAAGGTCGGTAAAATGAGGATCCAGATTCTTGGGGGCAATATGCTCACATTTTTAAATCACTTACAGAGGGCTGTAAAGCACTGTGAAGCAGTATATAAGTTTAAGTGCAATTGCTATTAGGCCTCCTCACTGCCACCTCTGTCTCTTTATTACCAACTAATTTTTATTTTCCCCACCAACCTTCTACAGAACCAGAAGTGGACTGAAGACTTGATTATTGCCTCTGGGTCCTGTGTTTGAGTCCACAATTCTGCTTTCCACTATGCATATTTCTGATCAACTGGTAATCAGTTTGAAGTCTCAGAATGGTTTATAATTGTACATTAGGTCCTTTACCAAATTTCACTTTCAGAAGGTAAGAAAAGCTCTGTTGGGCCAGACCAGGACCCACTTCAAATTTATATCCACAGTGATGATACAGAAGCATTTGCTGTGTTCACAACCAGAAAATAGAGACATATTGCTTTGCCCAACATGGAACAGGTGTTTTCATACAATTTCACTTTCTTCCATCACACTACACAGTATGGAAGACTCAGCCATCTCCTGATCTAGGAATCCTCACTTTAATTATGTGTTTGTCAGGTGATCGTCCACTCTGAAAACATATTTTTTAAATTTCAGACATTGAAGCTGTAAATACAGTGTGAGTTTGGTGTTGGACTGAATCTGATGAAATCGAATCAACTGTATGGAAGTCATTTATTTATTTATTTATTTATTTATTTATTTATTTATTTATTTATTTATTTATTTATTTATTTATTTATTTATTTATTTATTTAATTTCTATACTGCCCTTCTCCCAAAGGACTCAGGGCGGTGTACAGGGCAATAAAATGCAATAAAAAATACAATATACAAAAGTTAAGATAAGAATTAAATAGAGTATCCCAATTGCAGTGAAAACTAATTAAAATTACAATTAAAATACCCCAAACCCATCAGACCAGGCCGGATTGTTCAAATAGGTGAGTTTTCAGGTCACGGCGGAAGGAGCAAAGGTCAGGAGCCATCTGGAGCTCAACCGGTAAATGATTCCAAAGGTCTGGCGCACCCACAGAGAACGCCCTCCCCCTGGGGGCCGCCAGCCGACACTCTCTGACTGACGGCACCCTGAGGAGGCTCTCTCTGTGGGAGCGCACTGGACGAAGGGAAGTTGATGCCGGCAGCAGGTGTTCCCGTAAGTAATCCGGACCCATGCCATTTAGGGCTTTATAGGTCATCACCAGCACCTTGAATCTCACCTGGAGGGCAACCGGAAGCCAATGAAGCTCGCGGAGTAGAGGTGTAACATGGGAGTATCGGGAGACCCCCAACACAACTTGCGCGGCTGCATTCTGCACCAGTTGAAGCCTCCGAGTGGTCCTCAAGGGCAGCCCCATGTACAGAGCATTGCAGTAGTCTAAACGAGAGGTCACAAGCGCATGAGTGACTGTACGCAAGGCATCCTGGTCCAGATAGGGTCGCAACTGGCGCACCAGGCGAACCTGGGCAAAGGTCCCCCTAGTCACCGCTCCTATATGATCTTCCAGGAAGAGCTGTGAATCCAGGAGGACACACAAGTTGCGAGCCCTATCTACGGGGGTAATACCTCACCCCCCATGGTTAAAGATGGAATAACCTGAATTTCCCGAGATGCCGGCACGTACAACCACTCAGTCAAGTCGGGATTGAGTCATGTTGGTCTGAGTGCTGAATAAGCTTTGGAATTAGGATTCAGCTTACTCTGGTTATCTATGGTGTCCCCTGAACAGGCAGGTCTATGGACTATAAAGTTATAAGCAGCCCAGACCAGGCCAGAGCTAACCATTCCTCTCTTTCACACAACTGGTATAGTGCAATAGGCCTTTTTTTCCTAGGAAGAATGTCCAACTCTTTCACTTCATATGAAATCATAATGACTGGTCTGATGGGAGATAATGCTAAGTCAGAAAACAAAAACATCAAAACACATGACTGATAAAAAAGAGAGACTTTTTTGATATCTGAAATAATGAAGCATCATTTGAAAGGATATGCTTCTTACATTTGATCTTTGGCTTGCAAGAGGGCAGTTCATCTGAAAACCCAAAGATGCTTTTTCAAGAGGCAACTGAACGTTCTTGTTTTTCTTTTAAGACATTTTGCTTCTCACCCAAGAAGCTTCTTCAGCTCTGACTAGATGGTCAGCAGTGGTCCTTTCTGTCCAAAATGTGGACTTTGCCGTCTTCGAAAGAGTAGCCTTTGTCTTTTAAATACAGATTGACTGCTGAATCTTTTCCTGATGGGTTTGTTCTCCTATGTTGTGCCATGCATTTATGAAGTGGTTGTTTTGTTTCCCCAATGTACAGATCTGCACATGTCTCATTGCACTGTACTGCATATACCACATTGCTCCTATGGCACAATATAGGAGAACAATCCCATCAGGACAAGTTTCTGCAGTCCATCAGCATTTAAAAGACAAAGGCCACTCTTTCAAAGACAGCAAAGTCCACATTTTGGACAGAGAGGACTACTGGTTTGAAAGAGGGGTCAAAGAGGCCATCTAGGTCAAAACTGAACAGCCTTCGCTCAACAGAGGGGGGGAATATGACATCATCTATCTTCAGTCTGTTCAGTCCTTTCATCGGCTCCAAGAAAGCCCCACACCCATTTGCACTACTCAGCTGACCCTGATGACACATAAACCTCCAGGCGGCCTCAATGACTCAGTCGAAAAGAATGCAAGTGACCAGCAGTCTCCAAGGAGTATACATCTTTCCATTCCCCATCATCCAGTCAGAGCTGAAGAAGCTTTTTGGATGAAGAGCAAAACATCTTCAAAGAAAAATAAGAAAGTCCAGTTGCCTTGTGAAAAAGCAACTTTGGGATAACTATGACCGGAATGACTGAGAATCTCCATAGATATTCATCTGAAAACCCTTTCATTGCCACTGTTTGTCTTCATTGTTAGCTACATTAAATATGTTTGGGAAAAGAGAAGGCTCCAGCTTTAAATAATAATAAATGTGGGTCTGTGTTTTCATGCCAGTTTGTGTCACATAATTGTAGTTTTTCAACAGAAATGACCTTGCTTTGGATATCCAGGTGGGCTTTTGAAATATTGCCTTCTGACACAGGGCTCATACACATGTCCCATATTCTGCAGCAAAAGACTGAGTGAGGGACACATTTTCATGATCTCACCTCCACCTTAATTTTAAACACTAGGCAGTCACTTTTAGTCTTATTTCACCAGCATGACAACCATGTGAATTGTGGAAATAAATATACAATATATATATGAAATTTCTTTCTTCATTGTAGTTTTGTTATATTTTAATAATGACTGGGAACGACTTGCCTCCAGAAGTTGTGGATGCTCCAACACTGGAGGTTTTTAAGAAGAGATTGGACAACAATTTGTCTGAAATGGTATAAGATTTCCTGCCTGAGTGGGGGGTTGGACTAGAAGACCTCCAAGGTTCCATCCAACTTTGTTATTCTGTTAAAAAAATAATAAATCTTTTATAAATTTATTTTAAAATGATGGCTATATGAAGAATGGAGAATGCATCTTAAAACAGCCACGAGGAGGAACCCATTGGTTGCTTAAATTTAATACTTCAATCTTTTATTAATTACACCCCTCCAGAGGTTATTAAGTGCAAAACTCCTTTTTTGGAAAGTGATTTGTCAGAATCAAAAGTGAGGAACTAAATGAAGAAACTGCAAGTCCTTACAGTGATTTGGGACTAATTAGAAATTTCAAACTCATCTAAGTGAAGACCACAGACTGCTTGACTAATGTATCTGTTGACCTCCATTTTCCATGATGGTGAGTCCTAATATATTTTCTTTGCCTTTCCTTATTTGTCTGTTTAGTCTCTACCACAGTCCAAATGTGTGGAAAATTGTCGTCCTGGATTTGTCAAGCGAGCTCAGGAAGGAGAGTCAGTTTGCTGCTATGACTGCATTCCTTGTCCGGAGGAGACCATCTCTACTCAGGAAGGTGGGTGACACTGGTGGAAAGAAGACTGGATTCATTCAGAGCATGTTGATGAAGATGTGTGTTAAAGATACATCTAAGCTTGAATGTTTTGTTGTTTTTATTTCCAACAATTTCTTCCATAATGGGAGAAAAAGAAAAAAGATATTGAAGGATGAGATAGGAAAAGATAGAAGGACATGATGGATTTACTTCTGCCATAAGCAAACTCTCTTCAACTTATCAGTTTGGAACTGTCCTCCCATGTTTACCTTTATCTTCACTAAGAACATCTGACTTCTTTGAAAATTGAGTAATGGTTTCATGTTATGTATTAAGTACTAATGTTAAGTACCTCCAACTGTTCTGGAGGGAAACTTCGAGTAGTCAAGTTTGGGCGGAAGCAAGCTAATGTTGTGATTGGCTGATGCCCTAGAGGTGGAAAGTATAAATTGCAGGCATTTGCTGGGTTTTTTTTTAATTGAAAAGTTTTTCAATACATTTTATCTTTAACAACCCCTCCCCCCACCCCCTACCCACCCCCTCCCGACCCTCCCCCCCTCCCCTTCCCCCCTCCCCGTCCCCGACTTCCCAGAGCTAAATACAAGGTATAAAAGTAAAAACAATCATAAACAGCCATATGCTAACAACAATAAGCTATTAAGTCTATCGCGCTCTAGCTCATATAAAATGACTACAAGCAATACTAATATCACATCAATACTTATGCATTTGCTGGGTTTTTTGACAGTTCTGTCCAGACTTAATAAACACCATTGTACCATGCCAGTCTGGTCATTGCCTATGAAACTCACCACACAATAGTGGCAACAAAGCTGGGATTCTGCAGGAAGAGAGCTGATGTGAGCTAAGAGGCTGAAGTCACTGGGTGTCAGACCAGGCACAGAGCCCTGGTGGGACCACATCCCCGCCCTGCCTGCCAGTAAGACACACTGGAGGCACAGATATCCTGAGAGATCCATCCCCAGGATCAAAAGGCAACACATCTCCTACCACAGCAGTAAAGGCAGTAACCAGGACCTCACAGAACTTCCAGAATGGCTGAACTTGGAAGGCTCAATAAGTTTGACATCACCCATCCGGAGCAGTGGAGCTCCTATGTTTCCCAGGTAGACAACTATCTACGGGTGAACCAGGTCAGAGATGATGGCCTGAAGGCGGTGACCCTACTCTGTGCAAGCAATGTTTGACAATGCAGAAAACCTGGTAGCACTGGCCAGCATTGAGTCAGTGACATACGCAGACCTCAAGAGAAGGTTGAAAGAACACTTTGAGCTGAAACTCTCCATAATCGCTTGGCACCATGCTTTCAAGCAACGAGAGCAGAGGTCTGGAGAATTGGCAGCTGAGTTCATTGCTGCACTTCGACAAGCTTCACGCCACTGCAAATTTCCAGATTTGGAATACTGCCTCAGAGGGAGACTCATTTGCAGCTTGCTGAATAGAGAGCTACAGCAGAACCTATTCGCCATGGAAAAACTGACTTTCTAAGATGCTTTGAAGGAAGTCATGGTAGATGAGGCTGCCGGAGGAGCAATGAAGATTCTCCAGCCACCAAAAGCACACACCAGCCCCGCGGCGATCCACCTTGAAATTCAATAGGTCCTCACCCTCCCAACATTCTGGACACTTGATTCCTCTCCCAGTCAAGGCAAAATCAGTGTAGGAAGATAATGTGGTGTGTATTTCTCTTAGGTTTTATTTTGTTATATATTTAATGGAAAGCTATGGCTTTCCATTTTCTCAGTATCATTCAAGGTCTTTCTTGAAAGCTAAAAAGAGATATAAAAGAAACATTTCTTTCTGTTTCCTTAGATACTGAAAAATACACCAAGTGCCCAGATGATCAATATCCAAATGAGAACCGTGTTGAATGTATCCCCAAGAGAATGTCCTTCCTGTCCTATGAAGAACATCTGAGCCTCATCCTCATCTCCTTTGCCCTACTCTTGTCCCTAACTACAGGCCTTGTTTTAATCATATTCATTCAATACCTTGAAACTCCCATTGTCAAAGCCAACAACCAGGACCTCTCCTACACCCTCTTGGTCTCCCTTCTGCTTTGTGTTTTGTCCTCCTTTCTCTTCATTGGACGACCAAGGAAAGCCACCTGTCTTCTCCGACGAACAATGTTCAGCATTCTCTTCTCAATAGCTGTTTCTTCTGTGTTGGCCAAAACAATCACAGTGGTGCTGGTGTTCCTAGCCTCAAAACCAGGGAACAGGATGAAAAGATTGTTGAGGAAGAGCTTGGCCAACTCCATCATCTTTTCTGGTTCTGCTGGCCAATTTGTCATCTGTGCCATCTGGCTGGGAAGGCATGGGAATTTCTCCTCCATTCCCTGACTTGGACCTTCACTCCCAGCCTGGAGAAATCATCCTTCAATGCAATGAAGGCTCTGTCACCATGTTTTATGTTGTCCTTGGGTACATGTGCTTCTTAGCTACCATTTGCTTCACTGTAGCTTTCCTGGCCAGAAACCTGCCTGGGGCCTTCAATGAAGCCAAACTGATCACCTTCAGCATGCTGGTTTTCTTTAGTGTCTGGATTTCTTTTCTGCCCACCTACCTGAGCACCAAAAGGAAATACATGGTGGCCGTGCAGATCTTCTCTATCTTGGCTGCCAGTTCTGGTCTACTGGGTTGCATCTTCTTCCCTAAATGTTACATTATTATCCTGAGACCAGATCTAAACACTAAGGAACATCTAATGATAAAAGTAGGGAACTGATAGTCAAATTGTTTCTTAGACTCATAACATTTTTTTCCATTGTAGTTAATATTGGGCTTGTTTCTTGTTTTCTTTCTTTGCATCAGATTGCAAAGCTTATTTAAAAGTAAAGGAAATACAATAAAGAAGTTAAATTGTACAGATTTTATAAATAGTAGACCTTGTTTGATGAGACGTTATTAACCTCTGATTGGAAATCAATTTTAAAAAAATGTATAACTTTTTATTGAATTTGAAAATGGAAAATGAACAGGTAAAAAACAATGATAACATGGGCATAGAATTTTGGATATAATATAGATTTAGAGAAATTGCAAAACCTGTGGGAAAGAAATGATAAATTGACAATGTCAACCTCTTACAAAGAAAACCTATTTAAAATGTTTATAGATGGCACTTGCCACCAGCAAAATTAGCAAAAATGTTTTAAAATATGTCAGATAGATGTTGGAAATATAAACACAAATAATAATAATAATAAGTTGGAAGGGACCTTGGAGGTCATCTAGTCCAACCCCCTGCTAAGGCAGGAAACCCTATACCATTTCAGACAAATGGCTGTCCAGTCTCTTCTTAAAAACTTCCATCTATCCCCTCATCCAAATCATTGATGAAGATGTTGAAGAGCACTGGGCCCAGAACAGAGCCCTGGGGCACCCCACTACACACTTCCTTCCATGTAGATGCAGTTCCATTGAGGACCACACGCTGAGTACGGCCTGTCAGCCAGCTATGAATCCATCTGGTGGTGATGCTATCTAACCCACATTTTTCTATCTTATCAAGTAGTAGGTTGTGATCTACTTTATCAAATGCCTTACAGAAATCCAAGTAAATTAAATCTACAGCATTCCTCTGGTCCACTAGTTTTGTCACTTGGTCAAAGAATGCAATAAGGTTTGTCTGGCATGATCTGTTTTTGACAAACCCATGTTGGCTTTTAGTGATAACTTTGTTCGCATCAAGGTGTTCGCTGATTTGTTGTTTGATTATCTTTTCCAGAATCTTCCCAGGTATTGAGGTCAGGCTGATAGGTCTGTAGTTTCCTGGATCTATTTTTTTCCCTTTTATGAATATGGGAACTACATCAGCTCTCTTCCAGTCCTCTGGTAGTTCCCCAGTGCTCCAGGGACTTATTTTCATGTATGGTGGACATGTGTTAAAAGCAAATAAATATTGGACAAAAATACATACTTGGCTAGAAAAGATGTTGGGAAAACATGTACATTTTAAACCTGAACTTTTTTATTAGGTATAATGCCAGAAAAGATTGATAAAGTATATACTTGATTTTACATGTGATAATAGTGGCAAGAATCATATTCACACCCTATTGGAAAAATGAAGAAATACCACCAGAGGAAGAAATAATTAAAAAAATACTAGATTGTGTGAAAATGGACAGACTTACTCTGAGGTTGAAAGAAAAAGAAGAAACAGAATACTATCAAACTTGGGGCTCATTTTATCAATGGCTGGAGAAAAGAATAAGGGATTAGGAATTAAACCTGTATGGGTGAATGATAAACTCAGACAACACATTTGTTGAAGAAGTACTATTGAATTGTATGAAAAAACCAATAAAACTTTTTTAAAAAAAAAAATAAAAGTAAAGGAAATAAAAATATGATTTGTGTAAGACTATTGAAATAAAAATCAGAAATAATCAAATGGTAAATAAATAAATTAATAATTAAATTGTCACATAGCTAGGAAAGACAAAATTCCCCAAAGAGATGGAGAAGTAGTCTGTTGCCTGGGGTGGGATGAATATGATATGGAATTCTGTGAACATGCTCTCTTTCTTTCTTTGACTTATTTTTTAAAAGTAAGTAAGGGTAGTAGAGCTGGGTTTCAAGAACCTGCAAATTACTCCCAGTTGTAACACTCTGGATGACATTCCCCAGTTATCTCTGCAATTGTTAGGTGAAATCATGAACCTCATGAGACCTCAGAATTCCATGACTAGTAGGACTGACCTTTCTACAAAAGAGCACTTGGAAGACTCAACACCTTTTGTGAAAACTTGATCCAGGAAAGAAGAAAACAGCTGAGACCACATTCATCTCTTATCCAAATAAGGCGACCAAAAATGGACACCATGTAAGTCCAAGTGTGGTCTTACCAAGGCATTATAAATTGGTAGGAACACTTCATGTGGACTTATGGATATTTTTATCTGATACTATAGTTAATAGTATCAAAAGCCAGAGAGAGGTCAAGTAGGGGAAGGATAGATGCATAACTTCCATCCCACCACTCACCCTAGGGGAGTAACAAAAAGAAAAGCATGAGGGTGACCTTGCCAAGTGGTCTCTGTTAATGATGAAATGCAGAAAAGAGAAGATACCATCTATCAGGATATCAGAACCTTTTCACCTGAGGTTGAACTCTTATCTTCCAAATATTCATTTCCTATCATGTCCCAGTAGGAAGGGCCAGAACCATTGCAGAATTGTGCCCTCAGGGCTATACCTGTGATTTTGTTCTAACATGCTGCTCTCCACCTGCCCCTCTGCACATGGAGTCCTGGAAGAAATTCAAGGTCTCCAGAGAAGTTGCTTCTACCTGTAATTATTACCATCCTGTACTTTGAGACCTTGTCTGATACTTCTCCAGTGAGTGACTGCCTTTGATGTAAACTCAGACTGAAGCAACATGGAAGTGATCTTGCATCAGAAAAGGATAAAAGCTCAGTGTTTTGCACAAGATTTATGACAAATTGGAGGTGGACACTTGAATGGACTTTTCTCTTCTCCTGTGAAGCTCAATTTATCTCTCTCTGAATCAAGAAAGCCACAGGCATCTCCACCTTGTGAGAGTGCTTTGAATTTTCTAACTTCTTGAGGTTTAGAAACAGAGAAGTGGCTGATTCAGGCCAAGGAGTGATGGATGTCCTGCTTCTGCTTCTTATGCTGCTGCTTGTTCACACCCACAGAAACTGTGGAAGGCTGAGACCCAAATGTCCCCTGACTTTGAAGAAGCGGGACAGAAGGAATCCATGGAACTATTATGGGCCAGGAGACTACATCATTAGTGTGATTGAAACAGTAGCAAAACCTTCTCATGAGCCATTACAGTTCAATGGGGCTCATTATATTTCTTCTCCTCCGTAAGTCATTCAGTGTGATTGGGTTGCTTTCCCTCCATTTGCATTTCTAATACTCTTCTTCCTATCTTTTTATTTCATTTATTCCTAAATTGTTGGATATATATAAGATTCTGGATCATTTTGATTTATAGGGATCTCCTCCTTTTACCGTAACTTCTATGAAACTCAAATGTAGGGATGGGGCAGAAGAAAATTGAAAAAAACCCAAGAAATTAATGATAATGATGATGATGATGATGATGATGATAACAACAATAACAACAATAACAACAATAACAACAATAACAACAACAACAACAATAATAATAATAATAATAATAATAATAATAATAATAATAATAATAATAATAATAATAATAATAATAATAATAATAATAATAATAAAGTTGGAAGGGACTTTGGAGGCCTTCTAGCCCAACCCCCTGCTCAGGCAGGAAACCTTATACCATTTCAGACAAATGGCTATCCAGTCTCTTTTTAATAATCTCCAGTGTTGGAGCATTCACCACTTCTGGAGGCAGGTTGTTCCCCTGGTTAATTGTTTTAACTGTCAGGAAATTTCTCCTTAGTTCTAGGTTGCTTCTCTCTTTAGTTAGTTTCCATCCATTGCTTCTTCTCCTGCTTTCAGGTGCTTTGGAGAATAGCTTGACTCCCTCTTCTTTGTGGCAGCCCCTGAGATATTGGAAGACTGCTATCATGTCACCCCTAGTCCTTCTCTTCATTAAACTAGACATACCCAATTCCAGCAATCGTCCTTTATATGTCTTAGCCTCCAGTCCCCCAATCATCTTTGTTCCTCTTCTGTGTACTCCTAGAGTCTAAAATGGAGAGACAGAAGTCCAGAGGATCTTCTCCTCTTCTAGTACTGACTTCACTCCTTGAATGTTTTTTATTCCACATACTTATTGAAAGAGGACTAGTTGCCCCTGCCATCCCATATTAATGTCTGCTCCTTATAGGAATAAGGATGACTTGGTTTTTTAATTGCTTTGGTGACTCATTCATCCATGATCTTGCTTTTATGGTTGCTCTACATTAATGATTAAATAATGTTGAATCCTGCTTACTGGGCAGACGAAAATTAGCACTACTAGAAATAATTGTTTATTTGTGGGTTTTTTTACTTTGGTGGAAGAATATCCTCATCACATCTTCTCAAAACAGAGAAAAAATAGTAATGTGTGACTGTCATTTAACTAAGCTTTTGGATCAATATTGGCTTAAGACTCAATAGGGAGATAAATAAGAATAAATAAAAATATTTTGTTCTTGCTGTTTATGGTGATGATAACATGAAAACTTTTGTACAGTACTAGAAATACGAATCTGGCAAAAATGCTACCCTTCGTTTTCGCCATTCAATTGGTCAACAAGAATACCCAGTTCCTGCATAATCTCACACTTGGTTACGATGTCCATGACAACTATTTTAACACCTTTCGCACTGCTGATGCTTTGCTGGACATGCTCTCTACTGGAGAAGCCAATGTTCCCAACTACAGCTGTGGAAGGAAGGACAATCTTCTGGCTATTATTGATGGAGCGCTCAGGGAAATCTCTATGCAGTTATCAACATTAGTAGGCACCTACAAAGTTCCACAGGTTTGTGTTTGTGTAAAATGTACCGTACCTAGTAAAATGAATGGGGTGATGGTTGGTGAGCAACAGAGCTAAGCATACCTTCTTCATGGAATTCAAAGCTGTTCTCCCCTTGGACATTGCAAACATGGCTAAGGATTGAGATCCACAGTGGAGAGGGGAAAAAAATCAAAGTAGCCATATTCTGCCATGACACTATATCCATTTCCACTTCGGAAGGTGAGAAGAGTCTCTATTTCCAACCAAAGGGTCTTCTGTACAAAAGGAAGATGTAGTAGTGATGGGAAACTAATGATATTGATAGTTTCAGTGATGAACAAACCCTATATTCATAAAAGAACCCCAATGGATTATCCTATCCATTGTTGATAAAACACACATTTATATTATGGACTCTTTGTTACTATTAGCATCAATTGATTATTTTATTAAAATATTGCAAGCATATTAGAATAGAATAGAGAATAGAATAGAGCTGGAAGGGACCTTGGAGGTCTTCTAGTCCAGCCCCCTGCTCAAACAGGAGAATCTATACCAGGGCTTTTCAACCTTTTCACCCATTGTAACACTTTTAGGATATGGCAACATCCAAGTACCACCAGTCACCTAACAAGGTGTCAAAAACTTGATGACCAAAAAAAAGGAAAAAAGTGAGGAAATGCAGGTAGTCCTCGACTTACAACAGTTTGCTTAGTGACTGTTTGAAGTTACAATGCCACTGAAAAAGGTCCCCCCCCAAGCCACAGCCAAGCAAGACACCTGCCTGCCCGCCGGCGGTGCTCTTCCTCCTGTCTGAGGTGTGAGCATTTCTGTTGAGGATTGGCAGCAGGGGGTGGGGGTGGGGGGTGTTTGGTTTTTATTCCCCTCCACCTCTGCTGGATGGTTGCAGCAGGTTTTGGTCACCACATGACCCTGGGACACTGTGACCATCATAAATGTGAATCAGTTGCCAAGCATCTGAATGTAAATCACAAGACCCTGGAGATGCTGCAACATTCCAGCTGATCGGTGCTTCTTCTGGGCTTAGGAGTCATGCCAGGTTCAGTGCAAAGCTCCAGCTGGATCCTGGCGCTGATCCTGGCACTTCCGCTGAACCCTGACAGCCCTGCAGCTCCAGCCATCTCTCGCTCAGGCTTGTGCGGTGCTGCCACCGGTTCAGCTCATTCCCCTCCCCTGCTACCCCTTTTCTAGGATGGTCGCGTACCACCTGCCAGGTGCCAATGTACCACAGATACCACTGGTTGAAAAGCCCGGATCTATACTGTCCCAGACAGGTGAACGTCTAGTCTCTTCTTACAAATCTCCAGCAATGGAGCGCCCACAATTTTGTGGGGTAAGCTGTTCCACTGGTTGATTGTCCTCATTGTCAGGAAGTTTCTCCTTAATTCCAGGTTGCTTCTCTCCTTGATCAGTTTCCAAACATTGTTTCTCGTCCTTCCCTCTGGTGCTTTGGTGAACAACCTGACCCCCTCTTCTTTGTGGCAGCCCCTCAGATACTGGAACACTGCTATCATGACTCCCCTATTTCTTCTTTTCTTTAGACTACCCAAACACAAGTCCCATAGCCGTTCTTCATATGTTTTAGTCTCCAGGCCTCTGATAATCTTAGTTGTTCTTCTCTGATTTTTTTCCATTTTGTGGTATGGTGACCAAAATTGGCTGCAGTATTCCAGATGTGGTCTTACTAGGGTTTTTATAAAGCGGTACCACATGACCACGGAGACGTCCTCGGACAAGCGCTTGCTCTTCAGCTTTGAAACGGAGATGAGCACCGGCCCCTAGAGTCAGAAACGACTAGCACGCATGTGCGGGGGAACCTTTATCTTTAATAATACTTCACATGATCTTATTCAACCTAGGATTATATAAGATTTTTTGGCAGCTGTTGCACACAAGTGATTGTCCACTAGGACTCCAAGGTCTCTCTCACAGTTACTGTTTTTAAGCCAGGTCTTGCCCAGTCTGTATTTGTGCCTTTGGTTTTTCCTACCTAAGTGTAAGACTTTGCTTTTCTCCACATTGAAATTCATTTTGTTGGATAGGGCCCATTGTTCGAGTTCGCCAAGATCTTTTTGGATTCTGAGTTTGTCTTCCGTGGTCATGTGGCTGGCATGACTAGATGCCAGAGGCGCACGGAACACTGTTACCTTCCCACCGTAGTGGTCCCTATTTTTCTACTTGCATTTTTACCTGCTTTTGAACTGCTAGGTTGGCAGAAGCTGGGATGAGTAACAGGCGCTCACTCTGTTACATGGCACTCGGGATTCGACCCACTAAACTGCCGACCATCTGATCGACAAGCTCAGCATCCTAACCCACTGAGCCACCGCGTCCCTTTTTGTTTTTGTTGTTGTTATGGAAAGGGTCAATATAAAGATTGATTCACAAAGAATATTGGGAATATTGAAGCAGAGAAAAATCTAGCCATCTTCAGTAAGTTTGGCACACTGATGAGCGGGGACATGACAGCACTGTTCCAATAGTTGAGGGATTCCTACAAGGATGAGGGGGGTCAAACTACTTTCCAAAGCACCAAAAGGCAAGACAAGAAACAATGGTTGGAAACTAACCAAGGAGAGAAACAACCTAAAACTAAGGAGAAATTTCCTAATAGTGAGAGCATTTAACCAATGGAATAGCTTGCCTTCAGAAGTTGTGGGTGCTCCATCACTGGAGGCTGTCAAGAAGAGACTGGACAACCATTTCTTTGAAATGATAAAGGGTCTCCTTCTTGAGCAGGGGGTTGGACCTCTGAGGTTCCTACCAAC
This sequence comes from Vipera berus, assembly GCF_964194415.1. NCBI lineage: Eukaryota > Metazoa > Chordata > Lepidosauria > Squamata > Viperidae > Vipera > Vipera berus. The sequence goes on along the minus strand of NC_138203.1, from coordinate 286,974,062 downwards.
TTTGTTATTCTATTCTGTTCTGTTCTGTTCTGTTCTGTTCTAAAATTATGACTTGCTACAAACATAATTTCAAATTGCCAAGTATTTCAATACAGAAACAACTAAAAATATTTGGGAAATATTTAATTGAGTAATTGGACATTATGGTTAAATAATGTTAAATAAGATTTATTCAAATCCCTTACAATGAACATATTTGTATTTGTAGAAGTCCATAGACAGAATCAATAACACATCTATTATTTGAATGTCCACTGTATAAGAAAGAGTGAGATCAGTACCTTGGATTGCACATTAGATGAAGAACCTTTCAGGATCTTTATATAAAAACATTATATTTTATGTGCGGTCAAAATTTGAAGTTTTGTATAATATGAAACTCTATTGCAATAGAATATATCATTTGAGATCTGCATATGTGAGTCTGATTGTGATAAATTGTAAGGGTGATATGGAAATATCAATTGCACTTTTTATTCTTATTCTTTTTTACTTAATATTTCTTGTACTACATTTATATATACTCATTAATGTTCTAATCACTAATGGCTAATCAACAATAAACTATTCTACTGTATACATCAGAGCAAAGTTGGATTTACGAAAAGGAAATATTTTTGACTTGATCTGACCCCAAATATAACACTGCATTCTTCATTGCTTTTTCAGATCACTTGTAAATTTGTTTCAGAGGTTCTGAATGATAAAACTCAGTTCCCCTTTTTCTACCGGATGGCCCCCAAAGACGGAGTCCAGTACCCAGCAATTGTCCAAATTCTCCTCCATTTCAGATGGACCTTGGTTGGTCTCTTTGCTTCAGACACAGAGAAGGGAGAGAATTTCATGAGGATTTTTACTCCGGTGCTTATAAAGAATGGAATTTGTGTTGTCCTATCACAACAATTCTCAACGACTGTACAGATAGCACCCTTGAAAGATGCCATCTCTAAGTGGAGACAAGTCAATGTCTTTATTTTTTTCACAGACTATAGTAGCATGATGGATGGATTTCATGCTGTCCATTTTCTATTTGAAGGTTTGCCAGGACCCGTTGAAGGCAAAGTCTGGATCATCACACTCTTTGGAGAATTACCAATGAGAAGTCACAGAATTTATCAATATGTCCATAGTATTTGGAACTTTCAGATCCAGGAAAGAGGGTATGAGGATACTTACAAATCAGCTATCATGGTGGCCCCCTTACATATGTGTTTTCGCTGTTCTTTTTCAAAGCACATCTTTTCTGTCAAAGGCCGAAAAAGATGCACCCAGAAAGCACCACTGGAGACTAAAGACAAAAGGAACAGTTACAAATTTGGAGTTGACCAACGTGCTTACAGTGTTATTAAGACTCTGGCCTATGCTTTGAATGCAGCATATTCCTCCATATCCAGTAGGAGAAGGAAGAAGGGTGAAGAGACTTTGGGGGCTTCAAGGCTTCAGCCATGGCAGGTATGGGGTTCCAACAAGAATCCATCAAACTTAATCCAAAGAAAAAGATGGGGAACCATATTATTCTCCTTCTACTACAAGAATCCAACAGGAGTGACCAATCTCTTGAGTCACAATGCTCTCAAGAGCAGGAATTATGAGAGATATTGGAAGAGTGTTGTATCCTCCATTTTCCTATTGTGAGTTTGTGTTAGTTTGAAAAGTGCTCCCAGATGCTTTCTGATTTTCGTGTAGACAAACGTGGCTCTTCTCCTTGTTGTTTTTACTCAAGGCTAAGAGCTGCTCCTTTAATTGCCGCCTTGGCTTCATTGCCCTTCTGGAAAGGCAATCTAGTTTTTATGCAAAGTCCCTTCCAAGCTTAAGTTGGGGTCTCTCCAAACCAGAACATTCATTTCCTGAGATTCTTATGGATGTATTTGCTTTCTTTCCATTAACATAACACTGCCAACTCACATTCAGTTTGCAGGAAATCAGAAATATTTTTCTGGACGTTTGGTATTTTCTAAAAGACGTCAAAATAGCTTTGTGTACAAGATGGTATTAACCTTGCATCACAAAATTATCGTTGATGAACTCTACCTGTCTGTATTAATAAAAACGTAGACTAGATGATAGAAGAATAATTGTTATTCATAACTTCCCAATTTTATGAGGAACAATGAAAATTATTTGAATACAATTTTATCGTCAGGTTTTATCCATTTAATCATTGCACCATCCAGCCCTTAACTAGGTATCTAATCATGAGCTTATGGAGTACTTTGTCAATACTGTGCTGAAATCAAGTCACCAGCATTTCCACAATCTAGTAAGAAAGATCTCAACACCCCAATCAACAACTACAAAGCCATGATTCAGGCACCATATAAATACCATAATAAGATCCCAACACCCCAATCAACCACTAAAAAGCCATACCCCAGGAACCATATAAATACCACACAGAGAATAGCACAAAGCACAGACTCTGCTAGAGAGAAGTTCCCTGAGGATGGGTCCCACCACAAGTTCAAAAGCTCAGAAGACTAAACCTCTGGTCCTGGTGACTGACCCAGATTGGATCCTGTAATAAGAATGTTTAATTATGTGTGGGAACGATTTGGGATTTTGGGGGAAAAGATGTTTCCTAGAGAATGGTTTGATAAGAGGGGGGCACAGCTGCGTAACAGTAGAGAAAGAAATTCAGAAAGGATCTGAACTTTTCAGGCTTTAAAAAACATTGGTGGGAGATTTGTACTTCCAAACTTGCAAGATTCTTTTAATGTAGCATTACAATAAAGTAGAATTAGCTCACTTGATAGACATCAAAACACAAACTGAGCAAAGTGGTATATGCAGTACAGTGCAGTGAGCCATGTACAGATCTGTACATTGGGGAAACTAAACAACAACTTCATAAACATATAGCACAACATAGGAGAGCAAACTCATCAGGACAAAGTTCAGCAGTCCATCTGCATTTAAAAGACAAAGGCCACTCTTTCAAAGAGAGCAAATTTGACATTTTGGACAGAGAGGACCGCTGTTTTGAAAGAGGGATCAAAGAGGCCATCTATGTGAAAACTGAACAGCCCTCTCTCAATAGAGGAGGAGGGATACAACATCATCTATCTCCAGTCTATAACACAGTCCTTTCAACAGTTCCAAAAAGGCTCCACGCACATTTGCACTACTCAGGCGACCCTCCAGGGTATCACTAACAATTCGCTAAAAGAATGAAAATGGAGAGCTGTCTGCAAGGAGTATAAATCTTCCCATTCCCCACAATCCAGCCAGAGTTGGATGAGAAGTGAAACATCTTCAAAGAAAAACAAGAAAGTCCAGTTGCCCTGGGAAAAAGCCTCTTTGAGATGACCTGCTATAGAATGTTCCTTATATTTAACAACTTATATTTTGTCAATATATATCTGGTCAAGATATGATTGATAACCTTTGGAATCTTTGTTTTTTCCCTTTGAATAAAGTGGTAAAACTAGTTCCCCAAAGAAGAATATTTGCAAGTTAGACAACTTTATTAGACATATTCAGATGTGAAAAGACCAGATGGTATAAGAAATTAAGGCTTCATTTAAAATTCCTGGATTTTTCCATTCTAGCTTCATCCATTTCTGCAGAAGAATAAATTTTGCAATCTTTCTGAGATGAAAATGTACTTGGACCAAAATGGAGAGCTGATAGCAGATGTGAACATCTGGACCTTGGTGATTCTCCCAAAGAAGAATAACTTCATAAAGCTCCTGGGGAGTTTTGAAAGGCAGAAACTTTTTATTAAGCAAGAGTTTCTGTCAGAACTAAAGTTGCTGAATAAGGTGGGCAAAATATTGGTCTCTTTTCTATGTTTTCCAAAGTCTTAGGACCCATTTCAAGTGGATGAAGCCTAGTCACCAAGAAGGATGATCTTCACTGAGATTAGAATGTGAGGAGTAGAATACTTACAGTTTTCTTAGATTGCTTAGGAGGCTTGGGAGTGCAATTATAACCTTCAGAGGTTATAATATGGGACACTGTTTTAAGTTGATTCAGATATATCTAAATGAGATTTTGGGTGATTATTCTTTAGGACACAAATTATGGCCCTTTGGTGTCCCTTCTGCACTGAAGTATCTCCATAAAATTGGTAAGAGATACCATCAAGTATTAGGGATTGTAGTGCTGATAGGTCTATTGGTTTCTTGTTTTCAAATGGCAAAGAAGAAAGCAATCCTGTTGATCACCACCAGAGTTCAGGTTTGGACTAATATCCTGGGATTGGAACCAGGCTGGGTCATCCAAAGAACACACAGGGCAAATCATCTGAAGAAGACGCATAGTTTATTCAAGAACTCAAGTATAGCAATCAAGGTTTGCAGTGAACTTATAGGTTTCAGGTGGCCAACTTTTTAGAGAAAACTTTCCTTTGTTCCTCCTAGGCATAGAGCCCACTGTCTAGGAATGATTGGAAACTGTAATTAGGTGGACGGCCAAAAGGGGGCACTTGGCAGTGAGACACACTGCTGAGCTTGTAGCATTTTGCACTTATTTACCATATTAAGTGGCTTTTTACTTAATTAACACTATGGCTGGAGGTTAGAATTAAATTATAGGAAGTGATCTTTTGTTTATCCTGAAAGAATGTCTACCTGACTGGGCTACCCTCTTGTTTACGTATAAGTGATTTCCATGTCCTGAGGGATTTGTTGTGGTTTTAACTAAGTTGTTGATATTTGCCAATATGAGGGTGAAGGTTCGTTTGCCAAGCTTGTGGGTTGGTGTCTGAATGTTTTGTTACCAGGCTATGTAACATCTTCAGCAGAGTTTTGAGAATGTCAGTGTTCTTCTGTTTATTTGCCAATTTCCTAGTGGAAAAAGCACATAGCAAATTCAGCTTAAATGGTTCTTTATTTTGTGACCTCAGGTTTACTAGGGTCAGGCATCGCCAAGGCTGATGTGTGATGTGAATGGCAAGAGTGACATAGGATATGTCATGGGTGATGTGGAAGTCACTTTCTTCCCACACTGAATTCATGCCACAAGTGTAGTTCTACAACACAAAGAATATTTTCTTGGATAACAAACTTGGGCCTTATAAATATCTATTTCTGACACAAGGTACATACTCATGTCCCATCTGTTGTCACAAAAGATGCCTAATCTATACAGTGTTTAAGGGACCAGATCTCATCACCTTACTTCTGTCTCATCTCAGTACAATTCTAGAAACTAGGCAGTTGATTTTAATCTTATTTCAACAGCATGGTAGCCATATAAATTGAAAAAAATAAATATAATAACAATCAAAGAACAACTCCTTTAATGTTGACAGTGATGATTTGTAAGGTAATTGTCCTTACAGGGAGGGAATAAATGAAAAATCTGTTGCTAGTTGTATCCAGAGCCGTGTTGCCGCAGTGATTAGAATGCAGCAGTGCAGGCTATGTCACTGCTCACTCCAGGAGCTTGATTTTGCGTGGCTCAAGGCTGACTCAGTCTTCCATCCTTCTGAGGTTGGTAAAATGAGGACTTGGATTGTTGGGGACAATATGCTGAATCTGTAAATCACTTAGAGAGGGCTATAAAGCATTTCCTATTTATCAAAGGGAATCCTGTAGCCTACATAGCTAAGGTTATTTCTGAGCATCATTTTTTCTGAATGCTAAAATATTTTCATTGCGTTTGTTGTTTTTCTGCTTAGCCTCTGCCTCAGTCCAAATGTGTAGAAAACTGTCATCCTGGATTTTTCAAACAGACTCGGCAAGGAGAGCCAGTTTGCTGCTATGACTGCATGCCTTGTCCGGATGGGACCATCTCCATTCAAGAAGGTGGAAAGAGTACTAGTTTCATCCAGAGCATTTTGATCAATGTGCCTGTTAAAGGAAGCACATCTAAGCTCAATTACTTTGTTGCTGTGCATTTTCAAGTTGCCCAATTTCTTTCATTATGGGAGGAGTAAGAAAAAAATATTGAAGGATGAGGTAGGATGAGACAGACAGATGTGGTGGATTGGGCAAGGCTTCTTCTGAGGGAAGAAATCTCTCTTCTACTTGTCAATTTGGAAGTATCCTTCCATGTTTCCCTTTCTTGGGAACAACTGAATTTTTTAAAACATGAGGTATGGATTCAGGTCACTGGATCTTCCTCACCCATACCAAATTTTCCATACAGAGGCTGCTCTCTCCTTGGGGTTAGTTTGCTGGGAGAAATAGCTGGGATCCAACACTTTATTTCTGCATAGAAGTAAATTTGGTGCCTTTGGAACCGAATCCAAAGCATGTGTCTCTATTGATATTTGCTTTTATACCATGAAATCATGTATACACATACATAATTTACAAATGGTTCAGAATGCAATTTCACACATGACTGTTGAGTTCCCCAACATTCTACTGTATTACACCCCCTATTGTGTGAGCTGCACAGGCACCCAGCTTCTTTCCAAGTGCAGATAAGTTCATCTGTTAAATCTCTGCATGGCATAGGCCAGGGTACTGGTGGGAATTTCTCTCCTTGAGGTTATCTGCTCACCTCATTAGAGAAAATAAAAAAGGCATGCTCCAGATCTGTTCCCTAAAACATTGACACTTTGTAGTTCCCTGGATGTCTGCCTCTTTTTTTGCAGTCCATGTCCTGTTAAGGTCTGACAACCCCTACCCTTATAACTGTCAGGACCCACCTCAATCCACATCTTAGGAAATAAGAACTCTTGGATGCAAGTTTAGTCCAAAAGGAAAATGTTTACTAGGATGGAATTGATTGTGGCAATACAGGACGGAATCTAACAAAGTTACATTTCAATCCTATATAAAGCATTCCCATTTCAGCCCCTCCCCTCATCCATTTGGTCAGATGTCAGGCCCTTCCATGGGAAAGGGAACTCCCCTTGGTTTTATGGTTATTGCTTCCTTTTGTTGTAAATGAAGATGCAATCCAGATCTGTCTCTCCCCCTCCCTCCCCCAGTTCAAATGTTCCCTGTTGTTTGAAGATGCCTAAAGTCTATCCTCTCCCCCCCCCTTTGGAGAGATGGCAGAATCCCCAGAATAAGCACATTGTTCTACCTATACATTTATGAAATATAAATGGATTCTGACAATAACCTTCTTCCCCCAACATTGGGATAGGGTGAGGTCAGAGCAGGATGAAAATCTGATTGGATACAGTGAAGGGTAGTTGTGATGCCAGGCATATGTGTATTATTGATATAATTGTGTATGTATATCTTTATGTGCAGGCTCTTTTTTACCATTTTCCATAACTTTCCTGTCTCTCAGTATCAGCTGTCATCTAACCAAGTCTTTCTTGAAATGTGAAAGGAGAAATAAAAGAAATAAATACTAAAATAAATATTATTTTCTCTTCTACTTATATTCAAACACATCTCATTACTTTCTGTTTTCTCAGATACTGAAAAGTGCACAAAATGCCCAGATGATCAATATCCAACTGATGGCCGAATCCAGTGTATCTCCAAAAGAATATCCTTCCTGTCCTATGAAGAACATCTGGGCATTCTCCTTGTCTCCTTTGCTGTACTCTTGTTCCTAATAACAGTCTATGTTTTAATCATATTCATTAAATACCTAGAAACCCCCATTGTCAAAGCCAACAACCGGGACCTCTCCTATATCATCCTTGTATCCCTCCTGCTTTGCTTCTTGTCTCCTTTACTCTTCATTGGCCAACCAAGGAAAGCCACCTGCCTTCTCCGACAAACAGTGTTCAGCATTGTCTTCTCAGTAGCTGTGTCATCTGTGTTGGCCAAAACAATCACAGTGGTGCTGGTTTTTCTGGCCACAAAACCAGGAAATCAAGTAAAGAGATGGTTGGGGAAGAGCTTGGCCAACTCCATCATCCTTTCTTGTTCTGCTGTCCAAATTGTAATCTGCTCCATCTGGCTGGGAGTTTCTCCCCCATTCCCTGACTCTGATCTCCACTCCCAGCCAGGAGTGATCATCCTGCAATGCAATGAAGGTTCTGTCACCCTGTTTTATGTTGTCCTTGGATACATGGGTTTCCTAGTTGCTATATGCTTCACAGTAGCATTCCTGGCCAGGAACCTGCCTGGGACTTTTAATGAAGCCAAGCTGATCACCTTCAGCATGCTGGTTTTCTGCAGTGTCTGGATCTCCTTCCTGCCCACCTATCTAAGCTCCAAAGGAAAGTCCATGGTGATTGTGCAGATCTTTTCCATCTTGGCCTCCGGTGCTGGACTTCTGGGCTGCATCTTCTTCCCCAAGTGCTACATTATCATCCTGAGACCAGATCTAAACACAAAGGAACAATTAATGATAAAAGTAGAGAACTGATAGTAAAATTGTTTCTTAGGTTCATGACATTTAATTTTTCATTGCAGTTGTTAAAAGGTTTGTATACTCTCTTTCATTTGTTTGATAATTAAGGGATTTTTAAAAAACTTGTTAGGCATATGGTGTTAGCCTACAATGTTGGGTTGAAAATATATTAACCATAATGTTATGTCTTTAAGATGTTAATTGGCCAATGGGTGTGTAAGTGTTCTCATGGCCATAAGAGGAAGCTAGGAACGTAGCTTCTCTCTCTCACTGAATTCACTGCTCTCTACTATTACTGTTTTTGCTCTGTTACTGTGAACTGTGTTTTGACCTCTGGACCGGTAAGAAGACTTTGTATTTTGGATTACTCCTTGGACTGTTGCTATTGTGTATGACCTGGACTGTTTATTTTTGACCTCTGGACCGGTAAGAAGACTTTGTATTTTGGATTACTCCTTGGACTGTTGCTATTGTGTATGACCTGGACTGTTTATTTTTGACTGTGCATTTTTGTTTTTACACCACCTCAAAAGTAAAATACTTTTTGCTTTTACAACTCAGTGTACTCTTGTGTGACTCTTACTGCTCTCAGTACCCTTCCTTGTCTGTGCAACTCTTTGGTAGCACAAGGAGACCTCTGCACAACAAATTCCTTAACAAAACTGAAATAAAAATATGAAGAATATCCATATATACACTGTGATACAGCTATAACAGAAAAAAAGAAGAAGAAATTAATAAAGACCCATATAATATGCATTTATAGGAGTCAGGAATTAATTCAATCCTTAAACTTTTTAAAATATAGACTTTAGAGAAACAAAGTGCTTCATTTTCTTTGCAAAAAATAGATAACAGATTTAACAGATAAGAGACTTATAACCCATATACATGCTTTAATATTCAGGTTAGTTACATAAAATATTACATACTTTACAATATAATTTACATCATATCTAAATTTTAATTCTTACATTTCTGTCTAAAATTGTTTCATTATTATTATTAAACTTAGATTAAAGCAAAAATAAACCTGGACAGAAAGAAATAATAGGAATTATAGTCACACACGCATAAATATACATTATGTTCACATATATTATGGATTTCAATCCCAGAATTCCTCAGCCAGACATAACTGGCTGAGGGGTTCTGGAAGCAGAAGTCCACAGGTCATAAAAGGGCCAAGTTTGAAGACCCCTGGTCTAGTTTAATGAAGAGAAGGACAAAGGGTGACATGACAGCAGTGTTCCAATATCTGAGGGGCTGCCACAAAGAAGAGGGAGCCAAGCTATTCTCCAAAGCACCTGAAGGCAGGACAAGAAGCAACAGATGGAAACTAACCAAAGAGAGAAGCAATCTAGAACTAAGGAGAAATTTCCTGACAGTTAGAACAATTAATCAGTGGAACAAGTTGTCTGCAGAAGTTGTGAATGCTCCAACGCTGGAAGTATTTAAGAAGAGATTGGACAATCATTTGTCTGAAATGGTATAGGGTTTCCTGCCTGAGCAGTGGGTTGGACTAGAAGACCTCCAAGGTCCCTTCCAATTCTTATTCTATTCTATTCTATTCTATTCTATTCTATTCTATTCTATTCTATTCTATTCTATTCTATTCTATTCTATTCTATTCTATTCTATTCTATTCTATTCTATTCTATTCTATTCTATTCTACTCCATTCCATTCCATTCCACTCCAGTCCAGTCCAGTCCAGTCCAGTCCAGTCCATTGTAATCCTGGATTAGTCAAGTGGGCTCGAGAAGAACAGCCAGTTTGCTGCTATGACTGCGTTCCTTGCCTTGAGGGAACCATCTCCACTCAGGAAGGTGGGTCATACCAAAGAAAAGGTAGGGACTTGTAGAAGCTGATTTATGAAGAGCTTTTTCTTGAATGTGCAAGTTAAAAGACACTGACATTCAACTTTTTTAAAAAACAATTCAAGCTGTACTATTTCTTACCTAAAGGAAAGAGCAACAAAAATATCTTGAGGGGAAAGGCTGCAAAAAGATAGAAGGGTGTGTCAGATTGGGCAAGCTTACTACTGCCAGATAAGATATCTCTTCTACTTTTTTGTTTGGCGTGTCCTTCCAGATTTATCTTAATATCCGAGTTTTTTTTGAAACCTAAGGGATTTTATTTCTAGGATTCCCTCTTACAAAGATCTCTTAAGGATAACTAAGAAGGTGTCACTGGTGCAGAATGAGGTGATGAGGACAGTTTTGAGTGTACGTCATTTCCCTCATTAACCTGTCTTCCATTAGCCATTCCCCATTATTTGCAGAAGTAATTTTCTTTACCACCCAACTAGATTTCACAACATAAGAATCCTTTCAGTCCAGTATATTAAGAAATGCCATGTGGTAGGAATCTGGGAGTTTCTCTAGAAAGATTAACTGATTCATTTTTTTTACCTCAAATAATGTAAAGGTTCTGCCTATTAGAAAGAAAAGCATTTGTGTCCTAAGACTTCCCCCAATTTCGTAGACTATTAGAAATGCAATCATTTTTTTAGAAAAAGATATTTTTGTTTTCTGCTTTATGTGGAGTTTTTTTTTTTACCAATACATCTTGGAAAATTCTCAGCTGTTCTCCAAGAAGGTATAACTTAAAGTAAAAGTACAGAATATTAAAGAAATTTTGGTTTTTGGTTTTCTCAGATATGGAAAAATGTACCAAGTGTCCGGATGATAAATATCCAAATGAGGACCGACTTAAATGTATCCCCAAAGTTATATCCTTCCTGTCTTATGAAGGAAATTTGGGTATCATCCTGGTCTGCTTTGCTCTTTTCATTTTCCTAATCACAGGCTTTGTTTTAATCCTATTCATTAAAAACCTAGAAACTCCCATTGTCAAAGCCAACAATCGGGACCTCTCTTACATCCTTCTGATTTCCCTCCTGCTTTGCTTCTTGTCTACTTTTCTCTTCATTGGTCAACCAAGGAAAGCCACCTGCCTTCTCCGACAAACAGTTTTCAGCATCACCTTCTCAATTGCCATTTCTTCTCTCTTGGCCAAAACAATCACAGTTGTGTTGGCTTTCGTGGCCAGAGAACCAGGCAACTGAATCAAGAGATGGTTGGGGAAGGCCTTGGCCAACTCCATCATCCTTTCTTGTTCTGCTGTCCAAATTATAATCTGCTGCATCTGGCTTGGAGTTTCTCCCCCATTCCCTGACTCTGACCTCCATTCCCAGCCTGGAGTGATCATCCTGTAGTGCAATGAAGGATCTGTTGTAATGTTCTATATTACCCTCAGTTATCTGGGTTTCCTGGCTGCCATTTGCTTCACTGTAGCTTTCCTGGCCAGGAAACTGCCTGGGGCCTTCAATGAAGCCAAGCTGATCACCTTCAGCATGCTGGTCTTCTGCAGTGTCTGGGTGACTTTTGTGCCCACCTATCTGAGCACCAAAGGGAAATACATGGTGGCTGTTCAGATCTTCTCCATCCTGACCTCCAATGCTGGTCTGCTGGTCTGCATCTTCATCCCCAAGTGCTACATTATCATTCTGAGGCCAGACCAGAATATGAAAGGGCAGCTTACAACCAGGAGAAATGTAAAAATGTGAGACAGAGGAATTTCTGCTCTCAACATTTTCCAACAGGCCAAACTTAGAAAATGGTCCAAGCTGTTCTTCATCCATGACTGGGTGAATGATTTTCCTTGAAATAATTAAAGGGTAGTTGGAATGTAGAGTCTCCCATCCTGGTCCACTAGAATTGCAAGATGGTCACTGAGTTCTGTTAAATATTACTTAAAAAATAGTCGAATTAGTATATCTGTCAGAGCTGTCCTCCTATGCTTCACTAGATGCCAGTCTGCCGAAAGGGATCTTCATGCTGTCCAGAGACAACCCAAGGCCATGGACCTGGGAATGTAATGCAATGCTTATCCATCTACTCAACCAATGCAGGGATAGTTTTTATTTTAATTTATTTTAATCCCATTTATATCCCACCCTTCTCCGAAGACTCAGGGCGGCTTACAATTTAAGCACAAACCAATGTGCTTAGCAATAGCCTCCATTCTATGTATATGCCTGCTTATTAGGGCTTTCGCCCCCCCACAAGCGGCATTATTACAAAGTCAGCTTATTGCCCCCAACAATCTGGGTCCTCAGTTACCAAAATATATTCAAATATGACCAGACAATGGAGAGATAACAGGAGAGTGGAATGGATAAGGGAAAGTTAACTAGGAAATCTTCGTGCACAAACTCTTAGATCTGGTTTTCCTACTGTAACAACTTGGCTTTTAGTAAAACTAAACTTTTAGTGACAAATGGAGTCAAGAATATTTCTTTCCTAAGTGACCAAGCTGGGCCAGGTCTGACAATTTCTCTTCTATGCCTTTAGCCTACTTGAGGCCTGAAATGTCATACACCAAATATTTGAAACATGGCACTTGTGCAGTGTGAATTTTGTTGATATCCCAGAAAAAATAGCTTTTTTTCTCAAAGTTCTCTCAAGTTCCAATATTTTAGTTTATATGCAACTGGGGTCCTTTGTGCTATCGGGGGTAAGGGCTCAGATTCATCACTATAAGAAGAGTAGAAAGACACCTCCTTGTCAAATTAGGAGGAGTATAATCTGGATTATATGACTGGTCACCCAGGTTAGGCAGTTAAACAACCCGAGCTATGAATATTCTCTACAATTTCTAATGTGATGTTCCAAATATGCTTTTTCAGGAGGCAACTGGACTTGCTTGTTTTTCTTTGGAGACATTTCGCTTCTCATTCAAGAAGATTCTTCAGCTCTGACTGGATGATGGGGAACGGAAGGATTTATATTCCTTGCAGACAGGAAGACAGGAGTTTATTGAAGCAAGCCTTCAAGCAAGAAAACCAGAACTGGTTTCGCTTTTTCTGTGCCAATGTACATTTTCAGTAAAGTATTATACTCATCCAAGAAGTGAAACATCTTCAAAGAAAAACAAGAAAGTCCAGTTGACTCCTGAAAAAGCACCTTTGGCACAACTGTGACCTAGATGACTGAAAATCTCCATAGACAACCAGAACTTAGTCAGGACATGGGAGATAACATCATGAATGTGTTGAGAGAAAAATCTTCATCTGGGTCCAGTCCAAGCTGGGAATAAACAAAAGGAGACTACTTTAGAAAGAAAGTTGCAGTTTATTGAAAAGGAGAGCCAGACAGAAAGATGGCTCTGGGAAAAACTGGCCACATGTAGTAGGGACTGGTGGGTTTTTATACCTTGAGATTTTGTTTGGAGGTGTTCCTGTGCAGGCATGTCAAACTGCTTGCCCATGGGCCGGATGCGTCATGCCAAAACCGCGCCCACCCCATGGCTGGCAATGGGGGGAAAGTCACGATATGTCGTGCAACGTCACATGACATCGTGAGTTTGACATGCCTGTTCCTGTGGCATGAACTTTGACCTAAGTCTGAGTGTGTCTTTCTGGTATTCTGATGGTGGTGGGTTAATCCTATTATGTCCCAAAGGTCATATCCTGCTTCTCTGGGGCTGGGGCTGATGACTATTGGATTTTTTTCAGTGTGAGGGATTGTTGATTCTAGAGTTCTTTGTCTTTCTAATCCAAGTTTCCTGGCTCCAATCTTTCTGACAAGATTATCACATCTGCAATTCTGAAGACCTGGTTTCTGTTTGGGGCAGAGAGACTTTAAAATCCTTTGGAGAAATATATTCTGCCTTTTTAATATTTCCCAAAATATTTCTTTCTCTGGATTTTTCCCACAAATGGCAACAGCCTTGTTAAACATTAAACTGGCCTTCAAAACCAAGAGCCAACCTAAACCCCCAAGCTGTTGTAACCAGGCACGGAGAGTGGAAGGCAATGTCCATACAGTGGAACAACATTCAAGTTGTCAACCAAAGTAATCTTCAGAAAGAAGAAGACCACGTAGTCTGCACTGGAGACAAATTCCTTGTGTGTCTAGTCAAACTTGGCCAAATAAAGTATTCAATTCAATTCAATTGTCCCTTTTATGTGTGTTGAATTATCTTCCTCCTGCATCACTTTCTAGATATGCCCTGACAGGAAAGAACAACAAACCACTACAGAACAGTGCTCCTAAGGGTGCACCTTGTGTTAGTGAGTTTTCACTAACTTGCTTTTCTCCAGCTAGCCCTCTGCACATGGAGCCCGGGAAGAAGTTCAGGATCCCCAGAGGAAATGATGCTTCTCAATGTGATTATTGCCATCCTGGTCTTTGAGACTTCTTCTGCTCCTTCTCCAGGGATTGTCCTTCTTGTAAACATCAGATTGAAGCAACATGGAAAGGATCTTGCATCACAAATATAAATGCCTTGCACAGGATTTAGGGCAGGCAGGGACTGTGTTCTGGAATGTACACTTCTCTCCTTTCCAGGTGAAGCTTGGCTAGTCTATGCCTTAATCAGGAAAAGCCTTGGCATTTCCATCTCGGGAGAGTGCTTTGAATTCTTCTACCTCTTCTTGCTGTTCCTTGTTTAGAAACAGGAAGGGTATTGTTTCATCCTTGTGAGATATGGACCTCCTGCCTCTGCTTCTGATGTTGCTAGTACCCCAGCCAGTGTTTGGGAAGCTTAGAATCAAATGTCCACTGATTTTGGAGCACCAGGATGGGGAAAAATCATGGAACTATTACAAGCCAGGAGACCATCTCATTAGTATAGTCACCACTGCAACAAAAATATCACATGTAATGTTTTCTTTCAACATAGCCCCTTATAAACAATCTCATTTGTAAGTCCTTCAGTGTGATGGAGTTTTAATAACTCTTCTAACACTCTTCTTGTTTCTTATTTCACTTACTAGAATAGAATAGAATAGAATAGAATAGAATAGAATAGAATAGAATAGAATAGAATAGAATAGAATAGAATAGAATAGAATAGAATAGAATAGAATAGAATAGAATAGAATAGAATAGAATAGAATAGAATAGAATAGAATAGAATAGAATAGAATAGAATCTGGAAGGGACCTTGGAGGTCTTCTAGTCGAGTCCCCTGCTCAAGCAGGAGAACCTATACCATTTCAGAAAAGTTTTCTTAACAACTTCCAGTGTTGGAGCATTCACAAAGTCTGGAGGCAGGTTGTTCCACTGATTAATTGTTCTATATTTCAGGACCTGTCTAATTTCCCCAAATGATTTAATTTCCATGGCTTTCCTCTTTTATCTTATTTTGTGGAGAAGACTGAAATCCAAACATGGGAAAATAAAAATGTTAAAGAAATCAGATTATTTTCTTCTTCTCATTCAATCCTAGGATCTTCATTTGAAAACTTATTTTTGTTTAAAGAAAATATAGAAAGGGTTGTAGTTATCTCTTCATAGACCATTTCTATATTTTAATAACTGCTTATTGATATTCAGTGCTTGATTGTTATAGAGATAGAGGATGAGTTATTATTAAGTTTGGTTTTCTGATTAAGATATGATACACATCTTTTTAAGGTAGTTTTAATAATTGAATTATTTTTTCATCCTAGTTATTGCTTATTTGTAGTACTGCCACAAATAATGGTATATTTGTGATTCTTTAACCTTGGTGGCCTATCTCCATCCCATCTTCTCAACACTCATACAAATGAAACAGAGATGATCATTTCCTCTAGTTTTGAATTAGTATTTGTTAAGATTCAGTAGGCTTGTGGAGACAAGGAGGCTTAAATTGAAAAAAAAGTATTTGTTCTTTCTGCTGACGATTAATATAATAAATAGAACATTTTTTTTACAGTAGGTTACCTTTTCCTATATCAAAAATACTATGCTTCATTTTTTCCATTCAAGTGGTCAACAAGAATTCCCTGCACAATCTCACACTTGGCTACAACATCCATGACAATTATTTGGACACACTTGGCACTTCTGATGCCTTGCTGGACATGCTCTCTACTGGACAAGATAATGTTCCAAACTACAGATGTGGAAAGAAGGACAACCTTTTGGCTATTCTGGATGGAGCTGCCAGAGACATCTCCTTCCAGATGTCAACATTAGTAGGAACCTATAAAGTTCCACAGGTTTGTGTTTGAATTTTTCTATCTGGTAATGTGAGTGAGGTGGTAGTGGGTGAGTGATAGATCCAATCCTATCTCATGGAACTCAAGACCTGCTTCTCACCATGGCCATTGTAGGTGACATAGCTATGGATTGGTATCCACAGTGGGGAGATCAAAGCAGCCATATCTTCTCAAGATACCTTCCCCACTGTTTTGGGAACATCTGCTTCATACTTGTGAAGGGGAGGAGAGGTTCTGTATCCAATCAACTGGTCCTCTGTACAAAATGAAGGTGAAGCAGTGTTGGGAAGCTCACATTCTGTATATATTCCTAGCCAAAATAATATTTTTGATCAATGGTGAAACCATCATAGATTTGTGAAATGTCTCCAAGTCAGAATAAAATAGAATAGAATAACAGAGCTGGAAGGGACCTTGGAGGTCTTCTAGTCCAACCCTCTGCTCAGTCAGGAAACCCTATACAATTTCAGACAAATGGTTGTCCAATCTCTTCTTAAAAACTTTCAGTGTTGGAGCATTCACGGCTTCTGGAGGCAAGTTGTTCCACTGATTAATTGTTCTAACTGTCAGGAAATTTCTTCTTAGTTCTAGGTTGCTTCCCTCTTTAGCATACTGACAGTTGATTAAACATATATTTTGTATCTTATGGACTCCCGGTGCCTACCTACATTAATTAACCTCCTTTAAATCTTGGTCTGATTTCTGTAAATTGTATGGATGATACAGAAATATGATTTGCATTCTTTATTCCTATTATTTTTTACACAATATTTTTTATGTTATTCTGCTGTTTTACATGGTCTTGATAATGTTCTATGTTTTGTACTGAGTATGTTGATATTGCCTAATAGCTAATCAACAATAAACTATTCGAATAGATGTATGAGAGCCGAGTTGCATTTATTAAAAACTTTTATTTTGGACTCGATCAAACCCCAAGTCTAACACACCATTGTTCATTGCTTTTTCAGATTAGTGATGTACCTGTTTCAGAGGCTCTCAGTGATAAAAGTCATTTCCCTTTTTTCCATCAGATGTTCCAAAAAAAAGGGATTGAGTACCCAGGAATTGTTCAACTACTTCTCTATTTCAAATGGATCTTGATTGGTCTCTTTGCTTCAGACACAGAGAATGGAGAGAATTTTATAAGGATGTTTACTCCTTTGCTTGACAGGAGTGGAATTTGTGTTGTTATATCGCAACAATTCTCAGCAACTGGACATATAGCATTCCTCAGGGATGCTGTCTCTAAATGGAGACAAGTCAATGTCTTTGTTCACTTTATAGAATATGTTTCCCTGGTAGACAGAATTCTTCCTTTCCACTTAGCACTTGGATATTTGTCAGGACCCATTGAAGGGAAAGTCTGGATCATGACAGGAACGGGGCAATTGAAAGTGAAAAGGCACAGACTTTTCAAATACATCCATAGCATTTGGTCCTTTGCTTTTCAAGGTAAAAACAGGACAAAAGATTATGCCTTTGAACCCAATCTCTTTGTGGAACAACAGTTTAAAGATCGATCTTTTGACTGTTTTTTTTCAAAGTATGTCTTCTCTGTCAAAGGCCGGAGAAGATGCACCCAGAAAGCACCATTGGAGACCCAAGAGAAAAAAAACAGACGCCGTGTGACAAATAGCCACATTATTTACAATATTGTTAAGACTCTGGCCCATGCTTTGAATGCTGCATATTCCTCTAGATCAAGAAGGAGAAGGAAGGAGGATAAAAAGAATATGGAGACTCCAAGGCTGCAGTCATGGCAGGTATGGTTTCCTAACAAGGATCCGTCAAACTTAAAATTCAGCATGGAAGGAAGGGAACCATCTCAACCTATTTGTGCTATTAAAGGCCATTAGGTATTGGCCAATCTGTTTGCTCAGGCATAACTTTCCAAAGACTGGGTACCATGACTGATAAATTTTGATATTAGCACTTGCTAATTTTACAAAGGACATGTTGTGGTTCTGACTAACGAACCCAACGAAATGAGCACAGCTGAGATGATCAAATCTCTCATGCAAAACTTTATTGAGTAAATCATATTGGGACAGGTGAAAGGAAAACCAGCTCTGGTTAGAAAGATGCCAAAATCAGTAGATTAAAAGCAAGGAATCTCTCCCCTCCCCCATTGTCCAATGTGTCACATTGTCCAATAAGCCATCATGCATTTGTTTTGAGAACGAATCCTCCATTCTCAGGAACCAGCTTTCCTATGATCTTGTTTCCCATGGTTCCCAACAGCTCTCTATCTGAAGTCTGCATACCATTTACCCCTCCCCTCCCTCGAGTTTGTAGGCAAGCTACGAAGATTGAGGAAACAGCAAAGGGTCTTTTGAAGCTTGACAGGATGTATGCATTTTTAAATAACTTTTTGTATATATGGATTTGTACTGTATGTATGGATAAGGAGAATATTTGTAGTTGTGGGATTGAACTGTGGGGTCCTTGATGCTTTCTGAGCTTGGTGGTTTTCTCAAAGACATTTCATTACCAAAAATGAATCCATGCATGAATGAATAAAATAACCAATCAATAAATTTGCCAGTGCTACAAAGGAGTGGTTTGCTCAGATTTTATATAGTACTTGCTTGCCTTGTCTCTGTGGATGGGAGTGCTCTTAGTGGTTCCTAGATTAGTTGTAACAGTAAATTACAGTTGTTTAGTAGCTTGTTTGCCAGAATTGTTCCTTGAATGGGGAATTGGTTAGTTCTTGATTGTTGGTTTATTGTTAATCTTGATATTAATCTTGGCTCATGTGGGTTTTGATTGTTGGTGAAGTGTATTGGTCTTTTTGGCTTGTTGATTGTGTCTTTTGGATGGTATTTAGATAAGCAGAGATCAACCTAGTTTAACATGTTGCCTAGTTTGATAATGAAACTTCTGCAAGAAAACAACCAAGCACAAAGAGCACCAAGATTCCCTTATGAGTTTGTGATTCAAATTGTAGAATGTCACTTTAACAAATTTCAAGGCCCTCCTTTTTCTCTGAAGGAATCCTACTTAAAGTTTCTCATTAATATTTTTATCTAGCTTAATATCCCTCATCCCTTGCATCAATTTTTTCTTCTTTTAGAGGAGAACTAAACCGTCAAGATATATTTTAAATTTTATACAGATAGTTCTCAACTTGCAACAGTTCATTTTGTTATCATCCAAAGTTACAACAGCACTGAAAACAGAGTTTGTCTAAAGTTAGTATGAAATTTCATCGCAAAGCCATATTTTAGACCAAGGACTAATTTTTATTCATAAGTTTTATGAGAAAGATTGAAAATCATTTTCAATTTCAAATTTAGACATTAGCCACTAATCATCACATTATCTAGCCCTAAATAGATTAGCTTGCTAATCATCACATCAGGAAGTAGTTTGTTAATACTTTGCTGAAATCAAGTTATATCACCGAGATTCCCACTATCTACTAAGGAAGTACAGTATGATGATATGTGGAAATGACCTTGTGGATTGGGGAAAGGAAACAGGGTTTCTAGAAATCATCATATAAGGTGGGGAAGTCTACAGCTGTATAATGGGAAGAGAAATAAACTCATAAAGGATACTCCCTAATTTTTCAGACTATAGAATACTTGGTGAGAGGTTTGTATTTTCAGACTTGGAAAACTCTGTTAATCTAATATAACAATAATGTAGAATTAACTCATCTGGTCATTAGAACAACTAACCAGTGGAACAACCTGCCTCCAGAAGTGGTGAATGCTCCAACACTGGAAGTTTTTAAGAAGAGACTGGACTGCCACTTGTCTGAAATGGTATGGGGTTTCCTGCCTTAGCAGGGGGTTGGACTAGATGACCTCCAAGGTCCCTTCCAAATTATTATTATTATTATTATTATTATTATTATTATTATTATTATTATTATTATTATTATTATTATTATTATTATTATTATTATTATTATTATTATGTTTTCCATCTGGTCAACTTGGAAGTACATTAGCCTGGCAGCGTTCTTCTTGATAAATCCATGATTTCTGGTAATCACCCTGTTGTTCTGAAGGAATTCATGAATAATCGGTCTATGGAGATTCTCAGTCATCCAGGTCATGTTTGTCCCAAAGGTGCTTTTTCAGGAGGCAACTGGACTTGCTTGTTTTTTCTTGGAAGACGTTTCACTTCTTATCCAAGAAGCTTCTTCAACTCTGACTGGATAGTGGGGAATGGAAGGAGTTATATTCCTTGCAAACAGCTGGTCAAACAGCATTCTTTTAGAGAGTTGTTGAGGCCACTTGCAGGTTTACCTGTGTCCTCAGAGTCACCTGAGTGGTGCAAATGGGTGTGGAGCCTTCTTGGCAGCAGTATGTTTTCTGCTCTGGATCTATTCACTGTTGAAGACAGGCGCAGGCTGTTGGGGATGAGCCTGTGTTGCCTGCATCTCAAACTGAAGTGCAAATGGTTCCTGTAGTCTAGAAATGCTTCCAGAAATCCCTTCATACTCCACCCGAAGGATGTTCATCACAAAGTGCATAGCTAAATGTTTATGGAGATTCTCAGTCATCCAGGTCATCCTTCCATTCTCCACCATCCAATCAAGCTGAAGAAGCTTCTTTGATGAGAAGGAAAACTTCTTCAAAGAAAAAAGAAAATCCAGTTGCTTTCTAAAAAAACCACATTTGGGGTAATCATGAATAATCTCTTTATACGTTTGTTCAATTTACTTGTCATCTGCTCTAGAAGTTCCCAATAATTGAAAAAATATATAGAATTTTATCATCATATAAACATATGATTGGCAAATTTTCTGAACCATTTTTGTTTTACTTTTGAAGATAGTGGTGACAATTGTGCTTCCAGCTAAGAATCTGTAACTTAAATTACTGTAGAAGAAAGACTCATGTCTGAAAAGATCACAGTTTTCTCCTTTTAAAATTCCTGGATTTTTCAATTCTAGTTCCACCCCTTTCTGGAGAAGAATCAGTTTTGCAATCTTTCTCAAATGAAAATATACATGGGCAAAAATGGACATCTGACAGCAGATCTGAATATCATGACCTCAGTGCTTTTCCCAAAGGAGGATTCCCTCAAAATGCAGCTGGGAAATTTTGAAAAACAGAGACTTTTTATTTACCAAGAACCACTTTCTTGGCTAAAGCTGCTGAACAAAGTGGGTGAAATATTGATGTCTTTTCTCTATTTTCCAAACTTTTAGGACCCATTTCAAATGGGCTATGTCTAGTCACCAAGGTGGGTGACCTTCACTGAGAAATGAATGTGGGGAGTGGAATACTTACAGTTTTCTTAGATGGCTTTGGAAGTTTCAGTATTAGTGACATCTTGTCCTTCAGAAGCTATAATGTGGAAATGTCAACTGTCCAGTTGGCATTTCCAGAAAAAGAAACTCTTGGGACATGATTTTACCAAGAGTATTCCGTAAAAATGTTTACTGAAATATGGAAACAGTCCACTTCTCCATCGAGCACCTGTGTTAGTGACCTTGACATTCTTGTAGGCTCTAAAATATGTGTTGGTTGCCTAGATACCATCCCTCCCACCTTTCCATTCCATTCCACAATCTCTATTTTTTTTTGTCAAGCTATGAGTGAGGAAGAAAATGTAGCTGAAAGAGCAAATCAGTCTTGACAGGAACAATATTTTAGCTGATTCAGCTATGTCCATTATGTGATGCTGGAGGATTATTCTTTAAGGCACAGCTCATGTCTGTTTTGTGTCCCCTCTGCAGTCTGGTACCTTCATAAAGCTAATACAAGAGACCCTCAAGTGCTGGAGATTTTAGTGCATATAGCCTCAGGTTCATTTGCTTCTTGTCCACAAATAGCAAAAAAGAAGGCAATTCTGTTGATCTATATGTGAGTTCAGGTTTGATCTGAATCAATGAAACTGAGTCAAGACTGACTAGAGATTCTGTTGGTCCCAGTGGAAAATAAGATTCAGTTTGTCTTAGCTGGGGACAATGTCTCCTGAAAGGCCAGGTTTGTCTTAGCTGGGGACAATGTCTCCTGAAAGGCCAGGTTCGTAGTCTGCAAGATCCTCTCTCCACCTGGCCCCATTTTAACTAATGTTCTGTTAATTCTAATTCTTTATTTGTTTTTATGTTGTTTTAATGCTTATATTGTTGTTTTCATCATCTTGTAAGTACCCAGTATTGCTTGATCATAAGATGGGAGATATATATAGCAATAGCACTTAGATTTATATACTGCTTCAGAGTGCTTTACAGCCCTCTCTAAGTGGTTTACAGAGTCAGCATACTGCCCCCAACAATCTGGGTCCTCATTTTACTGACCCCGGAAGGATGGAAGGCTGAGTCAACCTTGAGCTGGTGTGAATCGAACTGCTGAACTGCTGGCAGCCCGCAGTCTGCAGAAGTAGCCTGCAGTACTGCATTCTAACCACTGCGCCACCACAGCTCTTATTTATAAATAAATAAACATTTCTTTTATATATTATTTATAAGCAAATAAACATTTCCTTTATTTATTAATTGGGAGATGGTTTTGGTCTACTATCAAAGGGGAGCAATGTTTTCTGTAGTTCAGAAGAAATCTTTTCAGATCCTATTAATCAAAAGGTACATTCCTCATCATAGTTTTATTCTATTTTATTAAATATAGAATTTAAAAATAAATATTTTCAAATATTTGTTTTCTAAAATTTAATATGAACAAATTACCATACTTTTAAGTCATGCATATGGGAAAAATGGATACATTTTAATATGGCCATAAGGAGGAACCCACTGGTTGCAATGTAATTCTTAAATATTTTCTCAATCCCATCCCAACAGACTTTATTAAATAGGAAAAAAAATTATAGCAATGTGATATCCCAAAAACAAAGTGTTCATATCTGTCTGGAACTAGTCAGCATTTTCATATTTACCTAAGTGAATCCCAGAGACTATGTGCCTTTTGTTCATGTCTACATCCGTTTTCAATGGATGATTACTTCTAACAAATTTTATTTGGCATTTCTTGTTTATCTGCTCAGTCTCTTCCTCAGTCCAAATGTGTGGAAAATTGTCAACCTGGATTTGTCAAGCGGACTCGAGAAGGAGAGCCAGTTTGCTGCTATGACTGTGTTCCATGTCCAGAGGGAACCATCTCTGCTCAGGAAGGTGAGTGACACCAGAGAAAAGGACAGATTTTGTGAAAGTGGATTCATCCAAATCATTTTCATGTAAATGCAATTTAAAAGATTGAATCTCTACTTTTGCTTGTTCATTTTCAAACTGCACAGTTTCTTATCTAAAGGAAAAAATAACAAACGCCTTGAATGAAAGGGTAGGAAGAGATAGAAGAATGTGGCAGATTGGGCAAGCTTTACAACTCCCAGAGAAAATATCTCTTCTCCTTTTTAATTTGGATATATCTGGCCAGATTTACCTTACTAGGAATGTGAATTCTTAAGTCCTTCTGGAAGTGTTATTGCAATGCATACTACATGAGCCTCTCCTTGAGGGTCACTGAGAAGGCATTGCTTGTCCACAATGAGGTGATATGGACAGAGGAGCACACTTCATTACACCCATAATACCACTGCTCTAAGTAGCCATTCCAGATTATTTTCAGAACTAACTTTCTCCGCCAACTAACTGTATTAAGAAGTACCATCTGAAATGAGGAAATGCATCCTTATCTTTCTCAATGCAGATATTAAGAACTGCATCTTGGAAAAGCTGTTGTCTCGAGAAGGTATTTCTTGAATAGCCCAAGAACAGAATGTTAAAAAAATATTGCTTTTGCGTTTTCACAGATATGGAAAAATGCACCAAGTGTCCAGATGATAAATATCCAAATGAGGAACGAGTCCAATGTATCCTCAAAATTATAACCTTCCTGTCTTATGAAGAACATCTGGGCATCATCCTTGTCTCTTTTGCCCTACTTTTCTTCCTAACCACAGTCCTTGTCTTAATTATATTCATTCAATACCGAGAAACTCCTATTGTCAAAGCCAACAACCGAGACCTCTCTTACATCCTACTGGTCTCCCTCTTGCTTTGCTTCTTGTCTTCTTTTCTCTTCATTGGTCAACCAAGGAAAATCACCTGCCTTCTCCAACAAATAGTTTTCAGCATCATCTTCTCAATTGCCATTTCTTCTCTCTTGGCCAAAACTATCACTGTGATGCTGGCTTTTCTGGCCACAAAACCAGGAAATCAAGTGAAGAGATGGTTGGGGAAGAGCTTGGCCAACTCCATTATCCTTTTTTGTTCCACTGTCCAAATTATCATCTGTTTCATATGGCTTAGAGTTTCCCCCCCATTCCCTGACTCTGACCTCCATTCCCAGTCTGAGGAGATCATCCTTCAATGTAATGAAGGCTCTGTTATCATGTTCTATATCACCCTCAGCTACATGGGCTTCCTGGCTACCATCTGCTTCACGGTGGCTTTCTTGGCCAAGAATCTCCCTTCAGCCTTCAACGAAGCCAAGCTGATCACTTTTAGCATGCTGGTGTTCTGCAGTGTCTGGGTGACCTTTGTTCCTACCTACCTGAGCACCAAAGGAAAATTCATGGTGGCTGTGCAGGTCTTCTCCATCTTGTCATCCAACACTGGTCTGCTGGGCTGCATCTTCATCCCCAAGTGTTACATCATCCTTCTGAGGCCAGAACTGAATACAAAGGAGCATCTTACGACCAGAAGAAATGTAAAAATGTGATACAGAGGAATTTCCACTCCACTTTCCAACATATTCCAACAGGCCAAACCTAGAAAATTGTACAATGATTTTGCTTGAAATAATTTGGCAAGGTGGCTGGTAGATAATGTCCCCCATTCTTGTGCTATATCAGATGGCAGCTAACCTCCATTAAGCAGTCAAGGCATCATAACTTTCTTGTTTCCTTATCTTATCTAAGACATGAAATGCCATAGCCAGCTATTTGAAACACGACACTTGTCCAATGGGTATCTTCTGGATATTCCAAAAATTATTTGGGGGGGAGGGTGTTGGTTTTATCACAGTTTATCTGCAACTTTGACTCTTTGTAGTATTGGACCCAAGATTTTAGCATCATCAGCATAAGAAATGTAGAGAAACGACTCCCAACCCAATTAGGAGGAGAAAAATTTGGACCATCCAACTGGTCACCTAAATTAATATTTAGAAGTTAAACAAGAGCGGACCTACAGAATGGGATGATTGAATGTCTCAGAGATGTGGTATGAGGAAGGCAGGTGAGATTGGTCATAAATACTTAGTCAAAAATCAGGATAATCCATGCATCTCTATCTTCTGCTTGTAGATGCTGCAGAGATAGCTAGAGGTCATTGGTAGATGAAGATGGGCCCAGTCCTGATCTAAGAGACCTGATTTCATCCATTTAATCACATTTATTCCATTTATTTCGAACTGCTAGGTTGTTAGAAGGTGGGACAAGTAACAGGCGCTCACTCTGTTACGCGACACTCAGGATTCGACCCGCCAAACTGCCGACCTTCTGATCTTGTCCTAACCCACTGAGCCACCACGTCCCTCTATAGCCTATACCAGACTTTAATTCATGAAGATAAAATGGAAGGAATGACTTAAACTTAATGAATCAGTTGGCATTTGTATGGATTTTTATCAGTCTGATATTTGTAATTGAAATGAAGTTTTAATGTAAAGTCAATCTGAAAATGCTTTTTTCTCTTTACATATAATGCTTAAGTGAATTTTAAAGCTTATAAAATGTTACTGAAAGTGTGTTTGAAAATATCTATGTTAAGAGAAAGTTAAAGAAAAAAAGTTTTAAAAAGGAAGTATAGAAAATGGGAAAAAATATTTTATGAGGGTAACTTTCAGGGAGTGATTTAAATTTAATGAGTTCATTGGAGCTAGTTGGAATTTTATTGGTCTGACTAAAAATGAATTTTAAAGTATGTATGTTAAGAGGAATTTTTTTAAAAAAAAGATGTATTGGAACTTTTGATCTTAGAAATGTTTTTAAAGAAAAGTTTAGAGTTTTAAAATGGATGAAACAAAGTATTTTTCCCTTTAAGTTTAAAGAATCCAAAAGAATAGTGAATTTTGTTAATATAAATGATGATAGTTTAAAAAGATTATTAAGTGCAAAGAGAAATATATATTATTTACACAGCAAGGAAGAAAAAGCAGCAACGGTTAAATTGATTGCTTTATTCAAAGAGGAGACTATATTTAATTATGTTTTTTTATTTGGAAATCACTTCTGAATTTTGAGCTTGTGATGGGGAAAAAAAATGAAACTTTGACTTTGGTTTTGCCAGTTAGATAAATTTCTTGTTATAGAAAAGCTAGTTATACAGTAATGTGTAAAAATAAAAAGTTGAGATTCTAATGTTATCTTTTACTGTACTAAAAGACTTTGGAAGTCAATGCTTTTTTTTCTTTATTCCCTTGTTCCTCTTTTTTTTTTCTTTCTCCCTCTCTTTTTCCATCCCCTAATTTCCTATTTTTATTTACTTTTATATTTGGATAAAACAATAAAAGCCATGAAAAAAAAAGAAATACCAGTGACCCAAAGAGGTGGAAGCCTTCTTTTCACTGGATGCATTCAAATAGAAGCTGAGCATCCGTCAGTCAAATGATTTCAAAAGCGCAAAGAAGAGCAACTAAGAGGATTAAGGCCCTGGAGATTAAAACATATTTATTTATTTATTTATTTATTTATTTATTTATTTATTTATTTATTTATTTATTTATTTATTTTTGGGACTTATATGCCGCCCTATCTCCCGAAGGACTCAGGGCGGCTTACAACAATAAAAAACAACAATACAAAAATTAAAAAAGAATTAAATAACAGCCCCAAAATAAATTAACTACAGTTAAAAATTAAAACATATTTAAAAACCCATCATCAATCCAGGTCAGCCTGATGGAAGAGAAACATTTTGAGGTCGCGGCGAAAGGACCGGAGGTCCGGGGCCATCCGAAGCTCAAGGGGAAGTTGGTTCCAAAGGGCTGGCGCTCCCACAGAGAATGCTCTCCCCCTGGGGGTCGCCAGCCGACATTGTCTGGCTGATGGCACCCTGAGGAGGCCCTCTCTGTGTGAGCGCACTGGGCGATGGGAAGTCGTCCCCGGTAGCAGACGGTCCTGCAAGTATCCCGGGCCTAAGCCATGTAGGGCTTTAAAGGTAAGTACCATATGAAGAACAGTTGCAGGAACTGGGAATAGCCAGTCTAGAGAAAAGAAGGACTAGGGATGGCATGATGGGCAGTATTCCAGTATCTCAGGGGCTGCCACAAAGAAGAGGGAGTCAAGCTATTTTCCAAAGCATGTGAAAGCAGGACAAGAAACAATGGATGGAAACTGATCAAGCAACCTGGAATTAAGGAGGAACTTCCTGACAGTGAGGACAATTAACCAGTGGAAAAGCTTTGCTTCAGATGTTGTGGGTGCTCCATCACTGGAGGTTCTTAAGAAGAGACCGGACAGTCACTTGTCTGAGATGGTAGAGGGTCTCCTGCTTAAGCAGTGGGATGGTCTAGAAGACCTACAAGGTCCCTTCCAGCTCTATTCTGATTCGATTTGATTCAATTCCTTTTCTGAGCAGGAGGTGCAACATTACTGACCTCTTGAAATTCTTGAATGCTATGAATGGAAGGTAAAATAAGAATTATGAAGAGAGGTGGAAATAGTCTTCAGAAAATATATTGGTATCTTTAGAAGAAGGAAGGAAGGAAGGAAGGAAGGAAGGAAGGAAGGAAGGAAGGAAGGAAGGAAGGAAGGAAGGAAGGAAGGAAGGAAGGAAGGAAGGAAGGACCAGAGTACAAGATGACTCTCCTAACCTTTCAAGCAGTTGGACAATGGAACCCATGAAAGAGGGAGGGCATGGGCTCTCCCTCTTTCATACAATGTGTTTGCCCAAAACTCAGTAGGGAACTCTCTGGGATGACATCATCTGGATCAGTAATCAAGAAGGTGAACTCACAGTTTTACAATTTCAGTTTTGTATCCTGGCTTTAGCGAAGGTGGTAAACACCTCAGTAACAGGCAGGCACTTGGGAGAGAAATTTGGGAGGGGGTAGGACACACATTGAGGAAAGGGCTTCGTAAAAGATGCAGTGAGTGGGGAAAATGAGGGGAGGCACAAGAAAAGTTCTGATATGGGATGTTGGCACATTGCATTAACCGCCAGGCTAATAAAGATGTCAGGAGAACTTGGCTGGAGATGGCAGATGATTGGATATCCTGCCATGTACCTTGCACACTCCCCCCCTCCACCCCTGTGATGAAACTAGTATCATCAAAGTAAAATTTAAAGTCAGGGTTAAAATCCGGGTGTATCTTTTAAATCTTGATTAGCTTCGTTTTTGCTGTGTAAAAAACAGACTGAATGTAGCAAAGTTTTTATAAGTCATGGAAAACAAGGTTAGGCTTAAAGCCAAACCTTGTTGTCCTAGTTCCCATCCATGCGCACGCACGCACACACACACACACACACACAAACAAACCAAGGAGTTTTACAACTTTATTTAAGGATTGCAAGCCCTTAATATTATTAACATTGAGTTAATAATATTCAATGCCAACGTTCTCTGTGTGATGTCTGAGGTAGGAGGGGCTCCACAGGAAGCTGTGTGTGATGCACTGCAGGCTGGCCCTTCAATCTTGCAGAAAAGAAGGGCCCAGGGGGCTTGGCCCCTCCAATTTCCCCACCCTAAACTCCTCAGAGGGGGATCCATTGCGGAAGGGTAGAAACTTGGTGTTACCATGGAATTCTGTATTTTACTATATCTGCATATGAATCTGCATATAGATGGGAGGTCGAGCAACAACCCTTGTGGCGCAGCTGGAACAGTCTTGAACTGAATACACTCAAAACTGTAGAAATAATAGTAGATTTAGGAATAGAATAGAGTGGAGCTGGAAGGGACCTTGGAGGTCATCTAGTCCAGACCCCTGCTAAAGCAGGAGAACCTATACCATCTCAAACAAGTGACCGTCTAGTCTCTCCTTAAAAATCTCCAGTGATGGAGCGCCCACGATTTCTGGAGGCAAGCTGTTCCACTGGTTAACTGTCCTCAATGTCAGGAAGTTTCTCCTTTATTCCAGGCTGCTTCTCTCTTTGATCAGGTTCTAACCATTGTTTCCCGTCCTTCTCTCTAGTGTTTTGGTGAATAACATGACCCACTCGTCTTTGTGGCAGCTCCTCAGAAATACTATTATCATATCTCCCCTATTTCTTCTTTTCTTTATACTATCCAAAGCCAGGTCCTGCAGCCGTTCTTCGTATGGTTTAGTCTTCAGACCTTTTGATCATCTTAGTTGCTCTTCTCTGAATTTTTTTCCAAACTCTCAACATCTTTTTTGTGATATGGTGACCAAAATTGGCTGCACTATTCCAGGTTTGGTCTTACTGGGGTTTTATAAAGCGGTAAGAATTTTTTATTTTATTTATTTTATTTTAATTCTATTTATATCCCGCCCTTCTCCGAAGACTCAGGGCGGCTTACAATCTAAGCACAAATCAAATGTGCTTAGCAATAGCCTTCATTCTATGCATATGCCTGCTTATTAGGGCTTTCGCCCCCCCCCCAAGCGGCATTATTACAAAGTCAGCTTATTGCCCCCAACAATCTGGGTCCTTATTTTACCTACCTCGGAAGGATGGAAGGCTGAGTCAACCTTGAGCCTGGTGGGATGAGAACCTGCAATAATTGCAGGCAGCTGGTGTAACTTAAGGAGGCATTAGCCCACTGCTCCACCAAGGCTCTTGGTGAAGATGGTGAATGCTCCAATACTGGAGGTTTTTAAGAAGAGACTGGACGGCCATTTGCCTGAAATGGTATAAGGTTTCCTGCCTGAGCAGGGGGTTGGACTAGATGACCTCCAAGGTCCCTTCCAACTTCTTCTTCTTCTTCTTCTTCTTCTTCTTCTTCTTCTTCTTCTTCTTCTTCTTCTTCTTCTTCTTCTTCTTCTTCTTCTTCTTCTTCTTCTTGTTATTGTTATCTTTCTTCAACCATGCTGGTTTGTTCTTGGATTTCTTGTTTTTTATTTTCAGTGGTATTGTGCTGATATGAGCTTTTATGATCACATTTTTCAGAGTTTCCCATGCTTCTTGGGTTGTTTTTCCCTTTAGGATTTTCATCCATGGGATCTTTCCTAGGTTGTCTCTGAATTTGTTAAAGTCAGCTGTTTTGAAGTTTAAGACACTGGTTGGATTGTTTTCTATTGCTATTCTATAGTAGAGAAACCCTACTATTCTACAATCTCCTACAATACTAGTCAACACAATAACAACAGTAGAGATCTTCAAGTTTCTAGTTTCTATAATATCTCTAGATTTAAAATGGACACCTAACATCAAAAATGTAATAAAAAAGCACAACAAAGAACGTTCTTCCAACTCAGGAAGCTCAGACTTCCTTCCCAACAATCCTGATGGACGCTGATATAGTCCACAGGCTGACACTTTTCTGATGAATAGAATAGAATAGAATAGAATAGAATAGAATAGAATAGAATAGAATAGAATAGAATAGAATAGAATAGAATAGAATAGAATAGAATAGAATAACAGAGTTGGAAGGGACCTTGGAGGTCTTCTAGTCCAACCTCTTGGTCAGGCAGGAAACCTTATAAAACTTTTCAGACAAATGGTTGTCCAGTCTCTTTTTAAAAACTTCCAGTGTTCAAGCATTCACAACTTCTGGAGGCAAGCTGTTCCTCTGGTTAATTGTCCTTATTGTCAGGAAGTTTCTTCTTGGTTCTAGTTTGCTTCTCTCCTTGCTTAGTTTCCATCCATTGCTTCTTGTCTTGCCTTCATGTGCTTTGGAGGATAGCTTGACTCTCTCTTCTTTGTGGCAACCCCTGAGATATTGAAACACTGCTATCATGTCACCCCTAGTCCTTCTCTTTATTAAACTAGACCAGAGGTGTCAAACTACCGGCCCGTGGGCCGGACGCATCATCTGAAAGTTGCGCCCACCCCATTGCTGGCAATAGCGAAAAGGTTCCAATCCATTGCCCGATGTCACGTGACGTCGTGAGTTTGACATGTCTGAACTGGACATATCCAATTGTCAGCTTTGTCAGCTCTCATCAAAAATTTGGTACTTCTAATACCAGTGGGAAATGAAATTTCACTTCAGGCACAAGCAGTTTTAAAATCAGATCCAATTTAAGATTGATATATGGAGATATAACAAAAAAAAAACTTCCTGAACAGGCCCTGCTCTTAACATTAGGCAGGAGAATTGATTGGTTCCTGGTTATTAGAAGACAGGCAGCAATTAAGATAAGTGTCCTCAATCTAGAGTTGCACCAAATTCCATAGCTCTGGTTGATCTTCCCTAGCAGTCCCTGGGGACAAGACGCCATGTTGAAGAACAGCAGAAATCAATTTGCAGGGTGTTGAACTGACTTCCTCTAATATCACTCACTGGACACGTCCTGATAGGAAGAGCTACAGCCAATACAGAAGGGTTCCCCAGGGGTTTATCTATAACTTTCCAGTAACATATTTTTTCTCCAGCTACTTTCCTCACATGAAGCCCTGTAAGAAGTTCAGAATCCCCAGAGGATGAATAGTCTCTCACTGTAATTATTACCATCCTGGTCTTTGAGACCTCTTCTGCTCCTTCTGTAGAGACTGCCATTGATGTAAACATCAGACTGAAGCAACATGGAAGGGATCCTGCATCAGAAAAAGGATAAATTCCACAGGTGATGCTCTTTGTGGCCCAGATATTGGATGTATCTTTCTCTCCTTTCCACATGAAGCTTAGTTTGTCTGTCTGAATCAGGAAAACCACTGGCATTTCCATTTTGTGAGACTGATTTGAATTCTTGTAACTCTTCCTGCTGTTCTTGCTTAGAGACAGGAAGGGGGTTGATTCAGCCCTGTGAATTATGGAGCTCCTGCTTCTGCTTCTGATACTGCTGGTTTCCCAGCCAAGCTCTGGGAAGCTTAGAACAAAGTGCCCACCGAATTTCTTCTACGAGGATAGAAATAAACCATGGAACTATTACAGTTCAGGAGACCATCTCATTGGCATAGTCCTCTGTGCAACCAGATTTTTGCCTGTGGTGTTGCCTTTCAACACGGCTCCATATAAAATGCATTACTCGTAAGTCACTGAGTGTTATGGAGTTGGATTCCCTTTATTTCCATTCTCTAACACTCTTGTTCTTTTCTTCTTATTCCGCTTGCTCGTATGTTGCAAGACTGGTTTAATTTCATGAATTGTTTTGATTTCCGTGACTTCCCTTTTTTGTCTTATTTTGGGGAAGAGACTCAAATCCAAAGAGGGAGCAAGAAAAAAACAAACAAACCCTGAAAGAGGTCCAGGTTGTTTTCCCCCTCGCTGCCCAACGCAGAGTTCAACACTTGGATACTGAGTTTTGTTTACTGAGTATTTTTAAAAGGGTTGCAATTTTCTTTGCCCAGTCCTTTTCTCCATTTTTGCAAGTGCTCATTGATGTTCAATCCCCGGCTCTTATAGAAATAGAGACGATTTGTTTTTAGAGTTGTTTTTTCTGGGTCACTTACGAAACATCCTTTTCTGATGGTTCCATTCTGAATTATTATTATTATTATTATTATTTTTAATCCCATTTATATCCCGCCCTTCTCCGAAGACTCAGGGCGGCTTACAATTTAAAGCACAAATCAATGTGCTTAGCAATAGCCTTCATTCTATGTATATGCCTGCTTATTAGGGTTTTCGCCCCCCCCCCCAAGCGGCATTATTACAAAGTCAGCTTATTGCCCCCAACAATCTGGGTCCTCATTATTATTGAATTATTTTGCAACCTGATTAGTGGGCTGATGAAAATTAGTACTATTATACATAATATATATGATGGTGAGTCTATGTTTTTTAATTCCAGTGGAAAACTACCTCAATCCCATCTACTCAACATTCAGAAATATTAAATGGTGATGATGGGTGACTGTCATTTACCTGTTTTTTTTCAGTCAATATTGGCTTAAGACGCAATAGGATTATACAGAAAAGTGGATTAAATAGAAAATAATAATAATTGGTTATGACAAAGCCTCTTCCTTTTATGGTGCTTCCACTTTAAAGACTGAATTGTTTTGAAATCTAGATATTGGAGAAATGAAAATCAACAGTACTACAAAAATGATATATTTGTAATTATTAAACCTGGTGGGGGTGAATTTCCATCCCATCTTCTGAACATTAATAAAAATTATATGGTAAAGGAACACTATCATTGGTATTGGCTTTAGACTCAAAGCCAAGGATACAAAGAAGAATATTTTTTTAAAAAAAATGTTGTTGCTGTTGTTGTTAATGATGATGATGACATGAATACTTTTTTTATAATAAGTTTTTTATATTTTTTATTTTTTTTTACATGAATACTTTTTTTACAGTAGGACATTTCATGATATGAGTAGAAGCCTCCGCTTCATGTTTGCCTTTGAAGTGATCAACAAGAAACCACAGCTCCTGCAAAATCTTACTCTTGGCTACAACCTCCATGATGATTATTTGAACCCCCTTGGCACTTCAGGTGCCTTGCTGGACATACTTTCTACTGGAGAAGCCAATGTTCCCAACTTCAGCTGTGGAAGGAAGGACAACCTATTGGCTCTTCTTGATGCAGCTGCTAGTGACATCTCCATCCAGATGTCAATTTTAGCAGGCACCCAGAAACTCTCACAGGTTTGTGTGTTTGATATTATATCTGGTAAAGTGAGTGGAGGAGTGCACAATAGATCCCACTGTATCTTCTCTATGGAATTCAAGAGTTGCTTTTCACTAGGGGCATTGTAGGTGAAATGTCTACGGATCAGGATTCACTCATGGGGAGTAGGCAAGGATCAAAGAAGTGATATCCTCTCATGACACCATCCCCTGAAGGGAAAAGAAAATCAGACCCGGGTCGATAGAGTTGTCCTGAACCAGCCAGGCAGCCTCATCTCCTGAAAAGTACTCCCTTGAGCACTGCCCGCTGAACTTTTATTCACCTCCAACATTACAAAAAACTTCATCAGTCTCATACAAAATAGGGTACATAGAAATAATTGGATACATAATAAGGATTACTCAGGTGCCTATGAGATCACACAAAAACAAGGTACCAAAAGATGTATGTGAAAGCTTTATCATAGCATTTCCCAAACCTCCCACATACCAGCCTGCCTATGAGCCAGGAGAGTGTGCTCTCACTGAAACAAACAGGGAGGCTCATTAGGGGGGTGGGGTCTGGAAAGGCTGAAGGGTGAAAAACCAAATTCTTGGGAGACCAAATTCTGGCCGTTCCCACAATCCCCATTGTTTTTTGGATTTCTGCTACACACTTGGGAAAGTGAGGAGAAGCTCTGCGACCAATCAAAGAGTCTTCTGTTCAAAAGGAGAGTGATGATGGGAAGCCCTTAATCTGTATATCATTTAGAATAGAATAGAATAGAATAGAATAGAATAGAATAGAATAGAATAGAATAGAATAGAATAGAATAGAATAGAATAGAATAGAATAGAATAGAATAGAATAGAATAGAATGGAATGGAATGGAATGGAATGGAATGGAATGGAATGGAATGGAATGGAATGGAATGGAATGGAATGGAATGGAATAGAATAGAATAGAATAGAATAGAATAGAATAGAATAGAATAGAATAGAATTACAGAGTTGGAAGGGACCTTGGAGATCTTCTAGTCCCACCCTATACATTTCACAGAAATGGTTGTCCAGTCTCTTTTTAAAAACTGGGAGCATTCACAAATTCTGGAGGTCGATTGTTCCACTGATTAATTGTTCTAACTATCAGGAAATTTCTCCTTAGTTTTAGGTTGCTTCTCTCCTTGCTTAGTTTCCATCCATTGCTTCTTGTCCTGCCATTAGGTGCTTTGGGGAATAGCCTGACTCTCTCTTATTTGTGAGAACCCCTGAGATATTGGAAGACTGCTATCATGTCTCCCCTAGTCCTTCTCTTCATTAAACTAGATATACCGAATTCCAGCAACCATTCTTTATATGTTTTACCTTCCAGTCCACTGATTATCTTTGTTGCTCTTCTCAGCACTCTTTCTAGAGTCTCAATGTATCTCCTGTATTGTATGCATTTTTTTAAAAAAATGCATACAATACAGTCCTTTATTTGAACAAAATACTTCAGTTCAGGTACACATATGAGGATCATATTCTGGTACCTTTTAGAGGTGATACAGTAGTGTGATCTGAACTCTTTATTCTTGTTCTTTCTTTATAATTTGTTCTTTCATTTTTTTATATGGTTTTAATGATGGTCTGCATATTATATTCTTATCTTTATAGGGCCTCATAGCTTATCAATCATAAATTAGTATATTTGTGAGGACCAAGTTGGAATTATTAAAAGCTAATATTTTGGACTTTATCTTACCCCAAACTTAAGACAGCATTCTTCTTCTTTTTTTCAGATCAGTTATGAAATTGTTTCAGAGGCTCTGAGTGATAAAAGCCAATTCCCTTTTTTTCATCAGACGCTCCCCAAACAAGGGATCCACTACCCAGGAATTGTCCAACTTCTCCTCTACCACAGATGGACTTTGGTTGGTCTCTTCACTTCAGACACAGAAAATGGAGAGAATTTCATGAGGACTTTTAATCGTATGCTGGTCAGGAATGGAATTTGTGTTGCTATATCACAACAATTCTCAACAACTCAACCCACTGCCCCCCTCAGGCAGGCCATCTCTAAATGGAGACAAGTCAATGTCTTTGTTCACTTCATGGAACATGTTCCTCTTTTGGAAAGAGTTCTTCCTTTCCATGTAACATTTATCTGTTTGCCAGGACCCATAGAAGGGAAAGTGTGGATCCTCACATTATTTGCAAAATATTCCTTGGAAAGGAACAAATTGTTTAAATATATCCATAGTGTTTGGGGTTTTCCTTTTCAGTTGAAAAAAGAGCCCAAAATTGATGTCTTAGAAAAGCATTTTTTAGTAGAACGGAAATATCAAGATTGCTCTTTCCAATGTTCTTTTTCAAAGCATTCCTTTTCTGTCAAAGGCCGGAGAAGATGCACCCAAAAAGCATCCGTGGAGAATAAAACAAGCCGCATGTTGATCAAAAGTCATCAAAAAATTTACACTATTGTTAAGACCCTGGCCCATGCCTTGAATGCTGCATATGCCTCCAAATCCAGGAGGAGAAGGAAAGAGGTCAAAGAGAGATTGGAGGCTCCAAGGCTTCAGCCATGGCAGGTATGGGGCTCCAACAAAGATCCATCAAACGTAATTCCTTTGCAGAAGGAATCCAAAGGAGAAGGAGGGGAACTTTTTCAGCCTCTTCTGCTGCAAAAGGCCAATGGATTTTTTTTAAAATCCCATTTATATCCCGCCCTTCTCCGAAGACTCAGGGCGGCTTACAATTTAAAGCACAAATCAATGTGCTTAGCAATAGCCTTCATTCTATGTATATGCCTGCTTATTAGGGCTTTCAGCCCCCCCCCCCAAGCGGCATTATTACAAAGTCAGCTTATTGCCCCCCAACAATCTGGGTCCTCATTTAATAATAATAATAATAATAATAATAATAATAATAATAATAATAATAATAATAATAATAATAATAATAATAATAATAATAATAATAATAATAATAATAATATAAAGTTGGAAGGGACCTTGGAGGTCATCTAGTCCAACCCCCTGCTCAGGCAGGAAACCCTATACCATTTCAGGCAAATGGCTGTCCAGTCTCTTCTTAAAAACCTCCAGTGTTGGAGCATTCACCACCTCTGGAGGCAGGTTGTTCCACTGGTTAATTGTTCTAACTGTCAGGAAGTTTCTCCTTAGTTCTAGGTTGCTTCTCTCCTTG
Source organism: Vipera berus (assembly GCF_964194415.1). Classification (NCBI taxonomy): domain Eukaryota; kingdom Metazoa; phylum Chordata; class Lepidosauria; order Squamata; family Viperidae; genus Vipera; species Vipera berus. The sequence continues at coordinate 286,937,108 of NC_138203.1, read as the reverse complement.
ACTAGTTTCCATCCGTTGCTTCTTGTCCTGCTTTCAGGTGCTTTGGAGAATAGCTTGACTCCCTCTTCTTTGTGGTAGCCCCTGAGATATTGGAACACTGCTATCATGTCACCCCTCACCCTTCTCTTCATTAGACTACACATACCCAATTCCAGCAACCGTTCCCTATATGTTTTAGCCTCCAGCCCCCTAATCATCTTTGTTGCTCTTCTCTGTACCCTTTCTAGAGTCTCGACATCTTTTTTACATCGTGGTGACCAAAACTGGATGCAGTATTCCAGGTGTGGCCTTACCAAAGCATTGTAAACTGGTATTAGTACTTCACTTGATCTTGATTCTATCCCTCTGTTAATGCAGCCTAGCACTGTGTTGGCTTTTTTGGCAGCTGCAGCACACTGCTGGCTCATATTGAAGTGATTGTCTACTAAGACTCCGAGATCCCTCTCACAGTTACTACTAGGTACCACCTAGTTAACCAGTGGAACAACCTTCCTCCAGAAGTGTTGAATGCTCCAACACTGGAAGTTTTTAAGAAGAGACTGGACAGCCATCGGTCTGAAATGATATAGGGTTTCCTGCCTGAGCAGGGGGTTGGACTAAATGACCTCCAAGGTACCTTCCAACTTTATTATTATCATAGAATGTTACCTTCAAAACTTTGAAGGAAACTGTGAGACCCTGAGACAATCTAGCCTTCTCTCTGAGATGATCTAAGCCCCCTAAGATCCTAAGACAATCTAGCCTCTTTTCTGAGATGATCAAACCCTCCTCTCTGCAGGAATCCCAGTTTGAGTTTTTTCTGACTGATGATGGCTGATGGGTTTTCGCTTTATAACAATCGGTAAAGGGCACACAAGCTCAGAGGTTCCCTGGCTCAGTGCAAAAACTGCTCCTTCTTTTAAGATGTCTTTCCTCTCATGGAGCTAGAATCTCCTCTCTTGTAAGTCTTGAGTTCACTATTCCATGTCTGATGTTCTGGAATAACAGTGAAAAGCTCTTAAGCTTCCATTGACATCTTTCAGGTATTGGAAGAGTGCTGTATTCTCCCTTCTCCAACTAAAAGTTTTTGAAAGTTGGAAAAGATACTATCAGATTACAAATTTTCCAGACACAACATGGATCTTCTCCTTGTTGTATTTTTCTCAAGGTTAAGATCAGCTTGCTTGATTTCTTCCTTGATTTCATTGCCATTCCCTAAAGTTGATTCTGGTTTTCCACAATGTCTTCTCCATGTACACGTCTTTTTAAGGGACCTTGTACTTTATTTGGTGTCTCCCCAAATCAGAATATACACTCCTAAAATTCTCATGGATCCATTTGCCTATGAATATCACATTGCCGACTCACATACAGTTTGCACTCAACTGCTATTTTGAGAGCATTCTCACATATATTCTTATAAAATTTGATATTCCGCATTCGTCTTCCTGTACATCTCATTTTTCTTCTTTTAGGTAAAGAACTTTGCACTTGTCTCTGTCTTAAATTTCACTCAGAAGCTTTTTTTTCCAGCTCATTTTGGTAGCCCTGCACAAAGTGCTTTGAATTTTATATCTGTTTCTAAGATATACATTTAGTAGGATTCAATCTGAGTTGGTCACCTGGACCAGAGGTTTAATCTTCCAAGCTTTCAGACTCACTCTGGAGCCCATCCTCAGGGAAATTCTCTCTCTCTGGAATCTATTTACACTCAAAATTTCATATCAGCTGACAGTTGAAAGACATTGAATTCCTTTTATCCAAATCATTAATGATATTATCATTAGAATAGAATAGAGCTGGAAGGGACCTTGGTGATCTTATAGTCCAACCACCTGCTCAAGCAGGAGGACCTATACCATCTCAGACAGGTGATTGTCCAGTCTCTTTTTTAAAACTTCCAGCAATGGAGCGCCCATGATTTCTGGGGGTAAGCTGTTCCATTGGTTGCTTGTCCTCACTGTCAGGAAGTTTCTCCTTAATTCCAGGTTGCTTCTCTCCTTGATCAGCTTCCAACCATTGTTTCTCGTCCTTCCCTCTGGTGCTCTGGTGAACAAACTTACCCCCTCTTCTTTGTAGCAGCCACTCAGATACTGGAATACTGTTAACATCTCTCCCTTATTTCTTCTTTAGACTGGCCAAACCCAATTTCTGCAGCCATTCCTTGTACGTTTTGGTTTCCAGGCCTTTGATCATCTTAGTTGCTCTTCTCTGAATTTTTTCCAGACTCTCAACATCTTTTTTGTGATATGGTGACCAAAATTGGCTGCAGTATTCGAGGTATGGTCTTACTAGAGCTTTATAAATTGGTATTAGTACATTGTGTGATCTTGATTCTATGCCTCTGTTTATACAACCCAGGATTGTATTAGCTTTTTTGGTTGCTGCTACACACTGCTGGCTCATAGTTAACTGATCATCTACCAGGACTCCAAGAATAGAATAGAATAGAACGGAACGGAACGGAACGGAACGGAACAGAACAGAACAGAACAGAACAGAACAGAACAGAACAGAACAGAACAGAACAGAACAGAACAGAACAGAACAGAACAGAACAGAATAGAATAGAATAGAATAGAATAGAATAGAATAGAATAGAATAGAATAGAATAGAATAGAATAGAATAGAATAGAGCTGGAAGGGTCCTTGGAGGTTTTCCAGTCCAGCCCCCCACTCAAGCAGGAGAACCTGAATCATCTCAGACAGGTGGATGTCCAGTCCAATCTCCAGTGATGGAGCACCCATGATTTCTGGGATAAGCTGTTCCACTGGTTGATTGACCTCACTGTCAGGAAATTTCTCCTTAGTTCCAGGTTGCTTCTCTCTTTGATCAGTTTCCAACCGTTGTTTCTCGTCCTTCCATCTGGTGCTTTGTGAACAACCTCTGCCTTGTGGCAGCCCTCAGATACTGGAACAGTTATCATGTCTCCCCTATTTCATTTCCTTAGACTAAAGTAAAGGTAAAGGTTCCCCCGCACATGCGTGCTAGTCGTTTCCGACTCTAGGGGCTGGTGCTCATCTCCATTTCAAAGCCGAAGAGCCAGCGCTTGTCCGAGGACGTCTCTGTGGTCCTGTGGCCGGCATGACTAGACGCCAAAGGCGCACAGAACGCTGTTACCTTCCCACCATAGTGGTCCCTATTTTTCTACTTGCATTTTTACGTGCTTTCGAACTGCTAGTTTGGCAGAAGCTGGGACGAGTAACAGGCGCTCACTCTGCTACGCGGCACTCTGGATTCAACCCGCCAAACTGTCGACCTTCTGATCAACAAGCTCAGCGTCCTAACCCACTGAGCCACTGCGTCCCTTCCTTAGTCTAGCCAGACCCAAATCCCGTAACCATTCTTCACATGTATTAGTCTCCAGGCTCCTGATCATCTTAGTTGCTCTTCTTTAATTTTTTTTCCAAACTCTCAACATATTCTTTGTGGTATGGTGACAAAAATTGGCTGCAGTATTCTAGGTTTGGTCTTACTAGGTCTTTATAAAGCGGTAATAGTACTTCTCATGATCTTGATTCTATGCCTCGGTTTATACAACCCAGTATTTTTTAGCTTTTTTGTTTGCTGCTGCACACTGCTGGCTCATAGTCAAGTGATCGTCCACTAGGACTCCAAGATCCCTCTCACAGTCACGGTTTTTAAGCCAGGTCTCACCCAATCTGTATTTGTGCCTTTGGTTTTTCCTGCCTAAATGTATGACTTTGCTTTTCTCCACATTGAAAGTCATTTTGTTGGATAGGGCCCATTGTTCAAGTTGGTGAAGATCTTTTTGGATCCTGTGTTTGTCTTCTGGGGTATTGGCTACTCCTGCTAGTTTGGTGTCATCTGCGAATTTGATGAGTTCCCCTTCTATTCTTTTATCTAAGTCACTGATGAAGATATTGAAGAGTACTGGACCTAAGAAGGAACATTGTGGTACCCCAATGCTTAGTTCTCTCCATGTGGGTGTAGTGCCATTGAGGACTACTCATTGAGTATGGTTTGTTAGCCAGTTACAGATCCATCTGGTAGTGATGTTGTCTATTCCACCTTTTTCTAGCTTACCAAGGACTAAGTTGTGGTCTACTTTGTCAAATGCCTTACTGAAATCTAGGTATACTACGTCCACTGCATTTCACTGGTCTACTAGTTTAGTCACTTTATTGAAGAATGAGATCAGGATGGTCTGGCATGATCTGTTTTTAACAAACCCCTGATGGCTGCTAGTTATGACTTTGTTTGCTTCTAGTTTTTCACAGATCTGTTTTTTTATTATTTTTTTCTAGGATTTTCCCAGGTATTGATGTTAAACTGATTGGTCTGTAGCTTCCTTTCTTGAAGATGGGGACCATATCACCCCTTTTACAATCGTCTGGTTCTTCCTTGGTGCTCCAGGATTTGTGGAAGATGTGGTGCAATAGTTCTTAGGTAACATCTGCCACCTCTTTCAGGACTCTGGGATGTAATCTGTCAGGTCCTGGTGATTTGTATTCATCAAGATTGGATAGGTGTTCTCTTACCATTTTCTTGCTTATTTTAATTTTTGTTTCCAGTATGTCTTTTGCAGTGGGTTTTTGTTGTTGTTGTTGTTATTTTGGTCTGTGTGTTGGGCTATGGTTTCTTTTTGTGTGAATTCTCTCTTTAGTGGGCCTACAGTTTCCTTGACATTTTTCTTGTTGTTGATGTGTTGGAAGAAACTTTTTTATTGTCCTTGATTTCTGTTGCAAGTGTTTGTTCATTCTGACCCTTTTTTCCCTGACTTCTTCTTTGCATGTTCTGGCTGTCTGCTGATAATCTGTCTTGGCTATGTGCCCCTCTTTCCATTTTTTGCATTTGTCCTTTTTGTCTTTTAGTTTGTTAGTGGGATCTTTGTGCAGCCATGTTGGTTTCTTCTTGGATTTCTTGTTTTTCTTTCTCAGTGGTATTGTACTGATATGGGCTTTTGTGATCATGTTTTTCAGGGTTTCCCATGCTTCTTGGCTTGTTTTCCACTTTAGGATTTTCACCCATGGGATCTTTCCTAGGTTCTCTTTGAGCTTGTCAAAGTCAGCTCTTTTGAAGTTTAGGACATTGGTTGGATTGTTTTCTACTGCTAGTGTTCGCATTACATTAAATTCCAGTATGATGTTGTCACTTTCACCCAAAGTTCTGGCAATTTCGATTCCCTCTATCACTTTTTCTCTATTTGTAAGGATTAAGACCAGTATAGCTTTGCGTCTAGTTCCCTCCTCCACCTTTTGGGTGACAAAGTTGTTGACTAGGTTGGTGAGGAATCTGTTTGATCTCCCACTCACTGCAGAGTTTGTCTCCCAGTTGATATCTGGATAGTTGAAGTCTCCCATTACTACTGTGGTGTGCTTCCTGCATAGATTTGTTAACTGGTTGGCAAAGAGTTCATCTGTTTCTTCTGGTTGGTTGATTAATAATAATGATTTTTGATTATTATGAAATGATTAAAACACTGATATTATTACTAATTTATAATAATTGGTGACCAGTACACATATATTAATTGGTGGGATAAACGTATTTTCAGATTTATGGATTCTATTAAGGTAGCCTTACAATAAAATAGAATTAGCTCATCTGGCCATGCTTCCCATCTGGTCTACCTGGAAGAAGATTTGCCTGACAATTTTCTTCTTAATAAATCCATGTTTTCTGGAAATCACCCAGTTGTTTGCAAGGATAACAATATACTTATGACTAATCTTTTGGGGGTTTTTAATGCTTGTTAATTTGTGACTTGCTCTAGGATATTCTTGTATAATTGACCAATTTTTATAGTTATATAGAAGAAATATTAGTCAATGTATATTTTGTCAATATATGATTGAGAAATTTTGCTGAAATTTTGTTTTTCACTTTTGAAGATAATGGTAATGATTCTTCTCCCAGTTCACCATATTTGCAATATAGACAACTGTAGAAGAAAGATGTGAGATAAGTAATCACGGTTTCTGCTTTTCAAATTTGTGGATATTTCCCTTCTAGTTTCATCCCTTTCTGGATAAGAATGAGTTTTGCAATTTTTCCCTGTTTAAACTGTACTTGGACCAAAATGGAGATCCAGCAGCAGATATGGACATCATGGGCTTTGTGGTTATTCCCAGGCAGAGTTCCAGTGAAGTACAAATGGGGAGTTTTGAAAGACAGAGACTTATTATCAAACAAGATGCTCTTATAGAGCTAAAGCTGCTCAACAAGGTGGGAGAAATATTTGTGTCTTCTCGCTATTGTCCAAAGCCATATGATCCATTTCATAGTCACCATGATTGAATAATGAAATTGTTAAACTGTATAAAACTGGTGAGTGAGGCTATCAGGTGCTGGGATTGTGCTGCTGATATCCTCACTTGTTCCTTATCAAAGAAGGAGGCATTTTTTGTTTAGTGGTGTCTTAGTTTGGTGTCAGACTGAATCTGATGGAATTCAGTCAAGAGCAGATGGAAGTCCTGTTGGTGGAAAGTAAGCTTTGGAATTATGATTTAGTTTACTCTGGTTGGGTGCCAGTGTCCCCTGAAAATGCAGGTCTGTAATGTTTTCAGCAGCCCAGACCTAGCCCGAGTCAGCCATGCTTCTCTTTCACCCCACTGGGATAGAGCAATAGGTCTTTTGTTCCTAGGAAGTAAGTCCAAGGCTTTCAGTTCATCTGAAATTATAATGGCTGTTGTCAAATGAGATAATACCCTGACCCAGAAAAAATGAAGCACTGAACGATGACTTTGATCAAAAAGAGCCTTTTCTGGTATGGGACATAATGAGAGACAATCTGAAAGGGAATTGTACTTACGGGAATGAAGGTTAGTTTTCTGAGCTTCTGGGTTGGTTTTCGAATGTTTCATTACCAGGCTAGGTAACATCCTCAGCAGAACACTGTCAGTGGCAGTGTTCTTCTGTTTATAAAGGCCTCAAGTATGGGTGTGTCAAGTGAGGATCTTGTGATGGGTCTTGGATTATCAGCCATGCTATCACCCACCATGCTCATGAGTTCATTGAAGCCTGGCATTCCACAAGCAGTTCCATTAACAGACACATTGACCTACAACCAGCCTATGAACCCCTCAGAATCAACCACACAGCCAACCAGAGACAGCACCAAACCTCAATCAACCCATGCAAGCCCCGCCACTAGCAGTTCACCTCCCAATGACCCTGACCTGTTGTAACCTCCCCATGACAAGACCCATCACAAGACTCACTGATGACTGACACCTGACCAATGACAAGACCCATCACAAGACCCTCACTTGACACACCGACACCTGAAGCCCTTATAACAGAAGAACACGGACACTGACATCTCCTAAACTCCGCTGAAGATGTTATTAGCCTGGTAATGAAACATTAGGAAACCAACCCACAAGATTGGAGAATGAACCTTTCGCCCTCACCCTACAACCCCAGCTATAGATATTCGCCACTAATACAAATTGTACTTAGTTTTGGCCTTTGACTTTTAAGAGAACACTTCATCTGAAAAACCCATTGAATGCAAGAGTTAATCTTGATTGTTAGCTACTTTAAGACTCTCTGAGCAAAAAGGATGCTGAAAACATAGCTAATAATAAAAGTAAGTCCATCTTTCTTTATCAGGTGGTGTCACCAAATTGTTGTTATTAAACAGAAAGGATTTTTCTTGGATATATAGCTGAGTCTTAGAAATACCTTTCTGACACAAGGGTCATACTCATCCCAATTGCTGCAGCAAAAGATCCCCGACTTATCCTGTTTGAGGGTCACGTTCTCATGATCTCTTCTCCATTTCTTGTCATAACAGTTCCAAAAAATAGGTGGTCACTTATAATCTTATTCCACCAGCATGGCAGCCATATGAATTGCACAAATAAATGTACAAATTAAAAAAATAACATCCCATTTAAGGTTGACAAACCTAATTTGGAAGGAATTTTTCTTTTGAATCTATAATGGAGGACTGTTTTGAACTACTCTCAAAGGGGAGCAGTATTGCAATGTTTTACGAAGTCCTTAAGAAATCTTTGCAGATCCTACTAATCAGAAGTTTTTTCTTCATCACAGTTTTATTCTATTTTAATAAATCTTATGGAGTAAAAAATAATAAATCTTTTAGAATCGGTTTTATTCTAACATTTAATATGAACAGATAATCATACATTAAAACAATGGAGGTCTGAAGACAGGAGGAATGCATGTTGATACAGCCATGAGAAAGAAGCCACTGGGTGTCACTTAATGCTTGCCTCAGTTCCATCCCTCCACACTTTATTAAGTAGAAAAGTTTTTTTTATTGCAAAGTGATCTGCTAGAAGCAAAAGTGAGGACGTATATAAAGAAACTGCAACTTCTCACAGCCAGTAGAAAAAATAGTTAGATGTTTATCATGTAAGTAAAGTCCTACCAAATTAATGTTCTTGTCTACTCCATTTTCCATGGATAATGGGTCCTAATATAAATTTTTTTGGCATTCCTGATTTCTTGGCTTAGTCTTTGCCTCAATCCAAATGTGTGGAAACCTGTCATCCTGGATTTGTCAAGCGAGCTCGGGAAGGAGAGCCATTTTGCTGCTATGACTGTGTCCCTTGTCTAGAGGGGACCATCTCCACTCAGGAAGGTGGGTAATTAGAACAGAATAAAAGATTAACACAGTTGGACAAGACCTTGAAGGTCTTCTAACCTTCCAACCCCCTGCTCAGGGAGGAAACCCTATGGCCCCTTCTTTTTTTAAAAAAATATTTATTGATTTTTTAATATAAACATCTTGATATTTGGTAAATAGCATGTTGTCTGGGTTTATATTTACAAAGTAATCACTATTGGTTACTTTCTATATTCCAAAATCCACATTATAACTTTGCTTGATTTTCTCTTCTTCCAATAATATTCTCTTTGCAACCTAAATTAAAACAATTCTTATTAATCTGATAGGTAACAATTAAATGTAAAGATTTTTTCTAAAATTTCTACTAATAATAATCTCATCAATATCATGCTTCTTTTCTGTCTGGTCATCTTGGTTGCCTCATCGCAAATCCTGTTTACCATTCTTATTTAAATTTATTTTCCCTACAATGTTCAAAACATTTCTACTGGTTAAATTTTTCCCAGAATTAATTACCTTAAAGTATTTAAATCAATTTTCATATCTTAAAAAATAAGTAATAAAAAGACACAAAAGAAAGACATAGAAAAAGAAAAGGCAGAAGAGAAAAAAGAAAAAAGAAGAAAAAAGAAAGAAAATAGTATGCTACTTAAAATAGTATCCTTTTTGAATTAGTAGACACTTATTTCCAAATTCTTTCTGTTCTTTTTACCCATAATTAAACATGTGCTTAATCTTGAAATGTTCCATTTAAGAAATCTAATCATCTAATCTTTTAACTCTATTCAAAACATTTTTCCCATTTTTAGTTATCCATTGGAATTTTCTTAAAATCAATTGCATTTAAATGTCTAAAACCTTTCCTTTATGTTAATCATCCCACACATTTTTATAGTTCTCATATTGAAAAACAAAAGAAAAAAAGAAAAAAAAGATACTGTTCATCCCTGTTAAACTAAAATCTTTCAATTTCTTCAGCCATATTCAAACAAGTGTTCAATTTTTAAATATTCCCTCTGATACAGCCCATCATCTAATTCCTCAATTCTCACTTTAGCCCTCTTCTTTTGCCAAGCTTCTCTCCCAATCAATATATTCCGTTGCCTCAAAGAATCTTTCCATAATCTTGTAAATGTTGTTGTGGCTACAATAGACAAATCAAACATCATGTCTTTGTAAAAAGATTTTGCCCCTAAATATTCAGACTCTAGGCCCCTTCAACGGGGCATTCTTCAAAGCTTGGGCCTCACTCTTCATGGCTACAGCTTGATAAGCAAGTGCATACCATCCCTAAAGGGTCTTTCACATAGATTCTTCTTGTGCACCTACTGTACCCTTTCTTGGACTGGGAGACTTGCTTATAACTTATTCAATTCCTGCTTGAAATACTGCAGTGTGCTCTACCTGGGGTTACTATTGAAGACATCTGGATTTTACAAATGGTCCAGACTACAATTGCAGGCATAGTGTAGCATGCCCCTATGTTCTACCATGTTATACCTCTTGCACAGTCTCCCAGTTTCTTTCCAACTACAATTAAACTCACATCGAAACCCCCACAATAGATTTTAGGGAATCTTCAGTACTTTCTCTCCTTGTCATTATCTGCTTGTCCCATCATAGGAGATATAATAGACATGCCCCAAATTGGTTCCCCCAAACATTGCCACCTTATAAGTTTTGCAAGCCTGCTTTTTCTGTTGCAACTCCTGCCCTACTCAAAACCTTCCCCCGTGAATTCCAAGAGGCACCCAGCCTTCTAAAATTCTGGAGATGTAGTTCCTCTCCCAGATGTTGAGATAAAATAAGGTTGATGCAAGATGAGAACATGGTAGGTTAAATCTGTTAAGATGGTTGTGATGCCGAGCATTTCTATTTTTGGGGTCTTATTTCTTGTGGCTATTGTTTTCATAACTTATATACAACCTGCCTCCAGAAGTGGTGAATGCTCCAACACTGGAAGTTTTTAAGAAGAGACTGGACAGCCATTTGTCTGAAATGGTATAGGGTTTCCTGCCTGAGCAGGGGGTTGGACTAGATGATCTCCAAGGTCCCTTCCAACTTCTTCTTCTTCTTCTTCTTCTTCTTCTTCTTCTTCTTCTTCTTCTTCTTCTTCTTCTTCTTCTTCTTCTTCTTCTTCTTCTTCTTCTTCTTCTTCTTCTTATTATTATTATTATTATTATTATTATTATTATTATTATTATTATTATTATTATTATTATTATTATTATTATTATTATTATTATTATTATTATTATTATTATTATTATTATATATTGGGGGGATTTTTGCTGGATTGTATGCTGCCAAAAATTTGCTTTAAAAGGTTCAGTGAGACAATTTTTTATATGTTTGCAGCCTCCTATTTATTATTTACTATAGCATTCCCATCTCTCAGTATCAATGTTATCCAAAGCAGTTCTTTCTTAAGATGTGAAAGAAGAGACTTTTTTAAAAAAATTGTTTTCTCAGATACCGAAAAATGCACCAAGTGTCCAGATGATCAATATCCAAACGAGAACCGAATTGAATGTATCCCCAAGAGAATAACCTTCCTGTCCTATGCAGAACATCTCAGCCTCATCCTCATCTCCTTTGCCCTACTCTTGTCCCTAACTACAGGCCTTGTTTTAATCATATTCATTCAATACCTAGAAACTCCCATTGTCAAAGCCAACAACCGGGACCTCTCCTTCATCCTCCTGATCTCCCTTCTGCTTTGCTTTTTGTCCTCCTTCTTCTTCATTGGCCAACCGAGGAAAGCCACCTGCCTTCTCCAACAAGTAATATTCAGCATTGTCTTCTCAGTAGCTGTGTCTTCTGTGTTGGCCAAAACAATCACAGTGGTGTTGGCCTTCCTGGCCTCAAAACCAGGGAACAGGATGAGAAGATGGTTGGGGAAGAGCTTGGCCAATTCAATTATCTTTTCTGGTTCTGGTGTTCAAGTTTTCATCTGTGCCATGTGGTTGGGGATCTCTCCCCCATTCCCTGACTCTGATCTGCAGTCCCAGCCTGGAGAGATCATCCTGCAGTGTAATCAAGGCTCCATCACCATGTTTTATGTTGTCCTTGGCTATATGTGTTTCCTAGCTTCCATTTGCTTCACAGTGGCTTTCCTGGCTAGGAATCTGCCTGGGGCCTTCAATGAAGCCAAGCTGATCACCTTCAGCATGCTGGTCTTCTGCAGTGTCTGGGTCTCCTTCCTTCCCACCTACCTGAGTTCCAAAGGAAAGTCCATGGTGGCCGTGCAGGTGTTCTCCATCTTGACTTCCAGTGGTGGACTATTGGGCTGCATCTTCTTCCCCAAGTGCTACATTATCATCCTGAGACCAGATCTAAACACAAAGGAACATCTAATGATAAAAGTTGGAAACTGATAACTCATAACTTTTGATTTTTCATTGCAGTTATTATTGTGCTTGTATGCTTCCTTAGCCTGAGTTTGAAAATTAAGGTTATTAAAAGTCAAATAAATGACATATAAAGAGTTTAAGACTAATCAAATTAAAATCCAACTTTATTGTCAAACAATAATATTAATGGATTAATAATTAAAATTGTCATGCAGTTACGATGTACAGGCTAAGACATAAGGCAGTTATATCAAGGTGAGACAAATGCAAAGGAGAAAGGATTCCCAAAAGAAAGTGAGAAAGAGTACATTGCTTAACTTGAGATATATATCAAAATATAAATCTCTTTGAAAAGGGTCTCTTTCTCTATTACTTATTATTGAATGTAGATTAGCAGGATGTTAAGAACATGCTGTCAAGAGTGAAAACATGGCAGCTATGTGCATTATTGTTTTCATCTTGTCATTAGAGTAAGGGTGGGGGAATGATACTTTGAATGGGTTAGTTAGTGATATATATAATTTCATCAATGCTTTTTCAGGTATAGAGGTTTAACAATTTTCTTAGCTTTCAAATTTATCAAAACTGTGGTAATGTTTATTCCCCATAAGGGTTTAATTCGCCGCTTCCGTCTATAGTGCTGAGTCTTTCCAACTCTGTACATATTGTAAACTTGCCACAGTAATCATACATTGCAATAATTTTCCATGGCATTATTCTCATTGTTTATCCATCAATCCTGAAAGAAAACATTCTGGCTTCAACTGAATATTTATCTTTAAAGTCCTCTGTATTCATGTGTGTATTTGAATCCAGTTTTGTCAGTTGTTTTACATGTCCACCAAACATGATAAAATGTCCCTTCATGTTCTTTACATTTCCAACTCTACAAAGTTTCCCAATAAAAAACACATGACATAATCTTTGGGAGTCTGTTTTAATTGAGCTGGTTTGTGAACCAAAACTTAGGAGCACCCCAGGCAATCTTTGAGACACCAAGAAGTTTAATTACTGAATTAAAATTCAAAAGTTATCATATATTTGTGTGCTTATATATGTGTGTGCGTGTTTATTTTTGTGGGGAGAGGGGAGGGAAACCAGGACTTTGCTATAGCTGACAAAATTGAGAAACTTGGCTTGAAACATCATCCTTTCCCACTCTTTCACCAGAGAATCAAAATGACTCTTATTTTCCTTGGACATTAAATGTTCACTCATTTTCTTCCTTAGATTTATATCCCAGTTTTTTTCAATAGCTCCAAATACTGGGCATAGTCCAGAGTTGAGTAAGTGTGATGACATTTCCTACAGAATACAGACATTGTCAGAACCCATATATATGAACCCAATTAACCAGTGGAACAACCTGCCTCCAGAGGTGGTGAATGCTCCAACACTGGAGGTTTTTAAGAAGAGACTGGACAGCCATTTGTCTGAAATGTTATAAGGTTTCCTGCCTGAGCAGGGGGTTGGACTAGATGACCTCCAAGGTCCCTTCCAACATTATTATTATTATTATTATTATTATTATTATTATTATTATTATTATTATTATTATTATTATTATTATTATTATTATTATTGTTGTTGTTGTTGTTGTTGTTGTTGTTGTTGTTGTTGTTGTTATTATTATTATTATTATTATTATTATTATTATTATTATTATTATTATTATTATTATTATTATTACTCTTTTCTATTTCTATTTCTTCCATTACTCTGGGTTCTGCCATACTCCTGAAGGGGAAGGGGGAAGACACTGCAGGCTGTCTCTTTGTTTCTCTCTATCGCCACAATGTATCCCCTCCACTGTTCCATATATTCCCTCTTTGAACTATCTCTCCCTTGATGTTACCTTGGGGTGAGAAAGGAATGTGCCTCTGGCCATCTGGCTTACCTCCTGTTTCGGAAGAGAAAGGGTGAAGACCCAACAACCTCACTGCAAGCCTGGGAAAGACTGATGTTATCTCCTCTTTCCCACAACGGACTTAACACCAAGAGATTCAAACTGACCAGATGAACTATTGGGGTGGGGTTTGCTTGGGACTCTTTTAACCTATTGATCTGAGTGGGAAACCCTCAGATCCTGCCTATTATGCCTGCTGTCAGCTTCTCCTAATAAAAGTTCCTTTTGGAAGAAACTGCTTCCATGAGTTTTGCTTTCTTTGGATGAGGTTTTGAAGTGGGTCCTGACAGACATCCTTCATATTTAGTGGGGAGGGAAGTCCAAAGTCTGAAATCATCCAGTGACACTTTTTGCCTAAAGTCAAATTCTCAACCAAGAAAGATTTCCATTTAGGGCCTTCCAGGTCAGTACAGAAGCTTAACTGCACCTGACTGCCAAAAGTCTCCCCTGGTGGATTCTGCCAGAGAGCAGAAATAAAACTTTTATGATAATTCTCCCTCTCAGGAGAGATCCCTAACCAAACTAGTTCTTGTACTCGGAAATTGTTGGGTACTTCTCTGGAGAGAAATGAAATGGAAACAATCCACCTATGATTCATAATGATAGGGGTAGAGTTCAAATTAAATCAGTCATCAAGGACTGAGAGGTTTGGGAGCGCCATCCTTGAAACTGGCCCCAGAGGGAATATGCAACGTCTGTGTCTGAAGAAAAAGATATTGGATATTTGTTGGCATAGTGATTAAAGAGAAAATGCTAAGCGCTAGTTAGTGCCTGAGCATGTCATGGATCTGAAATAAGTCTTTGTTGAGTTGGAGCCAAAATTTACTTTATTTTGAAAGTTAATGCTCAAGGACACCACCACAAAAAGAGTGATGCAATAGACCCCAAGAACAAAATCAGCCATATCAGAAACTAGTCATTAAAACTTTGCATAGTTAAAACACACACACACACACACACACACACACACACACACACACACTTCCAGCTCTGTAAAGGAGCCATGGCAGGTGTTCCACTTCTCCCCTACAATTATGTAAGTGCTGAGAATTTCATTTTCCCTCTTGTCTCTGCAAGGAGCTTTCCAGTTGTCACCTTTGAAACTAGTGCAGTGAATGGCAAATAAATAAATCTAATAAATTAAATACAAGGAATAATACAACGTTATGTCCTGTCCTGACCTAGAAAGTCCTAAATATAGAGAATTCCTGGCTTGACCTACAATTTAGGCATTGTGCACAATTTTAAACTCTTTGCTTTCCTTCTTCTCTCATGCCTCTTTCCTTCTAGAGATGTGTGAATTTCAAAATGTGATTAAATCAGTCCTTCGAGACTCATTTCAGTCTATTTCCAGATGGACATTAAAATGCTCTTATTCTAATCCCTCTTGACTCAGGCAGCCACCTGCACACATCCAAATTCCAAGACCTCAGATCGCCCTTTTGTCTTCTATGGTATGAGAACTCCATCTGAAGTTTTAAGATGAATTCCCTCTCTCTTTTCATCAAAGTTATTAATTCACATGTTGCTGAATCCAATATCCAGAGCAGAACATTGTGACCAAATTCAATAGTTCATGGTTGTTATAAGAGGAATTGTTGATGTGTCTTCCTGGGGTGCATTTTTTCAGCCAGCTTGATAACCACTACAGCTTATTGCTCTTCAGCCCACATTTGCTAATTAGGATCTTCGGGTTACTCCTTTAAACATTTATTAAATATAGCGTACCTACCAATCGTGAGAAAATTACCCAATTTGGATATCTGCTATAAAATGTTCTTAGTGGTGGTTTTGGGTGGTCTAACAATGAAACCTGCCTGCCATGAATAATCTTGCATGACACCAGTTCTCCAGGTTTCTCACAGATAAAAAAGATCAGTGGGTCCATTTCCTTCAAGATCCTAATGCTGAATTCATCTCTCCATGGCCCTGAGATTTGAATGGGTTGAAAGTAAAAATGTATCCCCAAACTACATACAGGATTTTCCCAATCTCAATCAATCAATCAATCAATCAATCAATCAATCAATCAATCAGAATAGAGCTGGAAGGGACCTTGGAGGTCTTCTAGCCCAACCGTCTGCTCAAGCAGGAGACCCTATACCAGGGGTGTCAAACTCAATTTCACTGAGGGCCGCATCAGCATTGTGGTTGCCCTCAAGGGGCCGGGTGTGTATGGCCATGGTAGGCATGGCCTACTGGGTGGGCATGGCTAGACTGCGTATGGCCTACTGGGTGGGCATGGCCAGCTCTACATCGTTCGCATCAAGAGTGCCTATGGGGGCCTGGGCAGGAGTGGGACAGATCTGAGGGTCCCTGGCAGAAGGAGAGTCTCTGGGCCAGGGCCAAGGCAGTGGGGGCCATTCCCTCACTGTTTCCAGGATGGCTTCACGGGCCACATGAAACCACTTCGCGGGCCGAATCTGGCCCCCGGGCCTTGCGTTTGACATGTCTGCCCTATACCATTTCAGACAGGTGATTCTCCAGCCTCTTCTTAAAAACTTCTAATGATGAAGCAGCCATAACTTCTAGAGGCAAGCTGTTCCACTGTCCACACTGTCAGGAAGTTTCTCCTTAATTCCAGTTTGCTTCTCTCCTTGATTAGTTTCCATCCATTGTTTCTTGTCTTGCCTTCTGGTGCTCTTGAAAATAAGTTAACCCCCTCTCCTTTGTGGCAGCCCCACAAATGTACTGAAATACTGCTATCACATTTATTTATTTATTTATTTATTTCAATTTATATACCGCCCTTTTCCCAAGGGACTCAAGGCGGTTTACAGGGCAGATTAAAACAATACAATATATACAAGTTAAAATAAAAATTAAATTAGATAGCCCCAAAAAATAAAAAATAAAACCTTAAAAACCTTAAAAACCCTCAGTCCAGGCTGGCAAGCTCGAATAGCCAAGTCTTTAGGTCCCAGCGAAATGAGCGAAGGTCGGGGGCCATCCAGAGTTCCACCGGCAGCTGATTCCAAAGGGCAGGTGCGCCCACCGAGAATGCTCTCCCCCTGGGTGCCGCCAGCCGGCACTCCCTGACCGGCGGCACCCTGAGGAGACCCCTAGTCCTTCTTTTCTCTAAATGGGCCACACCCAATTCCTGCAACTGTTCTTCATATGTTTTTGTCTCCAAGCCCTTAATCATCTTAGTTGCTCTTCTTTGCATTTTTCCCAAAGTCTCAATTTTTTGCAATGCAGTGACCAAAACTGGATGCAGTATTCCAGATATGGTCTTACTAAGGATTTATAAAGTGGCACTAATACTTCATGTGATTTTGATTGTATGACTCTGTTTATGTAACCAAAGATTGTATTAGCTTTTTTGGCTGCTGCTGCTGCATACTGCTGGCTCATGTTTAAGTGATTGTCTACTAGGACTTTAAGGTCCCTCTCACAGTTACTATTTTTGAGCCAGGTTTTGCCTAATCTGTACTTCTGCCTTTGTTTTTTTCCTGCCTAGTAATACTAAAACTGAAGGATGGGGAATGACCTTGCCCAATGGTGTGTGTTAATGTTCAAAAGCATAAAAGAGAAGATACCATGCAGAAGGACATCAGAAGTCTTTCATGCTAGGGTTGAACTGTCATATTTCAACATTAGTTTCTTTTTTTTTATTAAAGAGTTTTACAGAAACAAAATTTTACAATACATCCCCAAATTCTCCCCTCCCCAAACCACCCCACTTCCCCCCCCCCACTTCCCAGAGCTAAATACAGGGTTATAGTTATTTATTTATTTATTATTTATTTATTTATTTGATTTATATACCGCCGTTATAATAATCATATTCTAAATAAGGATTATCCATAATATAAAATTAACCAAGTTCATAATGTGCTTTAACTCCCCTTTAACATAGATACATACAAAGTACTAAGACTAAGATCAATAACAATATCCCTCTAAAATCTACTCATAAGCTAAATGGAACTTTTTAGTCCCATATTTATTCTGAATATAATCTATCCATCTCTTCCAAACTGAAATATATCTTTCCTGTGAATGATCTTTCAAATAAGCAGAAATCTTAGACATTTCTGCAAGATTTGAAACTTTAAACACCCATTCTTCTATTGTAGGCAAACTATCCTTCTTCCAATATTGTCCCACCAGTAACCGTGCTGCTATTGTCATATTCAACATCAAACTGGTTTCTTTAACATCACAATCTACAACAATACCTAATAAAAACAATTGCGGAGAAAAATTTATCTAACATTAGTTTCTTAACATGTCCCATTAACAAAAGCCGGAACAACTACAGAACAGTGCCCCAGGGGTGAACCTATAATTTTTCACTAATGCTGTTCTCCAACTGACCCTCAACACATAGACTGCTGAAAGAATTTCTCCCCAGAGGAGAAATAGCTTCTCACTGTGATTATGATCATCCCTGTGATTATGATCATCCCTTCTCCAGTGACTGCCTTTGATGTAAATATCAGATAGACGCACCATGGAGAAGATATTGCATCTAGAAAGGATAAATGCCTCTATTCGTGTGGAATATTTTTCACAAGATTTAGGACAGGCAGGGGTTGTGCTCTTGAATGTACCTTTCTCTCCTTTCCAGGTGAAGCCCAGTGTGTCTCAACTGACACTTCCATCTTGTGGCAGTGCTTTGAATTTTTCTAACTTTTCTTGTTATTTAGAAACTGATTCATCCCAAGGAGAAATGGACCTCCAGCTTATGCTTCTGATGTTTCTGTTGACCAGGAGATATTCTGGGAGGCTCAGTACCAAATGTCCCTTGACTTTGAAGAAGCAGGACAAAGGGAATCCATGGAACTATTATGGCCCAGGAGACCATATTATTAGTGTGATTGAAACTGCAACAAAGCCTTCACTTGAGCTGATACCATTCAATGGAGCTCATTATATTTCTTCTCCGTAAGTCACTCCATGATGATGGAGTTGCATTCCTTCCGTTTGCATTTCTAACACCCGTCTTCCCGTCTTCTTATTCCAGTGGTTCCTAAATTGCAAGATATTTGTAACTTTCAAATTTAGCCTCTCTTGCCTTGTCTTGTATTAGACTCAAAATGTAAGTATGGAGCAGAAGAAACAGAGAGAAGCAACCTAGAAATAAGGGGAAATTTCCTGACAGTTAGAACAATTAACCAGTGGAACAACCTGCCTCCAGAAGCTGTGAATGTTCCATCACTGGAGGTTTTTAAGGAGAGACTGGACAGCCATTTGTCTGAAATGGTATAGGGTTTCCTGCCTGAGCAGGGGGTTGGATTAGATGACCTCCAAGGTCCCTTCCAACTTTATATTATTATTATTATTATTATTATTATTATTATTATTATTATTATTATTATTATTATTATTATTATTATTATTATTATTATTATATAAAACTTTTATTCATAGAACATGAAACTCAGTCAACTGAACACTCAAATTGACTGGCACTAATGGTTGACACGGTTGCTGCCAGCATCCTAGGTATCAACCAGGTCTCTCCTTAAAATGTAAGATGTTCCGAGTAACGCAGTTTTTTGTAGCTTTGCTGGAGTTATTGCAGGAAGCTGCAATTTCTTGGTGTATTTTGCAAAGTTTTTGGACATAGTGCCCCGATGACAATGGGTATCACTGTTACACATTTCATCCATAATCATGCAGTTTCAATGGCCAGGTCACGGTATTTTGTAATTGTTTCCAGTTCTTTTTCTTTGACTCTGGCATCTCCTGGTACAGCAATATCAATCAACTGTACACTTCAGTTATTATTATTATTATTATTATTATTATTATTATTATTATTATTATTATTATTATTATTATTATTATTATTATTATCCCTGAAAGAACTCGAGAGACGCAGAAGTCTCTTCCAGTCCTGAGTTCATCACTTAAATACTGTTGTTCATTTTATTTAAGGATTGTAGTTGTCTCTGCCAGCCTCTTATAGGATGATTTCTTTTCAGAATTGCTTTGCTGACTCGCGTGTTGACCAGTGCTGTTACTATTATGGTGATTCTATTTTAATGATTGAATTGTTTTGAATCCCAGGTATTAGACAAATGAATATAAGTACTACTGCAAACAATGGTATATTTGTGACTATTAACCCCAGCAGATGATTATATCTATCCCACCTTCGCAAAAATTAAAAATGATGGATGACTCTTATTTGTCTCTTGCTTTGGATCAGTACTCGCTTAAGATTCAATAAGCCGGTGGAGGCAAAGAGAAATAATATATATATATATTGTTGTTGCTGTTGATGATATTAACATGAATATATATTTGTACAGTACTAGATATAGTAATCTGCCAGGAATGCTACCCTTCATTCTCCCCATTCAAGTGATCAACAAGAAGACCCAGCTCCTGCACAATCTCACACTTGGATACAATGTCCATGACAACTGTTTGAGCACTCTTCGCACTGCTGATGCCTTGCTGGACATTCTCTCTACTGGAGAAGCCAATGTCCCCAACTACAGATGTGGAAGGAAGGACAATCTTCTGGCTATTATTGATGGGGCTTACCAGGAAATCTCCACACAGATGTCAACATTAGTAGGCACCTACAAAGTCGCACAGGTTAGTGTGTGTGTTTCTCTATCTGTTAAAATGAGTGGGATGGCTGGACGATAGATCAAACCATATCTTTTGTATGGAATTCAAGAGCCACTTCTCACCATGGTCATTTTACCTACAGCTGTTTAAAACACATATGCCTTATGGATCATAGTGACCACTAGCATTAAATAATTATTTTAAAAAACAAGCATAATAGCAAATGTATTCATTATTTTTACTTTAATCTGCCCATGATCACATTCATCATAAAAGGTATAAAGACAGATTAAGCCCCTGGAAATGATATCTTACTGGCTGAACTATTCAGATATTGGTGGGGCCTTTTATTGGCAACTTGATTACACAAATAATGCTTGCCATATCTGGTTAGATGAAAGATGGCAATAGTATTTAATGATTATCTCTCTGTCTATCTCTCTCTCTGTCTGTCTGTCTATCTATCATCTATCTATCTATCATCTGTCTATCTATCTATCTATCTATCTATCTATCTATCTATCTATCTATCTATCTATCTACCTATCATCTATCTATCAAATAAAAAAAGTTTCTTCAGGAAAAAAAAATAGATTGGTGAGTGTATAGAGTAAATAAACACCTTTCCTTACCCAGAGGTAGTTTTCACACAGACTGGACCTTGACTCCTTCATCACCAATGGAGCTCATTTAGAGCAAAGGGAAGAATGAATTTACTCCTTGAATTTTAAAAAAAAATCATAGCAAATCAGCTTCCTATATAAGTCAAAAGTTACCCATGCTCTTATATGGAGCTGACATTTGGAGCTTAAAATGATATCACTACTAGAACAAACACAACCATAACATCTGAGAAGTATCTTGGAGTTGGATAAAAGGACTTTAGCTGCTGCCCTCAAAGCTGAATTGGGAATTTATATAATTTGGGCTTTGTCTAAAATCAGGCCGTATATTAATTGGTAGAATGTTAAAGCTTTGGAACCCAACAGATCCCCAAATTCTATCTGTTAGAACAGACAAAATTTCAATTAAAGATCAATTAAAGGCCTGTTAGATATTACAAGGGACAAATTCCATTAGGAGCAGTGGTCTTCCTCTTTCTTGTACAATCAGAGAACAAGCAAAAAAGATTGCTGCACAAAAATTCCAGGATTTCAAAGCAGAGAAAGTTCAAGCCATCCTTACTGAGGTTGCCACATTGAAATAGATGAGCTGTTACAATGGTACCCTCCAAATTGCCAAGTATTTAAATGCGGAAATGCTTAAACATCTTAGGGTGGCGTTTATTTGAGCAAGACTTGAGAAAATGGACACAATTGTTAAATGTGGAAGATTTAACCAAGTCCCTTTTTTATTTGTGGTGATTCAGAGATAGAAGATATAAAAGAGAGAGAAGGAGAGAGAGAAGGAGGGAGGGAGGGAGAGAGAGGGAGGGAGAGAGGGAGGGAGGGCGAGCAAGCGAGTGCACAGTATCTTGGACTAGACCAACAATCTATTTGGATTGTGGTATTAAACATGTTTCCTGTATAGTCAGAATTGAAAAATTACATGTAATATTTGTTCCTTTATCTATTTATTCATTAAATTTCTCTGCTGTTCATCTCACTCATACAACAACAGTTAAATTCAGATCTACAGATGTGAGCCTGATCTCAGTAAATGGTATGGGTGATACAGAAATATGATTTGCTTTCTTTATTATTCTGTTTACTAAATGTATATTCTATTTTCATACACGGTCTTGTTAATGTTGTGTATTTTATATTCTGTATCGTAATACGGCCTATGGGCTAGTCAACAATAAAATATTCTAGCATGTTTAGTCTATGGAGATTCTCAATCGTCTGGGTCATGGTTGTTGTTGTTGTTTTCCCAAAAAGGAACTGGTCTTTGTGTTTTTTTCCTTGAGGAAGACATTTTTTCCCCTCTTGAGGGAGAAGACATTTCTCTTCTCATCCAAGAAGCTTCATCAGTTCTGACTGGATGGTGGAGGGTTGGAAGGATTAGTTCTGATACATCCTAGCATTCTAACATGTTGGTGATAACTAGGTTGGATATATTAAAAACTAACATATTGTCCTTGATTTGACCCCAAATATAACATGGTATTCTTCATTGCTTTTTCAGGTCACTTGTAGATTTGTTCCAGGGGCTTTGAGTGATAAAAGTCAATTCCCCTTTTTCTACCAGATGGCCCCCAAAAATGAGATTCAGTATCCAGCAATTGTCCAGCTGCTCCTTCATTTCAGATGGATATTGATTGGTCTCTTTGCTTCAGACACAGAAAATGGAGAGAATTTCATGAGAACCTTTACTCCTATGCTTGTTAGGATTGGAATTTGTGTGGTTATATCACAACGATTCTCAATGTCTAGACCTACAAAACCCCTCGGAGATGCTCTCTCTAAATGGAGGCAAGTCAATGTCTTTGTTTTCTTTACAGACCATAGAACCATGATGGATGGAATTAGGCACGTCCATGACACACTTGACGGTTTGCCAGGACTCATTGAAGGAAAAGTCTGGATCATCACACTCTTTGGAGAGCTGCCAGCAAAACGTCACAGATTTTACAAATACATCCATAGTATTTGGAACTTTCATATTCAGGAAAGAGGGTATCAAAAAGACTTTCAATCAGTTATCTTTGTGGAAGCCCAATTTCAATATCACTCTTTTCACTGTTCTTTTTCAAGGCGGGTCTTTTCTGTGAAAGGCCGGCGAAGATGCACTCAGAAAGTGCCACTGGAAATGCAAGAGGGGAAAAGACGTATAGTAATTGACCATCGCGCTTACAGTGTTATTAAGACTCTCGCCCTTGCCTTAAGTGTTGCATATTCCTCCAGATACAGGAGAAGGAAAGAAAGAGAAGAGAGCTTCTGGGCTCCAAGATTGCAGCCATGGCAGGTATGGGGTCCTGACGAGGATACATTAGATAAAGTTCCTTTGGAGAAATAATCAAAAAGAAAAAGGAGAGGAACCATCTTAACCTCTACTAGATTTGGCCAATTCTTTTACTCAGGGCATAATTCTATGAAGGGTGGGAACTATGACACACATACGTTGTGATTTTAAACACTGCTAATTTTAAAAGAATGTATGGATTCCTGTATATATGGTTTTGTGATTAGCATTGTGCATTTTGTTACCATTATGAATATGAAGGAGACTCTGAGACCATCTAGCTAGCTCCTCCTCTTCTCTGGAAGCCCCGTTAAAGCTTTTCTGACTGATGTCTGTGTGAGAGCCCTCACAAGACCAATGGTTCATTGAGGCGCTTCCAAGAAAAAGGCAGCACGCAGGGATGCAATCAGGTAAAGCTTTATTTAAAGATAAAGCAGAGAAAAAGAGTTCCCTGGCATGGAGGCATCCATGCCTGGATTGAGCCCATGGATCAGTCCCAAAGGGAGTACTCCAAGGCCAAACTTGCCTGTTATTCCAGTTATCTTTTATACAGTAAGTCTAATATTTATATGTTTATATTTGTTTGTGTGTGTATATGTGTGTGAATGTGTGTCTACATGCATAGAAATATGTGAATTTATCTTAATGAAATGTCTATTCCCATCCTTAAATGGAGACCACGGTTTGTCAAGTCCTGATTGCTAAATGTCATTATTTTCATTTTATTTACTGTATGCACCTCCTTCTATCAGCAAATCATAAATATTTTTTCTGGAAACTTGATATTTTTCAAAATAACAATAACAACAGCACTTAGACTTATATACTGCTTCACAGTACTTTACAGCCCTCTCTAAATGGTTTACAGAGTCAAAATATTGTCCCCAATAATCGGGGTCCTCATTTTACTGACCTCAGAAGGATGGAAAGCTTAGTCAACCTTGAGCCAGTGAGAATCGAACTGCTGAACTGCTCGCAGCCGACAGTCAGCAGAAGTAATTGCAGTTGTTAATGCTGCTAATATTGGATGTTCGTGCTTTGACAACATAAGGATATACAGCCTTTTCCTCTACTTTGCTTTACTCTTAGAATTAGATGGTACTGGGGGGAGGAGGAGGAATGTGATGGGAGTTAGACATAACAATATTATAATAGTGTGTGAACCAGTAAGAATCGAAGTGCTGAACTGCTGGCAGCCGGCAGTCAGCAGAAGTAATTGCAGTTGTTAATGCTGCTAACATCGGATGTTCTTGCTTTGA
Organism: Vipera berus; assembly: GCF_964194415.1. Taxonomy (NCBI): domain Eukaryota; kingdom Metazoa; phylum Chordata; class Lepidosauria; order Squamata; family Viperidae; genus Vipera; species Vipera berus. Next base: position 286,912,611 of record NC_138203.1, on the reverse strand, counting down.
CAACATAAGGATATACAGCCTTTTCCTCTACTTTGCTTTACTCTTAGAATTAGATGATACTGGGGGGGAGGAGGAATATGATGGGACTTAGTTAGACATAACAATATTATAATAGTGTGTGACCTGAGGGCTTTTGAAATAAGAGATGATAAGAAATGGTGGGTTGGAGAAATGGAGGGAAAGCCTGCATTTTAAACTAATTGGAGAATGTGATTTATGACTGTTCATTAGAGGAGGGAATTGTGTTTGATACTATGTGCTAAGGGGAGGGGAATTCAGATTTTGGCTTCACTTATATATGTGCTGATGCTACTATGCTGCTCGAATAAAGATTCTTTAAGGTAAACAATGCCTCAAAGTTCTTTGAAGAGTGTCATCTGTCAGAACCATGACAGCAGTACTGCATTCTAACCACTGCACCACTACAGACATTAAAATAGCTTTGTCTGAGCTGATACAAATTTTGCGTCCAAAAATCATGATTTGTCAATTCTATCTGTCTATATTTATGACATTGTTGTTGTTAGTTGCAAAGTCGTGTCTGACCCATCGCGAACCTATGGACAACGTTCCTCCAGGCCTTCCTGTACTCTACCATCTTCTGGAGTCCATTTAAGCTCACACCTACTGCTTCAGTGACTCCATCCAGCCACCTCATTCTCTGTCGTCCCCTTCTTCTATTGCCCTCAATCTTTCCCAGCATTAGGCTCTTCTCCAGTGAGTCCTTCCTTCTCATTAGATGGCCAAAGTATTTGAGTTTTAGCTTCAGGATCTGGCCTTCTAAAGAGCAGTCAGGGTTGATCTCCTCTAGGACTGACCAGTTTGATCACCTTGCAGTCCAAGGGACTCGCAGGAGTCTTCTCCAGCACCATAGTTCAAAGGCTTCAATTCTTTGGCGCTCAGCCTTTCTTATGGTCCAGCTTTCACTGCCATACATTGCAACTGGGAAAACCATAGCCTTGACTATACGCACTTTTGTTGACAGGGTGATGTCTCTGCTTTTTAGTGTGCTGTCTAGATTTGCCATGGCTTTCCTCCCCAGGAGCAAGCGTCTTTTAATTTCTTGGCTACAGTCCCCATCTGCAGTGATCTTGGAGCACAGGAAAATAAAATCTGTCACTACCTCCATTTCTTCCCCATCTATTTGCCAGGAATTGAGAGGGCCAGATGCCATGATCTTGGTTTTCTTAATGTTTAGTTTCAACCCAAGTTTTGCACTCTCCTTCTTCACTCGCAACAAGAGGCTCTTTAGTTCCTCTTCACTTTCTGCCATTAGAGTGGTATCATCTGCATATCTTAGGTTGTTGATGTTTCTTCCGGCAATCTTAATTCCAACTTTTGATTCATCTAGCCCTGCCTTTCTCATGATGTGTTCTGCACATAAATTAAATAGGCAAGGCGACAGTATACAGCCTTGCCGGACTCCTTTCCCAATTTTGAACCAATCAGTGGTTCCGTGTCCAGTTCTCACTGTTGCTTCTTGGCCCGCATATAGGTTTCTCAAGAGACAAATAAGATGGTCTGGTATGCCCATCTCTTTAAGGACTTGCCACACTTTGTTATGATCCACACAATCAAAGGCTTTAGCATAGTCAATGAAGCAGAAGTAGATGTTTTTCTGGAACTCTCTAGCTTTCTCCATGATCCAGCGTATGTTAGCAATTTGATCTCTAGTTCCTCTGCCTCTTCGAAATCCTGCCTGTACTTCTGGTAGTTCTCGATCCACATACTGCTGGAGTCTAGCTTGTAGAATTTTAAGCATAACTTTACTAGCATGAGAAATGAGTGCAATAGTGTGATAGTTTGAACATTCTTTGGCACTGCCTTTCTTTGGAATTGGAATGTAAACTGATCTTTTCCAACCCTGTGGCCACTGTTGAGTTTTCCAAATTTGCTGGCAAATTGAGTGTAGCACTTTTACTGCATCGTCTTTTAAGATTTTGAATAGCTCAGCTGGAATACTGTCACCTCCACTAGCTTTGTTGTTGCTCAGCTTTTCTAACGCCCACTTCACTTCACATTCTAGGATGTCTGGCTCGAGGTCAGTGACCACCTCATTGTGATTGTCAGGGATGTTAAGCTCATTCCTGTATAGTTCTTCTGTGTAATTTTGCCACCTCTTCTTAATCTCTTCTGCCTCTGTTAGGTCCCTGCCATTTTGGTCCTTTATCATGCCCATCTTTGCATGAAACATTCCTTTCATCTCTCCAATTTTCTTGAAAACATCTCTGGTCCTCCCTATTCTATTGTTTTCTTCTATTTCTTTGCATTGTTCATTTAAGAAGGCATTCTTATCTCTTCTAGCTATTCTTTGGAATTCTGCATTTAATTGGGCATATCTTTCTTTTTCTCCCTTGCCTTTCGCTTCCCTCCTTTCCTCAGCTATTTGCAAAGCTTCCTCAGACAGCCATTTTGCTTTCTTGCATTTCTTTTTCTTTGGGATGGTTTTGGTTTCTACCTCTTGTACAATGGTGCAAACCTCTGTCCATAGTTCTTCAGGCACTCTGTCTATCAGATCTAATTCCTTAAATCTATTTGTCACCTCTACTGTATATTCAACAGGGATATGATTTAATTCATACCTGACTGGCCTAGCGCTTTTCCCTACTTTCTTTAATTTAAGCCTAAACTTTGCAACAAGAAGCTCATGGTCTGAGCCACAGTCAGCTCCTGGTCTTGTTTTTACTGACTGTATAGAGCTTCTCCATCTTTGGCTGCAGAGCATATAGTCAATCTGATTTCTGTGTTGACCGTCTGGTGATGTCCATGTGTAAAGCCGTCTCTTGGGTTGTTGGAAAAGAGTGTTTGCTATGACCATCATATTCTCTTGACAAAATTCTATCAGCCTGTGCCCTGCTTCATTTTGTACTCCAAGGCCAAACTTGCCTGTTATTCTGGTTATCTTTTGGCTTTCTACTTTAGCATTCCAATCCCCCATGACGATAAGGACATCATTTTTGGGTGTTAGTTCTATAAGGTGCTGTAGGGCTTCATAGAACCGGTCAATTTCATCCTCTTCAGCACCGGTGGTTGGGGCATAGACTTGGACTACTGTGATATTGAATGGTTTGCCTTGGATTCGAACTAAGATCATTCTGTCATTTTGAGGATTGTATCCCAGTATTGCTTTTCCTACTCTTTTATTGACTATGAAGGCTACTCCATTTCTTCTGAGGGATTCTTGCCCGCAGTAGTATACCTGATGGTCATCTGAATTAAATTCACCCATTCCTGTCCATTTTAGTTCGCTGATACCTAAGATGTCGATGTTTAGTCTTCTCATCTCTTGTTTGACCACGTCCACCTTTCCTTGATTCATGGATCTTACATTTCAGGTTCCTATGGAGAAAAAATCTTTACAGCATCGGACTTTCCTTTCACCACCAGACATATCCACAGCTGAGCGTCCTTTTGGCTTTGGCCCAGTCGCTTCATTCTTTCTGGCGCTACTAGTACTAGCCCTCTGCTCTTCCCCAGTAGCATATTGGACGCCTTCCGACCTGAGGGGCTCATCTTCCAGCGTCATATCGTTTTGCCTTTTGGTACTGTCCATAGGGTTTTCATGGCAAAGATACTGGAGTGGTTTGCCATTTCCTTCTCCAGTGGATCACGTTTTGTCAGAACTCTCTGCTATGACCTTTCCGTCTTGGGTGGCCCTGCACGGCATAGCTCATAGCTTCATTGAATTATGCAAGCCCCTTCGCCATGACAAGGCAGTAATCCATGAAGGGGATTTATGACATTAGAGAATGTCATTAGAGAATAAGGAATGGCAAAGTTATTATTCATAGCTCCCCAGTTTTATGAGAAGGGTTGAAAATTCTTTGAGAACAATATATAAGATTCATAATCATAATAGTAAAGTTGGAAGGTACCTTGGAGGTCATCTAGTCCAACCCCCTGCTCAGGTAGGAAACCCTATACCATTTCAGACAAATGGCTGGCCAGTCTCTTCTTAAAAACTTCCAGTGTTGGAGCATTCACCACTTCTGGAGGCAGGTTGTTCCACTGGTTAATTGTTCTAACTGTCAGGAAGTTTCTCCTTAGTTCTAGGTTGCTTCTCTCCTTGACTAGTTTCCATCCGTTGCTTCTTCTCCTGCCTTCGGGTGCTTTGGAGAATAGCTTGACTCCCTCTTCTTTGTGGCAGCCCCTGAGATATTGGAACACTGCTATCATGTCACCCCTCACCCTTCTCTTCATTAAACTATACATACCCAATTCCAGCAACCATTCCTTATATGTTTTAGCCTTAGATTAGATTGTGTTTATCTAATTAATCATCATACCAGCCAATCTTCATTCGACTGTGTCATGACTAATGTGATAATCTTTACATCATGAAGTACTTTGTTGATATGTTGCTGAAATCTGGTTATATCACTGGCATTCCAACAATTTATTAAGGGAATATAATGATATGTGGGAGAGAAACAGATGTTGCCTGGAAAGGATCAGGTAAGAGTGCAGAATCCTGCAGCTGCATAATAGAAAGAGAAAGAAACTCAGAAAGAATTCTCCTAAGTTTAAGAATAGTCTTTTTGTTGGTTTATTTATTTTCTTTGTGACTTGCTGTAGAATCTTCTGTATAATTGCCAAATTTGGTCAATTATATTTTGCACAACCATTCTTTTTCACTTTTGAAAATAACTGTAATACCTGTTTTCCCAACCAAGAATATTTGCAGGTTAGATAACTGTATTAGAAATATTCAAATATGAAAAGACCACATGAGACAAGAAACCAAATTTTCTGCTTTACAATTTTCTGGATTTTCCATTCTAGCTTCATCCCTTTCTGCAGAAGAATGAGTTTTGCAATCTTTCAGAGATGAAACTGTACTTGGACCAGAATGGCGATCTGGTAGCAGATATGAATATCTGGAACTTAGTGGTTCTTCCGAAGAACAATTACATTCAAGGGAAATTGGGGAGTTTTGAAAGACAGAGACTTATTATCAACCAAGATAATCTTTCAAGATTAAAGTTGCTGAACAAGGTGGGGGAAGTATTGATTTTTTTTTTCTGTTTTCCAAAGCCTTAGGATCCATTTTACTTGGCTAAGCCTACTCACCAAGATGGATGAACTTCAGTGAGATCTGTATGTGGAGAGTAAAACCTTCACAGTTTTTTTTTAGACTGCTTGGGAGGTTTCAATACAGAATAACAGAGTAACAGAGTTGTAAGGGATCTTGGAGGTCTTCTAGTCCAATCACCTGCTCAAGCAGGAGACACTACACCATTTCAGACAAATGACTATCAAGTTTCTTCTTTAAAATCGCCAGTTATGGAGCACCCATAATTTCTGAAGACAAGCCATTCCACTGGTTGATTGTTCTCACTGTCAGGAAATTTCTCCTTAGTTCTAGGTTAGTTCCTATCCATTGCTTTTTGTATTGTCTTCTGGTGCTTTAGAAATTAAGTTGACCCCCTCTTCTTTGTGGCAGCCCCTCCAATATTGGAACACTGCATCATGTCACCCCTAGTTCTTCTTTTCATTAGTGTTGACATACCCTATTCCTGCAACCATTTTTCATATGTTTTAGTCTCCAGTCCCTTAATCATTTTTGTTGCATTCAAGTGTCTCAACATCTTTTTTATATTGTGATGACCAAAATGGGATGCAGTATTCCAAGTGTGGTCTTACCAAAGGCATTATAAAGAGTTACTAACACTTCAGATGATCTTGACTCACTCCCTCTGTTATTGCAGCCTAGGATTTGTTGGCTTCAGCATACTGCTTGCTCACATTTAAGTGGTTGTCCACTAGGACTCCAAGATCTCTCTTGCAGTTACTGCTACTGAGCCAAGTTTCACCTTATCTGTACCTGTACATTTGGTTTTTCTTGTCTAAGTGTAAAACCTTACTTTTCTCTACACTGAATTTCATTTTGTTAGATAAGACCCCGCGTTCAAGTCTATTGACATTCTTCTTGATCCTGAGTCTGACTTCTGGGCTATTTACTATTCTTGCCAGCTTGGTATTGATGAAGATATTGAAGCCTACTGGGACTAAAACAATAGTTACTGCTTACTTCCCTCCATGTAGATGTAGTTCCAGTGGTGGGATTCAGATATGTGAACAACTGGTTCTCTCCATTTCCGGAAGTCCATTCTTGGCCAGGGCAACAAAAAATTAGCTACTGGTTCTGCCAAAATGGTGTGAACTGGCTGAATCCCACCACTATGTAGTTCCATTAAGGACTACAAGTTGAGTGCATTTTATCAGGCAGTTACAAATCCATTTGGTGGTGTATCCCACATTTGTTTTTAGCTTACCAAGAAATAGGTTGTGGTCTACTTTGTCAAATGCCTTACTGAAATCCAAGTATACTATGTCCACAGCATTTCATTGATCCATTAATTTAGTCACTTTGTTGAAAAATGAAATAAGATTTTTTTTGGCATAATCTGATTTTTGATGAACCCATGTTGGCTTCTGGTTATAACTTTTCTTGCTTTGAGGTGTTTGCAGATCTGCTGCTTGATTATTTTTTCAAGGATTTCCCCAGGTATCAGAGAGTTCTTTGTGTAACCATGCTGGTTTCTTTTGGATTTCTTATTTTTTCTTTTTCAGTGGTATAGTGCTAGCCTGAGCTTTTATAATCATATTTTTCAGACTTTTCCAAGCTTCTTCAGTTGTTTTCTCCTTTAAGTTTTTCATTCATGGAATCCTTCCCAAGCTCTCTCTTACTATTTGAACTATCAATCAACAAGATAACCAATACTGCCTGGAGTTTAAATATAGCTACAAATGAACAACCAATCACACCACCAATTAACCACACTGGCACACGAGACATTTGTAAGCTAAGGAAAATGGCACAAGGGAATCCTGTGGATGACATTACTAGTCTAGTAACGAAATGTTCAGAAACTAAGTTGAGACAGGCTTGGAGAGCAAATCACTGCCAAAATCTAAAACCTGAGCTACAAGTATTTTCTATTATTTCTCTCTATTTTGAAATCAGTTCTTTTAAAATCTAAGACACTGGCTGGATAATATTCTGTTGCTTGTGACTGCATTATATTGAATTCCAAAGTAACATGGTCACTGCCCCCAAATTTCTTGAAATTTCAACTGCCTCTATAATTTCTTCTCTCTTAGTAAGAATTAGGTCTAGCATAGTTGTCCCTTGAGTACCCTCCTCTAACTTTTGGATTATAACGTTGTTGGTTAAGTTACTCAGAAACTTATTCAATCTCACATGATGGAGAGTTTGTCTCCCAGTTGATGACAGGGTAGTTAAAGTCCCCCATTGCTCCTGTGGTGTATTTCCTACATACATTTGTTAACTGGTTAACATAAAATTCATCTATTTCTTCTGCTTGATTGGATGGCCTCTAGTATACACCTATGGCAATCTCATTCTTTTTTCCTTTTATATTAACCCATATGCATTTTGGAGGCTTTTTGCTTTGCAATGTTTATGTACTGCAGAAGAAATCTTTCTGGAAAGGATTCAAGACCTATTAGTCATCACAATTTTATTCTATTTTAATAAATCTAAAAGAATAAAAAGGGATAAAATTTTTCGAGTAAATTTTATTCTAAATATGAATATGAACAGATAACATACTTTGAAATCATATATGAGAAATAATAATAATAATAATAATAATAATAATAATAATAATAATAATAATAATAATAATAATAATAATAATAATAATAATAATAAATGTTGGAAGGGACCTTGGAGGTCATCTAGTCCAACCCTCTGCTCAGGCAGGAAACCCTATACCATTTCAGGCAAATGGCTGTTCAGTCTCTTCTTAAAAACTTCCAGTGTTGGAGCATTCACCACTTCTGGAGGCAGGTTGTTCCACTGGTTAATTGTTTTAACTGTCAGGAAGTTTCTCCTTAGTTCTAGGTTGCTTCTCTCCTTGACTAGTTTCCATCCGTTGCTTCTTGTCCTGCTTTCAGGTGCTTTGGAGAATAGCTTGGCTCCCTCTTCTTTGTGGCAGCCCCTGAGATATTGGAACACTGCTATCATGTCACCCCTCACTCTTCTCTTCGTTAAACTACACATACCCAATTCCCCAATGTGGGAATGCATGTTAAAATGGCTACGAGGAGGAATCCATTGGCTGTCACTTAATGCTTAAATCATTTCTCAGTTCTCTCCCTCAAAATTTTATTGTAGAAAAGTATTTCATTGCAGTGCCATATGCCAGAAGCAAAAGTGAGGAACTTAATAGTGTCTGACAATAGTTGTATCTCCTGCAACTATCCATGCAACTGTTTGGAACTTGTGAGAGATTTCATATTTACCTAAGCAAAAACCCAGAGAATACTTAGCTAAAGTTCTTGTTGACCATCATTTTCCACAAATGGCTATTCCTAACATGTTTTGTTTAGCATTCCTTGGTGGTTATTATTATTATTATTATTTTTCTTAGTCTCTGCCTCAGTCCAAATGTGTGGAATACTGTCATCCTGGATTTGTCAAGCAAGCTCAAGAAGGAAAACCAGTTTGCTGCTATGACTGCGTTCCTTGTCCAGAGGGGACCATCTCTACCCAGAAAGGTGGGTGACACCATCAAGAAAGTTACTCGATTCAAGCAGAGCATTTTGATCAAGGTGCAGGTTAAAAGAGCTATATATAAGCTTGACTATTTTCTTGTTAATTTTCAACAAGCTTCTTGGATGAGAAGGGAAGCAACTTCAAGGAAAACAAGAAACTCCAGTTGCCTTATGAAAAAACACCTTTGGGACATATAATATAAAAGTGGGGGGAAAGAGAACCAAAAAATCCCCCCAATCTATAAAAGATCCACTTATACCAATGTCGAAATGCTCTTTTAAAGTTCTTAATGTTCTTTTTTAGCATTCCATTATTTTATTTATTTTATTTACCAAATTTATGTTGTTATGTTATCAAATATTGGTCACCTACCTCAGAGTGACTCTGGTTGGCATACAATTAAACCAACAAAAATATTTAACAAAACCAAATTAATAAAATGAAACAAAAATATTAAGAGGAGAATATATCAAGATGCCTTCAAGGCCCTGTTACCTGGGGATCCCCAGTCCTGTTGAAACAATCACATTTTAAGGGATTTCCAGCAGGACTCAAAGGTTGGGACTAATCTCAATGTAGGAGTGGTTAATTTATTATTTATTATTTAAACTTGTATACCGCCCTATTCCCATAGGACTCAGGGCGGTTTACAGGGAAAAATTAAAAATACATAACATACAAAGTTAAAATCGATTAAAACTAAGATTAAATTAAGTCCCTGAATTTAAACTAAAACCCCATTAATAAATAATTAAAACCCCTCAGTCTGGGCCAGACTGCTCAAAAAACCAAGTTTTCAAGTCCCTGCGAAATGAGCGAAGGTCGGGGGCAGTCCTAAGCTCCGTGGGAAGTTGGTTCCAAAGGGCCGGCGCACCCACAGAGAACGCCCTTCCCCTGGGAATAACCGGCCAGCATTCCTTGACCGGCGGTACCCTAAGAAGGCCCTCCCTGTGGGAGCGCACAGGACGATGGGAAGTTGATGCCGGCAGCAGGTGTTCCCTTAGATAATCCGGACCCAAGCCATTTAGAGCTTTATAGGTCATTATAGGTCATTACCTATAGGTCATTACCTTCCTGTAAGGTGGGTTTTCACCATCTACCCTGAAGAAGAAGCTCTTTCTCAAGAGCTTCTCCATTGAGGTAACCATTTTGGACAACTTTCATGCAGGACAATATTTTAGGGAAGTTTGTTGAGAGCATAGTTAGCAGTCAGGTACCATAGCCAAGCTGATGGATGAGGTACAGTATTGTGATGACATTGGTTGGTCTTGCACATGAGGAGGTGGTGCACAGTTTGGGGATCTCCTAGAATCATGGGTACAGTTTGATGTGCAAGGTTAGTCTTGACTAGAGAAGCCTTCACACAAATTATTTATGTGTACCAAGAGCACCCTTTTCTGGACTGGGTGCCTTGCTCATGCCTTTCTCATTTCCTGCTTGAATTACTGCAATGTTCTCTACACGGGGTTGCTCTTGAACATTAAAATAGTCCAGAAGGCAATGGTATGCACAGTCTGGATTTCCCTAAGTTTACCCTAATTCTGTGAGATGTATAGGGTCCCAGTTTATTTCCAAATACAATTAAATTCCGTTTTAAAGCACTACATAGCATAAAATCAGGAAGCGCTTGTTCCACCAGAGCAAATATGATAGGGATATGCCAGCTTTCTTCCATTACCACTTTATGACTCAGAAACCTGACCTTTCTGTTGAAGCCCCTGTTCAATTAAACATCCTCCCTGTAGAAATGCAACAGGCCCCAACCTTTCTAACTTTCTGGAAACCTGTTTCTTCTCTCAGCCATTAGGATAAGGTTATTACATTCTTTGACCAAGTGACAAAATTAGTGGACCAGAGGAATGCTGTAGATATAATTTACTTGGACTTCAGTAAGGCATTTGATAAAGTAGATCACAACCTACTACTTGATAAGATAGAAAAATGTGGGTTAGATAGCATCACCACCAGATGGATTCATAGCTGGCTGACAGGCCGTACTCAGCGTGTGGTCCTCAATGGAACCGCATCTACATGGAAGGAAGTGTGTAGTGGGGTGCCCCAGGGCTCTGTTCTGGGCCCAGTGCTCTTCAATATCTTCATTAACGATTTGGATGAGGGGATAGATGGGGAACTCATCAAATTTGCAGACGACACCAAGCTGGCAGGAATAGCCAGTACTCCAGAAGATAGGCTTAAGATACAGAAGGATCTGGACAGACTCGAACACTGGGCACTATCTAACAAAATGAAATTCAATGGTGAAAAAAGTAAGGTTCTACATTTAGGCAGGAAAAATCAAATGCACAGGTATAGTATAGGTGGTACCTTGCTCAATAGTAGTAACTGTGAGAGGGATTTCGGAGTCCTAGTAGACAATCACTTCAATATGAGCCAGCAGTGTGCTGCAGCTGCCAAAAAAGCCAACACAGTGCTAGGCTGCATTAACAGAGGGATAGAATCAAGATCAAGTGAAGTACTAATACCACTTTACAATGTTTTGGTAAGGCCACACCTGGAATACTGCATCCAGTTTTGGTCACCACGAGGTAAAAAAGATGTCGAGACTCTAGAAAGGGTACAGAGAAGAGCAACAAAGATGATTGGGGGCTGGAGGCTAAAACATATAGGGAAAGGTTGCTGGAATTGGGTATGTGTAGTTTAACGAAGAGTGAGGGGTGACATGATAGCAGTGTTCCAATATCTCAGGGGCTGCCACAAAGAAGAGGGAGTCAAGCTATTCTCCAAAGCACCTGAAAGCAGGACAAGAAGCAACGGATGGAAACTAGTCAAGGAGAGAAGCAACCTAGAACTAAGGAGAAATTTCCTGACACTGAGGACAATTAACCAGTGGAACAACCTGCCTCCAGAGGTGGTGAATGCTACAACACTAGACATTTTTAAGAAGAGACTGGACACTCATTTGTCTGAAATGGTATAAGGTTTCCTGCCTGAGCAGGGGGTTGGACTAGACGACCTCCAAGGTCCCTTCCAACTTATGATGATGATGATGATGATGATGATGATGATGATGATGATGATGATGATGATGATGATGATGATGATGATGATGTCCGTTCAGGATGATAATATCTGACATGAGATATTTTTCTTTTTTCTTTTCTTTTCTTTTTTTTGTAGTTGTTGTTTTATGGTTATATATATTGGTTATTTTACTGGGCTATAAACTACCCAATGTTTGGTTTACATATACGTATACTTATACATATACATAACCTTTGTCCTTTGGAATGGCTTTGCTGACTCTCAGTATCAGCTGTCATCCAAAAAATGTCTTTCCTCGAATGTGAAAGGAGACTATAAAATAAATATTACATTCTGTTTTTCAGATACTGAAAAATGCACCAAGTGCCCAGATGACCAATATCCAACTGAAACCCGAGTCCAATGTATCCCGAAAAGAATAATCTTCCTGTTGTTTGAAGAACATCTGGGCATTATCCTGGTTTCCTTTACCCTAATCTTGTTCCTAAGCACAGGCCTTGTTTTAATAATATTCATTAAATACCTAAAAACTCCCATTGTCAAAGCTAATAACCGGGACCTCTCCTACATCCTTCTGGTCTCCCTCTTGCTCTGCTTCTTGGCTGCTTTTCTCTTCATTGGAAGGCCAACCAAGCCCACCTGCCATCTCCGACAAATAGTATTCAGCATTGTCTTCTCAGTAGCTATCTCTTCTGTTTTGGCAAAATCAATCACAGTCATGCTGGCCTTCTTGGCAACAAAACCAGGAAACCAAGTGAAGAGATGGTTGGGGAAGAGCTTGGCCAAAACCATCATCCTTTCTTGTTCTGGTGTCCAAATTTTCATCTGTGCCATATGGGTGGGAGTTTTTCCCCCTTTCCCTGAATCTGACTTCCACTCCCAGACTGCAGCAATCATCCTGCAATGCAATGAGGGTTCTGTCACCATGTTTTATGTTGCTCTTGGCTATATGGGTTTCCTAGCTGCAATCTGCTTCATGATAGCTTTCCTGGCCAGGAATCTGCCTGGGGGTTTTAATGAAGCCAAGCTGATCACCTTCAGCATGCTGGTCTTCTGCAGTGTCTGGATCTCCTTCTTGCCCACTTATCTGAGTACAAAAGGGAAATACATGGTGGCTGTGCAGATCTTTTCCATCTTGACCTCTGGTGGTGGACTGTTGGGCTGCATCTTCTTCCCCAAGTGCTACATTATCATTCTGAGACCAGATCTAAATACTAAGGAACATTTAATTATAAAAGTAGGGAAAGAATAGAATAGAATAGAATAGAATAGAATAGAATAGAATAGAATAGAATAGAATAGAATAGAATAGAATAGAATAGAATAGAATAGAATAGAATAGAATAGAATAGAATAGAATACTATTCTTTATTATTTCCATGCTTTCTTTGCATCTGTTTGGCAATTTATGTTATTAAAAACTGAAGGAAATAAAATTATGAAGAAAGTTAGATTGAGCAAATGAAAATTAATGAAAAATAAAGATAGTAATCAAACAATAAAGTAAATAAATAATTAATATTATTTTTTAAAAAATCTGTTGTTAGTCCTTTATTTCCTCAGCAGGAAATATCTGATGTTGTAACTTGAGATTTGTGTTAAAGATTTATGTATTTTATTGAATTATTGATTACCCCAGTCACCACATTGCTTTTTAAATGTTTAATTGTAAAATTAGAAAACTAATAAAATATTAAAAGAAAAAAAAAGATATTGAAGGTCACCAAAAGCAAGTTATCTTTTCCTGGACTTTACCAAGTCCTGTAATAGAGCAACTGCTCTTGTATATTTTCATCCACCACTAGGTGACAGCACTAGTTCATTTTTTAGTAATGATTGATTGATTGACCTTTTTCCCCCCAAAAAAACCTTGCTTTGTTCCCTTGCATGCGGCAGCAGTGGCAGCGGATTGTGAAGGAGAAACGGCACAGGGTTGGGAGTCAGGTAAGGAAATAAAGGCAGTTTCTGGGGGGGTGCAATGATTTCTTTCCTTAACTGCCTCACTTGTTCCAAGGTTGCTTTCTGCTCAGATGTGTTGCTCTTGACAATGGCCTGACCACCCACTTCAGCACCTTCCCTCCCTGGGCCTCCATGCTCCACCTGCTGCTTTGGTGGCTCTGTAGGCAGACCTGAAAAGCTCTCTTTTCTTCTTTGGTGCCTACAGAGCCACCAAAGCTGTAGCTCAGGGGTCCTCAAATTACAGCCTGACCTGTCTTTTTATCCAGCCTGCCTCAACTTCCTGAGCAAGGAATCCAATCATGAGGACAGGGTGGGTAGATGGTGGCAAGAGCCGCAGCCAGTGGTGGGATGGTGAGTTGGTGGGAGAATATATTTTTTCCCAGTTTCTCCCTCGCACACCCAAGGGTGCACTCACACTTTGACCATGCCCCCTTCCTCTCCTCCTCTCACCGATTCACATTTTTACCTCAGGGCTGAGAGGTTTAGGCCTCGCTTGCAGCCTCGGCCTCGCTTAGGGCAGCCAAGCCTGGTGATGACGATGCCACTGCTGCTGCTTCTTCTGAGGCAGGTCCCTCGTTAGCTGGTATTGAATGCGAGCCCCAGCCTCCACCACTGCTGCCACTGCTGCCATGCCAGCCAAAAGGAAACTGGTGCCACTGGCCCTCAACATCACCCCCACCATCACTGAGGGACCCAGCCCCACTGGCGGTTGGAGTGGGGCTGCTGGAGTAGGGTGCTGGTTATGGATCTGAGGAGAGCAGGTGAAGGGTGAGGTATTTGTGAGGGGCAACTGGGGTGAGTGAGAAGGAGAATTTGCTCCTGGAAGGTTATTTTTGGGTTGAGGGGTTGTGTGGAGCTGAGGCAATGAAAGGTTGGTGGAGCCACTGGGAGGGAGGATGCCGTCAGCCTTTGGAGGAGCATCCTGATACATGAATGGTGGTGGTGGTACCACATCCAAGTGAAGCCACAAAGCTCAGAGAGGACCAAGGAACTCACAACCACCCTTCTCCTCCTTTTCCTTTCTTCTCCTCCACTCCACAAACCCCATTCTCTTCTGGCACTGCTGATGTTACCTAGTTTGGGTCATGAGACATCTGCAAGAAATGCTGAATGGAAATGATGCCCCTGCCCTGTCCCCTGCCTCACCTCACCTCACCCCGCAGGACGAGCCTCCTGCCCACCATCCCACCTGCCAGAGACACCCTGGATCTCCCCCAACCATGTCCGGCCCCCACAGGCGTCCCTCCCCACAAGCAACATTGAGGTGGCCATGCCCACCCTGGCCACACCCACCCAGTCTGCCATGACCATTGCAGCCATGTCCACCCAGTAGGCCACGCCCACCTGGCACCCAATGATAAATAAGTGGGGTTTGGGTTGCAGTTTGGGGACTCGGTCTCTAAAAGGTTCGTCATCACTGTTCTAGGCTGCTTCTCTCCTTGATTAGTTTTTGATGAACTTTTTTTCCTGATGATTAAGTGCTGGTGCAGTTGGGTACCCTCCAATCTCTCAGTGGTTGAAGAGCAGTTTTTGACCATGTGTCCAGGTTCTCCAGAGTAGGCTCTCAAATTCCTGCTTCTTGGTTGTCTCTTATCCAAAAATTCATATTTCTAGAACAGATGGGAAATAAAATTTCACTTCAGGCACAGCCATTTGTCTGAGGGGGGTATTGCCCCCCTCAGAAAGGGCTCACAACTTGGGTGTCCTCCTGGATTCATGGCTTAATTTGGAAGATCATCTAACAGCCGTGACCAGGGGGGCCTTTGCACAGGTTTGTCTAGTGCGCCAGTTGTGCCCCTTTTTGGATCGAGATGCCCTATGCAAGGTTACCCGTGCCCTCGTCACTTCTCACCTGGATTACTGCACTGCTCTTTACATGGGGCTGCCCTTGAAGAGCACCCGGAGGCTTCAACTGGTGCAAAATGCGGCCGCGCGGGTGCTTATGGGAGTATCTCGGCACTCCCATGTTACACCACTCCTGCGCGAGCTGCATTGCCTTCCGGTTACCCTAGTGCTGTCACCTAGTGGTGGATTTAAGGTGCTGGTAATAACCTTTAAAGCCCTGCATGGCTTAGGACCAGGGTACTTGCGAGACCACCTGCTGCCATTGTCAACCTCCCATCGCCCAGTTCACTCCCACAGAGTCAGCCTCCTCAGGGTTCCGTCAGCCAGGCAATGCCCTCTGGTGACCCCCAGGGGGAGAGCCTTCTCTGTGGGTGCACCGACCCTCTGGAATGAGTTGCCTCCGGAGCTGCGGACGGCCCCTGACCTTCGATCCTTCTGCCGTGACGTGAAGACCTGGTTGTTCGAACAAGCGGGCCTGGACTGACTACAATTTTTAATTATTTTTTTACTAGGTTAAATTGTTTTGTAATTTTGTATTTATTGTTTAATTCTCTTTTAAATTTTTTACTCTATGTTTTTTAAATTTTTATTGTTGTGAACCGCCCTGAGTCCTCAGGGAGAAGGGCAGCATATAAATTTAGTAAAATGAAATGAAATGAAATGAATTATAAACTAACCTCCAATTTAGGATTAATATATGGGGATCTCCTAGAAAAGAAAAAAAGGACCCTGTTCTTAACATTAGGGCGGGTTCAAATATACCGTTCTCTCCATTAGAAAACAGGAAGGACTAGAGTTGATTCATCCATGTATAATCGAACTCCATCACTCTGGGTGACCTCCACAAAGATGGTGGCTCACAAAGAAAACCTATATAAAATGTTTTACGGATGGCACTTAACACCTATGAGGTTAGCAAAAATGTTCAAAAATATGTCTAGCAATCGTTGGGGAAATGTAGGCAAAACCAGGCACATACTATCATGTTTGGTGGACATGCCCTAAAGCCAAAAGATTTTCATCAAGAATACATATACGGTTAGAGAAAATTATAAAAAAAAAACATGTAAATTTTAAGCCAGAATTATTTTGTTAGGCATAATAAAATAAATAATTGTAGGAAATTATGAGAAAGAATGTATATATTTAATGTTACACGTACAAACTGCAGTGAGAATTGTATTTACTCAACGTTGGAAAGATGAAGAATTACCAGTGGAGGAAGAAATCTTGGACTACGCAGAAATGGACAGACTTACACTGAAAATGAAAGAAAAAGAAGATTCAGAATACTTTAGAACATGGGATACATTTTATCAATGGCTAGGAAAATGAGGTAGAGAGAAAGGAGTTTAACATGTACTACTAAAGTAAACATTGGAACCCAGAGAACATGTTACTGATAAAATATGAAGGATTTGTGCTTGTAAAAATTAATAAAATATTGTAAAAAAAGAAAGAAATGAGAGATCTTTCCAGTTGTAGGTGAATCTCTATAGCAGCATCATGCATTTATTTTTCAATTAGTCATACTGGAATTCAGTATAATGCAAACACAATCAATAGAATATAATCCAACCAATGTCTTAAACTATAAAACAGTTGATTTTAACAAACTCAGAGACAGCCTAAGCAAAATTTCATGGATAAAAATCCTAAAGAGGAAAACAACTCAAGAAGCATGTGAAACACTGAAAAATTTGAGTATAACAGCCCAGTCCAGCACAGATCTGTGAACATCTAGAAACAAATAAAGTGATAGCTAGTAGCCATTGCAGGTTTTTTTTTAAAAAAAAAAAACAGACCATGCCAAACCAATCTTATTTCATTCTTTGACAAAGTGACTAAATTAGTAGACCAGTGGAAATGTTCTATCCAGAATGTTGGTCTCCTCTTCTGGGAGTCTTAGAAGGCCATTTCTTGACCATGTGTCCACGTTCTCTGCAGTAGGCTCCCAATTTTCTCCTTCTTGATTGTCTTTTATTGAAAAAAATGATATTTTTAGAACAGATAGGAATTGAAATTTCACTTCAGGCACAAAGAATTATAAACTAAGCTCCAATTTAGGAGTAATATATGGAGAACTAGAAAAGAAAAGCATTTAAGGATGCTACTCTTAACATTTATTTATTTATTTATTTATCTATTTATTTATTTATTTATTTATTTATTTATTTATTTATTTATTTATTTATTTATTTATTTATTTATTTATTTATTTATTTATTTATTTATTTATTTATTTATTTATTTATTTGTTTGTTTGTTGGGACTTATATGCTGCCCTATCTCCCGAAGGACTCAGGGCGGCTAACAATAATAAAAAACAATACAAAAATTAAAAAAGAATTAAATAGCCCCAAAATAAATTAATTACACAGTTAAAAATTAAAAATTAAAACATATTTAAAAACCCATCATCAACATTAGGGAGGGTTCAAGGATACTGATTGCTTCCTCTGCATTAGAAGACAGGAAGGGCTAGAGATGCATCATCAATGTAGACTTTAATCAAACTCCATCACTCTGGGTGACCTTCCTCAGCAGTCTCTGGAGACAAGACACCATGATAAGGAAAGCAGAAGTCCGTACCCTGGATGTTGAACTATTTTCCTCCTGCATCACTTTTTGGACTTGTCCTGACAGGAAGGACCACATTTCCAGAGTTGTATCTGTGACTTTTCACTTACATTCTATTCCCCAGCTGACCCTCCACACATGGAGTCTTGAAAGAACTTCAGGATCCCCAGAGGAGAAGTTGTTTCTCACTGTAATTATCACCATCCGGAATTTTCAGACCTTATCTGTTACTTCTCTATTGACTGTCTTTGATGTAACATGAAAGGATCTTGCATCAGCAAAGGATAAATGCCTTGGGGCACACTCTGTATGGCACAAGTTTTGGGACAGCCACAGTTTGTGCTTCAGACTGTACCTTTCTCTCCTTTCCAGGTGAAGATCGGCTTGTCTGTCTGAATCAGGAAAGTGAGGATATTTTGAATTCTTCTAATCCTTCTTGTTGCTTTTGTTTCAAAACAGGAAGGGGATTGATTCAGCTCTAGGATTATGGATTTTCTGCTTCTGATGGTGTTGGTGTCTCAGGGAATCTCTGTGAAACTTAGAATGAAGTGCCTGCTGAATTTCGATATCCGGGATGGGGAAAAACCATGGAACTATTACAGGCCGGGTGACCATCTCATTGGTATAGTCACCTCTATGACAAGAACATCACGTAAAATATTGCCTTTCAACATGGCTCCTACTAGTCAGCCTCTTTCGTAAGTTATTCAGTGTGATGGAGTTGCATTACACCCATCACATTGCAGTTCTGACACTCTTATTTTATTTTCATTTCATTTCACCGCCCTGAGTCCTTCGGGAGAAGGGCGATATACAAATAAAATTATTATTATTATTATTATTATTATTATTATTATTATTATTATTATTATTATTATTATTATTATTATTATTATTATTATTATTATTATTTCCTGTGTTGCAGGAGCTGTCTAATTTCTTGAATTGCCTTCATTTCTATGGCTTTCCTCTTGTGTGAAATAGATTCAAATACAAATATGAGGCAAATAAAATCTGAAACAAGTCCAGATTATTTTTCCATTCCCATCCAATACTGAACTCATCACTTCAATTCTGAGTTGGGTTTAAAGTAATGATTGAAAGGATTATAGATGCCTCTGCCCAGCCCTTTTCAATATTTAAGTAACTACTCATTGATTTCCAATGTCTGATCCTTAGAGGAATAGATCAATCAATCAGAATAGAGCTGGAAGTGACCTTGGAAGTCTTTGACTCCAGCCCCCTACTCAAGGAGGAGAGCCTATTCAATTTCAGAACAAGTGACTGTCCAGTCTCTTCTTAAAAACCTCCAGTGATGAAGCACCCACATTGTCTGAAGGCAAGCTGTTCCATTGGTTAATTGTCCTCAGTGTTAGGAAGTTTCTCCTTAATTCCTGGTTGCTTCTCTCCTTGATTAGATTCCATCCATTGTTTCTTGTCCTGTCCTCTGGCACTTTGGAAAATAAATTGACCACCCCTCTTTGTGGCAGCCTCTCAAATACTGGAACACTACTATCATGTTCCCCCTAGTCCTTCTTTACTCTAGACCTTTTACAGTTGCTTTTCTGGATCACTTATGAATCAACCTCTTCATTTTGTGTTGGTTGTACTATAATGATTGGATGGTTTCCAATACAGGATACTGGGCAAATGAAAATTAGGACTGGTAAAAATAATGGCATATTTGTGATTCTTAATCATGGTGAAAGACTATCTCCATCCTATCTTCTCACTGCTCATAAAAATATATGATCATACGTGGCTATCATTTGAATTTGGCTTTGGATCTGTAATGGCATAAGACACAGTAGGCTTGTGGAAACAAATAAGATTAAATTGCAAAATGTTGTTTCTATTGATGATGATTACAACATGAACATTTTTTACAGTACGGTAAATATTTTTAAACTACGAATCCTGATTTTCGCCATTCAAATGATCAGCAAGAATCCCCAGCTTCTGCACAATCTCACACTAGGCTACAACATCCATGACAACTATGTCAATGCTCTTGGCACCTCAGAAGCCTTGATGGACATGCTCTCTACTGGAGAAGCCAATGTTCCCAACTACAGCTGTGGAAGGAAGGAAAACCTTTTGGCTCTTGTTGATGGAGCTAAGATGGACATCTCCATCCAGATGTCAACATTAGTAGCCACCTACAAAATCCCACAGGTTTGTGTGTGTATTTTTCTATCTGGCAAAGTGAGTGGAGTTGCAGGGTATGAGCCCTAAATCCAAGCATATTTTGTCTATAAGGAATGCGGTGCCCTAGTGGTTAAGACAATGGGCTTGTGAGTTGGATGATTTCCACTTGGATATCGAAGCATCACGTGATGGGGTGAGCTTCCATCCTTGCCTCAGCTCTTGCCATCCCAGCAGTTTGAAAGCATGCAAACACAAGAAGATAAACTTTAGTGAGAAGGTAACAGCATTCTGTGTTTCTCAGCTTATAGTCATGCTGATCACAGAAGTCAGAGAAGCATCTTCGGACAACTCTGCCTCCTTCAGCTAGAAAATAGAGATGAGCACAGACACCTCCTAGAGTTGGACATGAATGGACAATGGAAACCTTTAACTTTACTTTTATTTTGTCTATAGAATCCAAGAGCTGCTTTTCACTGGGTCCTTTATAGGCATCATGGCTATGGATTGGGATACACAATGGGGAAGGGAAATAAAGCAGACATATCCTCTTATGACACCATCCCAATTGCTTTGGGGGCTTCCTCTGCATATTTGTGAGGGTAAGGAGAGGCTCTCTGTTCAATCAAAAAGTTCTTCAGTGAAAAAGGATGGTGAAGCTTTGAGGGAAAGTCTTGTACAAATTCTTAACCAAAATAATATTTTCCATGGTGAACAATTCCGTGATTTGTGAAAAGAATCCTGATGATTATCTTACCTACATTTGATAAAGCATGTATGACTTATGGACCTGTTGGGATCAGACCATTAATAACTTTATTTAAAAAAATTACAAGTACATTAGCCAACATATCAACTATTTTTCACCCTAATATATTCATAATTAAATTCATCATAAAGGAGATGATGACAAATGGAGTCCCAAGAGAGGATTTTTCCACTGGCAGAATTTTTTAAAAAGTAATCCTGACTGGTGGAGCCCTCTATTGAGTGGTTCATTGACAGATATAAGTTGTTGTTGTTGTTGTTAGTTGCAAAGTCGTGTCCGACCCATCGCAACCCCGTGGACAATGCTCCTCCAGGCCTTCCAGTCCGCTACCATCTTCTGGAGTCCATTTAAGCTCACGCCTACTGCTTCAGTGACTCCATCCAGCCACCTCATTCTCTGTCGTCCCCTTCTTCTCTTGCCCTCAAACTTTCCCAGCATTAGGCTCTTCTCCAGTGAGTCCTTCCTTCTCATTAGGTGGCCAAAGGATTTGAGGTTCAAATTCAGGATCTGGCCTTCTAAAGAGCAGTCAGGGTTGATCTCCTCTAGGACTGACCAGTTTGATTGCCCTGCAGTCCAAGGGACTCACAGGAGTCTTCTCCAGCACCATAGTTCAAAGGCCTCAATTCTTTGGTGCTCAGCCTTTCTTATGATCCAACTTTCACAGCCATACATTGCAACAGATATATGTAATACCTACTATATCCAATTGGGTGAAAGTTGCCAATTCTAGTTCCTATTTGTGAAAAAGAAATAACAAGGATCCTTGCAATTACTGATCTAATAGACATTGTGGCTCAATATATGCTAGCTTTTTCTTGAAGAGAGCTGAGATGGGAAGATGAAAGGAGGACAAGTGGGCTTTACACAGAGTTGATCCACTGTTGGTAATTGCTTTGTCAGCCAGGAGAAACAATGGTTTGCTGCATTTATAAATCTTCATTCATTTATAAGTGCATGTATTTATTTATAAATACTTACAATACTTATATAGATATTTTACTGCATATGAGGCAATAAAGATAGAAATATTATGGAAGAAATTGATTGTTCTTAATATGGAACTCAAGACTCTTCTTAGCTCTGCTTATAGCCTTTTGAACAAACCTTTGTTTGAAAGTGCAGTTTGGACTTAATGAGGTATGAGAAGAAAGATTACCAAGGCATAAGACAAGGGTGCATACTTGTTCAATTTTTATTCAGTCTAGACATTAATGACTTACCAGGGCTAATGATAAGCTTCCACATTATGCTACGTATTCAAGATGGATAGTAATTAATATTTATATGCATTTATATGTAAGGGTGTAGGTATATACATATATATGAAAAGGGAGTCAACCTATTCTCCAAAGCACCTGAAGGCAGGACAAGAAGCAATGGTGGAAACAAGGAGAGAAGCATCCTAGAACTAAGTAGAAATTTCTTGACAGTGAGAACAATTAACCAGTGGAACGGCTTGCCTCCAGAAATTCTGGGTGCTCACAGGAGGCTTTTAAGGACAGATTGGACAGCCATTTGTCAGGAATGATATAGGGTCATCTGCTTGAGCAGGGAGTTGGGCTAGAAGACCTTCCAAGTCTTTTATTCTGTTAGAGACTTTTCTTTGAACAAAATGGTTCAGTTTGTTCTGTCCTTGCTACATGTTACTCTGTGCGCAGCTTGAAATTCAGCTAAACCCACCTATCCTCCAATAAAACAGTGTCAGGGCCCACTTCAAAACCTCATCCCAAGAAAGCAGGACTCTTGGAACTGTTTGGTTCCAAAAGGAACTTTTACTGGAGAAGCTGATAGCAGGCATAGAAGGCAGGGTATGAGGGTTTCCTGCTCAGATCAATAGGTTAAACAAGTCCCAAGCAAATCCCACCCCAATAGTTCATCCAGTCAGTTTAAATGAGCCAATCCCAGGTGTTAAGTGCACTGTGGGAACAGAGCTGATAACGGGGTCCATTCCCATGCTTGTGAAGATGTTGAAAGGGATCTCAGAGTCATAGTAGACAATCATTTAAATATGAGCCAGCAGTGTGCTGCAGCTGCCAAAAAAGCCAACACAGTGCTAGGCTGCATTAATAGTGACATAGAATCAAGATCACGTGAAGTGTTAATACCACTTTACAAAGCCTTGGTAAGGCCACACTTGGAATACTGTATCCAGTTTTGGTCACCAAGATGTAAAAAAGTTGTTGAGACTCTAGAAAGAGTGCAGAGAAGAGCAACAAAGATGATTAGGGGACTGGAGGCTAAAACTTACAAGGAAAGATTACTGGAATTGGGTATGTCTAGTTTAATGAAGAGAAGGATGAGGGGAGACATGATAGCAGTGTTCCAATATCTCAGGGGTTGCCACAAAGAAAAGGGAGTCAAGCTATTCTCCAAAGCACTTGAAGGCAAGACAAGAAGCAATGGATGAAAACTAACCAAAGAGAGAAGAAACCTAGAACTAAGGAGAAACTTCCTGACAGTTAGAACAATTAACCAGTGGAACAACCTGCCTCCATAAGTGGTGAATGCTCCAACACTAGAACTCTTTAAGAAGAGATTGGATAGCCATTTGTCTGAAATGGTATAGGGTTTCCTGCCTGGGGAGGGGCTTGGACTAGATGATCTCCAAGGTCCCTTCCAACTTCTTCTTCTTCTTCTTCTTCTTCTTCTTCTTCTTCTTCTTCTTCTTCTTCTTCTTCTTCTTCTTCTTCTTCTTCTTCTTCTTCTTCTTCTTCTTCTTCTTCTTCTCCTCCTCCTCCTCCTCCTCCTCCTCCTCCTCCTCCTCCTTCTTCTTCTTCTTCTTCTTCTTCTTCTTCTTCTTCTTCTTCTTCTTCAGACGATGATGATGATGATGATGATAATGATGATGATGATGATGTCTTTGCACCTTCCCTTCTGCAGCAAGACATAAGCCCGGTGGCTGGAGGCACATTCCTTTCTCATCCCAGGTTGACATCAAGGGAGAGATAGTTCAAACAGTAAGCATGAAGAAAACAGCGGAAGCGATACATTGTAGCAAAGCAGAAAAATATACCAGAGAGCCTTCCCCCTCCCCCTCAGGAGAATGGCAGAAATGGATAGGATTTAAATAGATCCCCCCCCCGCCCAGGAAAAGGAATGGGTTCTGACAAACAGACCACATGCATAGATCTGGATGCTTTATTATTTATTTACTTACTTACTTACTTACTTACTTACTTACTTACTTACTTACTTACTTAAATTTATATGCTGCCCTTCTCCCTAAGGACTCAGGGCGGTTCGCAACAATAAAAATTAAAAAGAAAAAACATAGAATGAAAATTTAAAAAGAATTAAACTAGTAAATACAATGATAACATGACAATTTAAAACCCAGTAAAACCTAATTAAAATACATAGTCAGTCCAGACCCGCTTATCGAAACAACCAAGTCTTCAGGTCATGGCAGAACGACCGAAGGAACAGGATGGGAAAGACTAGGTAAAAATAGACTAGGTAAAAATAGAAATACATACAATAAGAGCCCAAATACAAAATAAGTCATGTTGAGTTGCTGGTGAACATAAAAATAAATACAGATAAATCTAAATCTCACCAGCGATGCTGTGTGCAGGAGATATGGATTTTTGTCCTCAGATGAACATGTGCCATGGATTAAGCTGGATTTTCCTGTTGCTTCTGTTTTATCTGAATGCTAAAGGAAATGGAGTCTGACTTCCTGGGATGCATTTGTTTTTGGAGTAGATGACCCTTAAGGACCAGGTCAGATTCCAAACAATATAGATTGGTATTTTGCCCTGGCCACTATGTGGGGCCAGAGAACAACTGTACATAGACAAATTTTATGCTGGAGGCATGAGACAGTTGTTATCTGCAATTGTGGGCCTGCTTGTGGTAAATTGGAAGAGTAATATGAGTGAATGCAAATATGATTTGCTTTATTTATTCTTTTTAACTTGTTTTTTACTTTGTTTTTATGTTAATGATCTAGAGTTTATATCTTGTATCTTGATATGGCTTAATGAATAATTAATAGCAATATGAATAACAATAGCTCTTAGATTTATATACCATTCCATAGTGCTTTACAGCCCTCTCTGGGCAGTTTACCATGTCAGCATACTTTCCCCCAACAATCTGAGTCCTCATTTTACCAACCTCCAAAGAATAGAAGGCTGAATCAACCTTCAGCTGGTCAGGATCAAACTCCAGGCTGTGGGTAGAGTTGATCTGCAATACTGCATTCTAACCACCATGGTACCACAATAAGTTTTTCTAAGATGTTCATGAGTAGCAAGTTGGATTTATTAAAACCTAGTGTTTTAGACTTAATCTCACCCCAAATATAGCATAGTGTTCTTCATTGCTCTTTCAGATCAGAGATGCCATTGTTTCAGAGGCTCTGAATGATAAAAGCCATTTCCCTTTTTTCCACCGGATCCTCCCCAAAAAAGGGATCGCATATCCAGCAATTGTCCAACTTCTCCTCCATTTCAGATGGACCTTGATTGGTCTTTTTACTTCAGACACAGAGGAGGGAGAACATTTCATGAGGACCTTTACTCTAATTCTTGTCAGGAATGGAATTTGTGTTGTTATATCACAACGATTCTCAGTGACTGGACGTACAGCATTCCTCAGGGAGGCCGTCTCTAAGTGGAGACAAGTCAATGTCTTTGTAAACTACATAGAATTCGCTAACGTTTGGGACAGAATTCTTACTTTACAGTTAACATTTGAAGATATGCCAGGACCTATTGAAGGGAAAGTCTGGATTCTGGAAACTATTGGCTATTTGGTATTGGGACAGGAGGGCCTTTACAAATATGTCCATAATATTTGGAGCTTTGCTTTTCAGGAGAAAAGAAGGCCAGATGTCTTTGAAGATGATGTTTTTGAAGACAAACACTTAGTGACATTTGAAGATCAGCGTTTTCATTGTTCTTTTGCAAAGCATTTTTTTTCTGTCAAAGGCCGGAAAAGGTGCACCCAGAAAGCACCACTGGAGTCTGAGGTGGAAAGGAGGAGTCTATTTATCCCTGTTCATCATCATTTGCACAGTTTAATTAAGACTCTGGCTTATACCATGAAAGCCGCCTATTCTTCCAGATCCAGAAGGAGAAGCAAGCAGGGAAAAGAGAGTTTGGAGGTTCCAAGGCTGCAGCCGTGGCAGGTATGTAGTCCCAGAATCCATGAAACTCCAAAGGTGATGGAGAAGAACCTTGAGGGTGAACCTTTGTTCTCCGAGCTTGTGGGTTGGTTTCCTAACATTTCATTACCAGGCTAGGTAACGTCTTCAGTGGAGATTAGGGCATCATTTTTATGGTCCATGGCTCTCCCTCTGCCAGATCCAACAATTGTCCATACCAACTTTCTCATGAATAGTCTTTGTGGAAGAGGAAGCTCATAGTGGAGCAGCTCAGCAGAACACACTGGGTGAATTGGCCACCTATTTTCATCCTGAAGAATATAAAGACTATAGATAAACAATCTAACCATATAAACTAGCAATTTGCATACAAATAGGAAAGTACCCAAACGCAAAAAAAGAGTACCATGAAAAATATCTGGAAAACAAATGTTGTGCAGAAAAAAAACAGATTGGAGGCTAAAAAATATAAATAATGGTTGCTGGAATTTAATTTATTTATTTTTATTTTAATTCCATTTATATCCCGCCCTTCTCCGAAGACTCAGGGTGGCTTACAAGCTTAGCAGTAGCCTTCATTCTATGTATATGCCTGCTTATTAGGGCTTTCACACAAACCCCAAGCGGCATAATTACAAAGTCAGCTTAATTGCCCCCAACAATCTGGGTCCTCATTTTACCTACCTCGGAAGGATGGAAGGCTAAGTCAACCTTGAGCCTGGTGGGACTCGAACCTGCACTCATTGCAGGCAGCTGGTGTTACTTAAGGAGGCATTAGCCCACTGCTCCACCAAGGCTCTTTATCCACATATTGATATAAATGTTGCATCACAAAATTGTATTTTATCAAATAGCTGTCTGTATTATAAACAATCCCATTCATGGATTACTGCCTTGTCGTGGCGAAGGGGCTTGCGTAATTCAGTGAAGCTATGAGCTATGCCATGCAGGGCCACCCAAGACGGACAGGTCATAGCAGAGAGTTCTGACAAAACGTGATCCACTGGAGAAGGAAATGGCAACCCACTCCAGTATCTTTGCCATGAAAACCCCATGGACAGTACCAAAAAGCAAAACAATATGATGCTGGAAGATGAGCCCCTCAGGTCGGAAGGCGTCCAATATGCTACTGGGGAAGAGCAGAGGGCTAGTACTAGTAGTGCCAGAAAGAATGAAGTGACTGGGCCAAAGTTGAAAGGACGCTCAGCTGTGGATGTATCTGATGGTGAAAGGAAATTCCGATGCTGTAAAGATTTTTTTTTTCCCATAGGAAAAAAGCTATTCAAAATCTTAAAAGACGATGCAGTACAAGTGCTACAGTCAATTTGCCAGCAAATTTGGAAACCTGAACAGTGGCCACAGGATTGGAAAAGATCAGTTTACATTCCAATTCCAAAGAAAGGCAGTTTCAAAGAATGTTCAGACTATTGCACCATTGCACTCATTTCACATGCTAGTAAAGTTATGCTTGAAATCCTACAAGCTAGACTCCAGCAGTATGTGAATCAAGAACAACCAGAAGTACAGGCAAGATTTTGAAGAGGCAGAGGAACTAGAGATCAAATTGCCAACATATGCTGGATCATGGAGAAAGCTACGGAGTTCCAGAAAAAATCTACTTCTGCTTCATTGACTATGTTAAAGCCTTTGATTGTGTGGATCACAACAAAGTGTGGCAAGTTCTTAAAGAGATTGGAGTACCAGACCATCTTATTTGTCTCTTGAGAAACTTATATGCAGGTCAAGAAGCAACAGTGAGAACTGGACACGGAACCACTGATTGGTTCAAAATTGGGAAAGGAGTCTGGCAAGGCTGTATATCAGAAATATCAACAACCTAAGATATGCAGATGATACCACTCTAATGGCAGAAAGTGAAGAAGAACTAAAGAGCCTCTTGTTGCGGGTGAAGAAGGAGAGTGCAAAGTTGGGTTGAAACTTAACATTAAGAAAACCAAGATCATGGCATCCAGCCCACTCAATTCCTGGCAAATAGATGGGGAAGAAATAGAGGTGGTGACAAATTTTATTTTCCTGGGCTCCAAGATCACTGCAGATGGGGATTGTAGCCAAGAAATTAAAAGACGCATGCTCCTGGGGAAGAAAGCAATGGCAAATCTAGACAGCAGACTAAAAAACAGAGACATCACCCAGTCAACAAAAGTGTGTATAGTCAAGACATTTGGTTTTCCCAGTTAAAATGTATGGCAGTGAAAGTTGGAGCATAAGAAACGCTGAGTGGCAAAGAATTGAGGCCTTTGAACTGTGGTGCTGGAGAAGACTCCTGCGAGTCCCTTGGACTGCAAGGAGATCAAACCGGTCAGTCCTAGAGGAGATCAACCCTGACTGCTCTTTAGAAGGCCAGATCCTGAAGTTGAAACTCAAATACTTTGGCCACCTAATGAGAAGGAAGGACTCACTGGAGAAGAGCCTAATGCTGGGAAAGATTGAGGGCAATCGAAGAATGGGACGACAGAGAATGAGGTGGCTGGATGGAGTCACAGAAGCAGTAGGCGTGAGCTTAAATGGACTCCAGAAGATCACCAGCATTCACACAATCTATGGTGATATGGTGATATTTACAAATATGCTATGGCATCAAGCTAGATAGTAAAAGGTTGTGAATTGCTATCTTGTCTTTAACCATGAAAGCCATCACAGTGACTTTGGCCAGTCACTCTCAGCCCAACCAACCTCACAAGGTTGTTTTTTGTGGGGGAAATAGAAAGAATAACATCTGTTGGATAGCAGTTATTTGTAAGAATAGTAAAGAATAGTAAAGTGTGCATTTATGTGGTCATGTTTCCCTAATGGTCTACTTGGGAGAAGATTAGCCTGGCAACTTTCTTCTTGAGAACTCCATGCTTTCTTGTTTTTCTTCAAGGCATTTATGAATAATCTCATTGTTGGTGTCTTTGTTCAATTTATTTGTTATGTGTTCTAAATTGTTCCAATTAGTAGATAATTTTGATCAATTATATTTTGTCAATACATTTTTGTTTCAATATATGATTGACCTATTTATCTGAGCCTTTCTTTTTTAGTTTTGGAGATAGTGGTAATAACACATCTTTTCTCAACTCACAATATTTGCAAGTTAGACAACTGTAGTTTTCTCCTTTTAAAATCTCGGGATGTTTCTGTTCTTAGTTTCATCCATTTCTGGAGAAGAATGAGTTTTGCAATATTTCCCATCAAAAATTGTACTTGGATAAAAATGGAGATATAACAGCAGATTTGAACATCATAAGCTGGGTGCTTCTTCCCTGGTTGGATCCCAGTGACGAGCAACTGGGGAGTTTTGAAAGGCAGAGATTTACAGTCAATAAACATACTCTGTTATTGCTAAAGTTGCTCAACAAGGTGGGAGAAATATTGGTGTCCATCCTCTATCTCTGAAAGCCTAACTACCCATTTCAGGTTGGCCAAGTGAATTCACCAAGGTGGTTGATCTTCACTGAGAATTGAATGAGAGGAGTAGAAATTTCAATTTTCTTAGACTGTTTAGAAGGCAGCAGTACTATTGATCAAGGGGTCCTTTACATATTAAAATATGCAGCACTGTTTTAAGCTGATTCTACACTGTCCAACCTGGGGTACTAGATGTCAATTTTTTAGGATGCTTCACGGCCCTTTTGTGCATCTTCAGCAATCTGGTATCTCCATCAAACTGGAGAAAGAGGCCCTCAAAGTGCTGATGATTGTGGTACTGATAGACTCAAATTTGCTTGTCTCCTATTTTAAAATAGCAAAGGAGAAGGCAATTCTTTTAAGCAGCTCCCAAGTTCAGGTTTGGGCTGAATTGAATGAAATTGAATCAAGAATGGATAGATATCTTCTTGGTCCCTGTGGCAAATATGCTTTGGGATTCAGATTGTCCTGCCTGGGGACAGTGTCCCCTGATAGGAAATGCCTATAGTCAGTAATGTTTTTAAGCAGTCCAGTCCACATGTGGCCAGAATTATCTTTGGTTTCCTTTCACCCTACTGGGAAACAGCAATAGACCATCTGCTCATTGGAAGGAGGTCCAAAGCATTCAGTTTACCTTATATCACAATGACTGGAATGATGTGAAATAATGCCTTCACCCAGAAAAATGGAATATGACTTTGATCCAAAGAAAAGCCTTTCCTGATATTGGAATTACAAGGGACAATCGGAAAGGAAATGTAATAACCTTTTCCAACAAAGGGTCATGTTCGGTTTAATCATCATACTTTAAAATCATGGATATATGAAGAATGGAGAAATAAAATTTAATACTAGCCAAAAAAAGGAAATCTTTAGTTATCACTTAATGCTTAAATGTTTTCTTAATTCCATCCCTCCTAACATTATCAAGTAGATATTAAGTTTACGTTTATTAAGATATTTTATTAATTAACTTTATTAAATCTGCTATATCAATGAGATATTACAAAAGCAAAAGGGATGTACTAAATGAAGAATCTGTCAGTAGTTGTATCTCCTACAATTATTTGGAAGTAGTTAGAGAGTTCACACTTACCTAAGTGAAGTGTATGCTAATATACATTTTAACCTTTATTTTCCATGGATAGTGAGTGTTGAAATATTTTCTTTGGTATTCCTTCTGTTTCTGCTTAGACTCTGCCACAGTCCCAATGTGTGGAAAACTGTCAGCCTGGATTTGTCAAGAGGGCTCGAGAAGAAGAGCCAGTTTGCTGCTACGACTGTGTTCCTTGTCCAGAGGGGACCATCTCCACTCAGGAAGGTGGGTCACATCAAAGAAAAGGGCAGGCCTTGTGATAGTGAATTCATCCACAGCATCTTCATGACACCTTCTGCTCAATTTATTCATGGAGAGGAATAGCAAAAAGAACTTGAAAGAGGGACTAGTTAGAAATAGTAGGGTTTGGCAGATGTGGCAAGCTTTTTTTTTACTTTGGGTTCATCTGCTGAACAGAGCAGAAAAACCAGAGTTAGAAGGGACCTTGGAGGTCTTCTAGTCCAACCCACTGCTCAAGCAGGAGGCCCAATACCATTTCAGTGAAGTGGTTGTCCAGTCTCTTCATAAAAGCCTCCAGCAATGGAGCATCCACAATTTCTGATGGCAAGACATTCCACTGATTAATTGTTCTAACTCTTAGGTATTTTCTCCTTGGTTAGTTTCCACCCATTGTTTCTTGTCTTGCCTTCTATGGTTTGGAAAATAGGTTGACCCTTTCTTTGTGGCAGCCCCTCAAAAATTAAGTTACACATTAAGTTACACATTGAGTGTGGTTTGTCAGCCAGTTATACTTTCCTTGTATATTTTAACTTCTAGGAACATCAGATATCTTTGAAACTTGAGGAATAATGTTACGATAATGGGCTCACTGGGAAGGTGTCGTTGATCCACAATTTGTGTTTTGTTAAATTATGGGTAGCCCTCATTCCATCCATATTATCAATGCTCCCAGTAACCATTCAAGATTATTTGCAGTACTAGCTTTCTCTGCTAGTTTACCAGATTTCCCAAGATAGATGTCTTCTGAGCCTATCAGTATATTAAGAATTACCATCTTGCAGGATTCAGGAAGTGTATCTAGAAAGATTAACTGATTCATTATTAATTCTAATATTGTCAGTTACTATGGATGATCTGCATATTAAACATGAAATCCTACAGTTCCTAGAAATTACCCAAATTCTATAGAGCTTAGCTATAAGTTTATAGATTAGAAAATGGTATTCTGATTAACTTTATTCCGAGGAGATGTAGAAACATGCATTTGGGAAAATGTTTCTGGCACCAGCTGTTGTCCCAAGAAGCTTCTTCGTAAAATATGAATAGAGAGATTGTTAAAAAAAATAACTGGTGTTTTTTGGTATTCTCAGATAGAGAAAAATGCACCAAGTGTCCACCTGATCAATATCCAAATGAGGACAGAATCCAATGTATCCCCAAAATTATAACCTTTCTGTCTTATGAAGAACATCTCGGCATCATTCTTGTGTCTTTTGCCCTATTCCTGTTCTTAACCACAGGCCTTGTTTTAGTTATATTCATTAAATACCAAGAAACTCCCATTGTCAAAGCCAACAACCGGGACCTCTCTTACATCCTCCTGGTCTCCCTCCTACTTTGCTTCTTGTCTTCTTTTCCCTTTATTGGTCAACCAAGAAAAGCCACCTGCCTTCTCCGACAAACAATGTTCAGTATTGTCTTCTCAGTAGCTATGTCTTCTCTCTTGGCCAAGACAATCACAGTGGTGCTGGCTTTTCTTGCCACAAAACCAGGAAACCGAGTGAAGAGATGGTTACGAAAGAGCTTGGCCAAGTCCATCATCCTTTCTTGTTCTGCTATCCAAATTATTATCTGCTCCATCTGGCTGGGGGTTTCCCCACCATTCCCTGACTCTGACCTCCTATCCCATCCTGGAGAGGTCATCCTGCAATGCAATGAAGGCTATGTTGTTATGTTCTACATCACCCTTGGCTATATGGGTATCCTGGCTGCCATTTGCTTCACTGTGGCTTTTCTGGCCAGAAATCTCCCTTCAGCCTTCAATGAAGCCAAGCTGATCACCTTCAGCATGCTGTTCTTTTGCAGTGTCTGGGTGAGTTTTGTGCCCACCTACCTGAGCACCAAAGGGAAACAAATGGTGGCTGTGCAGGTCTTTTCCATCTTGTCCTCCTGTTCTGGTCTGCTGAGCTGCATCTTCATCCCCAAGTGCTACATTATCATCCTGAGGCCTGAACTGAATAAAAAGCAGCATCTTACGTCCAGAAGAAATGTAGAAATGTGAGACAGAGGAATTTTAAGTCTCAATAGTTTCCATCATTTCTCACCTAGAAGATGATTCAAGTTCCTCTCCATGCAAAAGAGAGCCAATGATTTTGCTTGAAATAATTAAAGAGTGTTTAGAATATAATGGCCCCAATCTTTTATTTATTTATTTATTTTTTATTTTAATTCCATTTATATCCCGCCCTTCTCCGAAGACTCAGGGCGGCTTACAAGCTTAGCAGTAGCCTTCATTCTATGTATATGCCTGCTTATTAGGGCCTTCACACACACACCCCAAGCGGCATTATTACAAAGTCAGCTTAATTGCCCCCAACAATCTGGGTCCTCATTTTACCTACCTCGGAAGGATGGAAGGCTGAGTCAACCTTGAGCCTGGTGGGACTCGAACCTGCACTAATTGCAGGCAGCCGGTGTTACTTAAGGAGGCATTAGCCCACTGCTCCACCAAGGCAATCTTGTACTATAAAATTCAAAAATGTCCACTGAGGTGCTGTTGTTGGTTTTTTTTTGTTTTTTGTTTTTTGAATTCTCAATGCAGTATATCTGTCTAATGCCACATCCAGCTTTTTGAAACATGATACTCATTCAATGGGATTTTGTTGATATGCCAAAAAAATGGGGGAGAGGGCTTTCTCTAAATTTCATTATTTTAGTTGTGGTTTTTAGGGACAAGATTCCTTCAATCCCCTTCTAGGGGAAATTTCAAGTCAATTTTCTGTAGCCGTCTTGTTCAGCCTTCCTTTGAAAATTGGCATTTTAAATAGGAAAAAGGAAATGTTTTTCCTACAAATTGTAAAATAGGAGCAGAAAATGCCTGAACATCATTGAGTTTGTAATTGTGATTGCAACCCAGGTGGGTATTGGGTAAAGTTGGAGATTCTTGTTGATCTCAGATGCCCTAAAGAAATTAGAAATCATTCAGTTGTAGGTGAATTCTCTATAGGAGCATCATGCATTCATTTTTCATTTAGTCATACTGAAATTCAATATAATGAAAACACAAGCAATAGAATATAATCCAACCAGTGTCTTAAAATTTATAAGAATTTATTTTAACAAACTCAGAGAGAGAGCCTAAGCAAAAATTCATTGATAAAAATCCTAAAGGGGATAATGACTCAAGAAGCATGTGAAAGACTGAAAAATATGGTCATAAAAGTCCAGTCCAGTACAATACCAGAGGACCCAGATTGTTGGGGGCAATTAAGCTGACTTTGTAATAATGCCGCTTGGGGTGTGTGTGAAAGCCCTAATAAGCAGGCATATACATAGAATGAAGGCTACTGCTAAGCTTGTAAGCCGCCCTGAGTCTTCGGAGAAGGACGGGATATAAATGGAATTAAAAAAAGAGAGAAACAAGAAATCCAAGAAGATTTGCAGGACCGTCTGCTGCCGGGGACGACTTCCCATCGCCCAGTGCGCTCACACAGAGAGGGCCTCCTCAGGGTGCCGTCGGCTAGACAATGTTGGCTGGCGACCCCCAGGGGGAGGGCCTTCTCTGTGGGAGCACCAGCCCTGTGGAACCAACTCCCCCTTGAGATGGCCCCGGATCTCCGGTCCTTTCGCCGCGACCTCAAAACTTTCCTTTTTCATCAGGCTGACCTGGATTGACGACGGGTTTTTAAAATGTTTTAATTTTTAATTGTTTAGTTAATTTATTTTGGGGCTGTTTGTTTAATTTCTTTTAACTTTTGTATTGTTGTTTTTATTGTTGTTAGCCGCCCTGAGTCCTTCGGGAGATAGGGCGGCATATAAGTCCCAAAAATAAATAAATAAATAAATAAATAAATAAATAAATAAATAAATAAGAAGAAACCAGCATGGCTGCACAAAGATCTCTCTGATTAACTGAAAGAAAAAAAAGATAAGTACAAAAAATGGAAAGAGGGACACATAACTAACCCCGAATATCCACAAATAGGCTGAATCTGCAAAGATGAAGTCAGGAAACCAAAGGCTCAAAATGAACGAAGATTTGCAACAAAAGTCAAAGATAACTTTTTTTAAAAAAAATTCTTTCAACATATAAATAACAAGAAAAAAGTCAATGAAATGGTGCATTAAAGAGAGAAAATGGCAAGGAAGTAGCAGACAGTAGAGAGAAAGCAGATCTGCTTAACTCATTCTTTGCATCAGTCTTCATGCAAAAAGGAAATGTTGCCCATCTACCAAAAACATAACTGTAAAAGATTAGAAATAACAATTAAAATAAGTAAGAAAATGGTAAGAGAATATCTATCTGATCTTGACAAATATACTGTAAATCATCTGGACCTGATGGTTTACATCCCCGAGTTCTGGAGGAGCTGACAGATACGATCTCAGAACCATTGTATCATATCTTTAAAAAATCCTGGAGCACCAGGGAACTTCCAGAGCATTGAAAAAGAGCTGATTTGATTCCCATGTTCAAAAAAGGAAGGAAAAAAAAACAGACACAGGAAAGTACAGACCAATCAGCCTAACATCAATACCTGGGAAGAGACTGGAAAAATAATCAAAAAAACAGATCTGTGAACATCTAGAAACAAATAAATTATAAATAATAGCCAGCACAGGTTTGTTAACAACAGATCATGCAAAACCAATCTTATTTCATTCTTTGACAAAGAGTAAATTAGTAGGCCAGTGGAAATGTTATATCCAGGATGTTGGTCTCCTTGGCCATGTGTCCTAGTTCTCTGCAGTAGGCTTTCAATTACTAGACTCTTGGTTGTCTTTTTTCCAAAAATTGATATTTCTAGAACAGATGGGAAATGAAATTTCACCTCAGGCACAAAGAATTTTAAAATCAGCTCCAATTTAGAATTAATGTATGGTGATCTCCAGTGCTTTTTTTGTAAAAGAAAAAGGTGCCGGAACTCACACATGTCATACAACCCGCCTTGCCTACCCTACAAGGTTCCATCCAAAAAAGGTGCCGGAACTCCGTTCTGAGCGTTCTATGAGAAAAAAAGCCCTGGTGATCTCATTGAAAAGAAAAGCACAGAAAGGCCCTATTTTTAACATTAGGGAGGGATGAAGGATACTGATTGCCTCCTTTGCATTAGAAGACAAGAAGGACTAGAGTTGTGTCATCAGTGTAGAGTTTAATCAAACTCTGTAACTCTGGGTGACCTTCCTAAGCAGTCTCTGCAGAGGTGTATTTGTGACTTTTCACTTAGATGTTATTCTCCAGCTGACCCTCTGCACATAGAGTCTTGGAAGAATAATTATAATAATTATCACCATCCTGGATTTTCTAACCTCATCTGCTACTTCTCTGTTGACTGCCTTTCGTGTAAACATCAGACTGAAACAACATGAAAAGGCCTTGCACCAGCAAAGGATAAATCTCAGGTCACATTCTGTGTGGCACTAATTTTGGGACAGACAGAAATTGTGCTCTTGGTTTTACCTTTCCCTCCTTTCCAGGTGAAGATTGTTTTGTCTGTCTGAATCAGGAAAGTGAGGATTTTTTTGTTGCTTTTGTATAGAAACAGGAAGGGGATTGATCCAGCTCTGTACATTATGGACCTTCTGCTTCTGATGGTTCTGGTATCCCAGGGAATCTCTGTGAAGCTTAGAATGAAGTGCCTGCTGAATTTCAGTATCCAGGACGGGAAAAAACCATGGAACTATTACAGGCCAGGAGACCATCTCATTGGTATAGTCACCTCTATGACAAGAACATCACTTAAAATATTGCCTTTCAACATGGCTCCTAGTAGCCAATCTCATTCGTAAGTTATTCAGTGTGATGGAGTTGCATTCTCTCCATCACATTGCAGTTCTATTATTTATTTATTTTTATTTTACTTATTCCTATGTTGGAGGAGCTGTATAATTTCTAAGTAATTTATTGTTTCTAAGTAATTTATTTATTGTATTTGGGCACTATGGTTTAATCTGTTTTTAATTTTTGTATTTTTGTATTTTGGTATTTATTGCCCTGTTCACCGCCCTGAGTCCTTCGGGAGAAGGGCGGTATACAAATTAAATAAAATAAATAAATAAATAAATAAATAAATTTCTTGAATTATTTTGATTTCTATGGATTTCCCCTTTCGTGGAATAGACTCAAATCCAAATATGAGGTAAATAAAACCTAAAACAAATTCAGATTATTTATCCATTTCCATCCAATACTCAGCTCATCACTTGAATTCTGAGGTTGGTTTAAAATGATTGAGATGGTTATAGATGCTTCTGCCCAGCCCTTTTCCATACTTAAATAACTACTCATTGATATCCAATGTCTGATCCTTAGAGGAATAGATCAATAGATCAGAATAGACCTAGAAGGGACCTTGGAGGTCTTTGACTCCAGCCCTCTGCTCAAGGAGGAGACACTACATCATTTCAGAACAAGTGACTATACAGTCTCTTCTTAAAACCTCCAAGGATGAAAAACCCACAACGTCTGAAGGCAAGCTGTTCCACTGGTTAATTGTCCTCAATGTTAGGAAGTTTTTCCTTAATTCCAGGTTGTTTCTCTCCTTGATTAGTGTCCATCCATTATTTCTTCTCCTGCCCACTGGTGCTTTGGAAAATAAGTGGCAAACCCTGAAATACTGGAATATTGCTGTCATATTCCCCCTAGTCCTTCTTTTTTTCTGGACTTTTTACTGCTGCTTTTCTGGGTCACTGATGAAACAACCTCTTCTTTTCATGTTGGTTCTACTTTAATGGAGGTTACTGGGCAAACGAAAATGTAGGACTGCTACAAATAATTATGTATATGTGATTCTTAACTTTGGCCTTTGATTTGTATTGCCCTAAGACTTAGTAGGCCTGTGGAGACAAAGAGGATGACATTAGGGAAAAAAAAGTGTTTTTTCTCTTGATGATGATAAAAACATAAACATTTTTTACAGTACAGTAAATAATTTTAAACTGTGAATCCTGATTTTCGCCATTCAAATGATCAACAAGAATCCCCAGCTTCTGTACAATCTCACACTTGGCTACAACATCCATGACAACTATGTCAACACCCTTGGCACTTCAGAAGCCTTGCTGGACATACTCTCAACTGGAGAAGCCAATGTTCCCAACTACAGCTGTGGAAGGAAGGAAAACCTTTTGGCTCTTGTTGATGCAGCTAAGAGGGACATCTCCATCCAGATGTCAACATTAGTAGGCTCCCACAAAGTCCCACAGGTTCGTCTGTGTGTTTCTATATCAGGCAAAGTGAGTGAGGTTGCAGTGAATGAGCCCTAAACCAAGCATATTTTATCTGTAAGGAATGCTGTGGCCTACCAGGTAAGTTATTGGCAGTGGTGGGATTCAGCCAGTTCGCAATACTTCAACAGAACCGGTAGCTAATTTTTTGTTGCCCAGGCACAGAATGGACTTCCAGAAGCAGCATCCACACAGAGAACCAGTTGTTCACATATTTTATTTATTTATTTATTTTATTTTAATCCCATGTATATCCTGCCCTTCTCTGAAGACTCAGGGCGGCTTACAATTTAAGCACAAACCAATGTGCTTAGCAATAGCCTTCATTCTATGTATATGCCTGCTTATTAGGGCTTTGCCCCCCCCCAAGCAGCATTATTACAAAGTCAGCTTATTGCCCCCAACAATCTGGGTCCTCATTTTACCTACCTCGGAAGGATGGAAGGCTGAGTCAACCTTGAGCCTGGTGGGACTCGAACCTGCACTAATTGCAGGCAGCTGGTGTTACTTAAGGAGGCGTTAGCCCACTGCTCCACCAAGGCTCTTGATTTGAATCCCACCACTGGTTATTGGGCTTGTTGACTGGAACATTGGAAGTTGGAGACCCAAGCAATGGAGTGAGCTCCTAACCTTGTCCCAGCTCCTGCCAACCTAGAAATTTGAAAGCATGCAAATACAGGTAAATAAATAGGTACCACTTTGGTGAGAAGGTAAGAGTATTCTCTGTGCCTCAGCTTATAGTCATGCTGGTCAGAGAAGTCAGGGAAACATCTTCAGACACCTCTGGCTCCTCTGGACAGAGGGAACTTTTACCTTTACCCTTATTTTGTCTATGGAATTCCAAAGCTGCTTTTCACCAGGGCCTTTATAGTTAGTATCATGGCTGTGGATTGGGATACACAATGGCAAGGGGGAAAAACATCATCCCTCTTGATTTGGAAACTTCTTCTGCACATTAGTGAAGGTGAGGAAATGCTCTATATCCAACCAAAAAGGTCTTCAGTAAGAAAGGTTTTAAGGGATGTAGAAAATAATGATATTTACATAGTGAACAAATCCATGATTCATAAAAAAGAATCTTGTCTACATTTGAGAAAACGTACTTGACTTATGGACCCAAGCATTAACCACTTCATTAAAATAAATAAATACAAGCATATCATCCAACGTGTCAACTATTTTTCACCCTAACATATTCAAGAACACATTCATCATAAAAGACCCCAGGAGAGGATTTTCCAATGGCAGAATTTTTCAAAAAATAATATTTACAATGTTTTAAAAATGGACAGGTTGATTGACAGACATGAGCAATATCCAGTTCAATGGAAGAAGGCAATACTAGTTCCTATTTTTGAAGAAGAAATAAGAAGGAGCTTTGCAACTACTGAGCCGTTATTCTTATAGATGTTGCGGCTCAAATTTTGCTAGTTTCCTCTTGAGGAGAGTTGAGAGTGGGTAGATGAAAAGTGCAGTCCTTGCAGAAGACCGAGGCAGGCTTTAGACTGAGTTGATCCACTATTGGCAATTGCTTTATCTTGAACCATCCAATTACAAAAAATGTCAGTCAAAGGAAACAATGGTTTGTTGTCTTTAAAAATCTTAGTACAGCATTTGACACAGTTAAGAGAACTATTAGGGAAGAAATTAGTTTTCCTTAAAATGGAACTCAGACTGTTGGTTCTGATCAAAGTCCTTTCTACAAGCACTTATTTGAGAGTGCACTTTGGGCTCAATGGAGGGATAAAAGGAAGGATTGGTGTTTACCATGGTGTAATACAATGGTGAATACTTGCTTCATTTTTATTCCATGTACACATTCATCACTTACCAGGGCTAAAGAAGGATCCTGAACCAGTGTCCTTAAGCCACTGAGCCACCATGCCTCCCAATAAAATGGAGAGGCTGCTACAAATGGACCCTCCAAATTACTAAGAATTTCAATGCAAAAATGTACAAACAAGATAGCATGGTATTTACTTGAACAAGATTTTAGCACTTGTACACCGTGGTTGGCAAAGGAAAGTCTAACTATCTCCCTTTAGATAATGTACAATACACCAATTATCTATTGTGATCAATAGAATAGAATAGAATAGAATAGAATAGAATAGAATAGAATAGAATAGAATAGAATAGAATAGAATAGAATAGAATAGAATAGAATAGAATAGAATAGAATAGAATAGAATAGAATAGAATAGAATAGAATAGATATTGGAATGGAATAGATATTGGAATGGAATGGAATGGAATGGAATGGAATAGAATAGAATAAGAAAAAGAACAGATTGTAGAATAGAATAGAATAGAATAGAATAGAATAGAATAGAATAGAATAGAATAGAATAGAATAGAATAGAATAGAATAGAATAGAATAGAATAGAATAAGAAAAAGAACAGATTGTAGAATAGAATAGAATAGAATAGAATAGAATAGAATAGAATAGAATAGAATAGAATAGAATAGAATAGAATAGAATAGAATAGAATAGGATAGGATAGGATAGGATAGGATAGGATAGGATAGGATAGGATAGGATAGGATAGGATAGGATAGGATAGGATAGGATAGGATAGGATAGGATAGGATAGGATAGGATAGAATAGAAGAGAAGAGAAGAGAAGAGAAGAGAAGAGAAGAGAAGAGAAGTAGAGTAGAGTAGAGTAGAGTAGAGTAGAGTAGAGTAGAGTAGAGTAGAACAGAATACAACAGAGTTGGAAGGGACCTTGGAGTCTTCTAGTCCAACTCCCTGCTCAGGCAAGAAACTCTATATCATTACAGACAAATGGTTGTCCAATTTCTTCACAACTTCTGGAAGCAAGTTGTTCCACTCATTAATTGTTCTGTCAGGAAGTTTCTCCTTAGTTCTAGGTTGCCTCTCTCCTTGATGTTTTTTTTAATCCCATTTATATCCCGCCCTTCTCCGAAGACTCAGGGCAGCTTACAATCTAAGCACAAATCAATGTGCTTAGCAATAGCCTTCATTCTATGTATATGCCTGCTTATTAGGGCTTTCGCGTCCCCCCCCCCAAGCAGCATTATTACAAAGTCAGCTTATTGCCCCCAACAATCTGGGTCCTCATTTTACCTACCTGAGAAGGATGGAAGGCTGAGTCAAGATTTCATCCATTGCTTCTTGTCCTGCTTTCAGGTGCTTTGGAGAATTGCTTGACTCCCTCTTCTTTGTGGCAACCCCTGAGATATTGCCACCGCTATCATGCTTTATTTCCTGCATGGTTACAATTCAAAAACAATATATAACAGAGGCATTTATTTGAACAAAAGACTTCAGTTGAGATCTGCAGATATGGGCCCGATTGTGATAAATTGAAAACGTGATACAGAAATATGAATTATGTTATTTATTCTTATTCTTTTAACTTAGTTTTATTTTCTTTTTATGTACAATCATGTTAAGGTTCTGCATTTTGTATTCTGTTCCTTGATATGGTTTAATGAGTAGTCAGCAGTAAACTGTTCTAATAGGTTCATAAGAAGCAAGTTGGATTCATTAATATCTAATATTTTGGACTTGATCTGACCCCAAATATAGCATAACATTCTTCATTGCTTTTTCAGATCAGTGATGCAATTGTTTCAGAAGCTCTCAATGATAAAAGTCAATTCCCGTTTTTCCACGGGATGCTCCCCAAAGAAAGGATTATGTATCCAGCAATTGTCCAACTGCTCCTCCATTTCAGATGGACTTTGATTTTTCTTTTTACTTCAGACACAGAGAAGGGAGAGAATTTCATGAAGACTTTTACTCCTATGCTTGCCAGGAGTGGAATTTGTGTTGTTATATCACAACGATTCTCAGTGACTGGGCATACGGCGCCTCTCAGGGATGCCATCACTAAGTGGAGACAGGTCAATGTCTTTGTTCATTACATTGAATATACTAACATTTGGGACCGAGTTCTTTCTTTCCATTTAACACTTGAAGGTATGCCAGGACCTACTGAAGGGAAAGTCTGGATCATGGGAACCATCGAGCATTTGATATTGAGACAGGAGAGACTTTACAAATATGTGCATAGTATTTGGACTTTTGCTTTTCAGGGGGGGGGGAAGGCAACAGATGATGCTTTTGGAGCCAAACTCCTTGGAAAGTTTGAAAATCGCTGTTTTCACTGTTCTTTTTCAAAGAACATTCTTTCTGTCAAAAGTCGGAAAAGATGCACCCAGAAAGCACCACTGGAGCCTG
Organism: Vipera berus; assembly: GCF_964194415.1. NCBI lineage: Eukaryota > Metazoa > Chordata > Lepidosauria > Squamata > Viperidae > Vipera > Vipera berus. Next base: position 286,870,550 of record NC_138203.1, on the reverse strand, counting down.
AAGAAGAAAGGAGAAGGATGTGGATCCCTTTTCACCTCCATTTGCACAGTGTTATTAAGACTCTCGTCTACTCCTTGAATGCTGCATATTCCTCCAGATCCAGGAGGAGAATAAAGAAAGGTGAAGAGAGGTTGGGGACTCCAAGACTGCAGCCGTGGCAGGTATGGTGTCCCTATCGTGGGGTCCGGAGTACCTCAGGGATCACCTGCTGCCGGCGTCAACTTCCCTCCGCCCTGTGCGTTCCCACAGAGAGGGCCTCCTCAGGGTGCCACCGGTCAGAGAATGTTGCCTGGTGGCCCCCAGGGGGAGGTCCTTCTCTGTGGGCGCGCCAGAATTGTGGAACCTTTTGCCGGTTGAGCTCCAGATGGCGCCCGACCTTCGCTCCTTTCGACACGATCTGAAGACTTATTTGTTCGAACAAGCCGGCCTGGCCTGATGGAGGATGGGTTTGGATTTTATTGTTGTTTTAAATGTATTTTAATCTATTGTTGCAACTTGGGCATCTTGTTTAATTCCTTTTTAATTTTTGTATTTTGTATTTTTATATGTTTGCCCTGTTCACCGCCCTGAGTCCTTCGGGAGAAGGGCGGTATACAAATAAAATTATTATTATTAAATTATTATTATTATTATCAGGATCCATAAACTCCAAGAGAGAGGGAGAAGAATCTACTCAAAAGCTTTGTGCTACAAATGGCTAACAGCTTGGCCAATCTAATCACTCAGATTATAATGTTGCAAGGATGGGGGACAAGAGGTTTTGGCTGAACCCTGGCAAAACCAAATGACTTCAGCTGCATGGATTGTCAGGGTCCCGTGATTTAACATATTTAATTCTGGATGGGGTTACACTACCCCTGAAAGACCTGGTCCACAACTTTTGTGTTCTCCTGGACTTGCAATGTCTGCTTAAGGTGCGGGCAGCAATTATAGTTAGGATAGCCTGTGCACAACTTCATGTTCTGCATCAATTGGGCTGTCAAGGTTCCGACTGATGATCCCAATGAAGTAAGCACAGCTGAGACATTTCAATCTCTAATGCAAAACTTTATTGAGCACACCATATTGGTAAAGAATAAATAGAAAACCAGCTCTGGCTAAATTGGCACCAGATCAGTAAATTAAAAGTATAGAAACTCCCCTATCCCCTGACAGTGCAGGTCGCATTCCACAATTAAGCTTCAGACAATTATTGTGAGAAAAATCTTCAGTTCCCAGCAAACAGTTCTCGATGACCTTGGTTCCCAGGCTGGGCAGCTCCACACCTGCAATGCATATTCCATTCATTCCACCCCCCGCCCCACCGGGTCTGTAGGCAAGCCAAGAAACAGCAATGGTGGAATCAGCATAAGGTTTCTTTGAATCTTTTCTTGGATCAGGAGTCTTTATGTTCAAGCACACAAGCCCTGGTTATCTTCCATTTGGACTGTTGACTGAATTCTACATGGGGTGACCCTTGAAGAACAGTTGGAAGCTATAACTGGAGCAGAAAGCAGCAGTATAGGCAGTTCCTGGGTCTCTCAGGGTGAGTTGTCCCAACTCACAATATTTGCAAGTTAGACAACTGTAGAAGGAAGACTCAAATGTGAAAAGATCACCTGGGATTAAAAAAAAAACAAGGTTTCTCATTTTAAAATTCCTGGATGTTTGTATTCTAGTTCCATCCCTTTCTGGAGAAGAATGAGTTTTGCAATATTTCCCATAGGAAATTTCATTTGGATCAAAATGGAAATGTAGCAGCAGATCTGAATGCCATAAGCTGGGTGCTTCTTCCAAGAAGGGATCCCATCGACAAACAAATGGGGAGTTTTGAAAGGCAGAAATTTATTATCAATAAAGATACTCTGTCATGGGTAAATACACTCAATAAGGTAAGAGAAATATTGGTGTCCTTTCTCCACTTCCCAAAGCCTGAGACTTCCTTTCAAGTCAGCTAAGCCTCATCACCAACCTTCAGTGAGAATTGAACATGAGGAGCAGAAATCTCACAGTTTTCTTAGATTGCTTGGAAGGCTTTACTAGTATTAATCAAGATGACCTTTACATGCTAAGATATGGAGCACTGTTTTAAGCTGATTCTGCGTTGTTCAACTTGGGATGCTAGGTGACAAATATTAGGATCCAGGTTCTGACCCTTTTCTACATCCTCTCCAATCTGGTATCTTCAGAAAACTGGTCAGAGTCCGTCATGTGCTGACAATTTATAGATTGAACTTTACTTGTTCCTCATTCTAAAATAGCAAAGGTGAAAGCAATTCAATTAAACAGTTCCCAAATTCAGGTTTGGACTGAATTAAATGACATTGAATCAAGACAGATACTCTCTTGGTCCCTGTGGGAAATATACTTTGAATTCAGATTGTTCTGGCTGAGGGCAGTGTCCACTGAAAGGGAAGATCTATAATCAGTAAATGTTCACCAGAATTATCCATGCCTTTTGTTTCACCCCACTGGGATACAGCAATAGGCCATCTGCTCATTGGAAGGAGGTCCAAGACTTTCATTTCGCCTGAAGTCATAATGACTGATGTGAGATAATGCCTTGACTCAAAAAACTGGAGCACTGAAAGAAGAGTTGGAACCATACAAAAGTTCATCCTGATATTGGAAGTTAGAAGGGATACTTTGAAAAGAAACTTTACTTAGATTTGGCTGTTGACTTTTAAGAGGCCTCTTCGTCTGAAATGACTGCAGTTGTTTATCATGATGGTTAGCTACATTAAATCTCTCTGGTTCCAAATTCCATTAAGAACAAATATGGGCATTTTTCCTGGCAATTGATGTCATCTAATTGTAGTCTTCAATAGAAAGGACTTACCTTGGATATCCAGCTGGGCCTTAGAAACAAACTGCTTTTTGAGGGACATGTGCTGATGACCTTACCTTTATGTCATCTAACTACAGTTCTAAAAATTAGGCATTTAGTTTTAATCTCATTTGACCAAAATGACAGCCATATAAATTAAAGAAAAGAAATACAACTACAAAATGTGTAGTTTAATGAAGAGAAGGGTGAGGGGTGACATGATAGCAGTGTTCCAATATCTCAGGGGCTGCCACAAAGAAGAGGGAGCCAAGCTATTCTCCAAAGCACCTGAAGGCAGGACAAGAAGCAATGGATGGAAACTAGTCAAGGAGAGAAGCAACCTAGAACTAAGGAGAAACTTCCTGACAGTTAGAACAATTAACCAGTGGAACAACCTGCCTCCAGAAGTGGTGAATGCTCCAACACTGGAAGTTTTTAAGAAGAGACTGGACAGCCATTTGCCTGAAATGGTATAAGGTTTCCTGCCTGAGCAGGGGGTTGGACTAGATGACCTCCAAGGTCCCTTCCAACTTTATTATTATTATTATTATTATTATTATTATTATTATTATTATTATTATTATTATTATTATTATTATTATTATTATTATTATTATTATTATTATTATTATTATTATTATTATTATTATTATTATTATTACAACTTCTTTAAGGTTGACAACCCTGGGAGACTACGATAAACTACTTTGAAAGGGGAGAGGCTTTGCAATATTTTATTTAGCCTTTAACCAACCTTTGCAGATCCTAGCAAGTCATCAGTTTCTTCATTCATCACAGCTTTATTCTATTTTCATAAATCTAATAGAACAAGTCTTTAATATATCTTTTAGAATTTAACATTGTTTAAAATCATGGATATTTGAAGAACGAAGGAATTCATGTTCATAGATCCATGAGAAGGAACCCACTGGTTGTCAATTAATGCTTAAATATATTCTTAGTTCTGCCCCTCCAGACTCTCCATTTCTCCATCCCTCAAGTCTCTTATTGAAATGAAATATACCAAAAGCAAAAAGGATGAACTAAAGAGAGAAGCAACCTAGAACTAAGGAGAAATTTCCTGACAGGGAGGACAATTAACCAGTGGAACAACCTGCCTCCAGAAGTGGTGAATGCTCCAACACTGGAAGTTTTTAAGAAGAGACTGGCCAGCCATTTGTCTGAAATGGTATAGGGTTTCCTGCCTTAGCAGGTGGTTGGACTAGATGACCTCCAAGGTCCCTTACAACTTCTTCTTCTTCTTCTTCTTCTTCTTCTTCTTCTTCTTCTTCTTCTTCTTCTTCTTCTTCTTCTTCTTCTTCTTCTTCTTATTATTATTATTATTATTATTATTATTATTATTATTATTATTATTATTATTATTATTATTATTATTATTATTATTATTATTATTATTATTATTATTAAATGAAGTATCTGTCAATAGCTGTATTTCCTGCAGGCATTTGGAACTAGTTAGAGAATTCATCCTTATCTAAGTAAAGGCGAGAGACTCTTCGGTTAATGTTCATCTTGACCTTTATTTTCTATAGATGGCTTGTCCTAACATATATTCTTTGTCATTACTTGTTTTTTTTGCTTAGTCTCTACCTGAGTCAAAATGTGTTGAAAAATGCCATCCTGGACTTGTCAAGAGGGCTCGAGAAGGAGAGCCAGTTTGCTGCTTTGATTGTGTAACTTGTCCAGAGGGGACAATCTCCACTCACAAAGGTGGGTAACACCAAAGAAAAGGGAAGACCTTGAAGACATGAATTCATTCAGAGCAGTTTCATGGAAGTGCAAATTCCAAGAGGGTGTGGAAACCTGATTTCATTGAAACTTGAGGAATTATATTAGGATAATTAGTGGAATGATTATTGCTATGTATTCTATATGGTCCTCCCTGTGAAGATCACTGGGAAGGCACTGCTGGTCCATAATCCAATCTTGTAATGTAAACAGTTATTTTTATTTATTTTTTATTTTAATTCCATTTATATCCCGCCCTTCTCCGAAGACTCAGGGCGGCTTACAAGCTTAGCAGTAGCCTTCATTCTATGTATATGCCTGCTTATTAGGGCTTTCACACACACACCCCAAGCGGCATTATTACAAAGTCAGCTTAATTGCCCCCAACAATCTGGGTCCTCATTTTACCTACCTCAGAAGGATGGAAGGCTGAGTCAACCTTGAGCCTGGTGGGATGCGAACCTGCACTAATTGCAGGCAGCTGGTGTTACTTAAGGAGGCATTAGCCCACTGCTCCACCAAGGACACCTCATTCTACACATATTACCATTGCTCTCATTAGCCATTCCAGATTATTTCCATTACCAGCTTTCTCTGCCAGTTTAGTAGAGTTCACAAGATGCACATCATCGAAATCCACTATATTAGGAAGTCCCACACTGCAGGACTCAGAAAGATTAGCTAATTAATTATTAACTTCTAATATTGTAGGTTCAGGGACGCGGTGGCTCAGTGGGTTGGGACGCTGAGATTGTCGATCAGAAGGTCGGCAGTTTGGCGGGTCGAATCCTGAGTGCTGCATAACAGAGTGAGCGCCTGTTACTTGTCCCAGCTTCTGCCAACCTAGCAGTTCGAAAGCACGTAAAAATGCAAGTAGAAAAATAGGGACCACTATGGTGGGAAGGTAACAGCATTCCATGCGCCTTTGGCATCTAGTCATGCCAGCCACATGACCACGGAGACATCCTCGGACAAGCGCTGGCTCTTTGGCTTTGAAATGGAGATGAGCACCGGCCCCTAGAGTTGGAAACGACTAGTACGCCTGTGCGGGGGAACCTTTACCTTTACCTTTTATTGTAGGTTCCTTTGGAGCTTCTTCATATTTTGCAGGAGAGAGAGAGAGAGAGAGAGATGATAGATAGATAGATAGATAGATAGATAGATAGATAGATAGATAGATAGATAGATAGATAGATAGATAGATAGATAGATAGATAGATAGATGATATAGACAGAGAGACAATTCTATTTTTCAGATTTTTTTTACTTCAAATGTTAATCTATGCTTCTTTGAAAATGCTCGTGGTATCAGTTGTTGCTCCAAGAATGTATTTCTTGAAATGTAAAAGGACAGTATGTTGCTTTCTCAGATACAGAAAAATGCAATAAATGTCCTGATGATAAATATCCAAATGAGGACGGAGTTCTCTGTATCCCCAAAGTTATATCCTTCCTGATGTATGAAGAATATCTGGGCATCATCCTCATATCCTTTGCCCTCCTTTTGTTCTTAACCACAGGATTTGTGTCAATCATATTCCTTCAATACCGGGAAACATACATTGTGAAAGCCAACAACTGGAAACTCTCTTACATCCTTCTGGTATCCCTGCTGCTTTGTTTCTTGTCTCCTTTTCTCTTCATTGGTCAACCAAGGAAAGTCACCTGCCTTCTCCAACAAATGCTTTTCAGCATCACATTCTCAGCTGCCATTTCCTCTCTCTTGGCCAAAACCATCACTGTGGTGTTGGCTTTCCTGGCCACAAAACCAGGAAACCAAGTGAAGAGATGGTTGGGGAAGACCTTGTCCAGCTCCCTTATCCTTTCTTGTTCTGCTGTCCAAATTATCATCTGCTCCATCTGGATGGGAGTTTCTCCCCCTTTCCCTTACTCTGACTTCCACTCCCAGCCTGGAGTAATCATCCTGCAATGCAACGAAGGATTTGTTGTCATGTTCTACCTCACTCTCAGCTACCTGGGCTTCCTAGCTGCAATTTGCTTCACAGTGGCTTTTTTGGCCAGAAACCTGCCTGGGGCCTTCAACGAAGCCAAGCTGATCACCTTCAGCATGCTGGTCTTCTGCAGTGTCTGGGTGACTTTTGTGCCCGCCTATCTGAGCACCAAAGGGAAATACATGGTAGCTGTGCAAATCTTCTCCATCCTGGCCTCCAGTGCTGGGTTGCTTGGCTGCATCTTCATTCCCAAGTGCTACATAATCATTCTGAGGCCAGATTTGAATACAAGGGAGCAGCTTACAACCAGAAGAAATGTGAGACAGAGAAAATTTAAGTCTCGATAATTTCCATCATTTCACACCTAGACGATGATTCAAGCTCCTCTCCACATTACTCAACCGTCCACACCTAGAAAGTGGTCTAAGCTGATTTCCATTCATAAATGGGCCAATGATTTTACTTGAAGTAGTTAAAGAGTGTTGGAAAGATAATCTCTCCAATGTTATACATTAAATTGCAAGCTATCCACTGAGGTTTTTGTTTTTATAATCTTCAAGGCACCATTTTTGTCCAGTGGCTACACCCTACCTGAGTCCTGTGATACCATATCCAGGTTTTTGAAATGTGACACTTGTGCAATGGAAATTTTGTTCATATGCCAGAAATATATAATTGTGCCAGTAGGTGGGTGGGTTAAAAATTCCATTATTTTAGTTGTGTTTTTAGGGACAAGATCCTTTCAATCTCTTTCTGGGGGAGAGTCCAAGACATCTTACTGTAGCTAACTTGTCTATCCTTCCTCTGAAAATTGGTTTTTGGAATTAGAACAAGTTAAATGCTTTATCTACAAACTGTTTAATAGAAGCAGAAATAGAATAGAATAGAACATTACTGATTTTTTTTCTTCCAAACCAGAGCTGACCTGAAAAAGAATAAAAATACAACATTAACAGTATGCCCACTTCACCAATGGGTGCATTCACATTTTCAACATTTAACTATAGTTTATTTTTGGAGGTTCAACCTGTTAGCCAATGGGTTAGTGAATTATGTATATTAATTCAGCAGAGACTATCTGAAAAATCATTTATAAGAGAAATAATCTGAAGACACTTTTCTTCTTGTAAGGGCCACATTCACACAACATACTGTTCTTCACTAGGCTGGGGATACAGTATGTGTTTGCAGTCATCCTGAGACAGAAGACAGTTCCAGATGGAGCCTCCTTAAAGCCTGTAATAAACCATGGATGACCCACAGCCACCTCTCCTCCATTTCCCTGGGGTCTCATCTGAGGGAAACCCACAAAATTGATGGCCACATTTCCAACTGAGGAGAGGTTTCCTCCTCTCTGAGCACAACTGGGCTTCAGTGAGACATGGCAGGTAACATCATAGATGAGAGAACCCTTCAATCCAGCATTCAAAAACAAGAGTCGGTACCTGGAGCCACCGAAGATCTGGCAGCCAGGAACTGAGAGTGGAAGCTGAGGACCTTACAGTGGGACAACTTTCAAATAATGGAGCTGGGATATTGGTCATCCTATGCTCCTCATTGTAAGAATGGACCTGCCCATCCCATCAATTCCCCCTCTCACTCAACTCCCCAGTTGTCCCTTCTAGGCCAAGCTGTACATATTAACATTCCCCCTCCAGGTAAGAAAAATAATCCATCAACAATCAACCAAGATATTAACATTCCCCCTCCAGGTAAGAAAAATAATCCATCAACAATCAACCAAGATAAACCAGAACACAGGGACTCTGAACTATAAGCACTTGGAGGTCTTTTGGGGTGGAATTTCAAGCAAAACCTCAGAGACGGGAATGTCACGGGAGTCAAACCACATCAAGTGTATCTACATAACCAGAGGAACTTGCACAAGGTGCCCATAAATCAACTTCTGAGTGGTTGTGGCAAGAAATCAGGTCACACCACCCACTGCACTGTGGGCGCTGCCACCATCTCAGCTGCAGACCTCACAGCACACTGCTTATTTTAGAAACCAAGAAACTTAAATATTTAAATACTCTCAGTGTCTTGTATCAATATGGAAAGACAACACAGAAAGTATTAAGGAAATTTTAAAAAAAATCTTCTCTCTCTTAGCAGTCCATAGGCCAGTGGTGGTTAACCTATGACACGCATGCACTCAGAGCCCTCATGTTAACCTATGGCACGCATGCACTCAGAGCCCTCAGAGCATCTCATGTTCTGGAGATGGCCACTGTCCCTCTTCAACCAGCCACCTGATAACTCGCCGAGGTCCCACATGGCCGGATGCATCCCAGCATGGCTGGTTTCCTTCTCCCCCATCCCGTCCCTCCTGGCCTCGCATGCTCTCCTTTTCCTCGACACAACCCACTGCATCACCTCTTCAGCTGTAAGCCGGCCATCCATCTCAGAGATGGCTTCTTTGAACTGCTGGGGATGGGCTGCGGAGCCCCAGAGTGCGCCGGTTGAGGGGCTAGAAGGATGTGGCGGCTGATGGACACTGTTGGCCCCATGCGCTCGCTGGCCTCTGTGTGCAGGGACTGATGGTGTCAGGCAGCAGCCGCCCCGACCCTTGCCTTGCCCCATGGCAATGGCATCCCCACCCTGCCTTGCCTCCTGCCCACCATCCCAACTACCAGAGACCCCCTGGATCTCCCCCAACCCTGCCCACTCCCCACAGGGGTACATCCCCATGAGCAACATCAAGGTGGCCACACCCACCTTGGCCATGCCCACCCAATCTGCCATGCCCACCTGCCCCCCAGTGATAAATAAGTGGGTTTGGGGTTGCAGTTTGGGCACTTGATCTCTAAAAGGTACGCCATCACTGCCATAGGCCATTACTTTCTGGTCTCTCAGTCAGTTCTCATGCAAAAATTGATATTTCTAGAACAGATGGCAAATGAAATTTCACTTCAGTTACAAAGAATTATAAAATCAGCTCCAATTTAGGATTCATATATGGAAATCTCATTGAGAAGGAAACACCAACAGGCCCTACTCTTTCCCTTAAAGACAAAGTGACCAAATTAGTGGATCAGCAAAATGCTGTCGACATAGTATATTGGGATGTAGTAAGGTATTTGACGAAATAGACAACAAACCTCCTTCTTCGTAAGCTAGAAAAATGTGGAATAGACAGCATCACAAACAGATTGACTGGAAAGCTACTTGTCTGAAATGGTATAAGGTTTCCTGCTTGAGGAACTAGCAGGTTGAACTAGAAGACCTCCAAAGTCCCTTCCAATTCTGTTATTCTAAAATTAGGCTGGGTTCAAGGATAATGATTGCTTCCATGAAGATAAAGCACAGGAAGCACTAGAGTTAAGTGTCACCAACCTGGAACATCATCAAACTCCATAACTCTGGGTGACCTTCCCTAGCAGCCTCTGGAGACAAGAGACTCCATTGAAGGACAGCAGAAGTCACTTTTCTGGCTGTTCAACTATCTTCATCCAGCATGACTTTCTGGACATGTCCTAACAGGAAAGGTTGTGACCACTACAAAACACTGCCCCAAGGGGTGTATTTCTGATTTTTCACTAACATGCTTTTCTCAAGCTACCCCTCCTTACATTGAAGAAGTTCAGGGTCCCAGGAGGAGAAGTTCCTTCTCACTGTAATTATCACCATCCCTGTCTCTGAGACCTCTTCTACTACTCCTACAGTGACTGCCTCTTTTGTAAACATCAGACTGAAGCAACATGGAATGGAACTTTTAAAAGAATAAATAATATGGGTTATGCTCTTTGTGGCTCAAATTATGGAAAGACAAGAACTGTGCTCTTGAATTGTACTTTTTCTCTATTCCAGGTGGATCTTGGTTTGTCTTTGAATCAGGAAAGCCACTGGATATTCCATCCTGTGAGAATGCTTCCAATTCTTCTAATTCTTCTTTAGAAATGGGAAGGAGACTGATTCAACCCTATGAATTATGGATCTCCTGCTGCTTCTGATGCTGCTGGTGACCCAGCCGGTCTCTGGGATGCTGAAAATGAAGTGCCCACTGAATTTGGCCCACCAGGATGGAGAAAAGCCATGCAGCTATTATAAACAAGGAGATCTTCTCATTAGTATAGTCATCTCTTCATCAGCAATAGCACCTGCAACATTTCCTTTCAACATGGCTCCTTCTAGTCAGATTCAATTGTAAGTAATTCACTGTGATGGCATTTCATTCCCTCCATTTGCAGTTCTAACACTCTTCTTTTTTCTTCTTATTTTACTTATTCCTATATTGCAGGAAGTGACCAATTTCTTGAATCCTTTTGATTTCCACAGCCTCTCTCTTTTGTTTTATTTTCTGGGAGAGGCTTAAATCAAAACATGAGACAAATAAAGCCTTAAAGAAGTTCACATGACTTTCTTCTCCCTGTTCAATCCTCAATTCATGACACAAATACTTGAGTTTTGTTGAAAGTAGGGATTATTGTAGTTTCCCCTTCCCAGGCCATTTCCACACTTTTATAACAACTGATATTTGATATTCTATGCCTGGTTTTTATAGGAACAGAAGATGATTCAGTTTTAGAACAGCTTCTCTGGGTCACTCATCAGAAATCCTCTTCCTTTTATGATTTTTCTATTTTAATAACTGAATTATTCTGCAACCCATTTACTAGGCTGATGAAAGTTAGTACTTTTACAAATAATGGTGTATTTGGGATTTTTAATCCCTTTAGAGGACTATCTCCATCCTATCTTCTCCACACTCACAAAAGTTAAAGGGTGACGGGTGACTATCATTTGCCTCTGGTTCTCAATCAATATTAGCTTAAGTTAGCTTGTAGAGAATAAGTCAATTAAATAGAGAAAAAGTATTTGATTGTTGCTGTTAATGATGCTAATATTAACATGAGCATGGTTTTACACTAGTTTACCTTTTGGAAAACAAAGAATACTACGCATGATTTTCAATATTGAAGTTTTTAATAAAAAACACCAGCACCTGCACAATCTCACACTGGGCTACAACATCTATGACAACTATGTGAGCACACTTGGCACTTCAGATGCCTTGCTGGACATGCTCTCTACTGGAGAAGCCAATGTTCCGAACTACAGCTGTGGAAGGAAGGACAACCTGTTGGCTCTTGTTGATGGAGCTGACAGTGACATATCTATCCAGATGTCAACATTAGCAGGCACCTACAAAGTCCCACAGGTTTGTGTTTGTGTTCCCCTATCTGGCAAAGTAAGTGGCGTGGTAGCATTTGACGATAGATCCAACCATATCTTCCTTATGGAGTTCAAGAGCTGCTTTTCACTATGGCAATTGTAGGTTTCATGGCTGGGGGTTGATATAAGAATGGGGAAGGAGCAAGGATTAAAACACAAACATCTGCTCATGAAAACTTCCTCCTTTCTTTGAGGGCTTCTGCTGTAGACCTGTGAAGGTGAGGAGAGGCTTTGTGTCAAATCAAAGGATCTTCTGTACAATAGGAAGGTGCAGCATTGAGGGAAAGCTCACATTTTGTACATGATCTCAGTCAGAATAATTTATTTATTTTATTTTATTTTTATTACATTTATATCCCGCCCTTCTCCGAAGACTCAGGGCGGCTTACACGCTTAGCAGTAGCCTTCATTCTATGTATATGCCTGCTTGTTAGGGCTTTCACACACACCCCCAAGCGGCATTATTACAAAGTCAGCTTATTGCCCCCAACAATCTGGGTCCTCATTTTACCTACCTCGGAAGGATGGAAGGCTGAGTCAACCTTGAGCCTGGTGGGACTCGAACCTGCACTAATTTGCAGGCAGCTGGTGTTACTTAAGGAGGCATTAGCCCACTGCTCCACCAAGGCTCATAATGATATTCTCAGTCATGAACAAATCCCAGATTTATAAACAGAGTTCCACTGAATTATCTTTCCTACTGTTGATGAAACATATATTTATTTATTTTTATTTTAATTCCATTTATATCCCGCCCTTCTCCGAAGACTCAGGGCGGCTTACAAGCTTAGCAGTAGCCTTCATTCTATGTATAGGTACCGGAACTCAGAGGTGCTGTCACTGGGACCGATGCCGGTGTCTTGCTATGGTGTCGCCACCCGTCCTTTGCACCCCCACCCCTGCGGCTCAGAGCCACACGCCGCAGGGATTCTTCTCACCACATCCACCATGGGGATTCCCCTCCCCACAGTTGCCACGCTGTGGCCCATGCTGAGCCCCCACCCAGAGGTGCTCCAAACCCCAATCCAGAGCTGTATTCCTCATGGCAGTGGTCTCTGGTGCCAAACAGCTGATGGTCTCCAGCACCGGCACTCTTTCACTTACTACCCCGTCACTTCCAAATGCAGTAAGTGAGTGATTGAATGAGCAAATGGCATTTGGAAGCGATGTAGCAATAAGTGAGTGAGCGAGCAAGAGGCTTTTAAAAGAAACAGAATGAGTGGGGGAGAGACTGAACAAGGTGCCTTTGAAAGAGACAGAGGAGTGAGTGAGAGCGACTGGAGGCTTTTGTGAGCAAAGTGTGAGTGAGTGGGGGGGGGCTTTTGTGAGCAAAGGGTGAGAGAAAAAGGGAAAAGTGAGGGGGAGTAGAAGGAAGCATTAACATTGAACCTCAACTTTTGCTTTTCTATAATATTATAAACAAGCCATTTCTATAACAATAAATGAATCTAACCAATGAAACCCAAAATACCCCCACTTTTTTTAGTCATCAAGTTTTTGACACCTTGTTACGCACTTTTGGTGCTTGAATATTGTCATGTCCTAAAAGTGATACAATTTCTGAAAAGGCTCAAATCCTTGATGTAAATGCTGCCTAAATTGTTTATTGCTATCCTATTTGCAAATAATATCTTACTTACCTAGTTGAGATGGTGTAGTTGGGCAGCAGGGAGGGGTGCAAAGTTCCTGCCCTCACTGCAGACAGCTTGCCTGTGCAATGTTTGCCTGCTGGGTCTTTTGGCACACTCAGCAGCAATTCCTATTGGCTTTTGAAAGCCAATAGGCCAGGCGTAGGCAACCTTGGCTCTTTTATGACTCGTGGACTTCAACTCTCAGAAGATGTTACATAACATAACATCAACTGGAAGATGTTAAATTGTCTTTCTGTTTCTTTCCTTCTGAAAAATTGTGTTAATGAGTCCTCTCTAAGCTCTGCTGATCAGCTTGTCCTGGATTGTTTTGCCACAAAACAGAACGGTTTGCAAGTTGCAGTTGAGACAGCCCATCTCATTTTAGATGTATCACATATAATTGAAGATTGTAATTAGTTGTGTGTGCATGTTCAGCAAGTGTGATGTATTTGTGCTGGCATTTCTAGGCCTCTTTCCAACCACATCCAGAAATTTTTTTAACAAACATTGGAATTCTCAAGGCCATGTTTGGTATTTCCCAGCAATTTGTTACTGGAAGGAAAAAGCAATCCCTGCTGCATTACTGATCCCAGAGAAGCATTTGCATGTATGCAGGTATCCTTAGGGTGCCATAGTTATGGATGAGAAATATTGGTTGCAAAGTTGGCGTTTCTGGATGTAATACAGATATTTTGGACTTATTTTTGTTTCTTTGCATGTTTGATATTTTTAAAAAGGCATATGCTACTGACTACGCTTATGCACATATGTAACATCTTTTGCTAGGATACATGAGCACTGCTTGCCCAGAATGTGAAAAGTAAAAGATTGTGACTAAACAAAATTTTCATGTACAGATAATACCACCAGAAATTATTTTAGCCTTTTTAATAAATGTTGTTATTGATGTTAAGCTCACCATGGAAAACAGCATATATTGTTATATATAAACTAGGTTAATTATTTAAAGACTGAAGTGCAACATAACTAGATTCTAAATAATCTATTTTTCAAAACACACAACAGTCCAAAAGTAAAGTCCAAATTAAGAATATTTCATTCTTAAGAATTGTTTAATTTAAAGTGGTTTAGAATAGAGTATGTACAAAAGATATTATTTTTTCCCAGCATCAGCTAAATTAGACATTACATTGAGAAAAATGTTTCTAATTTATTTCCTGTTACCTTTATTGATTTCATTGCAGAGATGTTAACATAGGAAATAGATTATTTTGTTATCTAATTTTACCTTCCAAAAGACGGAAGCAGATGAAAAATGTGAGGTTCTTTCCTGTTTGCTTTTTTGAATTAGCTGTTTTAGATTCTAAAATTTTAGTTCCTAAAGAAGTAACCTTGTAAATAATTTTAATGTCCTCCTCTAGTGCAGGGAAGGCAACATTGTCTCTTTTATGACTCCAGGACTTCAACTCCCAGAATTCCTGAGCCAGCATGGCTCAGCTTGGAAACCTCTCTCTTGCCCCTCAGTGTGGCTGGCTCAGGATTTCTGGGAGTTGAAGTCCACGAGTCATAAAAAAAGAGCCAAGATTGCCTACCACTGCAATAGACTTTCAAAAGCCAATAGAGGGAGCTTTTTTTTTTTTTTTTTGCAAAAAAAGGTGCCAGAACGCTGTTCTGAGCATTCTATGAGGAAAAAAAGCCTTGTGTGTCACCAATCTATAGGAAGCATTAACATTAATTAATCATTTTATATTTAAAAACGCTACAAATATATTACCCAACGTGTAAATTACGTTTTCCCCTAAAATTAAAAAAAGGGAATAAAATGGGCCCTAGCAATTCCAGGCCCATTTGTCTAGCAGATATTGTGCCTTGAATAAATGCCAGCTTCCCCTCGAATAGAGAGATGAGAGTCGTATATGAAAAGTGCATTCCTTGTAGAAGAACCAGCAGTCTTTAGACAAATTTGGGGGTTTTATTGTGGATTTTTATATTACTATCTATTGTTTTAGCTCGGGCTCCTATTTAATTCTTTTTTAATTTTTGTACTCTGTATTTTTATATGTGCCCTGTTCACCGCCCTGAGTCCTTCGGGAGAAGGGCGGTATGCAAATATAATAAAATAAATAAATAAATAAATAAATAAATTTGATTCACCATTGACAATTGGGTTGTCTTGAACCATCTAACTGGAGAAATATCAGTCAGATGAAATGCTTGTTTGCCGCCTTTATAGCATTTCAGCAAGTTCACACCTTTCCTTACCTGGAGAAATTTTCTCTGTGACTGAATCTTAGCTCCCTCAACATCAAAGGATTTAGACGAAAGGTACAAGTGAATGCACTGTTAAAAGAATTTTAAAAAATTCATAGCTATGCAGCTTCCTTAGCCTGAAATATTAAAATACAAAAGGCCAACCTTACCACTTTGCACTTATATTGACCTGAACTCTGGGATTTAATTTATATCACTACTAGAACAAATCCAATCACATCTTCTGAGAAGCATCTTCAGGGTGAATAAAAGAACGTCAGCTGCTGCCCTCAGAGCAGAGTTGAGAATTTATACAATTTAGAAAATTATGTCATGTAATTAGTTTTTAATAAAAATTAATGGCATGGAAACCCAAACCTCTGCTAGAACAAATAAATTTCAATTAAAAAGTCCTTATATTGTAGAACTGACTAATTATTTAAGGAACTGTGATCTCCCTGTCTTTTTATAACTGGAGAAAAAGCTAAGAAAATTGCTAATAAAATATCCTAATGTTTTAAAAAATATTTTCTGTGTGGTCAGAATTCAAAAATTATATATAATAAAGCCCTTTTTCAGAAGGAAATTATGGTCTGATTTTGGTAAATACTGGGGTCATAAAGAAATATTAGTTTCATTCTTTATCCTTATTCTATTGCATTAATTTTTAAAAAATTCTACATTTACTTGCTATTTTGTTAACAGTCTGTGTTTTATATTATGTATCTTGATATAGCCTAAAAATTAATCAACCATATTGTTCTAATATGTGCATGGAAAAAAAATTGGATTCATTAAAAGCTAAAAATTGGGGTTTGGTAGGACCCCAAATATAACACAGAATTCTTCATTGTAATTTCAGATCAGTGAGAGAATTGCTTCAGAGATTCTGAGTGATAAAATTCAATTCCCTTTTTTCCATCCTATGCTCCCCAAAGAAGGGTTCCAGAACCCAGGAATTGTCCAACTGCTTCTCCATTTCGGATGGGCCTTGATTGGTCTCTTTGCTCCAGACACAGAGGAGGGAGAGCATTTCATGAGAACTTTAACTCCAATACTTGTCAAGCATAGGATTTGTGTTGTTATATCACAACAGTTCTCAAGAACTGGACATACAGCACCCCTCAGGGATGCCCTCTCTAAGTGGAAACAAGTCAATGTCTTTGTTCACTTCATAGAATTCGCTTCCCTTTTTACCAGAATTCTTCCTTTCCATTCCACACTTGAAGGTTTGCCAGGACCCATTGAAGGGAAAGTCTGGATCATGACAATGATGGGTGTATATTTCATAGGAAAGAACAGGCTTCTCAAGTACATCCATAGTATTTGGACCTTTCCTCTTCAGCAGAAAAAAACCTGGCGACACGATGATGCCTATAAAACACCTTTCTTTGTGAAACATGAATTTCAAGCTGAGTATTTTCACTGTTCTGTTTCAAAACACATCTTTTCTGTCAAAGGCCGGAGAAGATGCACCCAGAAAGCACCAGTGGAGACCCAAGAGAAAAGGAATAGGATGCAGATCCCAAATCAAGGTGTTCCTTACAGTGTCATTAAGGTTCTGGCCCATGCCTTAAATGCTGCGTCCAAATCCCAGAGGAGAACGAAGAAGGGAGAAGAGAGATTGGGGTCTCCAAGGCTGCAGCCATGGAAGGTATGGGGTCCCAACATGGATCCATCAAACTATAAATTCCTGAGTCTTTGGTGCTCTCTGAGCTTGGTTGTTTAAGATCATAAGCTTCTGTATAACATCTTATATTTAGTGGGAGAGCACTGCATCCTCCCTTCTACAAC
The DNA here is from genome assembly GCF_964194415.1 of Vipera berus. Taxonomy (NCBI): domain Eukaryota; kingdom Metazoa; phylum Chordata; class Lepidosauria; order Squamata; family Viperidae; genus Vipera; species Vipera berus. The sequence goes on along the minus strand of NC_138203.1, from coordinate 286,853,232 downwards.
CAAGACATTTTGTATATTTTTAAAAAAATGTTCCCAGATTCCTTCTGATATTAAGCCCCTCTAAACCAGCATGGCTCTTCTCCTTAATGTCTTTCCTGAAGGATAAAAGCAGCTCCTTTGATCTCTTCCTTTCTTTCTTTGTGCTTGAACTAATGAGGTTTTTGTGCAATGTGTTCTTCAAGTGTGTTTCCTACAAGAGGACTGGAATGATTCCTCTAGATCATTAATGACATTATTGTTGAATTAATAATATGGTTATTGTTATGTACTGGGATTTTGTGTTACACCACGTGGGTTGCTGGAGCAGCTAACGGCTCTCCAGCAACCCAGACTAACTGTTTCCTGTCCTGCAATTGGCTAGCCCCAGGAGGCAATGGGTGGTTCAAACCTATTGTCTGCCGCCTAGGGGCTAGACTATATATTGTGGCTGGTTGCAGCCCTTGCTCCAGTACAGTTTCCAGCAAGAAATAAAAGTATGAGTTTTCCTGTACTCAGCCTTGCGTCATCATTCCTGCACCCAAGAACCCACTATTTAACAGTGGTGACGAAGGTGGGATCCTGCTTTGCTGATTAAGAGCTGAAGTCCATGAGGGGAAGGCAGCAAACGGTGGAGGGAAGAGACATTTCCCCCCCCCCCAAGGCTGGCTAGCAAGCTACACTAGCAGCCTCGTGCTCAGTGGACGCATTCCCTGAGCCCTGAAGCAGGATTCAAAGATTGCAGGAACCAGAGAGAAGAATACCAAAGGTTGGCAAATTAAGAAAATTTGATTTGAAACACCCAGAGGAATGGCTATCTTATTTTCGCAAGTAGAAAACTATCTCAGAGCCAATCAGATTGCGGAGGAAGGACTGAAGGCCGCAACGCTTCTTTGCGCGTGTGGCCCAGCAACCTTTTTTTTTAAAATCCAACTTATATCCCGCCCTTCTCTGAAGACTCAGGGCGGTTTACAATCTAAGAAGCACAAATCAATGTGCTTAGCAATAGCCTTCATTCTATGTATATGCCTGCTTATTAGGGCTTTTGGCCCCCCCAAGCGGCATTATTACAAAGTCAGCTTATTTCCCCCAATAATCTGGGTCCTCATTTTACCTACCTCGGAAGAATGGAAGGCTGAGTCAACCTTGAGCCTGGTGGGACTCGAACCTGCACTAATTGCAGGCAGCTGGTGTTACTTAAGGAGGCATTAGCCCACTGCTCCACCAAGGCTCCACCTTTGATTTGGCCAAGAATCTTTTCGCGCCAACACCAATCAAAGCAGTCTCCTACACAGATCTAAAAAAGAAGCTAACTGGGCACTTCCAGCCCAAGATGTCTGAGATGGCTTGGTGATTCAAATTTGGCCAAAGAGTGCAGCTACCCAGGGAGACAGCTTCGGAGTTCATTGCAGGCCTAAGACAGATCGCACGCCTATGCAAGTTCTCAAATTTAGAAGAACGACTAAGAGACCGGCTTGTCTGTAGCCTCCAAGACAGAATGCTTCAGCAGAAACTATTTGCTAGACCCAATGTAATGTTTTCTGAAGCACAGGATGAGGTGATGGCCAACGAAGACGCCGGGGGCACAGTGCAGACAGTTCAGCCCACCAAACCTTCAAAGGTTGAAGAATTGGCCCATCTTGAGGTTGCCAAATGCACCAGAGAATCGTCAGAGGAAGAAGAACCTGAAATCAACCGACTCCAAAAGCAACCCAATGCACAACACCACAACAGCCACCAGTGAGAGGACGGTTACAAGGCAGTTCTCTTACCGAGATGTAAGGGGTGCGGTGGCAACCATCTTCGCACCAATTGCAGATTTCGTTCAGCCATGTGTAGAGCTTGTGGAAGGCCACATCACGGTGGTTTGCAGAGCCCACCAGAGAGACCGGCCACCCAAACACTAGTCAGAAGAACTGACTAGGAGAGGTACTGGGGCGCAGGGTCCAGTTAGTGCGGGATTCTTTCAAAACTTTAGAAGCATATGCCGCACCGGGGCTTGACGCCCTCTCAAACCCAAACTTAAGCTCTTGGTAGAGCTACAAGGAGTTCCATGTAAGATGGAATTGGATTCTGGATCTGCAGTCTCAATCATTTCACAAGACACATTTAACTTCGTGTGTAGGTGCAGCAACAATTGGGCCGAACTAAGACCCTCAGATATCATTTTAACGAATTTTCAAAATGCTCACATTAAAGTTAAGGGAGAAGCCATTTTATTGGTAAAATTTAAAGTGTTTTGGGGGCACCTGGATGTCATAGTAATAGGGGGCCAAAGAACGAATCTCATTGGACTTGATTGGTTTGATGCCTTAGGTATTCAGATTACTAGCATAAACCAGACAAAAACTGCAGACCTCATGTCAGTGTGCAAAGAATACACGGATGTTTTTGATTCAACCCTAGGGACATACACAGGCCTGCCTATCTCTTTTAAGTTAGATCCCAATGTTGTCCCAATCATGGTTAAACCTCGCAGGGTCCCCTTTGCTTTAAAACATAAAATTGATTCTGAAATTGATAAGCTTATAGAACAGGGCGTGTTACAGCCTGTTGATGGGGGGGAGTGGGAAACTCCTATGTCACTCCACTTAACACCAACATGGAAATTCGCATTTGTGCTGACTATAAATGCACATTAAGTAAGGCCCTAAAGCAACACACTTACCCGGTCCCAGTGGTCAATCATATTTTAGCTTCCTTGCAAGGGGGGACTATTTTTGCTAAACTTGACTTAGCACAGGCCTACCAGCAATTGCCAGTTGACAAGGCCACAGCCGTAGCTCAAACAATCGTGACTCACAGAGGGGAATTCAAGGTTAAATGCTTACAGTTTGGAGTCAGTGTTGCACCGGGTATTTTCCAAGGTATTATGGAACGTACACTTAAGAGTATTCAGGGTGTCTGCCCTTATTTTGATGATATTCTTATTGCAGGGGAATCCCCTGAAGTGTTGGCCAGTAGGCTCAGGGCTGTTTTGCAGAGGCTTCGTGAAGCAGGCCTCAAATTAAAAAAGAACAAGTGTAGTACTGGGGTTTCATCAACAGAATTCTTGGGTTTCCGCATTGATGCTAACGGCATTTACCCCACTGATTCTAAAGTGAAGGCCATTAAAATGGCTCCTAGGCCCAAATCAAAAGGAGAGCTTCAAGCATTTTTGGGAAAAATGTGTGGGATTCTTTCGAAGCTGTAGAAGCGTATGCCGCACTGGGGCTTGACGCCCTCTCAAACCCAAACTTAAGCTCTTGGTAGAGCTACAATGAGTTCCATGTATGATGGAATTGGATTATGGATCTGCAGTCTCAATTCATTTCACAAGACACATTTAACTTCGTGTGTAGGTGCAGCAACAATTGGGCCAAACTAAGACCCTCAGATTTCATAAGGTAGCAATAGCAGAGCCCCTCCACAGGCTACTAGACAAAAAAGCTCCTTGGAAATAGACTAACTTACATGAAAAAAGTTTCCAGGACTTGAAAGCAATACTGTCAGAAAAGTCCACTGTAACTCATTACATAGAGTCTAAACCTGTATGTCTTGCATGTGATGCATTTCCCTATGGGATGGGGGCAGTGTTAAGCCACATAGAAAAAAATGGGAAACAGGTTTCTATAGCATTTTACTCAAGGACCTTGTCCTTTGATGAGCGCAACTATGCCCAGATTGATAAAGAGGCTCTGGCCATAGTTGCTGGAATTAAAAAAATTCATGATTATTTATATGGCAGGGATTTCAATGTCTTCACTGACCACAAACCTCTGTTGGGACTGTTCACAACAGACAAACAACCCCCCTACATACTATCTCCAAGAATGTTGAGATGGTCTATTTTCTTGTCTGCATACAATTTTAAACTAATTCACAAGCTGGGAAAGGAAATGGGCCATGCTGATGGCCTCAGCAGACTACCACTGCCACTAATGGATCCAGATCCAGCTCCAGCTGCTAGAACACTGTCCATACAGGACATACCTGAGTTTCCTCTCCATGCAAGGGACATTGCTGCTGAAACTGCCACAGATAAAATACTTAGTAGAGTGTTGTCATGGGTATACTCCTTAATCGGGAGGTGAGGGAGAGGCCCTTGCAGGGGCAGGCCGAGGAGTTTAGTCACCATCTTGCGGACAAAATCGCTCAGATTCGGGCCGGTCTGGACTCTGACTGGGCAGAGACTGATGGGGAGGAATCGAACGGTCTTGAGAATGTCATTTGGAGTGAGTTCGATCCTGTTACCCCAGATGAGGTGGACAGGACCATGAGGAGACTGAGTTCCACCATGTGTTTATTGGACCTGTGCCCCTCCTGGCTGGTGTATTCAGCTCGGGAGGAGACACCAGGCTGGTTCCAGGCAGTAATAACTGCTTCTTTGAGAGAGGGTACCTTCCCTACCGCCTTGAAAGAGGCGGTGGTGAGGCCCCTTCTCAAGAAGCCTGCTATGGACCTGGCTATTTTGAATAACTATCGTCTGGTCTCCAACCTTCGCTTTTTAGCGAAGGTTGTTGAGAGCATGGTGGTGCATCAGCTCCCTTTGTTCCTGGAGGAAACTGATTATCTAGCCCTGTACCAATCGGGCTTTAGGCCCGGGTACAGCATGGAGACAGCATTGGTCACACTGGTGAATGATCCCTGGTGGGCTCGGGACAGGGGTTGTTCCTCTGTCCTAGTCCTATTAGACCTCTCAGCGGCTTTTGATACCATCGACCATGGTATCCTACTGCGGCGTCTCAGAGGGTTGGGAGTGGGGGGCACTGTTTTACAGTGGTTCTCCTCCTACCTTTTGGGCCGTTCACAGTCAGTGTTGACGGGAGGGCAGAGATCCACCCCAAGGCCTCTTGTTTGTGGAGTTCCTCAAGGGTCAGTTCTTTCTCCCCTCTTGTTCAACATCTATATGAAGCCACTGGGTGAGATAATTCGTGGCTTCGGGGTGGGGTATCATCAGTACGCTGATGATACCCAGCTTTTTCTTTCCACCCCGAACCAACCCAGTGATGCCCTCGACGTGATGTCCCATTGCCTGGAGGCGGTCCAGGTTTGGATGGGGAGGAACAGGCTTCAACTCAATCCCGCCAAGACTGAGTGGCTGTGCATACCGGCATCTCGGGAGAACCAGTTTTGTCCATCGTTAACTATGGGGGGGTGAGGTGTTACCCCCCGTTGATAGGGCTCGCAACTTGGGTGTCCTCCTAGATTCACGGCTAATTCCAGTTCCTAACATGACTACTGCTAGGACCATCCAGGTGCTGAGAAAACTCTTTGCAACACATGGGTTGCCTGATGTCTTAGTTTCTGACAATGGGGCCCAATTCACTGCTGCTGAATTTCAGGCTTTCCTTAAAGCTAATCTCATCAGACATGCAACGTCTGCACCTTTTCATCCATCTTCTAATGGTCAAGCCGAACACATGGTGAGGACAACAAAAAAGGCACTCAAGCGCATCGTCACAAGTGTCTGGCATCACAGATTGGCAGATTTCTTACTCTGCCAGCATTCTATGCCCTGCACGGCCACAGGTAAAAGTCCTGTAGAACTATGTTGGGGGAGGTGTTTTATTACTAAACTGGACAGCGTGCATCCAGACAGAGTGGCAGCAGAAGCCTCTCAACCAAAACCCCTGAGGGGGCTGCACATGGGCGATTGGGTTTGGACCAGGAACTATGGTCAGGGGAATTTGTGGGTCCCTGGTCAAATCACCAAGTCATCCAGACCCCTATCTTATGAAGTGGGGTTGGAGGGAGGGCGAGTTGTCAGACAACACATTGATCAGTTCAGGAAAAGTTTTCCAGAACAGCCACTAAGTGAGGACTGTGTCATAAGTCCCTCCCAAGGTCCTCAGACTTGCGGCCAAGCCAGTCCTCACATAGACTACCAGGACTTTTCCTTCTCAGTGGAGATGGAACCAGAGGGAGAACCGGGGAGCTCGGGAGTGCAACATGGACCCCCTGACGAAGCGAGTCAACCCAACTTCAGCAACTGCTGTGCCTACTCTGCCGAACAGACTGACTCTGTGGTGGGCCAACCTGGTGAGGCCAGCCAGAGTGTTTTGAATCCCCTTGACTCTGGAGCACAAAGGGACACAAATCTACCCAGCCCACTGGGTAAGCTTGTAGACCACAAAGTGATGGGAACTCCGAGACGTTCCTCTAGGGCACACAAGCCTCCTTCGTACCTTAAAGATTATATTGTAAAATAAAGAGATATATATTGTTGTAAAACCTGTTGCCACTAAACTACAGAAACTAGTGCTTTGTGTAACTGCCTATTACTGCAAATGAAAGCCAGATCATTTAGACATTGTCTAATTTCATTGTAGTCCACAGTGATTTTATTATTTTTATATTATCACTTTTTTAAAAAATCCCATTTATATCCCGCCCTTCTCCGAAGACTCAGGGTGGCTTGCAATTTAAAGCACAAATCAATGTGCTTTATTGTGTGTGTGTTGATTAATAAGTCTTGACAACTGTAAGACTAAATGTTATTGTCATAGTTTGATCTAAGAGGGGAGGGGTGTTATGTACTGGGCTTTTGTGTTACGGCTCTCCAGCAACCCAGCAACCCAGACTAACTGTCTCCTGTCCTGCAATTAGCTAGCCCCAGGCAGCAATGGGTGGTTCAAACCTATTGGCTGCCACCCAGGGGCTAGAATATATATTGCGGCTGGTTGCAGCCCTTGCTCCAGTACAGTTTCCAGCAAGAAATAAAAGTATGAGTTTTTCTGTACTCAGCCTCGTGTCATCATTCCTGTACACAAGAACCCACTATTTAACAGTTATCAGATCAGTAAAATATTACTACCACTTTATTATAACTACGTATGAATAATGTGAGAAAAATAATAAATGAAATCTTAAAGAAAGATATAGACTGTTGGTGCCATTCATTTGTGTTATGCAAGATGCAATCATGTATTAAGTCCTAGATGCTAAAACTAGTTAGTTTCCAACTGGATTTTACTTATGCACCTCTGTCTCAAAATTATATTTTTATTTTCTGGAAGCTGGAAATTTTTTTAAAGGAGATCAAAATAACTTTGTCCAAGGGTTATTATAATTTTTGCATCACAAAATTGTGATTTATCTGTTTCCTTTATTAATGAAAATATAGAAGACTCAATGGCCAAGGTCCAATTGTTTTTCATAATTCCCCGTTTTTATCAGTAAGGTTAAAAATAATTTTTACAGATTTTAAGATAGGTGTACCTACTCAATTATTATGCCATCCAGTATTCAATTAACTACATTCAAATTCAGGACATCATGAAGCATTTTGTTAATTCTGTGCTGTGCAAGTTATACCACTAGGATTCAAATCATCTATTAAGGAAATGTAAGAATATCTGGTAATGAGTTTGGAGGACCAGAGAAAGAGATGCAGGGAAGAATCAGATTAGTTGGTTTTTTGGTGGGGAGCAATTCGCAGCTGCATAACAGGCAGAGAAAGAAACTCAGAAAAGGTCCTCCCTAATTTTTTTTGACTGTCAAAAGAGATGGTGAAACATTTGTACTTTCACACTTGCAAAATACTGTTTTTATAATAATTTTATAATAAAGTAGAATTAGTTCATCTGGTCATTTTTCCTATCTCCTTTACCCAGTGCTTTTTTTGTAAAAGAAAAAGGTGCCGGAACTCACACATGTCATACAACCTGCCTTGCCTACCCTACAAGGTTCCATCCAAAAAAGGTGCCGGAACTCCGTTCTGAGCATTCTATGACAAAAAAAACCCTGCCTTTACCTGAATGAAGATTAGCCTTGCAACTTTCTTCTTAACAAATTCTTGCTTTTGGATGATCACCCTGTTGTTTTCAAGGAGTTTATGAATACTCCAGTTATTTGGATATTTTGTTTACTTGATTGGTGACCTTTGCTAGAGTGTTCTATATAATTGATGATTTTTGTCAATTACATCTTGTCAATATAGTATACTGTATGATTGAGAAGTATTACTTGAACCTTTGTTCTTGAGTTTTGAAGATGGTGCTAACACTTGTTCTTCCAACTTACAATATTTGCAAGTTAAACAACCATAGAAGAGAGTTTGAAATGTAAAATGAGATAACAGTTAAGAAACCAGATAAGAAACTGCTTTTAAAATTCCTGGATGTTTCCATTCTAGTTGCATCCATTTTTAAAGAAGAAGGAATTGTGCAATCTTTCCCTGATGAATGTGTATGTGGATCAAAAGGGAGATGTAGCAGCAGACCTGAGGATCTTTAGTAGGGTGGTTCTCCCTGAGAAGGATCCCATCAACCAGCATTTGGGGGATTTTGAAAGACAGAGACTTACAATCAACCAAGATGCTTTGTCACAGCTAAAGTTGCTGAACAAGGTGGGTAAAATATTGATGTCTTTTCTCTTTTTTCCAAAAGACCCATTTCAAGTGGGCTACACCTAGTCAGAAAAGTGGAGAACCTTCACAGAGAATTGAATGTGTGGAGTAAAATTTCTATAATTTTCTTAGGCAAATACAGAGGCTTCACTTCTATTGTCCCAGATATCCTTCAGATGCTACAGTGTTGAATATTGTTGTAAGGTGATTCCGCTATATCTAAAATGAGATTTGGGGTGATTGTTATTAAGGACAGAAATCATTAACTAACTCTCAACATCTTTTTTGTGATATGGTGACTGCACTATTTAAGGTGTGGTCTTCCTAGGGCTTTATAAAGCGGTACTAATATTTCACATGAACTTGATTCTATGCCTCTGTTTATTCAACCCAGGATTGTATTATGTTTTTTGGTTGCTGCTGCATACTGCTGGCTCATAGTCAAGTGATCATCCACTAGGACTCCAAGGGCCCATTGTTCAAGTGTGTCAATATCTTTTTGGATCCTGAGTTTGTCTTCTGGGGTATTGGCTACTCCTGACCGTTTGGTGTCAACTGCGAATTTGATGAGTTCCCCTCCAGTTCCCTAGTCTAAGTCATTTATGAAGATGTTGCAGAGTACTGGGCCTAAGACAGAATCTTGGGGTACCCCACTGCTTAGTTCTCTTCATGTGGATGTAGTGCCATTGAGGATTATTTGTTGAGTATGGTTTGTCAGCCAGCTACAGATCCATCTGGTGATGATGTTTTTAACATTTTGTATTAATTTATTTAATTGGGCTACTGTATTTAATATTTCTTTTAATTTTTATATATTGTATTTTATTGTATTGCCCTGTACACCGCCCTGAGTCCTTCGGGAGAAGGGCAGTATAAAAATTAAATAATAATAATAATTATTATTATTATTATTATTATTATTATTATTATTATTATTATTATTATTATTATTATTATTATTATTATTATTATTATTATTATTATTATTCCACCTTTTTCTAGCTTACCAAGGAGGAAGTTGTGGTCCACTTTGTCAAATGCCTTACTGAAATCTAGGTATACTATATCCACTGCTTTTCGCTGGTCTATTAGTTTCTTCACTTTATCAAAGAATGAGATGAAATTGGTTTGGCATGATCTGTTTTTAACAAACCAATTATAACTTTGTTTTCATCTAGTTGTTCACAGTTCAGTTTTTTATTATCTTTTCCAGGATCTTCCCAGGTATTAAAGTTAGACTGATTGGTTTGTTGTTTTCTGGGTCTGTTTTTTTTCCCCTTTCTTGAAGATGGGAACCACATCATCCCTTTTCCAATCCTCAGGTACTTCCCTGGTGCTCCAGAATTTTTGAAAGATGTGGTGCAATGGTTCTGAGATAACATCTGCCAGCTCCTTCAGAACTCTGGGATGTAATCTGTCTGTTCCTGGTGATTTATATTCATCAAGGTTGGCTAGGTGTTCTCTTACCATTTTCTTGCTTATTTTGGTTTTTGTTTCTAGTATGTCTTTTTTTGGGGGGGTTGCGTTGGGGTTTGGATTCTTTTTATGTGAAACGGATGCAAAGTAAGAGTTAAGCAGTTCTGCTTTCTCCCTGTTGCCTGTAATTTCCTTGCCATCTTATCGCTTTAGTGGGCCTACAATTTCCTTGCATTTTTTCTTGTTGTTAATATGTTGGAAGAACCTTTTTTTGTTGTCCTTGATTTCTGTTGCAATTCTTTGTTTGTTCTGGGCCTTTGCTTTCCTGACTTCTTCTTTTCATGTTCTGGCTGTCTGGTGATAATTGGCCTTGGTTATGTGCCCCTCTTTCCATTTTTTGTATTTGTCTTTTTTCTCTTTTAGTTTGTTAGAGAGATCTTTGTGGAGGACCCCACTGGGTTAAACCTTTTCTTAATTTCATGTCTCCAGATTTTATTAAGTAGAAAGGTACTATTTTTTGCAATCTGATATGCCACAAGCAAAAGGGAGGAACTAAATGAGGCATCTACCAGCAATTGTATCTTCTGCAAGCATTTGCAAGTATTCAGATATTTCATATTTGTTTACCTGAAACCCAAAGACTATTTTGCTAATGTTCACATCTACCTCCATTTAAAAGGATGGTGAGTTCTATTATATTTTCTTTGGTATTTCTTCTTTTTCTTCTTAGTCTCTGCCTCAGTCCAAATGTGTCGAAAAATGCCATCCTGGATTTGTCAAGAAGGTTCGAGAAGGAGAGCCAGTTTGCTGTTACGACTGCGTTCCTTGTCCCGAGGGAACCATCTCCACTCAGGAAGGTGGGTGACACCATAGGGAAAGCTCTGGATTCATCTACTGTAGAGCATTTTGATCAAAATGCATGTTAAAGATATTGTACATTTGATTGTTTTCTTAATTTTCAATGTGTCCAATTTCTTCCATAATGGGAGGGAAAAGAAAAAGATCTTGAAGGATGAGGTAGGAAGAAGGATATTGTGGGCTGTGTAGGAAATCTCCCTTTTCTCTGCCAGTTTGGATGTATCCTTCCTTATTTATCTTTTGTAGAAACATCTGAATTCTTTGTAACTTGAGGAATGATTTTAGATCAATGGGTTTTGCTCACCCAATCCAAGTTTACATTATAGACCAAAAGATATATCAATCAGTTATTCAATTAATTAGTCATTTTTTGTAAATATCACTTAGAGTTTCCTGTCTCTCAGTATAACATATTATCCAAAGTGTTTCTTGAAATTTGAAAGTTAATAAAAGAAATATTACTTTATTTTCTCAGATACTGACAAATGCACCAAGTGCCCAGATGATCAATATCCAACTAAGAACCGAGACCAGTGTATCCCCAAAAGAATAACCTTCCTGTCCTATGAAGAATATCTGGGTATCATCTTGGTCTCCTTTGCTGTACTCTTGTTTCTAACAACAGGCTTTGTTTTAGTCATATTCCTTAAATACCTAGAAACTCCCATTGTCAAAGCCAACAACCGGGACATCTCCTACATCCTCCTTGTCTCACTCCTGCTTTGTTTTTTGTCCTCCTTTCTCTTCATTGGCCATCCAACGAAAGCCACCTGTCTTCTCCAACAAATGGTGTTCAGCATTGTCTTCTCAGTAGCTGTCTCTTCTGTGTTGGCCAAAACAATCACAGTAGTGCTGGCATTCCTAGCCTCAAAACCAGGGAACAAAGTGAGAAGATGGTTGGGGAAGAGCTTGGCCAACTCCATCATCCTTTCTTGTTCTGGTGTCCAAGTTCTCATCTGTGCAATGTGGCTGGGAGTGTTTCCCCCATTTCCTGACACTGATCTGCACTCCCAGCCTGGAGAGATCATCCTTCAATGCAATGAAGGCTCTGTCATCATGTTTTATGTCGTCCTTGGCTACATGGGTTTCCTTGCTGCCCTTTGCTTCATGGTGGCTTTCCTGGCCAGGAATCTGCCAGGTTCCTTCAATGAAACCAAACTGATCACCTTCAGCATGCTGGTCTTCTGCAGTGTCTGGGTCTCATTCCTCCCCACCTATCTGAGCACTAAAGGAAAATACATGGTGGCTGTGCAGGTCTTTGCCATCTTGGCCTCCAGTGCTGGACTCCTGGGCTGCATCTTTTTCCCCAAGTGCTACATTATTGTCCTGAGGCCAAATCTGAACACTAAGGAACATCTAATGACAAAAGCATGGGAATGACTGTGAAATTGTTTCTTAGGCTCGTAACTTTTAATTATCCATTATTATTGGGCTTATATGCTTCCTTTGGATTTGTTTAACAACTTATGTTTATTAAAACTGAAGTAAATAAATACGTGAAGTTTATTAGTGAAATGAAAATTCAAAATAATCATCAAATAAATAAATAAATAATATTTATCTTTTTAAGCTGTTGGTAGTTCTCCTTTTCCTCAGCACAATTGTCAACCAATATTTGGCTTAAGCAACTGTTCAAGAGAAGAGACACAAATGAGTCATTTCCTGGGCTTTATAATGGTGTAAGCTTGGCCGGTAATTTGTGAGTTCTGAATCTTATCTCTTTCATGTTTCTTTGTGAATTGGTATTTCCATTCCCCCAAGCTATGGGTTCTACTGGGGAGAAGAGAGTTAGTGAAGATGACATGGTGTTGCAACTTCAAGATCTCCTTCTCCTTCTTCTTCTTCTTCTCCTGTGATGCTCCCTCTCAGCAATCTCCCTTCATTTCAGCTCCAGGTCAAGTTCCATCTTCTTCATGGCTTCCTAGCTCATAGCGTCCAGTTCCAGCTTCTCTGGGCTGAGGTGCTGAACAGACTTTCTGACTTCTGGGGAGGAATTGCACGAGCATTAATTTCAGCTATAGGAGTCGGTTTGAATTATAACTCTATTATAGAATTGGGTGACTGGACAGAGGAAACATTTAACCACACCATGCAGGCATTTACACAACTTAATAAGGAACAAGGAGAAATAAGGGAGGTGGTGGTACAGAATTGCCAGGCATTGGATATGGTACTGGCTGCAAAAGGTGGTGTGTGTGCTTTAGTCCACTAACATTGCTGCACTTTTATAACTGATTATCAAGTTCACATTAGTCATACCATCTATCTCATGGAAGAAGGAATTAAGAATTACCCTAAAGATCTGAAAATTTCTACTAATGCTATATGGGAGGTCTTCAATGGTAACATCATAGATGAGAGAACCCTTTAATCCAGCATTCAAAAACAAGAGTTGGTACCTGGAGCCACCGAAGATCTGGCAGCGAGGAACTGAGAGTGGAAGCTGAGGACCTTACAGTGGGACAACTTTCAAATAATGGAGCTGGGGTATTGGTCATCCTATGCTCCTCATTGTAAGAATGGACCTGCCCATTCCATCAATTCCCCCTCTCACTCAACTCCCCAGTTGTCCCTTCTAGGCCAAGCTGTACATATTAACATTCCCCCTCCAGGTAAGAAACATAATCCATCAACAATCAACCAAGATAAACCAGAACACAGGGACTCCGAACTATAAGCACTTGGAGGTCTTTTGGGGTGGAATTTCAAGCAAAACCTCAGAGACGGGAATGTCACAGGAGTCAAACCACATCAAGTGTATCTACATAACCAGAGGAACTTCCACAAGGTGCCCATAAATCAACTTCTAAGTGGTTGTGGCAAAAAATCAGGTCACAAGTCCAGGGCACTGTGGGTGCTGCCACCATCTCAGCTGCAGACCTTACAGCACACTGCTTATTTTAGAAAGCAAGAAACTTCAATATTTAAAGACTCTCAGTGTTTTGTATGAATATGGGGAGGGAACACAGAAAGTATTAAGGAAACTAAAAAAATATCTTCTCTTTCTTAGCCAAAGATTCAGTACATAGGCCGTTACTTTCCGGTCTCTTAGTCAGTTCTCATGCAACAATTGATATTTCTAGAACAGATGGCAAATGAAATTTCTCTTCAGTTGCAAGGAATTATAAAATCAGCCCCAATTTAGGATTCATATATGGAAATCTCATTGAGAAGGAAACACCAACAGGCCCTACTCTTTAAGAGAAAGAGTAAAGTAACCAAATTAGTGGACCAGCAAAATGCTGTGGACATAGTATACTGGGATTTCAGTAAGGTATTTGACAAAATAGATGACAGCCTACTTCTTGGTAAGCTAGAAAAATGTGGGATAGACAGCATCACAAACAGATTGACTGAACAGCTGCTTGTCTGGAATAGTATAAGGTCTCCTGCTTGAGCAAGGGGTTGAACTAGAAGACCTCCAAGGTCCCTTCCAATTCTCTTATTCTAAAATTAGACTGGGTTCAAGGATAATGATTGCTTCCATGAAGATAAAGCACAGGCAGCTCTAGAGCTTATTGCCACCAACCTGGAACATCATCAAACTCCATAGCACTGGGTGACCTTCCCTAGCAGCCTCTGGAGGCAAGAGACTCCATTGAAGGACAGCAGGTGTCACTTTTCTGGCTGTTGAACTATCTTCATCCAGCATGACTTTCTGGACATGTCCTAACAGGAAAGGCAATGACCACTACAGAACACTGCCCCAAGGGGTGTATCTGTGATTTTTCACTAACATGCTTTTCTCCAGCTATCCCTCCTTACTTTGAAAAAGTTCCAGTCCCAGGAGGAGAAGTTCCTTCTCACTGTAATTATCACCTTCCCTGTCTCTGAGACCTCTTCTACTACGCCTACAGTGACTGCCTCTTTTGTAAACATCAGACTGAAGCAACATGGAATGGATCTTTTAAAAGGATAAATACTATGCGTGGCTCTTTGTGGCTCTTTGTGGCTCAAATTACAGAAAGACAAGAACTGTGTTCTTGAATTGTACTTTTTCTCTATTCCAGGTGAATCTTGGTTTGTCTCTGTTTGAATCAGGAAAGCCACTGGATATTCCATCCTGTGAGAATGCTTCCAATTCTTCTAATCCTTCTTTAGAAATGGGAAGGAGACTGATTCAACCCCATGAATTATGGATATCCTGCTACTTCTATTGCTGCTGGTGTCCCAGCCAGTCTCTGGGAAGTTGAGAATGAACTGCCCACTGAATCTGGCCCACCAGGATGGAAAAAAGCCATGGAGCTATTATAGACAAGGAGATCTTCTCATTGGTATAGTCATCTCTTCATCAGCAATAGCACCTGCAACATTTCCTTTCAACATGGCTCCTTCTAGTCAGATTCGATTGTAAGTAATTCACTGTGATCGCATTTCATTCCCTCCATTTGCAGTGCTAACACTCTTCTTCTTTTCTTTTTTTTCTTATTCCTATATTGCAGGAAGTGACCAATTTCTTGAATCCTTTTGATTTCCATGGCCCCTCCCTTTGGTCTTATTTTCAGGGAGAGGTTAGTACTTTTACAAATAATGGACTATTTGGGATTTTTAATCCCTTTAGAGGACTATCTCCATCCCATCATCTCCACACTCACAAATATTAAAGGGTGATGGGTGACTATCATTTGCCTCTGGTTTTCAATCAATATTAGCTTAAGTTAGCTTGTAGAGAATAAGTCAATTAAATAGAGAAAAAGTATTTGGTTGTTTCTGTTAATGATGCTAATATTAACAAGGAGCATGGTTTTACACTAGTTTACCTTCTGGAAAACAAAGAATACTACGCATGATTTTCAATACTTAAATTTTTAATAAAAAACACCAGCAACTGCACAATCTCACACTGGGCTACAACATCTATGACAACTATGTGAACACACTTGGCACTTCAGATGCCTTGCTGGACATGCTCTCTACTGGAGAAGCCAATGTTCCGAACTACAGCTGTGGAAGGAAGGACAACCTTTTGGCTCTTGTTGATGGAGCTGACAGTGACATATCTATCCAGATGTCAACATTAGGAGGCATCTACAAAGTCCCACAGGTTTGTGTTTGTGTTCCCCTATCTGGCAAAGTAAGTGGCGTGGTAGCATTTGACGATAGATCCAACCATATCTTCCTTATGGAATTCAAGAGCTGCTTTTCACTATGGCAATTGTAGGTTTCATGGCTGGGGATTGATATAAGAATGGGGAAGGAGCAAGGATTAAAACACAAACATCTGCTCATGAAAACTTCCTCCTTTCTTTGAGGGCTTCTGCTGCAGACCTGTGAAGGTGAGGAGAGGCTTTGTGTCAAATCAAAGGATCTTCTGTACAATAGGAAGGTGCAGCATTGAGGGAAAGCTCACATTTTGTACATGATCTCAGTCAGAATAATGATATTCTCAGTCATGAACAAATCCCAGATTTATAAACAGAGTTCCACTGGATTATCTTTCCTACTGTTGATCAAACATATATGTGTTATGAATCAGTATGAAGCATTAACATTAATTAATCATTTTATATTTAAAAACCCTACAAATATGTTATCCAACGTGTAAATTGTTTTGCGCTAAAATTAAAAAGGGGAATAAAATGGACCCTAGCAATTCCAGGCCCATTTGTCTAGCAGATATTGTGCCTTGAATAAATGCCAGCTTCCCCTCCAATAGAGAGATGAGAGTCGTGTATGAAAAGTGCATTCCTTGTAGAAGAACCAGCAGTCTTTAGACAGATTTGATCCACCACTGACAATTGGGTTGTCTTGAACCATCTAACTGGAGAAATATCATTCAGACGAAATGCTTGTTTGCTTTCCTTATAGCATTTCAGCAAGTTCACAACTTTTCTTACCTGGAGAACTTCTCTCTGTGACTGAATCTTGGCTCCTTCAATATCAAAGTACAAAAGGCCAACCTTACCACTTTGCACTCCTGTTGACCTGAACTCTGGGATTTAATTTATATCTCTACTAGATCAAATCCAATCACATCTTCTGAAAGATGAAAAGCATCTTTTCAGAAGAGAAAAGAGCAGAATTGAGAATTTATACAATTTGGAAAATTATCTCATGCAATTATTTTTTAATATAAATTAATGGCATGGAAACCCAAACCTTTGCTAAAACAAATAAATTTCAATTAAAAAGTCCTTAAATTGTAGAACTGACTAATTATTTAAGGAAGTATGATCTCCGTCTTTTTATAACTGGAGAAAAAGCTAAGAAAATTGCTACACAAAGAATCCAGGATTTTCAAAACAGAGAAAGATATAACCATCCTCAGTAAGTCTGGCACATTGAAATGCATTAGCTGGTGCAAATGTACCTTCCAAATATTGAGTTAAATCTTCCAAATCCCTTACAGTGAACAAGCTTGTATTTGTGGAGCTCAAGAGCTAGAAAATGTCATATATCTTTTATTTTGAATGTCAGTTGCATAAGAATGAGGGAGATAAATAACTTGGATTGCACTATAGAGAAACAACATATTAAGACACTAATATTTTTAAAAATGTATTTTCTGTGTGCTCAGAATTCAAAAATTATATATAATAAAGCCCTTTTTCAGAAGGAAATTATGGTCTGATTTTGGTAAATACTGGGGTCATAAAGAAATTTTAGTTTCATTCTTTATGCTTATTCTATTGCATTAATTTTAAAAAAATTCTACATTTACATGCTATTTTGTTAATGTTCTGTTTTTTATATTGTGTATTTTGATATAGTCTAAAAATTAATCAACCATATTGTTCTAATATGTGCATGGGGGAAAAAGTTGGATTCATTAAAAGCTAAAAATTGGGATTTGGTAGGACCCCAAATATAACACAGAATTCTTCATTGTAATTTCAGATCAGTGAGAGAATTGCTTCAGAGATTCTGAGTGATAAAATTCAATTCCCATTTTTCCATCCTATGCTCCCCAAAGAAGGGTTCCAGAACCCAGGAATTGTCCAACTGCTTCTCCATTTTGAATGGGCCTTGATTGGTCTCTTTGCTCCAGACACAGAGGAGGGAGAGCATTTCATGAGAACTTTAACTCCAATACTTGTCAAGAATAGGATTTGTGTTGTTATATCACAACAATTCTCAAGAACTGGACATGCAGCACCCCTCAGGGTTGCCCTCTCTAAGTGGAAACAAGTCAATGTCTTTGTTCACTTCATAGAATTTGCTTCCCTTTTTACCAGAATTCTTCCTTTCCATTCCACACTTGAAGGTTTGCCAGGACCCATTGAAGGGAAAGTCTGGATCACGACAATCGTGGGCGTATATTTCATAGGAAAGAACAGGCTTCTCAAGTACATACATAGTTTTTGGAGCTTTCCTCTTCAGTGGAAAAAAACCTGGCGACACGATGATGCCTATAAAACACCTTTCTTTGTGAAACATGAATTTCAAGCTGAGTATTTTCACTGTTCTGTTTCAAAACACATCTTTTCTGTCAAAGGCCGGAAAAGATGCACCCAGAAAGCACCAGTGGAGACACAAGAGAAAAGGAATAGGATGCAGATCCCAAATCCAGGTATTCCTTACAGTGTCATTAAGGTTCTGGCCCATGCCTTAAATGCTGCGTCCAAATCCCAGAGTAGAAGGAAGAAGGGTGAAGAGAGATTGGGGTCTCCAAGGCTGCAGCCATGGAAGGTATGGGGTCCCAACATGGATCCATCAAACTATAAATTCCTTTCTGGGTCTTTGGTGCTCTCTGAGCTTGGTTGTTTAAGATCATAAGCTTCTGTATAACATATTTACTGGGAGAGGACTGTATCCTCCCTTCTGCAACCAAGACGTTTTGTATATTTAAAAAAAATGTTCCCATATTCCTTCTGATATTAAGCCCCTCTAAACCACATGGCTCTTCTCCTTAATGTCTTTCCTGAAGGATAAAAGCAGCTCCTTTGATCTCTTCCTTTCCTTCTTTGTCCCTGAACAAATGAAGTTTTTGTGCAATGTCTTCTTCAAGTGTGTTTCCTACAAGAGGACCTGGAATGATTCCACTAGATCATTAATGACATTATTGCTGAATTAATGATATGGTTATTCTCAGATCAGGAAAATATTACTACCAGTTTATTATAACTATATGTAGAATAATGTGAGAAACACTATAAAATAAATCTTAAATAAAGATATGGATTGTTGGTGCCATTCATTTGTGTTATACAATATGCAATCATGTATCAAGTCATAAATGCTAAAACTAGTGAGTTTCCAACTGGATTTTCCTTATGGATCTCTATCACAAAATTATATTTTTATTTTCTGGAAGATGGAATTTTTTTAAAGGAGATCAAAATATCTTTGTCCAAGCATTATTATAATTTTAGCATCACAAAATTTTGATTTATCTGTTTCCTTTATTAATAAAAATCTATGACCAAGGTCCAATTGTTTTTCATAACTTCCCATTTTTATCAGTAAAATTAAAAATAATTTTTACAGTTTTTAAGATTGGTGTACCTACTCAATTATTATGCCATCCAGTGTTCAGTTAACTAGATCCCAATTCAGGACATCATGAAGCATTTTGTTAATTCTGTGCTGTGCGAGTTATTCCACTAGGATTCAAATCATCCATTAAGGAAATGTAATATCTGGTAATGAGTTTGGAGGACCAGAGAAAGAGATGCAGGGAAGAATCAGATTAGTTGGTTCTTTGGTGGGGAGCAATTAGCAGCTGTATAATAGGCAGAGAAAGAAACTCAGAAAAGGTCCTCCCTGTTCTGTACCAGCCTGCTACCGGCCCTGCAGAAAAGGCAACCCCTTTATAAACGGCAAGAGACTGGAATGAGGTCTGCCAAATTTATTACTACAAAAAACAAACAAGACACGTACCAAGATACAGGGCTTTGAAACACTATCTGAGCGGTTGCTTTCAGCAAACCAGCCCTCCCCAAACATTCCCTTTATAAAGAGTTCAGGGTGTGGCCTCTCTCTGCCTCCTTCCGAGAAGCCCCACAGCCTTCCTCTGTTTACTCCTACTTGACTGCCTCCTGCGTCGGGCGTCCTTGAACAGGGCCAGCTGTGGGTCATCTTCATCCACACTGTCAGGCTCACACAGCTGGGTCTCCATGATGACCAAGTGGGAGGGGCCTGCCTGTGGGCTATCATCAGCAAGATCTTCAATCTTCAAAATTAAGGTCTTCAACACCCCCCTCCTCCTCTGATTCGTCTGACCTAACTGCCGAACCCACAGGCTGACCCTGAATCACAACACTCCCTAAATTTTTTTGACTATCAAAAGAGATGGTGAAACATTTGTACTTTCACACTTGCAAAATACTGTTAATATAATTTTACAATAAACTAGAATTAGTTCATCTGGTCATTTTTTCTATCTCCTTTACTTTTTGTCAGTATGATTTGTCAGTATGTATGATTGAGAAGTATTACTTGAACCTTTGTTCTTGAGTTTTGAAGATGGTGCTAACACTTGTTCTTCCAACTTACAATATTTGCAAGTTAAACAACCATAGAAGAAAGTTTGAAATGTAAGATGAGATAACAGTTAAGAAACCAGATAAGAAACTGCTTTCAAAATTCCTGGATGTTTCCTTTCTAGTTGCATCCACTTTTAAAGAAGAAGGAATTGTGCAATCTTTCCCTGATGAATGTGTACGTGGATTGTAATGGCGACATAGCAGCAGACCTGAGGATCGGTATTAGGGTGGTTCTCCCTGAGAAGGATCCCATCAACCAGCATTTGGGGGATTTTGAAACACAGAGACTTACAATCAACCAAGATGCTTTGTCACAGCTAAAGTTGCTGAACAAGGTAGGGAAACTATTGATATCTTTTCCATTTTTTCCAAATGACCCATTTCAAGTGGGCTACACCTAGTCAGAAAAGTGGAGAACCTTCACAGAGAATTGAATGAGTGGAGTAAAATATCTATAATTTTCTTAGGCAGATACAGAGGCTTCACTCCTATTGTCCCAGGGATCCTTCAGATGCTACAGTCTTGAATATTATTGTAAGCTGATTTGGTTATATCTAAAATGAGATTTGGGGTGATTGTTATTAAGGACACAAATCATTGCCAATTTAATATCGCCACAAAACTGGAGAGAGAGGGCACCATATGTTGGAAATTTCATAGCTTGAGGTTCACTTGTCCATTGTCTTTTCATATCAAAGATGAAGGAAATCTGTTGACCATTGCATGAGTTCAGGTTTGAACGGAATCTGACTAAATTAAATCAGTGGAAGTCCTGTTGATGCAACTGGGAAATAAGCTTCTTCTTCTCCTGTTCTCCAAAAATTACAGGCCCATAGTCTGCGATGTGTTTAATCACCCAAGTCCATAGTTATACATACCTCTGTTTAACCCCAGTGGGATAGTGGAATTTAGAAAGGAGGTCCAAGGCTTTCAGTTCACATGGAATCATAAGAACTGGTCTGATGTGGGATTTTATTTTATTTTTATTTTATTATTTGCTGGCCATGATAGCAGCTTGAAAACTGAAGAACTGAAGCAAAGAAAAGCGATTCCTGATATCAGGAATAATAAGGGAGGATCTGAAATGAAATATGACTTAGATTTGGGAATTGATTTGTAAGAGTTCACATCATCTGAAAATCCCTTGAATGCAACTGTTTATCTTAATTTGCAACACCTGTTTTGCAGCTGTCTTTCGCAGTACCCTTTCCAAACTTGGAAACTGTCCTATCTGTAAACAAATCACTAGTCTACAAGGACAGATTATTTATCTAGGGTCTGTAATCTGTGCTCTTCAGGCAGAAATTAGGTGTCCAGTTCAGCCCTTCTACCCTATTGAGCCTCCGTGCTATCAGCCCCCTCTACCACAAAGATCCTGCAGGAGAAGGGCAGTGTGGACAACCGTGGGATCTGGCAGGGTGAGATCTGTGAACCATAAACCCAAAGCTTTTGCTGTCTCCCTGCACAACAGATACAGTGCCCTTTCTGACCTTAATAAGGAGATTAAGGAGACAGGTAAAGGTATCTGTGATAATAACTCAAATAAGCAGGGGATCGTGGTCCAAGATGAAAAACTTGTTTTTGACAGGGAGAAGTGTGAATCTGGTATTACACACCAGTCATGCAAGAACAGAAAGGCATCCAAAAAGAGAAGCCACCTTCTGGTTGGTGATTCAATTATAAGGGATGTAAATTTAGGAAAGGACACAGAGGTTTTGAAAGAGGTCAGGTGTCTTCCAGGTGCTACTGCCAGTAGGGACAAGAAGCGTATTTCTAAAATAATCAAGAATGCCAGCAAGGACTGTGATGTGGAGGCTATTGTACATCTTGGGACGAATGATCTGTCCCAAAAAGATGTACTCTCTGTGTAAAATTATTTCCAGAGCTTGGGGCAGGAACTTAGCAGAATAGGCTGTAGGCTTACTTTTTCAGGGGTTTTACCAGTGTATAAGGAGCAAAATGGAAAAGGCCAGCGTATAGGAGAATTTAATATGTGGCTAAAGGAGTGGTGTAAAGGAGAAGGCTTTGAATATATTAGTCATGATGTCTGTAGCTGGTCCAATGAAAAAATGTATAAAAGAGATGGTCTGTATCCATCCAAGAAAGGGACTGAGTTACTTGGCAATAAAATCACAGCTTTCTTGGAGGAACATTTAAACTAAATAATGGGGATAGTGAGTTAATTGATACAGAACATCACTGTCCCCGGCAATCTAAGAAAATAGGGGAACCCAGGCACCACACAAGTTATGCAGCAAGTAAACACAGGGTCAGTCATAAAGGACTCAAATGTCTATACACCAATGCACAGAGTATGGTCTATACACCAATGAACAGAGTATGAACAAATGTCTATACACCAATGCACAGGGTGAACTAGAAATTCAGGTAAATGAGGGAAGATATGATATTGTTGCCATTACGGAAACATGGTGGGACGAAACCTACAAATGGAACACACAGCTAGAGGGATTTAAACTATTTAAAAGAAACAGACTAAACAAAAGAGGAGGAGGAGTTGCTCTCTATATAAGAAATAACTTTATCTCTAAAGAAATAGAGCACAACAATGACAAAAACTGTAAACTTGAAAGCATTTGGGTCAATATAAAAGGGGAAAAAATGACATTGCCATAGGTATATACTATAGGCCGCCCAACCAAGCAGAGGAAATAGATGAACTTTTTGCTAGTCAGCTAACTAAGGTATGTAAGAAGCACATCACAATAGTAATGGGGGACTTTAATTACCCTGATATCAACTGGGAGACAAACTCTGCACCAAGTGGAAGATCAAACAGATTCCTGTCAAACATAGCAGACAACTTTCTCTCCCAAAAAGTAGAGAAGGGAACTAGGGGATTAGCCATATTGGATTTAATTCTCACAAACAGAGATGAAATGATAGAAGGTGTCGAAGCCACAGGAACCTTGGGGGGAAGTGATCATGCAATATTGGAATTCAACATTCTGGAGGCACAAGCAATAGAACACAGCCAAACTAGAGTCTTGGACTTAAAAGAGCTAATTTCAATAAACTTAGAGAGACCATGGGAAGAATTCCATGGATAAGAATCCTAAAGGGGAAAACAACTCAAGAAGCTTGGGAAATTTTGAAAAGTGAGATAATAAAGGCCCAGTCTAGTACAATACCAACAAAGAAGAAAAATAACAGCTCTCAAAAGAAACCAGCATGGCTGCATAAAGAACTCTCTGATAAATTGAAAGTTAAAAAGGACAAGTATAAGAATTGGAAAGAGGGGCACATAACTAAGTCAGAATATCAGCAAATAGCCCGTGCCTGCAAAGATGAAGTGAGGAAAGCTCAGGCTCAAAATGAACTAAGGCTTGCGACCAAAGTCAGAAATAACAAAAATGCTTCTTTCAACATATAAAAAACAAGAAAAAAGTTAAGGAAATGATTGGTCCATTAGTGGGTGAAAGTGGCAAGAAGGTGACAAGCAATAGGGAGAAAGCAGAACTATTTAATTCATTTTTTGCATCTGTCTTTACACAAAGGGAAAAAACAGTCCAACCTACCAAAACCAGTGCCATAAAAAACAGAATAGAAACGCAAGTTAAGATAGGCAAGAAAATGGTAAGTGAGCACCTGTCCAGCCTAGACGAGTTTAAATCACCAGGACCAGATGGATTACACCCCAAGGTTCTCAAGGAACTGGCAGAGGTGATGTCAGAACCACTGAACTATACTTTTCAAAGATCCTGGAGCACTGGGGAACTACCAGAGGACTGGAAGAGAGCTGATGTAGTTCCCATCTTCAAAAAAGGGAAAAAAATAGATCCAGGAAACCACAGACCTATCAGCCTGACCTCAATACCTGGGAAGATTCTGGAAAAGATAATCAAACAACAAAACAGCGAACACCTTGATGCAAACAAAGTCATCACTAAAAGTCAACATGGGTTTGTCAAAAACAGATCATGCCACACAAATCTTATGGCATTCTTTGACCAAGTGACAAAAGTAGTGGACCAGAGGAATGCTGTAGATATAATTTACTTGGACTTCAGTAAGGCATTTGATAAAGTAGATCACAACCTACTACTTGATAAGATAGAAAAATGTGGGTTAGATAGCATTACCACCAGATGGATTCGTAGCTGGCTACAGGCCGTACTCAGCGTGTGGTCCTCAATGGAACTGCATCTACATGGAAGGAAGTGTGTAGTGGGGTGCCCCAGGGCTCTGTTCTGGGCCCAGTGCTCTTCAACATTTTCATCAACAATTTGGATGAGGGGATAGATGGGGAACTCATCAAATTTGCAGACGACACCAAGCTGGCAGGAATAGCCAATTCTCCAGAAGATAGGTTTAAGATACAGAAGGATCTGGACAGACTCGAACACTGGGTACTACCTAACAAAATGAAATTCAGTGGTGAAAAAAGTAAGGTTCTACATTTAGGCAGGAAAAATCAAATGCATAGGTATAGTATAGGTGGTACCTTACTCAATAGTAGTAACTGTGAGAGGGATCTCGGAGTCTTAGTAGACAATCACTTCAATATGAGCCAGCAGTGTGCTGCAGCTGCCAAAAAAGCCAACACAGTGCTAGGCTGCATTAACAGAGGGATAGAATCAAGATCAAGTGAAGTACTAATACCACTTTACAGTGCTTTGGTAAGGCCACACCTGGAATACTGCATCCAGTTTTGGTCACCACGATGTTAAAAAGATGTCGAGACTCTAGAAAGGGTACAGAGAAGAGCAACAAAGATGATTAGGGGGCTGGAGGCTAAAACATATAGGGAACGGTTGCTGGAATTGGGTGTTGTTGTTGTTAGTTGCGAAGTCGTGTCTGACCCATCGCGACCCTATGGACAATGTTCCTTCAGGCCTTCCTGTCCTCTACCATCTTCTGGAGTCCATTTAAGCTCACGCCTACTGCTTCAGTGACTCCATCCAGCCACCTCATTCTCTGTCGTCCCCTTCTTCTCTTGCCCTCAATCTTTCCCAGCATTAGGCTCTTCTCCAGTGAGTCCTTCCTTCTCATTAGGTGGCCAAAGTATTTGAGTTTTAGCTTCAGGATCTGGCCTTCTAAAGAGCAGTCAGGGTTGATCTCCTCTAGGACTGACCGGTTTGATTGCCTTGCAGTCCAAGGGACTCGCAGGAATCTTCTCCAGCACCATAGTTCAAAGGCATCAATTCTTTGGCGCTCAGCCTTTCTTATGGTCCAGCTTTCACTGCCATACATTGCAACTGGGAAGACCATAGCCTTGACTATACGCACTTTTGTTGACAGGGTGATGTCTCTGCTTTTTAGTGTGCTGTCTAGATTTGCCATGGCTTTCCTCCCAAAGAGCAAGCGTCTTTTAATTTCTTGGCTACAGTCCCCATCTGCAGTGATCTTGGAGCCCAGGAAAATAAACTCTGTCACTACCTCCATTTCTTCCCCATCTATTTGCCAGGAATTGAGAGGGCCAGATGCCATGATCTTGGTTTTCTTAATGTTTAGTTTCAACCCAAGTTTTGCACTCTCCTTCTTCACTCGCAACAAGAGGCTCTTTAGTTCTTCTTCACTTTCTGCCATTAGAGTGGTATCATCTGCATATCTTAGGTTGTTGATGTTTCTTCCGGCAATCTTAATTCAAACTTTTGATTCATCTAGCCCTGCCTTTCTCATGATGTGCTCTGCATATAAGTTAAAGGCGACAGTATACAGCCTTGCTGGACTCCTTTCCCAATTTTGAACCAATCAGTGGTTCCGTGTCCAGTTCTCACTGTTGCTTCTTGGCCTGCATATAGGTTTCTCAAGAGACAAATAAGATGGTCTGGTATGCCCATTTCTTTAAGGACTTGCCACAGTTTGTTATGATCCACACAATCAAAGGCTTTAGCATAGTCAATGAAGCAGAAGTAGATGTTTTTCTGGAACTCTCTAGCTTTCTCCATGATCCAGCGTATGTTAGCAATTTGATCTCTAGTTCCTCTGCCTCTTCGAAATCCTGCCTGTACTTCTGGTAGTTCTCGATCCACATACTGCTGGAGTCTAGCTTGTAGAATTTTAAGCATGACTTTACTAGCATGAGAAATGAGTGCAATGGTGCGATAGTTTGAACAATCTTTGGCACTGCCTTTCTTTGGAATTGGAATGTAAACTGATCTTTTCCAATCCTGTGGCCACTGTTGAGTTTTCCAAATTTGCTGGCAAATTGAGGGTAGCACTTTTACTGCATCGTCTTTTAAGATTTTGAATAGCTCAACTGGAATACTGTCACCTCCACTAGCTTTGTTGTTGCTCAGCTTTTCTAAGGCCCACTTCACTTCACATTCTAGGATGTCTGGCTCGAGGTCAGTGACCACCTCATTGTGATTATCAGGGACGTTAAGCTCATTCTTGTATAGTTCTTCTGTGTAATTTTGCCACCTCTTCTTAATCTCTTCTGCCTCTGTTAGGTCCCTGCCGTTTTGGTCCTTTATCATGCCCATTTTTGCATGAAACGTTCCCTTCATCTCTCCAATTTTCTTGAAAAGATGTCTGGTCCTCCCTATTCTATTGTTTTCTTCTATTTCTTTGCATTGTTCATTTAAGAAGGCATTCTTATCTCTTCTAGCTATTCTTTGGAATTCTGCATTTAATTGGGCATATCTTTCTTTTTCTCCCTTGCCTTTCGCTTCCCTCCTTTCCTCAGCTATTTGCAAAGCTTCCTCAGACAGCCATTTTGCTTTCTTGCATTTCTTTTTCTTTGGGATGGTTTTGGTTGCTACCTGTTGTACAATGTTGCGAACCTCTGTCCATAGTTCTTCAGGCACTCTGTCTATCAGATCTAATTCCTTAAATCTATTTGTCACCTCTACTGTATATTCAACAGGGATATGATTTAATTCATACCTGACTGGCCTAGCGCTTTTCCCTACTTTCTTTAATTTAAGCCTAAACTTTGCAACAAGAAGCTGATGGTCTGAGCCACAGTCAGCTCCTGGTCTTGTTTTTACTGACTGTATAGAGCTTCTCCATCTTTGGCTGCAGAGCATATAGTCAATCTGATTTCTGTGTTGACCGTCTGGTGATGTCCATGTGTAGAGCTGTCTCTTGGGTTGTTGGAAAAGTGTGTTTGCTATGACCATCGTATTCTCATTTTCTTTAGACTAGCCTAACCTAAGTTCCGCAGCCATTCTTTGTATATTTTTTTTGTCTCCAGAACTTTGATAATCTTAGTTGTTCTTTGCTGATTTGACTGCAATATTTGAGGTGTGGTCTTACTAGGGCTTTAATAAAGTGATACTAGTACTTCATGTGATCTTGATTCTATGCCTCTGTTTATTGAACCCAGGATTGTATTATCTTTTTTGGTTGCTGCTTCACACTGCTGGCTCATAGTCAAGTGATCGTCCACTAGGACTCCAAGGTCCTTCTCACAGTTACTGTTTTTAAGCCAGGTCTTGCCCAAACTTTATTTGTTCCTTTGGCTTTTCCTGCCTAAGTGTAAGACTTTGCTTTTCTCCACACTGAAACTCATTTTGTTGGCTAGGCCCATTGTTCAAGTTTGTCAAGATCTTTCTGGATCCTGTGCGTGTCTTCTGGGGTGTTGCCTACTGCTGACAGTTTGGTGTCCTCTGCAAATTTGATGAATTCCCCTTCAGTTCCCTTGTCTAAGCCATTTATGAACATGTTGAAGAGTGCTGGGCCTAAGATGGTGTTGTGATTCAGTGTCAGCCTGTGTTCCCAGCAGCTGAGTCTCAGGAACCTGAGGAGGAGGAGGGGTTTGGAGAGCCTTCAGTGTCAGAAGGAGGCTCTGATGCACTGCAGGACTCTCATCCTGGCCCCTCCAATCGTGTTCATCATGAGGCTCAGCTGTGTGAGGAGAAAGGGTTGGACTCAGAGGAGTCACAGCTGAATCTGTTCAGAGATGCTAGAAGCAGAAGGCAATCCAGCAGCGCAGAGCAGAGAAAATCTATGAGGCAACTCAGTGAAAGGAGGAGAAGGCATTGAGAAGGCTTGCCTTGGGACAGATAATAAAAGGGGAAGGGCCACAAATTTTATGGACTCAGCATTTGTGGCCAAATGGGCTGTTCCCCAGTGCCCGGTGGAACTGCCCATGTTAGTGGGGACGTTCGAAGGTTGAGTGCTCCTGTCTGGGCCAATTAAGGCTGCCACACAACTGTTATGTATGGCCATAAGTTCCCATGAGGAGGCCATCCAGTTCTATATCACCTCACATCTGCATTTCCCCATGGTCTTGGGATTGGCGTGGCTCCAGACACATGTCCCAAAGATCTATTGGTCACAGAACTTGGTCACCTTCCCAAGCTTACAGTGCATGGACCACACATGCCATATCTGTGACAGCCAGGTGGGGGGGTTCACCAGGGGTTTCCTAGCCCTCCAAACTGACTGGTTATGCTGATGTGTTCAGTGAGATGGAGGCGGATCAATTACCCCCACACAGGCTCTATGTCTGCACCATTGATTTAGTCCCTGACATGCCTCTCCCAGTCGGACCCCGAGTTGGCAGTATTGCAGGACTTTCTGGACAAGAATTTGGCTTGGGGTTTCATCCGGCCCTCATCCTCGCCAGTTTCTGCACCTGTGCTCTTTGTAAAAAAGAAGTCCAGCGAAATGAGGTTTTCCAGCGATTATAGAAAATTAAATGCCATCACAGTGCGCAATCAATACCTGGTGCCCCTCATCCCTGAACTTTTGGACCAATTCTGGGAGGCAAAGATCTTCATGAAACTGGACTTGCGTGGAGCTTACAACCTTGTCAGAGTTTGCTTGGGTGATGAGTGGAAGACGGCGTTTGGTACTCGATTCAGACACTTTGAGTACACGGTGATGCCATTTGGCCTGACCAAAGCCCCTGCCATATTCCAGCATTTTATGCACAATACTTTCCGGGACTTGTTAGATCAGTTTGTCATGATCTACTTGGACAACATCCAGTCACAATAGGTGCACCATCAGCATCTCCGTCAGGTCCTGCAGCAACTCCGAGAACATCAGCTGTATGCCAAATTAGAGAAGTGCCAGTTCTACCAGGTGACCATCCATTTTCTGGGTCACCACATTTCTCCTGAGGGCACCACCATGGAGCCATGTAAGGTTGAGTCTTTGCAGAGTTGGCAACCCCCACGTCATGTGAAGGATGTTCAGCGACTTCTTGGGTTCACCAATTACTATCGGGCTTTCATCCCTGGGTTTGCTAATGTGACAGCCCCCTCACTCGGCTCCTTCAGAAAAAGAATTGGTTTCAGCGGGATGCTCCAGAACAACGGGCTTTCCAGGCTTTGAAGAAAGCCTTCATGAAGGAACCCATCTTGAAGCATCCTGACCTGCAATGGCCATTTGTCGTGGAGGCGGATGCCTCTGACATTGCCATTGAGACAGTGTTACTCCAGGCAACAATGCCACGGGGTACCCTCTTCCCTTGCACGTACCATTCACAGAATCTGAAGCCATTGGAGCGCAACTATACCATCTGGGAGAAGGAACTGCTGGCCATCAAGGTGGTGTTCAAGGCCTAGAGGCATCATCTGGAAGGGGCACAACATCAAATCAAGGTCCAGATGGACCATAAGAATTTGAAAAACCTGCAGACTGCTTGGAAATTGAACCAACACCAGATTCGGTGGTCTCTTTTCTTTGTGAGGTTCAATTTCCATGTCAGATATATACCCAGTGGTCGCAACCAAACAGCGGATGCTCTGTCCAGGAAGCCTGAATATTCCCAAGCGGAAGACAAGCTTCTGTCCAGGACAGTGTTCCCCATCGAGTCTTTTGCTGTGGTGCAGGAGCCAATAGATATAGGGGCCCGGATTCAGGAGGCCCAACAGCAGGATATGTCGGTGGCTCAGCGGAAGGAGGAGGTAGGGCCAAAGTCCCCATGAATGATCATGGATGGATCTTATTCTCTCGTGACTGGCTCTATGTTCTGGGAGGGCCACTCAGGGGACTCATCCTCAGCCAGTGTCACGATAATCTGGCTGTGGGGCATTTTGGCCTGTTCAAGACTCTGAACTTGGTCTACCGTACCTTCTGGTTTCCCCTAGGCGAACACAACGTCCAGGCCTATGTCACGTCCTATATCCCATGTAGGCAGGCCAAGTCAGCAACAGGGGCCCTGCCCGGATTACTGCAGCCCTTGCCGATACCCAAAAGACCCTGGGGGGGCTGTGTCCATGGACTTTCTGACAGATTTACCCTCGTTATCTGTTTTCACGACGGTGTTCGTGGTGGTGGACATGCTGACCAAGATGGCGCATTTCATCCCATGTTGTAGTTACCATCAGCCCACGCCACTTGTCATATGTTCATCCAGCAGGTGTTTTGGCTGCATGGCCTCCCTGATAGGGTGGTGTCTGATAGAGGGGCCTAGTTTACAGCCCATTTCTGATGGGAGTTGATGCAGGTGTTGGACATCAAGATCTGACCCTTGTCTTTGCATCATCCCCAAACTGACAAAGGGACCGAGAAGGTCATCAGAATTCTGGAGCAATATCTGCACTGCTATGTCAATCAGCAGCAAACCAATTGGGTGGACTATCTGGCCATAGCTGAGTTTACATTCAACAATTCGCAGCACACCTCCACACAGATCACACTGTTCTTGGCCAATGTGAGATATCACCCCCCGGTTTTTCCCCCTTTCTCCATTAGACTCACCAGAGCCAGCAGAGAACAACTACATGGCAGAGTTACAGGTGATCCATCGATTGGTGCGGCAACTGTTAGAGAAGGCCAAGGCCGACTGCAAAAGATTTGCTGATCGGTCGAGGTGGGATATACCTCCACTATCGGTGGGAGATCAGGTCTGGCTGTCCACCAGGAATCTACCATCAACCCAGCCAGCCAAGAAGTTAGACCACTGATATTTAGGACCATTCCCAATTGAGGATGTCATCAATCTGGTCTCCTATTGTTTAACTCTGCCACGTTCCCTACGTGTACACCCAGTCTTTCACCAGTCTCTGTTGGTCTCTGAGCAACTGGCATGTCCACTCCACTGAGCAGAACCTCCCCCACCAGAACATCATGACGGAGACAGCACCCCCGAGTACGAGGTCACCAGCATTCGGGACTCACGTTGGCTGAAAGGTCCCTTTTAGTAACTGATCAAATGGAAAGGCTATGGACCAGAGGAGTTCACCTGGGAGGATGCGACCACCGTTCATGCTCCTGCTTTGGTGTCTGCCTTCCATGAACAATTCCCATCCCAACCACATCCGGATCGGCAGACCCAGGAGAAGGGCCCTGTGATGCTGGATAGTGTTGTGATTCAGTGTCAGCCTGTGCTCCCAGCAGCTAAGTCTGAGGAATCTGAGGAGGAGGAGGAGAGGTTTGGAGACTCTTCAGTGTCAGACAGAGGCTCTGATGCACTGCAGGACTCTCAGCCTGGCCCCTCCACACGTGTTCCTCATGAGGCTCAGCTGTGTGAGGAGGAGGGGTCGGACTCAGATGAGTTACAGTGCTGGTTGCTGAAGGCAACTGTTCGGAGACATTCAAAGAGAATCCTGGTCTGTTCTTGGTAATCTGTTTGACTCTTGTTTGTTGACTCTTGTTTGATGTTTTGAAAAATTTATTGAAGAAAATATTCTGCTGCTTTTTTGTTTGAAAGACTATCATTTTGGAACTGTAAATAAATTTGGGTTGGGTTTTTTCCAGCCTATTAATTTGCCAGAAGGAAAAAGGGGTTGTCCCTGTCACACAAACCGGGCCAGTTGTAGGCTGGAACAGAACAGATGGAACCTTGTGGTACCCCACTGCTTACTTCTCTCCATGTGGATGTAGTGCCATTGAGGACTACTTGTTGAGTACGGTTTGTTAGCCAGCTGTAGATCCATCTGGTGGCAATCTTATCTATTCCACCTTTTTCTAGCTTACCAAAGAATAGCTTGTGGTGTACCTTGTCAAATGCCTTGCTGAAATCTAAGTATACTACATCCACTGCAATTCAGTGGTCTCCTAGTTTAGTCACTTTATCGAAGAATGAGACACATTGGTTTGGCATGATCTGTTTTTAACATACCCATGCTGTCTACCAATTATAACTTTGCTTGCTTCTAGTTGTTAAAACTCAAATACTTTGGCCAACCTAATGAGAAGGAAGGACTCACTGGAGAAGAGCCTAATGCTGGGAAAGATTGAGGGCAATAGAAGAAGGGGACGACAGAGAATGAGGTGGATGGATGGAGTCACTGAAGCAGTAGGCGTGAGCTTAGATGGACTCCAGAAGATGGTAGAGAACAGGAAGGCCTGGAGGAACATTGTCCATAGGGTCGCGATGGGTCGGACACGACTTCGTATCTAACAACAACAACAAAGTTGTTCGCAGATTTTTTTTATTATCTTTTCCAGGATCTTCCAAGGTATTAATGATAGATTAATAGGTCAGTTGTTTTCTGAGTCTGTTTTTCCCCCCTTTCTTGAAGATGGGAACCACATCAACCCTTTTCCAATACTTCAGAACTCTGGGATGCAATCTGTCAGGTTCTAGTGATTTATATTCGTCAAGGTTGGATAGGTGTTCTCTTACCATTTTTTGCTTATTTTGATTTTTGTTTGTAGTATGTCTTTTGCAGTGGGTTTGTGTGTGTGTGTGTGTGTGTGTGTGTGTTGGGCTTTGGTTTTTGTGTGTGTGTGAAGACTGATGCAAAGTATGAGTTAAGCACCTTTTTTCTTGTCTATGATTTCTGTTGCAAGTCACTGTTTGTTCTGGGCCTTTGCTTCCCTGACTTCTTCTTTTCATGTTCTGGCTGTCTGGTGATAATTGGCCTTGGTTATGTGCCCCTCTTTCCATTTTTTTATTTGTCCTTTTTGTCTTTTAGTTTCTTAGAGAGATCTTTGTGGAGGACCCCACTGGGTGAAAACCTTTCTCAATTTCATGTCTCCAGATTTTATTAAGTAGAAAGGTACTATTTTTTTTTTGCAATCTGATATGCCAGAAGAAAAAGGGAAGTAGTAAATGAGGCATCCAGTCCTAGAGGAGATTAACCCTGACTGCTCTTTAGAAGGCCAGATCCTGAGGCTAAAATTCAAATACTTTGGCCACCTAATGAGAAGGAAGGACTCACTGGAGAAGAGCCTCATGCTGGGAAAGGTTGAGGGCAAGAGAAGAAGGGGACAACAGAGAATGAGGTGGCTGGATGGAGTCACTGAAGCAGTAGGCATGAGCTTAAATGGACTCCAGAAGATGGTAGAGGACAGGAAGGCCTAGAGCAGGGGTCAGCAACCTGAAACAGTGAAAGAGCCACTCGGAACCGGTTCCCTCACAAAATGAAAAACTGGGAGCCGCAAAAAATATGTGCGCATGCGCGTACATGCAAGCATGCGCAGAACAGGGTTTGACTGAAGAGTGGAGCCAAGGCGAGATATGCACCTACCCTACATATTTGAATTGATTGGTTGAACTTTTTTAGTCCCACTTTTTTTTTTTGGACTGCACATGGCAGAGGACTGGGAACCGCAGGAGACGGCTGAAAGAGCCACATGCGGCTCCGGAGCCGCGGGTTGCAGACCTGTGGCCTAGAGGAACGTTGTCCATAGGGTCGAGATGGGTCGGACTCGACTTCGCAGCTAACAACAACAACAAATGAGGCATCTACCTGCAACTGTACTTTCTGTAACCATTTGGAAGTATTCAGATATTTCATATTTGTTCACCTGAAACCCAAAGACTATTTTGCTAATGTTAACATCTTCCTCCATTTAAAAGGATGGTGACTTCTAATATATTTTCTTTGGTATTTCTTCTTTTTCTTCTTAGTCTCTGCCTCAGTCCATATGTGTGGGAAAATGCCATCCTGGATTTGTCAAGAAGGTTCGAGAAGGAAAGCCAGTTTGCTGTTATGACTGCGTTCCTTGTCCCGAGGGAACCATCTCCACTCAGGAAGGTGGGTGACACCATAGGAAAAGATCTGGATTCATCTAGATCAGTGATGGCAAACCTTTTAGAGAATGAGTGCCCAAAAATCAGCCTTGCCCCTGCCCGCCCATATTCTATCCCTTGCCCTGCTCACAGGGCCACCCACTGCCACCATGACCTGCCACAGATTGCCCAGGCAGCCCAGCAGTGCCATGGCGGCCATGCTCTCCACCCACACCACACAGCATCAACTGTATGCAATGGGGCACAAGGGTGGAATCTTGTCCCTGCTGCCCTGCTGCCATGTCCTTGGCTGCGCTGCTCCATGTGGGCTGCACTCGGGGGCGACTCTTTGGGGGGCTGCTGGTGAGGGGGAGGCAGGGGGAGAGGGGGCTAGAGTGACAGCGTGCATGCCCACAGAGAGAGCTCTGACTGCAACTCTGGCACATATGCCATAGTTCACCACCACTGATCTAGAGCATTTTGATCAAAAGGCATGCTAAAGATACTGTAAGCTAGATTGTTTTCTTAATTTTCAATGTGTTCAATTTCTTCAATAATGGGAGGAAAAAGAAAAAGATCTTGAAGGATGAGGTAGGAAGAAGGATATTGTGGGTTGGGTAGGAAATCTCTCTTTTCTCTCTCAGTTTGGATCTATCCTTCCATATTTATCTTTTTTAGAAACATCTAAATTCTTTGTAACTTGAGGAATGATTTTAGATCAATGGGTTTTGCTCACCCAAACCAAGTTTACATTGTAGACCAAAAGATATATCAATCAGTTCTTCAATTAATTAGTCAATTTTTATAAATATCATAAATCCTCATAAGCTGAAATATCTAACTGGGAGGAAAAATAGTGGGGAGAAGCTGGTTTGAAGGAGGAAATGAAAACCAAACAGAGGATCATCATAAAACCTTCAAGTGGATATTTCCTTTTTTATCTTTCCAATTTTCTTTGTGGTTA
This sequence comes from Vipera berus, assembly GCF_964194415.1. NCBI lineage: Eukaryota > Metazoa > Chordata > Lepidosauria > Squamata > Viperidae > Vipera > Vipera berus. Next base: position 286,818,439 of record NC_138203.1, on the reverse strand, counting down.
AATAACGAGATACACATAATTATAATACCAACAAAAAGGAATATAGTTGTGGTTCTGAAAGGAAAAAAAAGACTACAGTAATATAAAGTGTTGGGATGAAAAGGAACAGAAAGAAGAGGGGAGAAAGTATAAATACGATCTACATAATATCCTTTGTTACCAATGTTGAATTCATTCTCTCTTTAAAATTGTTGCCAAATCTAGAGATTATAGAAACATATTGCAACATCTACTCGATTTTACAGGGTGAAAAGAGAGGAGTACATCAAGATGCTGAGTTTAAACATTTTAGGGATAAACATAAGCCCTTCATCTGATTTTTTTTAAAAAAATAAATGAAATAAAATGTTAAATAAATAAGAAAACAAAAAACTCAAAGGGCAGACTGAATGGAGCACTAGATCTTTCTCTGCCATCACTTTTCTTTCTGTCTTTTTATCCCATATTCATAGGGTTGCTCTTGAAAACCAACTGGAATTTACAAATGGTCCAGAATGCAAAAGGACACATAGTTTTGTGTTTCCATGTGTTCTTCCATAGGACTCCCCTATTGTACAGGCTCCGTAGAACCCCAGTTTCTTCCCAAGTGCAATAAAAACCATGTTTCAAATGCTACATGAGACAGAACCAGGGTATCTGCAGGGCTTCCTCTCCTTGAGGATAACTGTTACTCCCACCAGAGCAGCAATAATTGGCATGCAAAAGGACTGTTCCCTAAAAGATTCCCACTTTATGGGTCCACAGAAGCCATCCTTTTCTGATGAAGTTCCTACCCCATTGGACCCACTCCCTCTTGAAAACCAATAGGCCCCCATCCTGTTAAACCTCTGGAGATTTTCTGCTTCTCCCAACCATTTGGGATAAGGTAAGGTCAGTGTAAGACAAGAATCTGGTGGATTACCTCAGGGAAGAGAGCTTGTGGCACCAGATAATTCTTCTTTTAATTTTATTTTGTTGTTCTTGTTTTTATAGTAGTACTATTGGGTTTTAGGTTTTGTGTTGTTTTTTGCTGGGGTATAAGTAAATTGCATTCACTTAGACTTTCCTGTCTCTGATTATCACATCTTATCCAAGTGTTTCTTGAAATTTGAAAGTTAATAAAAGAAATATTACTTTGTTTCTCAGATACTGAAAAATGCACCAAGTGCCCAGATGATCAATATCCAACCAAGAACCGAGACCAGTGTATCCCCAAAAGAATAACCTTCCTGTCCTACGATGAACATCTCAGCATCATCCTCATCTTCTTTGCTCTACTCTTGTTCCTAACCACAGGCTTTGTTTTAATCATATTCCTTAAATACCTAGAAACTCCCATTGTCAAAGCCAACAACCGGGACATCTCCTGCATACTTCTGGTCTCACTCCTGCTTTGTTTCTTGTCCTCCTTTCTCTTCATTGGCCATCCAAGGAAAGCCACCTGTCTTCTCCGACAAATGGTGTTCAGCATTGTCTTCTCAGTAGCTGTCTCTTCTGTGTTGGCCAAAACAATCACAGTAGTGCTGGCATTCCTAGCTTCAAAACCAGGGAATAAAGTGAGAAGATGGTTGGGGAAGAGCTTGGCCAACTCCATCATCCTTTCTTGTTCTGCTGTCCAAGTTCTCATCTGTGCCATGTGGCTGGGAGTGTTTCCCCCATTTCCTGACTCTGATCTGCACTCACAGCCTGGAGAGATCATCCTTCAGTGCAATGAAGGCTCTGTCACTATGTTTTATGTTGTCCTTGGATACATGGGTTTCCTTGCTGTCATTTGCTTCACGGTGGCTTTCCTGGCCAGGAACCTGCCTGGTTCCTTCAATGAAGCCAGGTTGATCACCTTCAGCATGCTGGTCTTCTGCAGTGTCTGGGTCTCATTCCTCCCCACCTATCTGAGCACTAAAGGAAAATATATGGTGGCTGTGCAGGTCTTCGCCATCTTGGCCTCCAGTGCTGGACTGCTGGTCTGCATCTTCTTTCCCAAGTGCTACATTATTGTCCTAAGGCCAAATTTCAACACTAAGGAACATCTAATGGCAAAAGCAGAGGAATTACTGTGAAATTGTTTCTTAGGCTCGTAACTTTTAATTATCCATTATTATTGGGCTTATAGGCTTCCTTAGGATTTGTTTGACAACTTATGTTTATTAAAATGAAAGTAAATAAATATGGGAAGTTTGTTAGTGAAATGAAAATTCAAAATAATCATCAAATAAATAAATAAATAAGAGAGGGCCTCCTCAGGGTGCCTCCGGTCAGGGAATGTCGACTGGTGGCCCCCAGGGGGAGGGCCTTCTCTGTGGGTGCTCCGGCATTATGGAACCAACTGCCGGTTGAACTCCGGACGGCATCGGACCTTCGATCCTTCCGTCGTGGGTTGAAGACCCATTTATTTGAATTAGCTGGTCTGGCCTGATAGGGGTATATGGGTTTTTTATTGGTTTTTATTATTTTATCATTCTTGTATTTTAATTGGGCATTGGTTTAATTTTCTTTTAATTTTTGTACTGTTATTTATATATGCCCTGTGAACCGCCCTGAGTCCCTTAGGGAGAAGGGCGGTATAGAAATCTCAATAAAATAAATAAAATAAATAAATAAAATAAAGCTGTTGGTAGTTCTCCTTTTCCTCAGCACAATTGTCAACCAATATTTGGCTTAAGCAACTGTTCAAGAGAAGAGACACAAATGAGTCATTTCCTGGGCTTTATAGTGGTGTAAGCTTGGCAGGTAATTTGTGAGTTCTGAATTTCATCTCTTTCATGTTTCTTTGTGAATTGGTATTTCCATTCCCCCAAGCTATGGGTTCTACTGGGGAGAAGAGAGTTAGTGAAGATGACACAATGTTGCAACTTCAACAACTCTCAGCGGTATTGATCTCCTTCTTCTTCTTCTCCTGTGATGCTCCTTCTCAGCAATCTCCCTTCATTTCAGATCCAGGTTAAGTTCCATCTTCTTCATGGCTTCCTAGCTCATAGCCTCCAGTTCCAGCTTCTCTGGGCTGAGGTGCTGAACAGACTTTCTGACTTCTAGTGAGGAATTTCCAGTAGCAGACATTTATTTATAGGCTGTAACTTCCTGATAGGTTTGGCATATCAGTATTGAAGTCAATCTGACTGAAGAGGATTGAAGATTAAAATCATCCTGGTCTGATTTGGGGAGTTAGTAGATTACCATATTGAACAATATCCTGTACCTCGTGGACTGAGAAATGCCATTGCATGAGCATTAATTCCAGCTATAGGAATTGAATTATATTATAACTCTATTATAGAATTGGGTGACTGGACAGAGGAAATGTTTAACCACACCATGCAGGCATTTACACAACTTAATAAGGAACAAGGGGAAATAAAGGTGGTGGTGGTACAGAATTGCCAAGCATTGGATATGGTAGTGGCTGCAAAAGGTGGGTTGTGTGCTTTAGTCACTCACATTGCTGCACTTTTATAACTGATTATCAAGTTAACATTAGTTATACCATCTATCTCATGGAAGAAGGAATTAGGAATTACCCTAAAGATCTGAAGATTTCTACTAATGCTATATGGGAGGTCTTCAATGGTATATTCTCATTTCTTAACAGCTGGCTCCCGGAAAGTGGATGGTTTAGGGGATTATTCCTTGGTCTTCTCTTTGTATTATTCCTTGTTCTTATTTCCTGATGTGTCCTTCCCTTGCTTGCCCCTAATCATATCTGTTTGTCCTAAACGATGTGGCAACATACTACAGAAACTTATCCTCTGTCCCTTCAGTCTGGAGGTCATCCTCCTACATGCTGTTCACAGCATGAAAGTGGGGAGTTTGATGACCAGGACTTAGGGGACCAAGGGACGCAATGGCTCAGTGGGTTAGGATGCTGAGCTTGTCGATCAGAAGGTTGGCTGTTTGGCGGGTCAAATCCCGAGTGCCGCGTAATAGAGTGAGTGCCTGTTACTCATCCTAGCTTCTGCCAACCTAGCAGTTCGAAAGCACATAAAAATGCAAGTAAAAAAATAGGGACCACTACAGTGGGAAGGTAACAGCGTTCCGTGCGCCTTTGGCGTCTAGTCATACCGGCCACATGACCACGGAGACGTCCTCGGACAAATGCTGGCTCTTCGGCTTTGAAACAGAGATGAGCACCGGCCCCTAGAGTCGGAAACAACTACCACGCATGTGCGGGGGAACCTTTACCTTTTACTTAGGGGACAGTATCAATAGTGAATTCATGCAGAAGGCTCCTCTCTCTCTAGTCACTTGCAGGCCCCTGAATGCTGGGTCATGAAAGGAAAGCAAAGGAAACACCCAATATTCTAAACCACCCGGGGACAGGTGGTGTCTTGGGGAAACACCCAGAGTAAACAGATGGTGTCCTGGGGAAACACCCAAAAGGGAACATGCTAGTTACTTCTGCTTTCTAGTTTCTTATCTATAGTGTGCCAGCCCTAAGGGGCAAAGTCTTAATCTTATGTGTGTCAGCTTTGCTGGCTGAATTGCATATGTAACCAAAGTAGGTATAAAAATAAGGCATTTTTGCTATGTGGGGCTTTTTCTGTTTTCAAAGAAGCCCGTCTCTATTCAGCTGAACAAACACGTACGTTTGAAGGCAACTTCTGCTTTCCTGTATTTTGTTATCAAGCAAAACCTCAGAACCTGTACATCATTTTCTTCCAGCTGTCCCAGAGCCATCTCTGCCCATGCCGATGGGGCTCTGTGTCCAGTTCGCCATGATGCAGGATGGTTGGCAGGCTGTGGCTGCTGAAGAACACCATTGATACCATGTGCTTGCTGGCCTCTGTGTGTAGGGGCTGATGGTGTCAGGCAGCAGCTACTCCTGCACCTCTGCCCTGCCTCCCCTCCCCTCCCCTCCCCTCCCCCCACAGGACGAGCCTCTTGCCCACTGCCCCACCCACCAGAGACCCCCTGTATCTCCCCACAGGCATTCCTCCCCATGAGCAACATCAAGGTGGCCACGCCCACTCCAGCCACACCTTTCCAGTCTGCCATGAGCACTGCAGACACACCCACACAGTTGGCCATGCCCACCCAACACCCGGCAATAAATAAGTGGGCTTTGGGTTTCAGTTTGGGCACTCGGTCTCTAAAAGGTTCGCCATCACTGCTATAGTTGCTTGGGAATGAGGAAAAGAGGGGGCATCTTCAGAGATGGAACAGACTCTCTCCCAGCCCATTCCAGCCTGCCTCCAAGGTCGTCTCTGAAGTCCAACATAGACAACAAGCTTTTCATAAGTGCTTTTCCATTGTTTCTTTCCTAGGGCACTCAGAGATTGCCTGGCTCAGGTTTACCTAGCTGGCTTTGTGCCCAAAGCACAACTAGAATGCATAGTCTCCTGGTTACTAGCCTGATGTCTAGTAACCAGAATGGCTCTGGTCATAGCCATATGACCAACTTCACCAATGGCTACATTCACACTTTCAACATTTAACCATGGTTTATTTTTGGAGGTTGAACCTGTTGGCCAATGGGTATGTACTATGTATATTATGTACAATACGCTTTTCTTCTTGTAAGGGCCACATTCACACAACATACTGTACTTCACTAGGCTGGGGATACAGTATTTTTCTGCAGTCATCCTGAGACAGAAGACAGTTCTAGGTGGAGCCTCCTGAAAGCCTATAATAAAGCATGGATGCCCCACAGCCACCTCTCCTCCATTTCCCTGGGGTCTCATCTGAGGGAAACCCACAAAATTGATGGCCACATTTCCATCTGAGGAGAGGTTTCCTCCTCTCTGAGCACAACTGGGCTTCAGTGAGACATGGCAGACATCTCATCATAGATGAGAGAACCCTTCAATCCAGCATTCAAAAACAAGAGTCGGTACCTGGAGCCACCGAAGATCTGGCAGCCAGGAACTGAGAGTGGAAGCTGGGGACCTTACAGTGGGACAACTTTCAAATAATGGAGCTGGGATATTGGTCATCCTATGCTCCTCATTGTAAGAATGGACCTGCCCATCCCATCAATTGCCCCTCTCACTCAACTCCCCAGTTGTCCCTTCTAGGCCAAGCTGTACATATTAACATTCCCCCTCCAGGTAAGAAAAATAATCCATCAACAATCAACCAAGATATTAACATTCCCCCTCCAGGTAAGAAAAATAATCCATCAACAATCAACCAAGATAAACCAGAACACAGGGACTCCGAACTATAAGCACTTGGAGGTCTTCTGGGGTGGAATTTCAAGCAAAACCTCAAAGACGGGAATGTTGTGGGAGTCAAATCACAACAAGTGTATCTACAAAACCAGAGGAACTTCCACAAGGTGCCCATAAATCAACTTCTAAGTGGTTGTGGCAAGAAAGCAGGTCTCACATCCACTGCTCTGTGGGCGCTGCCACCATCTCACCTGCAGACCTCACAGCACACTGCTTATTTTAGAAACCAAAAAACTTCAATATTTAAAGACTCTCAGTGTTTTGTATGAATATGGGAAGGGAACACAGAAAGTATTAAGGAAACTAAAAAAATTCTTCTCTTTCTTAGCTAAAGATTCAGTCCATAGGCCGTTACTTTCCGGTCTCTTAGTCAGTTCTCATGCAACAATTGATATTTCTAGAACAGATGGCAAATGAAATTTCACTTCAGTTGCAAGGAATTATAAAATCAGCCCCAATTTAGGATTCATATATGGAAATCTCATTGAGAAGGAAACACCAACAGGCCCTACTCTTTAAGAGAAAGAGTAAAGTAACCAAATTAGTGGACCAGCAAAATGCTGTGGACATAGTATACTGGGATTTCAGTAAGGTATTTGACAAAATAGATGACAGCCTACTTCTTGGTAAGCTAGAAAAATGTGGGATAGACAGCATCACAAACAGATTGACTGAACAGCTGCTTGTCTGGAATAGTATAAGGTCTCCTGCTTGAGCAAGGGGTTGAACTAGAAGACCTCCAAGGTCCCTTCCAATTCTCTTATTCTAAAATTAGACTGGGTTCAAGGATAATGATTGCTTCCATGAAGATAAAGCACAGGCAGCTCTAGAGCTTATTGCCACCAACCTGGAACATCATCAAACTCCATAGCACTGGGTGACCTTCCCTAGCAGCCTCTGGAGGCAAGAGACCCCATTGAAGGACAGCAGAAGTCACTTTTCTGGCTGTTGAACTATCTTCATCCAGCATGACTTTCTGGACATGTCCTAACAGGAAAGGTTGTGACCACTACAGAACACTGCCCCAAAGGGTGTATCTGTGATTTTTCACTAACATGCTTTTCTCCAGCTATCCCTCCTTACATTGAAGAAGTTCAGGGTCCCAGGAGGAGAAGTTCCTTCTCACTGTAATTATCACCTTCCCTGTCTCTGAGACCTCTTCTACTACTCCTACAGTGACTGCCTCTTTTGTAAACATCAGACTGAAGCAACATGGAATGGATCTTTTAAAAGAATAAATAATATGGGTTATGCTCTTTGTGGCTCAAATTACGGAAAGACAAGAACTGTGCTCTTGAATTGTACTTTTTCTCTATTCCAGGTGGATCTTGGTTTGTCTTTGAATCAGGAAAGCCACTGGATATTCCATCCTGTGAGAATGCTTCCAATTCTTCTAATTCTTCTTTAGAAATGGGAAGGAGACTGATTCAACCCTATGAATTATGGATCTCCTGCTGCTTCTGATGCTGCTGGTGACCCAGCCGGTCTCTGGGATGCTGAAAATGAAGTGCCCACTGAATTTGGCCCACCAGGATGGAGAAAAGCCATGCAGCTATTATAAACAAGGAGATCTTCTCATTAGTATAGTCATCTCTTCATCAGCAATAGCACCTGCAACATTTCCTTTCAACATGGCTCCTTCTAGTCAGATTCAATTGTAAGTAATTCACTGTGATGGCATTTCATTCCCTCCATTTGCAGTTCTAACACTCTTCTTTTTTCTTCTTATTTTACTTATTCCTATATTGCAGGAAGTGACCAATTTCTTGAATCCTTTTGATTTCCACAGCCTCTCTCTTTTGTTTTATTTTCTGGGAGAGGCTTAAATCAAAACATGAGACAAATAAAGCCTTAAAGAAGTTCACATGACTTTCTTCTCCCTGTTCAATCCTCAATTCATGACACAAATACTTGAGTTTTGTTGAAAGTAGGGATTATTGTAGTTTCCCCTTCCCAGGCCATTTCCACACTTTTATAACAACTGATATTTGATATTCTATGCCTGGTTTTTATAGGAACAGAAGATGATTCAGTTTTAGAACAGCTTCTCTGGGTCACTCATCAGAAATCCTCTTCCTTTTATGATTTTTCTATTTTAGTAACTGAATTATTCTGCAACCCATTTACTAGGCTGATGAAAGTTAGTACTTTTACAAATAATGGTGTATTTGGGATTTTTAATCCCTTTAGAGGACTATCTCCATCCCATCTTCTCTACACTCACAAAAGTTAAAGGATGACGGGTGACTATCATTTGCCTCTGGTTCTCAATCAATATTAGCTTAAGTTAGCTTGTAGAGAATAAGTCAATTAAATAGAGAAAAAGTATTTGATTGTTGCTGTTAATGATGCTAATATTAACATGAGCATGGTTTTACACTAGTTTACCTTTTGGAAAACAAAGAATACTACGCATGATTTTCAATATTGAAGTTTTTAATAAAAAACACCAGCACCTGCACAATCTCACACTGGGCTACAACATCTATGACAACTATGTGAGCACACTTGGCACTTCAGATGCCTTGCTGGACATGCTCTCTACTGGAGAAGCCAATGTTCCGAACTACAGCTGTGGAAGGAAGGACAACCTGTTGGCTCTTGTTGATGGAGCTGACAGTGACATATCTATCCAGATGTCAACATTAGCAGGCACCTACAAAGTCCCACAGGTTTGTGTTTGTGTTCCCCTATCTTGCAAAGTAAGTGGCATGGTAGCATTTGACGATAGGTCCAACCATATCTTCCTTATGGAGTTCAAGAGCTGCTTTTCACTATGGCAATTGTAGGTTTCATGGCTGGGGGTTGATATAAGAATGGGGAAGGAGCAAGGATTAAAACACAAACATCTGCTCATGAAAACTTCCTCCTTTCTTTGAGGGCTTCTGCTGCAGACCTGTGAAGGTGAGGAGAGGCTTTGTGTCAAATCAAAGGATCTTCTGTACAATAGGAAGGTGCAGCATTGAGGGAAAGCTCACATTTTGTACATGATCTCAGTCAGAATAATTTATTTATTTTATTTTATTTTTATTACATTTATATCCCGCCCTTCTCCGAAGACTCAGGGCGGCTTACACGCTTAGCAGTAGCCTTCATTCTATGTATATGCCTGCTTGTTAGGGCTTTCACACACACCCCCAAGCGGCATTATTACAAAGTCAGCTTATTGCCCCCAACAATCTGGGTCCTCATTTTACCTACCTGGGAAGGATGGAAGGCTGAGTCAACCTTGAGCCTGGTGGGATGCGAACCTGCACTAATTGCAGGCAGCTGGTGCTACTTAAGGAGGCATTAGCCCACTGCTCCACCAAGGCTCATAATGATATTCTCAGTCATGAACAAATCCCAGATTTATAAACAGAGTTCCACTGAATTATCTTTCCTACTGTTGATGAAACATATATTTATTTATTTTTATTTTAATTCCATTTATATCCCGCCCTTCTCCGAAGACTCAGGGCGGCTTACAAGCTTAGCAGTAGCCTTCATTCTATGTATAGGTACCGGAACTCAGAGGTGCTGTCACTGGGACCGATGCCGGTGTCTTGCTATGGTGTCGCCACCCGTCCTTTGCACCCCCACCCCTGCGGCTCAGCCACACGCCGCAGGGATTCTTCTCACCACATCCACCATGGGGATTCCCCTCCCCACAGTTGCCACGCTGTGGCCCGTGCTGAGCCCCCACCCAGAGGTGCTCCAAACCCCAATCCAGAGCTGTATTCCTCATGGCAGTGGTCTCTGGTGCCAAACAGCTGATGGTCTCCAGCACCGGCACTCATTCACTTACTACCCCGTCACTTCCAAATGCAGTAAGTGAGTGATTGAATGAGCAAATGGCATTTGGAAGCGATGTAGCAATAAGTGAGTGAGCGAGCAAGAGGCTTTTAAAAGAAACAGAATGAGTGGGGGAGAGACTGAACAAGGTGCCTTTGAAAGAGACAGAGGAGTGAGTGAGAGCGACTGGAGGCTTTTGTGAGCAAAGTGTGAGTGAGTGGGGGGGCTTTTGTGAGCAAAGGGTGAGAGAAAAAGGGAAAAGTGAGGGGGAGTAGAAGGAAGCATTAACATTGAACCTCAACTTTTGCTTTTCTATAATATTATAAACAAGCCATTTCTATAACAATAAATGAATCTAACCAATGAAACCCAAAATACCCCCACTTTTTTTAGTCATCAAGTTTTTGACACCTTGTTACGCACTTTTGGTGCTTGAATATTGTCATGTCCTAAAAGTGATAAAATTTCTGAAAAGGCTCAAATCCTTGATGTAAATGCTGCCTAAATTGTTTATTGCTATCCTATTTGCAAATAATATCTTACTTACCTAGTTGAGATGGTGTAGTTGGGCAGCAGGGAGGGGTGCAAAGTTCCTGCCCTCACTGCAAACAGCTTGCCTGTGCAATGTTTGCCTGCTGGGTCTTTTGGCACACTCAGCAGCAATTCCTATTGGCTTTTGAAAGCCAATAGGCCAGGCGTAGGCAACCTTGGCTCTTTTATGACTCGTGGACTTCAACTCTCAGAAGATGTTACATAACATAACATCAACTGGAAGATGTTAAATTGTCTTTCTGTTTCTTTCCTTCTGAAAAATTGTGTTAATGAGTCCTCTCTAAGCTCTGCTGATCAGCTTGTCCTGGATTGTTTTGCCACAAAACAGAACGGTTTGCAAGTTGCAGTTGAGACAGCCCATCTCATTTTAGATGTATCACATATAATTGAAGATTGTAATTAGTTGTGTGTGCATGTTCAGCAAGTGTGATGTATTTGTGCTGGCATTTCTAGGCCTCTTTCCAACCACATCCAGAAAAATTTGTTACAAACATTGGAATTCTCAAGGCCATGTTTGGTATTTCCCAGCAATTTGTTACTGGAAGGAAAAAGCAATCCCTGCTGCATTACTGATCCCAGAGAAGCATTTGCATGTATGCAGGTATCCTTAGGGTGCCATAGTTATGGATGAGAAATATTGGTTGCAAAGTTGGCGTTTCTGGATGTAATACAGATATTTTGGACTTATTTTTGTTTCTTTGCATGTTTGATATTTTTAAAAAGGCATATGCTACTGACTACGCTTATGCACATATGTAACATCTTTTGCTAGGATACATGAGCACTGCTTGCCCAGAATGTGAAAAGTAAAAGATTGTGACTAAACAAAATTTTCATGTACAGATAATACCACCAGAAATTATTTTAGCCTTTTTAATAAATGTTGTTATTGATGTTAAGCTCACCATGGAAAACAGCATATATTGTTATATATAAACTAGGTTAATTATTTAAAGACTGAAGTGCAACATAACTAGATTCTAAATAATCTATTTTTCAAAACACACAACAGTCCAAAAGTAAAGTCCAAATTAAGAATATTTCATTCTTAAGAATTGTTTAATTTAAAGTGGTTTAGAATAGAGTATGTACAAAAGATATTATTTTTTTCCAGCATCAGCTAAATTAGACATTACATTGAGAAAAATGTTTCTAATTTATTTCCTGTTACCTTTATTGATTTCATTGCAGAGATGTTAACATAGGAAATAGATTATTTTGTTATCTAATTTTACCTTCCAAAAGACGGAAGCAGATGAAAAATGTGAGGTTCTTTCCTGTTTGCTTTTTTGAATTAGCTGTTTTAGATTCTAAAATTTTAGTTCCTAAAGAAGTAACCTTGTAAATAATTTTAATGTCCTCCTCTAGTGCAGGGTAGGCAACTTTGGCTCTTTTATGACTCCAGGACTTCAACTCCCAGAATTCCTGAGCCAGCATGGCTCAGCTTGGAAACCTCTCTCTTTCCCCTCAGCATGGCTGGCTCAGGATTTCTGGGAGTTGAAGTCCACAAGTCATAAAAAAGAGCCAAGATTGCCTACCACTGCAATAGACTTTCAAAAGCCAATAGAGGGAGCTTTTTTTTTTTTTTGCAAAAAAGGTGCCAGAACGCTGTTCTGAGCATTCTATGAGGAAAAAAAGCCTTGTCTGTCATGAATCTATAGGAAGCATTAACATTAATTAATCATTTTATATTTAAAAACGCTACAAATATATTACCCAACGTGTAAATTGTTTTCCACTAAAATTAAAAAAGAGAATAAAATGGACCCTAGCAATTCCAGGCCCATTTGTCTAGCAGATATTGTGCCTTGAATAAATGCCAGCTACCCCTCGAATAGAGAGATGAGAGTGGTATATGAAAAGTGCACTCCTTGTAGAAGAACCAGCAGTCTTTAGACAGATTTGATCCACCACTGACAATTGGGTTGTCTTGAACCATCTAACTGGAGAAATATCAGTCAGATGAAATGCTTGTTTGCTGCCTTTATAGCATTTCAGCAAGTTCACACCTTTCCTTACCTGGAGAAATTTTCTCTGTGACTGAATCTTGGCTCCCTCAACATCAAAGGATTTAGACCAAAGGTACAAGTGAATGCACTGTTAAAAGAATTTTAACAAATTCATAGCTATGCAGCTTCCTTAGCCTGAAATATTAAAATACAAAAGGCCAACCTTACCACTTTGCACTTATATTGACCTGAACTCTGGGATTTAATTTATATCACTACTAGAACAAATCCAAACACATCTTCTGAGACATCTTCAGGGTGAATAAAAGAACGTCAGCTGCTGCCCTCAGAGCAGAGTTGAGAATTTATACAATTTAGAAAATTATGTCATGTAATTAGTTTTTAATAAAAATTAATGGCATGGAAACCCAAACCTCTGCTAGAACAAATAAATTTCAATTAAAAAGTCCTTATATTGTAGAACTGACTAATTATTTAAGGAACTGTGATCTCCCTGTCTTTTTATAACTGGAGAAAAAGCTAAGAAAATTGCTAATAAAATATCCTAATGTTTTAAAAAATATTTTCTGTGTGGTCAGAATTCAAAAATTATATATAATAAAGTCCTTTTTCAGAAGGAAATTATGGTCTGATTTTGGTAAATACTGGGGTCATAAAGAAATATTAGTTTCATTCTTTATCCTTATTCTATTGCATTAATTTTTAAAAAATTCTACATTTACTTGCTATTTTGTTAACAGTCTGTGTTTTATATTATGTATCTTGATATAGCCTAAAAATTAATCAACCATATTGTTCTAATATGTGCATGGAAAAAAAGTTGAATTCATTAAAAGCTAAAAATTGGGGTTTGGTAGGACCCCAAATATAACACAGAATTCTTCATTGTAATTTCAGATCAGTGAGAGAATTGCTTCAGAGATTCTGAGTGATAAAATTCAATTCCCTTTTTTCCATCCTATGCTCCCCAAAGAAGGGTTCCAGAACACAGGAATTGTCCAACTGCTTCTCCATTTCGGATGGGCCTTGATTGGTCTCTTTGCTCCAGACGCAGAGGAGGGAGAGCATTTCATGAGAACTTTAACTCCAATACTTGTCAAGCATAGGATTTGTGTTGTTATATCACAACAATTCTCAAGAACTGGACATACAGCACCCCTCAGGGATGCCCTCTCTAAGTGGAAACAAGTCAATGTCTTTGTTCACTTCATAGAATTCGCTTCCCTTTTTACCAGAATTCTTCCTTTCCATTCCACACTTGAAGGTTTGCCAGGACCCATTGAAGGGAAAGTTTGGATCATGACAATGATGGGCGTATATTTCATAGGAAAGAACAGGCTTCTCAAGTACATCCATAGTATTTGGACCTTTCCTCTTCAGCAGAAAAAAACCTGGCGACACGATGATGCCTATAAAACACCTTTCTTTGTGAAACATGAATTTCAAGCTGAGTATTTTCACTGTTCTGTTTCAAAACACATCTTTTCTGTCAAAGGCCGGAGAAGATGCACCCAGAAAGCACCAGTGGAGACCCAAGAGAAAAGGAATAGGATGCAGATCCCAAATCAAGGTGTTCCTTACAGTGTCATTAAGGTTCTGGCCCATGCCTTAAATGCTGTGTCCAAATCCCAGAGGAGAACGAAGAAGGGAGAAGGGAGATTGGGGTCTCCAAGGCTGCAGCCATGGAAGGTATGGGGTCCCAACATGGATCCATCAAACTATAAATTCCTGAGTCTTTGGTGCTCTCTGAGCTTGGTTGTTTAAGATCATAAGCTTCTGTATAACATCTTATATTTAGTGGGAGAGCACTGCATCCTCCCTTCTACAACCAAGACATTTTGTATATTTTAAAAAAAATGTTCCCAGATTCCTTCTGATATTAAGCCCCTCTAAACCAGCATGGCTCTTCTCCTTAATGTCTTTCCTGAAGGATAAAAGCAGCTCCTTTGATCTCTTCCTTTCTTTCTTTGTGCTTGAACTAATGAGGTTTTTGTGCAATGTCTTCTTCAAGAGTGTTTCCTACAAGAGGACTGGAATGATTCCTCTAGATCATTAATGACATTATTGTTGAATTAATAATATGGTTATTGTTATGTACTGGGATTTTGTGTTACACCACGTGGGTTGCTGGAGCAGCTAACGGCTCTCCAGCAACCTAGACTGTTTCCTGTCCTGCAATTGGCTAGCCCCAGGAGGCAATGGGTGGTTCAAACCTATTGTCTGCCGCCTAGGGGCTAGACTATATATTGTGGCTGGTTGCAGCCCTTGCTCCAGTACAGTTTCCAGCAAGAAATAAAAGTATGAGTTTTCCTGTACTCAGCCTTGCGTCATCATTCCTGCACCCAAGAACCCACTATTTAACAGTGGTGACGAAGGTGGGATCCTGCTTTGCTGATTAAGAGCTGAAGTCCATGAGGGGAAGGCAGCACACAGCGGAGGGAAGAGACATTTCCCCCCCCCCTCAAGGCTGGCTAGCAAGCTGCACTAGCAGCCTCGTGCTCAGTGGACGCATTCCCTGAGCCCTGAAGCAGGATTCAAAGATTGCAGGAACCAGAGAGAAGAATACCAAAGGTTGGCAAATTAAGAAAATTTGATGTGAAACACCCAGAGGAACGGCTATCTTATTTTCGCAAGTAGAAAACTATCTCAGAGCCAATCAGATTGCGGAGGAAGGACTGAAGGCCGCAACGCTTCTTTGCGCATGTGGCCCAGCAACCTTTTTTTTTTAAATCCAACTTATATCCCGCCCTTCTCTGAAGACTCAGGGCGGCTTACAATCTAAGAAGCACAAATCAATGTGCTTAGCAATAGCCTTCATTCTATGTATATGCCTGCTTATTAGGGCTTTTGGCCCCCCCAAGCGGCATTATTACAAAGTCAGCTTATTTCCCCCAATAATCTGGGTCCTCATTTTACCTACCTCGGAAGAATGGAAGGCTGAGTCAACCTTGAGCCTGGTGGGACTCGAACCTGCACTAATTGCAGGCAGCTGGTGTTACTTAAGGAGGCATTAGCCCACTGCTCCACCAAGGCTCCACCTTTGATTTGGCCAAGAATCTTTTCGCGCCAACACCAATCAAAGCAGTCTCCTACACAGATCTAAAAAAGAAGCTAACTGGGCACTTCCAGCCCAAGATGTCTGAGATGGCTTGGTGATTCAAATTTGGCCAAAGAGTGCAGCTACCCAGGGAGACAGCTTCGGAGTTCATTGCAGGCCTAAGACAGATTGCACGCCTATGCAAGTTCTCAAATTTAGAAGAACGACTAAGAGACCGGCTTGTCTGTAGCCTCCAAGACAGAATGCTTCAGCAGAAACTATTTGCTAGACCCAATGTAATGTTTTCTGAAGCACAGGATGAGGTGATGGCCAACGAAGACGCCGGGGGCACAGTGCAGACAGTTCAGCCCACCAAACCTTCAAAGGTTGAAGAATTGGCCCATCTTGAGGTTGCCAAATGCACCAGAGAATCGTCAGAGGAAGAAGAACCTGAAATCAACTGACTCCAAAAGCAACCCAATGCGCAACACCACAACAGCCACCAGTGAGAGGACGGTTACAAGGCAGTTCTCTTACCGAGATGTAAGGGGTGTGGTGGCAACCATCTTCGCACCAATTGCAGATTTCATTCAGCCATGTGTAGAGCTTGTGGAAGGCCACATCACGGTGGTTTGCAGAGCCCACCAGAGAGACCGGCCACCCAAACACTAGTCAGAAGAACTGACTAGGAGAGGTACTGGGGCCCAGGGTCCAGTTAGTGTGGGATTCTTTCAAAACTGTAGAAGCGTATGCCACACTGGGGCTTGACGCCCTCTCAAACCCAAACTTAAGCTCTTGGTAGAGCTACAAGGAGTTCCATGTAAGATAGAATTGGATTCTGGATCTGCAGTCTCAATCATTTCACAAGACACATTTAACTTCGTGTGTAGGTGCAGCAACAATTGGGCCAAACTAAGACCCTCAGATATCATTTTAATGAATTTTCAAAATGCCCACGTTAAAGTTAAGGGAGAAGCCATTTTATTGGTAAAATTTAAAGTGTTTTGGGGGCACCTGGATGTAATAGTAGTAGGGGGCCAGAGAACAAATCTCATTGGACTTGATTGGTTTGATGCCTTAGGTATTCAGATTACTAGCATAAACCAGACAAAAACTGCAGACCTCATGTCAGTGTGCAAAGAATACACGGATGTTTTTGATTCAACCCTAGGGACATACACAGGCCTGCCTATCTCTTTTAAGTTAGATCCCAATGTTGTCCCAATCATGGTTAAACCTCGCAGGGTCCCCTTTGCTTTAAAACATAAAATTGATTCTGAAATTGATAAGCTTGTAGAACAGGGCGTGTTACAGCCTGTTGATGGGGGGGAGTGGGAAACTCCTATGTCACTCCACTTAACACCAACATGGAAATTCGCATTTGTGCTGACTATAAATGCACATTAAGTAAGGTCCTAAAGCAACACACTTACCCAGTCCCAGTGGTCAATCATATTTTAGCTTCCTTGCAAGGGGGGACTATTTTTGCTAAACTTGACTTAGCACAGGCCTACCAGCAATTGCCAGTTGACAAGGCCACAGCCGCAGCTCAAACAATCGTGACTCACAGAGGGGCATTCAAGGTTAAATGCTTACAGTTTGGAGTCAGTGTTGCACAGGGTATTTTCCAAGGTATTATGGAACGTACACTTAAGGGTATTCAGGGTGTCTGCCCTTATTTTGATGATATTCTTATTGCAGGGGAATCCCCTGAAGTGTTGGCCAGTAGGCTCAGGGCTGTTTTGCAGAGGCTTCGTGAAGCAGGCCTCAAATTAAAAAAAAACAAGTGTAGTACTGTGGTTTCATCAACAGAATTCTTGGGTTTCCGCATTGATGCTAACGGCATTTACCCCACTGATTCTAAAGTGAAGGCCATTAAAATGGCTCCTAGGCCCAAATCAAAAGGAGAGCTTCAAGCATTTTTGGGGAAAATGTGTGGGATTCCTTCGAAGCTGTAGAAGCGTATGCCGCACCGGGGCTTGACACCCTCTCAAACCCAAACTTAAGCTCTTGGCAGAGCTACCAGGAGTTCCATGTATGATGGAATTGGATTCTGGATCTGCAGTCTCAATTCATTTCACAAGACACATTTAACTTCGTGTGTAGGTGCAGCAACAATTGGGCCAAACTAAGACCCTCAGATATCATAAGGTAGCAATAGCAGAGCCCCTCCACAGGCTACTAGACAAAAAAGCTCCTTGGAAATAGACTAACTTACATGAAAAAAGTTTCCAGGACTTGAAAGCAATACTGTCAGAAAAGTCCACTGTAACTCATTACATAGAGTCTAAACCTGTATGTCTTGCACGTGATGCATTTCCCTATGGGGTGGCGGCAGTCTTAAGCCACATAGAAAAAAATGGGAAACAGGTTTCTATAGCATTTTACTCAAGGACCTTGTCCTCTGATGAGCGCAACTATGCCCAGATTGATAAAGAGGCTCTGGCCATAGTTGCTAGAATTAAAAAAATTCATGATTATTTATATGGCAGGGATTTCACTGTCTTCACTGACCACAAACCTCTGTTGGGACTGTTCACAACAGACAAACAACCCCCCCCCCCACATACTATCTCCAAGAATGTTGAGATGGTCTATTTTCTTGTCTGCATACAATTTTAAACTAATTCACAAGCTGGGAAAGGAAATGGGCCATGCTGATGGCCTCAGCAGACTACCACTGCCACTAATGGATCCAGATCCAGATCCAGCTGCTAGAATACTGTCCATACAGGACATACCTGAGTTTCCTCTCCATGCAAGGGACATTGCTGCTGAAACTGCCACAGATAAAATACTTAGTAGAGTGTTGTCATGGGTATACTCCTTAATCGGGAGGTGAGGGAGGAGCCCTTGCAGGGGCAGGCCGAGGAGTTTAGTCACCATCTTGCGGACAAAATTGCTCAGATTCGGGCCGGTCTGGACTCTGACTGGGCAGAGACTCATGGGGAGAAATCGAACGGTATTGAGAATGTCATTTGGAGTGAGTTCGATCCTGTTACCCCAGATGAGGTGGACAGGACCATAAGGAGACTGAGTTCCACCACATGTTTATTGGACCCGTGCCCCTCCTGGCTGGTGTATTGAGCTCGGGAGGAGACACAAGGCTGGTTCCAGGCAGTAATAACTGCTTCTTTGAGAGAGGGTACCTTCCCTACCGCCTTGAAAGAGGCGGTGGTGAGGCCCCTTCTCAAGAAGCCTGCTCTGGACCCGGCTATTTTAAATAACTATCATCCAGTCTCCAACCTTCACTTTTTAGCGAAGGTTGTTGAGAGCATGGTGGTGCATCAGCTCCCTTTGTTCCTGGAGAAAACTGATTATCTAGCCCCGTACCAATCAGGCTTTAGGCCCGGGTACGGCATGGAGACGGCATTGGTCGCACTGGTGAATGATCCCTGGTGGGCTCGGGACAGGGGTTGTTCCTCTGTCCTAGTCCTATTAGACTTCTCAGCGGCTTTTGATACCATCGACCATGGTATCCTACTGCAGCGTCTCAGAGGGTTGGGAGTGGGGGGCACTGTTTTACAGTGGTTCTCCTCCTACCTTTTGGGACGTTCACAGTCAGTGTTGATGGGAGGGCAGAGATCTGCCCCAAGGCCTCTCGTTTGTGGAGTTCCTCAAGGGTCAGTTCTCTCTCCCCTCTTGTTCAACATCTATATGAAGCCACTGGGTGAGATCATTCGTGGCTTCGGGGTGGGGTATCATCAGTACGCTGATGATAACCAGCTTTTTCTTTCCACCCCGAACCAACCCAGTGATGCCCTCGACGTGATGTCCCATTGCCTGGAGGTGGTCCGGGTTTGGATGGGGAGGAACAGGCTTCGACTCAATCCCGCCAAGACTGAGTGGCTGTGCATACCGGCATCTCGGGAGAACCAGTTTTGTCCATCGTTAACTATGGGGGGGGTGATGTGTTACCCCCCGTTGATAGGGCCTGCAACTTGGGTGTCCTCCTGGATTCATGGCTCAGTTTAGAAGACCACATAGGAGCCGTGACCAGGGGGGCTTTTGCCCAGGTTCGCCTGGTGCACCAGTTGCAGCCCTATCTGGACCGAGATGCCCTACGCACAGTCACTCATGCGCTCGTGACCTCCCGGTTAGACTACTGCAACGCTCTCTACATAGGGCTGCCCTTGAGGACCACTCAGAGGCTTCAGGTGGTGCAGAATTCAGCCGCATGAGTTGTGATGGGAGTCTCCCGATACTCCCGTGTAACACCTCTCCTCCGTGAGCTGCATTGGCTTCCAGTTGCCCTCCGGGTGAGATTCAAGGTGCTGGTGATGACCTATAAAGCCCTACATGGCATGGGTCCAGATTATCTTAGGGAGCACCTGCTGCCAGCATCAACTTCCCATCATCCTGTGCACTCCTTAGGGTGCCGCTGGTTAGGGAGTGCCGGCGGGTGATCCCCAGAGGGAGGGCATTTTCTGTGGGCATGCCTGCCCTTTGGAATGATTTACCTGTGGAACTTCGGACCGCCCCCGATCTGCGTTCATTTCGCCGGGACCTGAAAACCTGGCTTTTCGATCTATCAGGCCTGGACTGAAGGGGTTTTAGCTTTTTAATATTGTTTTAATTGTTGGGCTTTAATTAATTTAATTCATTTTAATTTTATATTATCTTTTTATATTGTCTTTTATATGCTGCCCTGTAAACCGCCCTGAGTCCTTCAGGAATAGGGCGGTATAGAAAACTAATTAATTAAATAAATAAATAAATATACACAGGCTGGTTAGAAAAAAGTCCAGGCTCTGAATTTCAAAGTTATTTTGTCAGGAGGCATGAGTTGTCTGCACATAAAGGCTGCATTTTATGGGGGAACAGTGCCATAATCCCCACTTTCCTAAGAGACGGTTTTATACTCATTACATGAAGGCCATCCAGGCATTGTCAGAATGAAAGCTTTAGCTAGAAGCTACCTTTGGTGGCCTGGCCTTGATAAGGCCATTGAGGGTCAAGTCCATGGTTGTTATACATGCCAGCAATCTAGGCCTGAAATGTCACAGGCCTCAGTTCACAGGTGGGAGGAAACGCACACTCCCTGGTCTAGGATTCACATAGACTATGCTGGGCCTTTTCAGGGGCAGCTCTTCCTGATAGTAGTGGATAGTCACTCAAAATGGCTGGAAGTAATTCCAGTTCCTAACATGACTACTGCTAGGACCATCCAGGTGCTGAGAAAACTCTTTGCAACACATGGGTTGCCTGATGTCTTAGTTTCAGACAATGGGGCCCAATTCACTGCTGCTGAATTTCAGGCTTTCCTTAAAGCTAATCTCATCAGAAATGCAACGTCTGCACCTTTTCATCCATCTTCTAATGGTCAAGCCGAACACATGGTGAGGACAACAAAGGAGGCACTCAAGCGCATCGTCACAGGTGTCTGGCATCACAGATTGGCAGATTTCTTACTCTGCCAGCATTCTACGCCCTGCACAGCCACAGGTAAAAGTCCTGTAGAACTATGTTGGGGGAGGTGTTTTATTACTAAACTGGACAGCGTGCATCCAGACAGAGTGGCAGCAGAAGCCTCTCAACCAAAACCCCTGAGGGGGCTGCACATGGGCGATTGGGTTTGGACCAGGAACTATGGTCAGGGGAATTTGTGGGTCCCTGGTCAAATCACCAAGTCATCCAGACCCCTATCTTATGAAGTGGGGTTGGAGGGAGGGCGAGTTGTCAGACAACACATTGATCAGTTCAGGAAAAGTTTTCCAGAACAGCCACTAAGTGAGGACTGTGTCATAAGTCCCTCCCAAGGTCCTCAGACTTGCGGCCAAGCCAGCCCTCACATAGACTACCAGGACATTTCCTTCTCAGTGGAGATGGAACCAGAGGGAGAACCGGGGAGCTCGGGAGTGCAACATGGACCCCCTGACGAAGCGAGCCAACCCAACTTCAGCAACTGCTGTGCCTACTCTGCCGAACAGACTGACTCTGGGGTGGGCCAACCTGGTGAGGCCAGCCAGAGTGTTTCGAATCCCCTTGACTCTGGAGCACAAAGGGACACAAATCTACCCAGCCCACTGGGTAAGCTGGTAGACCACAAAGTGATGGGAACTCCGAGACGTTCCTCTAGGGCACACAAGCCTCCTTCGTACCTTAACGATTACATTGTAAAATAAAGAGATATATATTGTTGTAAAACCTGTTGCCACTAAACTACAGAAACTAGTGCTTTGTGTAACTGCCTATTACTGCAAATGAAAGCCAGATCATTTAGACGTTGTCTAATTTCATTGTAGTGCACAGTGATTTTATTATTTTTATATTATCACTTTTTTAAAAAATCCCATTTATATCCCGCCCTTCTCCAAAGACTCAGGGCGGCTTACAATTTAAAGCACAAATCAATTTGCTTTATTGTGTGTGTGTTGATTAATAAGTCTTGACAACTGTAAGACTAAATGTTATTGTCATAGTTTGATCTAAGAGGGGAGGGGTGTTATGTACTGGGCTTTTGTGTTTCACCACATGGGTTGCTGGAGCAGCTAACGGCTCTCCAGCAACCCAGACTAACTGTCTCCTGTCCTGCAATTAGCTAGCCCCAGGCAGCAATGGGTGGTTCAAACCTATTGGCTGCCACCCAGGGGCTAGAATATATATTGCGGCTGGTTGCAGCCCTTGCTCCAGTACAGTTTCCAGCAAGAAATAAAAGTATGAGTTTTTCTGTACTCAGCCTCGTGTCATCATTCCTGTACACAAGAACCCACTATTTAACAGTTGTTATCAGATCAGTAAAATATTACTACCACTTTATTATAACTACGTATGAATAATGTGAGAAAAATAATAAATGAAATCTTAAAGAAAGATATAGACGGTGCCATTCATTTGTGTTATGCAAGATGCTATCATGTATTAAGTCCTAGATGCTAAAACTAGTTAGTTTCCAACTGGATTTTACTTATGCACCTCTGTCTCAAAATTATATTTTTATTTTCTGGAAGCTGGAAAATTTTTTAAAGGAGATCAAAATAACTTTGTCCAAGGGTTATTATAATTTTTGCATCACAAAATTGTGATTTATCTGTTTCCTTTATTAATGAAAATATAGAAGACTCAATGACCAAGGTCCAATTCTTTTTCATAACTCCCCATTTTCATCAGTAAGGTTAAATATAATTTTTACAGATTTTAAGATAGGTGTACCTACTCAATTATTATGCCATCCAGTATTCAATTAACTACATCCCAATTCAGGACATCATGAAGCATTTTGTTAATTCTGTGCTGTGCAAGTTATACCACTAGGATTCAAATCATCTATTAAGGAAATGTAAGATCTGGTAATGAGTTTGGAGGACCAGAGAAAGAGATGCAGGGAAGAATCAGATTAGTTGGTTTTTTGGTGGGGAGCAATTCGCAGCTGTATAACAGGCAGAGAAAGAAACTCAGAAAAGGTCCTCCCTAAAATTTTTTGACCGTCAAAAGAGATGGTGAAACATTTGTACTTTCACACTTGCAAGATACTGTTTTTATAATAATTTTATAATAAAGTAGAATTAGTTCATCTGGTCATTTTTCCTATCTCCTTTACCCAGTGCTTTTTTTGTAAAAGAAAAAGGTGCCGGAACTCACACATGTCATACAACCCGCCTTGCCTACCCTACAAGGTTCCATCCAAAAAAGGTGCCGGAACTCCGTTCTGAGCATTCTATGTCAAAAAGAGCCCTGCCTTTACCTGAATGAAGATTAGCCTTGAAACTTTCTTCTTAACAAATTCTTGCTTTTGGATGATCACCCTGTTGTTTTCAAGGAGTTTATGAATACTCCAGTTATTTGCATATTTTGTTTACTTGATTGGTGACCTTTGCTAGAGTGTTCTATATAATTGACGATTTTTGTCAATTACATCTTGTCAATATAGTATACTGTATGATTGAGAAGTATTACTTGAACCTTTGTTCTTGAGTTTTGAAGATGGTGCTAACACTTGTTCTTCCAACTTACAATATCTGCAAGTTAAACAACCATAGAAGAGAGTTTGAAATGTAAAATGAGATATTTTAATTTTAATCGGGGTTTTAATTGCACAGGGTTAAGTTTAATTTTTTTAAAATGGGTTTTAACTTTTGTATTGTGGGTTTTTAATTTCCTGTAAACTGCCCTGAGTCCTCAGGGAAAGGGCAGTATAGAAATGCAATAAAATAAATAAATAAATAAATAAATAAATAAATAAATAAATAAATAAATAAATAAATAACAGTTAAGAAACCAGATAAGAAACTGCTTTTTAAATTCCTGGATGTTTCCATTCTAGTTGCATCCATTTTTAAAGAAGAAGGAATTGTGCAATCTTTCCCTGATGAATGTGTATGTGGATCAAAAGGGAGATGTAGCAGCAGACCTGAGGATCTTTAGTAGGGTGGTTCTCCCTGAGGAGGATCCCATCAACCAGCATTTGGGGGATTTTGAAAGACAGAGACTTACAATCAACCAAGATGCTTTGTCACAGCTAAAGTTGCTGAACAAGGTGGGTAAAATATTGATGTCTTTTCTCTTTTTTCCAAAAGACCCATTTCAAGTGGGCTACACCTAGTCAGAAAAGTGGATAACCTTCACAGAGAATTTAATGTGTGGAGTAAAATTTCTATAATTTTCTTAGGCAAATACAGAGGCTTCACTTCTATTGTCCCAGATATCCTTCAGATGCTACAGTGTTGAATATTGTTGTAAGGTGATTCCGCTATATCTAAAATGAGATTTGGGGTGATTGTTATTAAGGACACAAATCATTAACTAACTCTCAACATCTTTTTTGTGATATGGTGACTGCAGTATTTGAGGTGTGGTCTTCCTAGGGCTTTATAAAGCGGTGCTAATATTTCACATGAACTTGATTCTATGCCTCTGTTTATTCAACCCAGGATTGTATTATGTTTTTTGGTTGCTGCTGCATATTGCTGGCTCATAGTCAAGTGATCATCCACTAGGACTCCAAGGGCCCATTGTTCAAGTGTGTCAATATCTTTTTGGATCCTGAGTTTGTCTTCTGGGGTATTGGCTACTCCTGACCGTTTGGTGTCAACTGCGAATTTGATGAGTTCTCCTTCAGTTCCCTAGTCTAAGTCATTTATGAAGATGTTGCAGAGTACTGGGCCTAAGATGGAATCTTGGGGTACCCCACTGCTTAGTTCTCTTCATGTGGATGTAGTGCCATTGAGGATTATTTGTTGAGTATGGTTTGTCAGCCAGCTACAGATCCATCTGGTGATGATGTTTTTAACATTTTGTATTAATTTATTTAATTGGGCTACTGTATTTAATATTTCTTTTAATTTTTATATATTGTATTTTATTGTATTGCCCTGTACACCGCCCTGAGTCCTTCGGGAGAAGGGCAGTATAAAAATTAAATTATTATTATTATTATTATTATTATTATTATTATTATTATTATTATTATTATTATTATTATTATTATTATTATTATTATTATTATTATTATTATTATTATTATTATTATTATTATTATACCTTTTTCTAGCTTACCAAGGAGGAAGTTGTGGTCCACTTTGTCAAATGCCTTACTGAAATCTAGGTATACTATATCCACTGCTTTTCGCTGGTCTATTAGTTTCTTCACTTTATCAAAGAATGAGATGAAATTGGTTTGGCATGATCTGTTTTTAACAAACCAATTATACCGTAACTTTGTTTTCATCTAGTTGTTCACAGTTCAGTTTTTTATTATCTTTTCCAGGATCTTCCCAGGTATTAAAGTTAGACTGATTGGTTTGTTGTTTTCTGGGTCTGTTTTTTTTTTCCTTTCTTGAAGATGGGAACCACATCATCCCTTTTCCAATCCTCAGGTACTTCCCTGGTGCTCCAGGATTTTTGAAAGATGTGGTGCAATGGTTGTGAGATCACATCTGCCAGCTCCTTCAGAACTCTGGGATGTAATCTGTCTGTTCCTGGTGATTTATATTCATCAAGGTTGGCTAGGTGTTCTCTTACCATTTTCTTGCTTATTTTGGTTTTTGTTTCTAGTATGTCTTTTGCAGTGGGGGGGGGTTGCGTTGGGGTTTGGATTCTTTTTATGTGAAACGGATGCAAAGTAAGAGTTAAGCAGTTCTGCTTTCTCCCTGTTGCCTGTAATTTCCTTGCCATCTTATCTCTTTAGTGGGCCTACAATTTCCTTGCATTTTTTCTTGTTGTTAATATGTTGGAAGAACCTTTTTTTGTTGTCCTTGATTTCTGTTGCAATTCTTTGTTTGTTCTGGGCCTTTGCTTTCCTGACTTCTTCTTTTCATGTTCTGGCTGTCTGGTGATAATTGGCCTTGGTTATGTGCCCCTCTTTCCGTTTTTTGTATTTGTCTTTTTTCTCTTTTAGTTTGTTAGAGAGATCTTTGTGGAGGACCCCACTGGGTTAAACCTTTTCTTAATTTCATGTCTCCAGATTTTATTAAGTAGAAAGGTACTATTTTTTGCAATCTGATATGCCACAAGCAAAAGGGAGGAACTAAATGAGGCATCTACCAGCAATTGTATCTTCTGCAAGCATTTGCAAGTATTCAGATATTTCATATTTGTTTACCTGAAACCCAAAGACTATTTTGCTAATGTTCACATCTACCTCCATTTAAAAGGATGGTGAGTTCTATTATATTTTCTTTGGTATTTCTTCTTTTTCTTCTTAGTCTCTGCCTCAGTCCAAATGTGTCGAAAAATGCCATCCTGGATTTGTCAAGAAGGTTCGAGAAGGAGAGCCAGTTTGCTGTTACGACTGCGTTCCTTGTCCCGAGGGAACCATCTCCACTCAGGAAGGTGGGTGACACCATAGGGAAAGCTCTGGATTCATCTAGAGCATTTTGATCAAAATGCATGTTAAAGATATTGTACATTTGATTGTTTTCTTAATTTTCAATGTGTCCAATTTCTTCCATAATGGGAGGGAAAAGAAAAAGATCTTGAAGGATGAGGTAGGAAGAAGGATATTGTGGGCTGTGTAGGAAATCTCCCTTTTCTCTGCCAGTTTGGATGTATCCTTCCTTATTTATCTTTTGTAGAAACATCTGAATTCTTTGTAACTTGAGGAATGATTTTAGATCAATGGGTTTTGCTCACCCAATCCAAGTTTACATTATAGACCAAAAGATATATCAATCAGTTATTCAATTAATTAGTCATTTTTTGTAAATATCACTTAGAGTTTCCTGTCTCTCAGTATAACATATTATCCAAAGTGTTTCTTGAAATTTGAAAGTTAATAAAAGAAATATTACTTTATTTTCTCAGATACTGACAAATGCACCAAGTGCCCAGATGATCAATATCCAACTAAGAACCGAGACCAGTGTATCCCCAAAAGAATAACCTTCCTGTCCTATGAAGAATATCTGGGTATCATCTTGGTCTCCTTTGCTGTACTCTTGTTTCTAACAACAGGCTTTGTTTTAGTCATATTCCTTAAATACCTAGAAACTCCCATTGTCAAAGCCAACAACCGGGACATCTCCTACATCCTCCTTGTCTCACTCCTGCTTTGTTTTTTGTCCTCCTTTCTCTTCATTGGCCATCCAACGAAAGCCACCTGTCTTCTCCAACAAATGGTGTTCAGCATTGTCTTCTCAGTAGCTGTCTCTTCTGTGTTGGCCAAAACAATCACAGTAGTGCTGGCATTCCTAGCCTCAAAACCAGGGAACAAAGTGAGAAGATGGTTGGGGAAGAGCTTGGCCAACTCCATCATCCTTTCTTGTTCTGGTGTCCAAGTTCTCATCTGTGCAATGTGGCTGGGAGTGTTTCCCCCATTTCCTGACACTGATCTGCACTCCCAGCCTGGAGAGATCATCCTTCAATGCAATGAAGGCTCTGTCATCATGTTTTATGTCGTCCTTGGCTACATGGGTTTCCTTGCTGCCCTTTGCTTCATGGTGGCTTTCCTGGCCAGGAATCTGCCAGGTTCCTTCAATGAAACCAAACTGATCACCTTCAGCATGCTGGTCTTCTGCAGTGTCTGGGTCTCATTCCTCCCCACCTATCTGAGCACTAAAGGAAAATACATGGTGGCTGTGCAGGTCTTTGCCATCTTGGCCTCCAGTGCTGGACTCCTGGGCTGCATCTTTTTCCCCAAGTGCTACATTATTGTCCTGAGGCCAAATCTGAACACTAAGGAACATCTAATGACAAAAGCATGGGAATGACTGTGAAATTGTTTCTTAGGCTCGTAACTTTTAATTATCCATTATTATTGGGCTTATATGCTTCCTTTGGATTTGTTTAACAACTTATGTTTATTAAAACTGAAGTAAATAAATACGTGAAGTTTATTAGTGAAATGAAAATTCAAAATAATCATCAAATAAATAAATAAATAATATTTATCTTTTTAAGCTGTTGGTAGTTCTCCTTTTCCTCAGCACAATTGTCAACCAATATTTGGCTTAAGCAACTGTTCAAGAGAAGAGACACAAATGAGTCATTTCCTGGGCTTTATAATGGTGTAAGCTTGGCCGGTAATTTGTGAGTTCTGAATCTTATCTCTTTCATGTTTCTTTGTGAATTGGTATTTCCATTCCCCCAAGCTATGGGTTCTACTGGGGAGAAGAGAGTTAGTGAAGATGACATGGTGTTGCAACTTCAAGATCTCCTTCTCCTTCTTCTTCTTCTTCTCCTGTGATGCTCCCTCTCAGCAATCTCCCTTCATTTCAGCTCCAGGTCAAGTTCCATCTTCTTCATGGCTTCCTAGCTCATAGCGTCCAGTTCCAGCTTCTCTGGGCTGAGGTGCTGAACAGACTTTCTGACTTCTGGGGAGGAATTGCACGAGCATTAATTTCAGCTATAGGAGTCGGTTTGAATTATAACTCTATTATAGAATTGGGTGACTGGACAGAGGAAACATTTAACCACACCATGCAGGCATTTACACAACTTAATAAGGAACAAGGAGAAATAAGGGAGGTGGTGGTACAGAATTGCCAGGCATTGGATATGGTACTGGCTGCAAAAGGTGGTGTGTGTGCTTTAGTCCACTAACATTGCTGCACTTTTATAACTGATTATCAAGTTCACATTAGTCATACCATCTATCTCATGGAAGAAGGAATTAAGAATTACCCTAAAGATCTGAAAATTTCTACTAATGCTATATGGGAGGTCTTCAATGGTAACATCATAGATGAGAGAACCCTTTAATCCAGCATTCAAAAACAAGAGTTGGTACCTGGAGCCACCGAAGATCTGGCAGCGAGGAACTGAGAGTGGAAGCTGAGGACCTTACAGTGGGACAACTTTCAAATAATGGAGCTGGGGTATTGGTCATCCTATGCTCCTCATTGTAAGAATGGACCTGCCCATTCCATCAATTGCCCCTCTCACTCAACTCCCCAGTTGTCCCTTCTAGGCCAAGCTGTACATATTAACATTCCCCCTCCAGGTAAGAAACATAATCCATCAACAATCAACCAAGATAAACCAGAACACAGGGACTCCGAACTATAAGCACTTGGAGGTCTTTTGGGGTGGAATTTCAAGCAAAACCTCAGAGACGGGAATGTCACAGGAGTCAAACCACATTAAGTGTATCTACATAACCAGAGGAACTTCCACAAGGTGCCCATAAATCAACTTCTAAGTGGTTGTGGCAAAAAATCAGGTCACAAGTCCAGGGCACTGTGGGTGCTGCCACCATCTCAGCTGCAGACCTTACAGCACACTGCTTATTTTAGAAAGCAAGAAACTTCAATATTTAAAGACTCTCAGTGTTTTGTATGAATATGGGGAGGGAACACAGAAAGTATTAAGGAAACTAAAAAAATATCTTCTCTTTCTTAGCCAAAGATTCAGTACATAGGCCGTTACTTTCCGGTCTCTTAGTCAGTTCTCATGCAACAATTGATATTTCTAGAACAGATGGCAAATGAAATTTCACTTCAGTTGCAAGGAATTATAAAATCAGCCCCAATTTAGGATTCATATATGGAAATCTCATTGAGAAGGAAACACCAACAGGCCCTACTCTTTAAGAGAAAGAGTAAAGTAACCAAATTAGTGGACCAGCAAAATGCTGTGGACATAGTATACTGGGATTTCAGTAAGGTATTTGACAAAATAGATGACAGCCTACTGCTTGGTAAGCTAGAAAAATGTGGGATAGACAACATCACAAACAGATTGACTGAACAGCTGCTTGTCTGAAATGGTATAGTGTCTCCTGCTTGAGCAAGGGGTTGAACTAGAAGACCTCCAAGGTCCCTTCCAATTCTCTTATTCTAAAATTAGACTGGGTTCAAGGATAATGATTGCTTCCATGAAGATAAAGCACAGGCAGCTCTAGAGCTTATTGCCACCAACCTGGAACATCATCAAACTCCATAGCACTGGGTGACCTTCCATAGCAGCCTCTGGAGGCAAGAGACCCCATTGAAGGACAGCAGAAGTCATTTTTCTGGCTGTTGAACTACCCTCATCCAGCATGACTTTCTGGACATGTCCTAACAGGAAAGGCAATGACCACTACAGAACACTGCCCCAAGAGGTGTATCTGTGCTTTTTAACTAACATGCTTTTCTCCAGCTATCCCTCCTTACATTGAAGAAGTTCAGGGTCCCAGGAGGAGAAGTTCCTTCTCACTGTAATTATCACCTTCCCTGTCTCTGAGACCTCTTCTACTACTCCTACAGTGACTGCCTCTTTTGTAAACATCAGACTGAAGCAACATGGAATGGATCTTTTAAAAGGATAAATACTATGGGTTACGCTCTTTGTGGCTCAAATTATGGAAAGACAAGAACTGTGTTCTTGAATTGTACTTTTTCTCTATTCCAGGTGAATCTTGGTTTGTCTCTGTTTGAATCAGGAAAGCCACTGGATATTCCATCCTGTGAGAATGCTTCCAATTCTTCTAATCCTTCTTTAGAAATGGGAAGGAGACTGATTCAACCCCATGAATTATGGATATCCTGCTACTTCTATTGCTGCTGGTGTCCCAGCCAGTCTCTGGGAAGTTGAGAATGAACTGCCCACTGAATCTGGCCCACCAGGATGGAAAAAAGCCATGGAGCTATTATAGACAAGGAGATCTTCTCATTGGTATAGTCATCTCTTCATCAGCAATAGCACCTGCAACATTTCCTTTCAACATGGCTCCTTCTAGTCAGATTCGATTGTAAGTAATTCACTGTGATCGCATTTCATTCCCTCCATTTGCAGTGCTAACACTCTTCTTCTTTTCTTTTTTTACTTATTCCTATATTGCAGGAAGTGACCAATTTCTTGAATCCTTTTGATTTCCATGGCCCCTCCCTTTGGTCTTATTTTCAGGGAGAGGTTAGTACTTTTACAAATAATGGACTATTTGGGATTTTTAATCCCTTTAGAGGACTATCTCCATCCCATCGTCTCCACACTCACAAATATTAAAGGGTGATGGGTGACTATCATTTGCCTCTGGTTTTCAATCAATATTAGCTTAAGTTAGCTTGTAGAGAATAAGTCAATTAAATAGAGAAAAAGTATTTGGTTGTTTCTGTTAATGATGCTAATATTAACATGAGCATGGTTTTACACTAGTTTACCTTCTGGAAAACAAAGAATACTACGCATGATTTTCAATACTGAAATTTTTAATAAAAAACACCAGCACCTGCACAATCTCACACTGGGCTACAACATCTATGACAACTATGTGAACACACTTGGCACTTCAGATGCCTTGCTGGACATGCTCTCTACTGGAGAAGCCAATGTTCCGAACTACAGCTGTGGAAGGAAGGACAACCTTTTGGCTCTTGTTGATGGAGCTGACAGTGACATATCTATCCAGATGTCAACATTAGGAGGCATCTACAAAGTCCCACAGGTTTGTGTTTGTGTTCCCCTATCTGGCAAAGTAAGTGGCGTGGTAGCATTTGACGATAGATCCAACCATATCTTCCTTATGGAATTCAAGAGCTGCTTTTCACTATGGCAATTGTAGGTTTCATGGCTGGGGATTGATATAAGAATGGGGAAGGAGCAAGGATTAAAACACAAACATCTGCTCATGAAAACTTCCTCCTTTCTTTGAGGGCTTCTGCTGCAGACCTGTGAAGGTGAGGAGAGGCTTTGTGTCAAATCAAAGGATCTTCTGTACAATAGGAAGGTGCAGCATTGAGGGAAAGCTCACATTTTGTACATGATCTCAGTCAGAATAATGATATTCTCAGTCATGAACAAATCCCAGATTTATAAACAGAGTTCCACTGGATTATCTTTCCTACTGTTGATCAAACATATATGTGTTATGAATCAGTATGAAGCATTAACATTAATTAATCATTTTATATTTAAAAACCCTACAAATATGTTATCCAACGTGTAAATTGTTTTGCGCTAAAATTAAAAAGGGGAATAAAATGGACCCTAGCAATTCCAGGCCCATTTGTCTAGCAGATATTGTGCCTTGAATAAATGCCAGCTTCCCCTCCAATAGAGAGATGAGAGTCGTGTATGAAAAGTGCATTCCTTGTAGAAGAACCAGCAGTCTTTAGACAGATTTGATCCACCACTGACAATTGGGTTGTCTTGAACCATCTAACTGGAGAAATATCATTCAGACGAAATGCTTGTTTGCTTTCCTTATAGCATTTCAGCAAGTTCACAACTTTTCTTACCTGGAGAACTTCTCTCTGTGACTGAATCTTGGCTCCTTCAATATCAAAGTACAAAAGGCCAACCTTACCACTTTGCACTCATGTTGACCTGAACTCTGGGATTTAATTTATATCACTACTAGATCAAATCCAATCACATCTTCTGAGAAGCATCTTCAGGGCGAATAAAAGAACTTCAGCTGCTGCCCTCAGAGCAGAATTGAGAATTTATACAATTTAGAAAATTATCTCATGCAATTATTTTTTAATATAAATTAATGGCGTAGAAACCCAAACCTTTGCTAAAACAAATAAATTTCAATTAAAAAGTCCTTAAATTGTAGAACTGACTAATTATTTAAGGAAGTATGATCTCCGTCTTTTTATAACTGGAGAAAAAGCTAAGAAAATTGCTACACAAAGAATCCAGGATTTTCAAAACAGAGAAAGATATAACCATCCTCAGTAAGTCTGGCACATTGAAATGCATTAGCTGGTGCAAATGTACCTTCCAAATATTGAGTTAAATCTTCCAAATCCCTTACAGTGAACAAGCTTGTATTTGTGGAGCTCAAGAGCTAGAAAATGTCATATATCTTTTATTTTGAATGTCAGTTGCATAAGAATGAGGGAGATAAATAACTTGGATTGCACTATAGAGAAACAACATATTAAGACACTAATATTTTTAAAAAATATTTTCTGTCTGGTCAGAATTCAAAAATTATATATAATAAAGCCCTTTTTCAGAAGGAAATTATGGTCTGATTTTGGTAAATACTGGGGTCATAAAGAAATTTTAGTTTCATTCTTTATGCTTATTCTATTGCATTAATTTTAAAAAAAATTCTACATTTACATGCTATTTTGTTAATGTTCTGTTTTTATATTGTGTATTTTGATATAGTCTAAAAATTAATCAACCATATTGTTCTAATATGTGCATGGGGGAAAAAAGTTGGATTCATTAAAAGCTAAAAATTGGGATTTGGTAGGACCCCAAATATAACACAGAATTCTTCATTGTAATTTCAGATCAGTGAGAGAATTGCTTCAGAGATTCTGAGTGATAAAATTCAATTCCCATTTTTCCATCCTATGCTCCCCAAAGAAGGGTTCCAGAACCCAGGAATTGTCCAACTGCTTCTCCATTTTGAATGGGCCCTGATTGGTCTCTTTGCTCCAGATACAGAGGAGGGAGAGCATTTCATGAGAACTTTAACTCCAATACTTGTCAAGAATAGGATTTGTGTTGTTATATCACAACAATTCTCAAGAACTGGACATGCAGCACCCCTCAGGGATGCCCTCTCTAAGTGGAAACAAGTCAATGCCTTTGTTCACTTCATAGAATTTGCTTCCCTTTTTACCAGAATTCTTCCTTTCCATTCCACACTTGAAGGTTTGCCAGGACCCATTGAAGGGAAAGTCTGGATCACGACAATCGTGGGCGTATATTTCATAGGAAAGAACAGGCTTCTCAAGTACATACATAGTTTTTGGAGCTTTCCTCTTCAGTGGAAAAAAGGCTGGCGAGAAGATGATGCCTATAAAACACCTTTCTTTGTGAAACATGAATTTCAAGCTGAGTATTTTCACTGTTCTGTTTCAAAACACATCTTTTCTGTCAAAGGCCGGAGAAGATGCACCCAGAAAGCACCAGTGGAGACCCAAGAGAAAAGGAATAGGATGCAGATGCCAAATCCAGGTGTTCCTTACAGTGTCATTAAGGTTCTGGCCCATGCCTTAAATGCTGCGTCAAAACCCCAGACGAGAAGGAAGAAGGGTGAAGAGAGATTGGGGTCTCCAAGGCTGCAGCCATGGAAGGTATGGGGTCCCAACATGGATCCATCAAACTATAAATTCCTTTCTGGGTCTTTGGTGCTCTCTGAGCTTGGTTGTTTAAGATCATAAGCTTCTGTATAACATATTTACTGGGAGAGGACTGTATCCTCCCTTCTGCAACCAAGATGTTTTGTATATTTAAAAAAAATGTTCCCATATTCCTTCTGATATTAAGCCCCTCTAAACCACATGGCTCTTCTCCTTAATGTCTTTCCTGAAGGATAAAAGCAGCTCCTTTGATCTCTTCCTTTCCTTCTTTGTCCCTGAACTAATGAAGTTTTTGTGCAATGTCTTCTTCAAGTGTGTTTCCTACAAGAGGACCTGGAATGATTCCACTAGATCATTAATGACATTATTGTTGAATTAATGATATGGTTATTCTCAGATCAGGAAAATATTACTACCAGTTTATTATAACTATATGTAGAATAATGTGAGAAACACTATAAAATAAATCTTAAATAAAGATATGGATTGTTGGTGCCATTCATTTGTGTTAAACAATATGCAATCATGTATCAAGTCATAAATGCTAAAACTAGTGAGTTTCCAACTGGATTTTCCTTATGGATCTCTATCACAAAATTATATTTTTATTTTCTGGAAGATGGAATTTTTTTTAAAGGAGATCAAAATATCTTTGTCCAAGCATTATTATAATTTTAGCGTCACAAAATTTTGATTTATCTGTTTCCTTTATTAATGAAAATCTATGACCAAGGTCCAATTGTTTTTCATAACTTCCCATTTTTATAAGTAAAATTAAAAATAATTTTTACAGTTTTTAAGATTGGTGTACCTACTCAATTATTATTTATTTATTTATTTATTTATTTGCATTTATATACCGCCCTATTCCCTGAGGACTCAGGGCGGTTTACAGGGAATTAAAAATCCACAATACAAAAGTTAAAAAACCAATTAAAAGATATTAAATTACCCTGTATACATTAAAACCCGAATTAAAAATTTCTCCTCAGCCTGGGCCTGAGAGCTCAAAGAGCCAGGTCTTCAGGCCCCGGCGGAATGATCGGAGGTCGGAGGCAGTCCTCAGCTCCACCGGCAGCTGGTTCCAGAGGGCAGGCGCTCCCACAGAGAAGGCCCTATCCCTGGGTGTCACCCGCCGGCAATCTCTCACCGGCGGCACCCTGAGCAGACCCTCCCTGTGGGAGCGCACTGGGCGAAGGGCGTTTGATGCCGGCAGCAGGTGTTCCCTCAAATAGCCTGGACCCAGGCCATGTAGGGCTTTATAGGTAATAACCAGCACCTTGAATTTCACCCGGAGGGCAACCGGAAGCCAATGCAGCTCGCGGAGTAGAGGTGTTACATGGGAGTATCGGGAAACCCCCATTACAACTCGCGCGGCCGCATTCTGCACCAGTTGAAGCCTCCGAGTGGTCTTCAAGGGCAGCCCCATGTAGAGAGCGTTACAGTAGTCCAAACGGGAGGTCACAAGCGCATGAGTAACTGTGCGTAGGGCGTCTCGGTCCAGATAGGGACGCAACTGGCGCACCAGGCGAACCTGTGCAAAAGCCCCCCTGGTCACGGCTCCTATGTGGTCTTCAAAATTGAGCCGTGAATCCAGGAGGACGCCCAAGTTGCGAGCCCTATCACGGGGGGTAACACCTCGCCCCCCATCGTTAGAGGTGGAATAACTTGGTTAACCCGAGATGCCGATATGCACAGCCACTCAGTCTTGGCGGGATTGAGACGAAGCCTGTTTCTCCCCATCCAGACCTGAACCGCCTCCAGGCACCGGGACATCACGGAGAGGGCATCGCTGGGTTGGTTCGGGGTGGAAAGAAAAAGTTGGGTATCATCAGCGTACTGGTGATACCCCACCCCGAAACCACGAATGATCTCGCCCAGCGGCTTCATATAGATGTTGAACAGGAGAGGTGAGAGGACTGACCCCTGAGGAACTCCACAAATGAGAGACCTCGGGGTGGATCTCTGCCCTCCTGTCAACACCGACTGCGAGCGGCCCTGGAGGTAGGAGGAGAACCACCGTAAAACGGTGCCTCCCACTCCCAACCCCCTGAGACGCCGCAGCAGGATACCATGGTCGATGGTATCGAAAGCCGCTGAGAGATCTAATAGGACCAGGACAGAGGAACAACCCCTGTCCCTAGCCCTCCAGAGATCATTCACCAGCGCGACCAATGCCGTCTCCGTGCTGTATCCGGGCCTGAAGCCCGATTGGTACGGGTCCAGATAATCAGTTTCCTCCAGGAACAGAGGGAGCTGATGCGCCACCACACTCTCAACAACCTTCGCCAGAAAGCGAAGGTTGGAGACTGGACGATAGTTGTTTAAAACAGCCGGGTCCAAAGCAGGCTTCTTGAGAAGGGGCCTCACCACCGCCTCCTTCAAGGCGGCAGGGAAGACACCCTCCTTCAAAGAAGCAGTTATTACTGCATGGAACCAGCCTCGTGTTCCCTCCCGAGCCGCATAAGCTAGCCAGGAGGGGCACGGATCCAACAAACAGGTGGTGGTGCTCAGTCTCCCCATGATCCTGTCCACATCATCAGGGGAAACAGGGTCGAACTCAGTCCAGATAACATGCTCAAGACCGCCTGATTCCTCCACGTCAGACTCTGCCCAGT
The DNA here is from genome assembly GCF_964194415.1 of Vipera berus. NCBI lineage: Eukaryota > Metazoa > Chordata > Lepidosauria > Squamata > Viperidae > Vipera > Vipera berus. The sequence goes on along the minus strand of NC_138203.1, from coordinate 286,781,938 downwards.
CAGAGTCCAAGCCGGTCCGGATCAGAGCGATTTTGTCCGCCAGATGATGACTAAACTCCTCGGCTCGTCCCTGCAAGGGATCCTCTCTCACCTCCTGGTTAAGGAGGGAGCGAGTCACCCTAAACAGGGCGGCCGGGCGATTATCTGCGGACGCGATAAGGGAGGCAAAGTAGTTAGACTTTGCCGTCCTTATCGCCGCAAGATAAGACCTTATAAAGGTTCTTAACTGCAATCGGTCGGATTCGGATCGGCTGGATCTCCAACCGCTCTCTAGACCTCGTCTCCGACGCTTCATCTCCCGGAGCTCCACAGAGAACCATGGGGCCCAACGGGATCTGCGCCGAGTCAGAGGTCGCGAGGGTACAACGCAGTCGAGTGCCCTGGTGGCAGCCGTTTCCCAGGCCTCCACCAGAGCATCGACTGGGCTGTGGGTAAGGGTGATAGGTATAGGCCCAAGCGCCCTCTGGAACCGGTCCGGGTCCATTAGGCGCCTGGGGCGGAACCACCTGGTCGGTTCCGCCGCCCAGCGGCGGGGGATGGCATGACGGAAAACCAGCCTCAGGAGGTGATGATCTGACCATGACAGAGGGGTGATGGATGGGGAACCCCCTCCCAGATCATCCAACCACTGTCCAGACAGGAACACCAGGTCGAGAGTATGATCCCCCTCGTGAGTAGGGCCCTCAATAACCTGGGTCAGGCCCATGGCTGTCATGGAAGCCATGAACTCCCGAGCTAACTCCGACGACCCCCCCAGTGATGGCAGGTTGAAGTCACCCAGGACTATAAGCCTGGGGAACTCCACCGCCAACCCTGAGAGGGTGTCGAGCAGCTCAGGCAGGGCTGTTGCCACACAGCTGGGCGCCAGGTATGTGAGCAACAAGCCCAACTGAACCCGAGGACCACATCTCAAGAGGAGGGATTCACTCCCGGCCATCTGGACAATGGTGGCCTCCCGGGGACACAAAGTCTCCCGAATAACCACTGCCACCCCACCACCCCTGCCCTGAGCCCGCGGCTGGTGCAGCACCCGGAAACCCGGCGGGCATATCTCGGTGAGAGGCACCCCTCCCTCCGAGCCCAGCCAAGTTTCCGTGATGCACGCTAGATCCGCACGTTCCTCCTCGATCAGATCACGGATGAGGGGAGCTTTGTTAACTACGGATCTAGCGTTAAAATAGACCAACCTGAGCTCAGGGGCCTGATCACCCTCATCCCCGGGTAAGAGGGCGCTAACCGGAGGGTCGGAGCGCGCCACCGCTCGGAGATAGCGGGGGCGCGATCCCAGATGTTGATATGGCCCTCCGCGCAGACACCTGCTGCCATTCCCTATCGCCGTGGGGATTCGATGCCCCACCCCCACATTCTCAGAACCAGCAGCCACCTCCCCCAACCCCGTCCCGTCAGGACCTCTAACAGGACCAGACTGAGTGCCGGTTAAAAATTCCCTCCCTTCCCTCCCCCTCACTAACTTCTTAAAATAACCGGCTAGAAATTTTATCAGGGGCCTCTTAACATATCTTGACTCGAGGCCCCTATCTAAGCCCAACCACCTCTCGGAATCCCAAAGCTTGGGATCGTCATTAAGGGGAGTATGGAAACAGGCGACAGGTCGCGCCCATGAGGCAGAGACTGCCCTAAGGGCATACAAGTCAGCTCCGGAGTAGTGATAAATCATACTGCGCTGGGATAGTCTTTTAGGGCAGATGTTATGAGTATGTCCAAGGATCACTCAGTGATGGTATAGAGATGGTAAAAAGTCCAGTAGGCATATCTCCTAATCTGCAGAGCCATCTCAGCTCTCACCTGAGATGGGAAATCCAAGGGACAACCTCAGTCGTCCTCTCACTCCGGCTGAGGAGTCCAATCAAGGGCAGAGAAAGAGAAGGGAATCCTGGGCCAGGGCCACCCCAACTGGTCTCTCACACCAGTGAGGTGGCCACTGACCAGTCCAAAACCGTCCTCCCACCACGGTCCGGACCCGGCCACACTGGACTATCAGTAGGAGGGATCTTAATTCCCATCAGGTATGGAGCTAGCCAGGTGCCTGCCTGTCAACAGGGAAAATATGAACAGGCAGGCCGGGCCTCTGTCGATCCTCGCATCTCCAGCCAGCGTCACCAGTCTGGGAGGGGGAAGAACAAAAACATTCTTTCCCAACGCCCGTCCGCCAGTCCAGGCAATCTTCCAACGGCGGAGAGAGGCAGTCCCAGCAGATGTCTTAAGTCCGGGGAATTCGCCAACATGTCCGCCGAGGCCGATGACCAGGCCCACTGTCTGCAGCCACCAACCGGGAGGAGAGAAAGGCTCCGCGCCGCCAAAAACGGCGCCAGCCAGCTAATGATCGTAAAAAGATCTCTGACCGGTGGGATCGTCGCCGCTGCCCCTCCGACAAGCAGAGGGTATTCACGGCGAGCAAGCAGAAGAGGGAGGGCGGGGCAAGGCGTCCCGGACTTCTCGGCGCCATAGCGGAGAACATCAGGTCGACAGGCAGGCAGATTCTCAAACACCGCTAGTTCCAATCAGCAAGCCGCTAGTTCGAAAGTCATCCAGTGTTCAGTCATCCAGTGTTCAGTTAACTAGATCCCAATTCAGGACATCATGAAGCATTTTGTTAATTCTGTGCTGTGCGAGTTATTCCACTAGGATTCAAATCATCTATTAAGGAAATGTAATATCTGGTAATGAGTTTGGAGGACCAGAGAAAGAGATGCAGGGAAGAATCAGATTAGTTGGTTTTTTGGTGGGGAGCAATTAGCAGCTGTATAACAGGCAGAGAAAGAAACTCAGAAAAGGTCCTCCCTGTTCTGTACCAGCCTGCTACCGGCCCTGCAGAAAAGGCAACCCCTTTATAAACGGCAAGAGACTGGAATGACGTCTGCCAAATTTATTACTACAAAAAAACAAACAAGACACGTACCAAGATACAGGAGCTTTGAAACACTATCTGAGCGGTTGCTTTCAGCAAACCAGCCCTCCCCAAACATTCCCTTTATAAAGAGTTCAGGGTGTGGCCTCTCTCTGCCTCCTTCTGAGAAGCCCCACAGCCTTCCTCTGTTTACTCCTACTTGACTGCCTCCTGCGTCGGGCGTCCTTGAACAGGGACAGCTGTGGGTCATCTTCATCCACACTGTCAGGCTCACACAGCTGGGTCTCCATGATGACCAAGTGGGAGGGGCCTGCCTGTGGGCTATCATCAGCAAGATCTTCAACCCCCTCATTAAGGTCTTCAACACCCCCCTCCTCCTCTGATTCGTCTGACCTAACTGCCGAACCCACAGGCTGACCCTGAATCACAACACTCCCTAAATTTTTTTGACTATCAAAAGAGATGGTGAAACATTTGTACTTTCACACTTGCAAAATACTGTTAATATAATTTTACAATAAACTAAAATTAGTTCATCTGGTCATTTTTCCTATCTCCTTTACTTTTTGTCAGTATGATTTGTCAGTATGTATGATTGAGAAGTATTACTTGAACCTTTGTTCTTGAGTTTTGAAGATGGTGCTAACACTTGTTCTTCCAACTTACAATATTTGCAAGTTAAACAACCATAGAAGAAAGTTTGAAATGTAAGATGAGATAACAGTTAAGAAACCAGATAAGAAACTGCTTTCAAAATTCCTGGATGTTTCCTTTCTAGTTGCATCCACTTTTAAAGAAGAAGGAATTGTGCAATCTTTCCCTGATGAATGTGTACATGGATTGTAATGGCGACATAGCAGCAGACCTGAGGATCGGTATTAGGGTGGTTCTCCCTGAGAAGGATCCCATCAACCAGCATTTGGGGGATTTTGAAAGACAGAGACTTACAATCAACCAAGATGCTTTGTCACAGCTAAAGTTGCTGAACAAGGTAGGGAAACTATTGATATCTTTTCCATTTTTTCCAAATGACCCATTTCAAGTGGGCTACACCTAGTCAGAAAAGTGGATAACCTTCACAGAGAATTGAATGAGTGGAGTAAAATATCTATAATTTTCTTAGGCAGATACAGAGGCTTCACTCCTATTGTCCCAGGGATCCTTCAGATGCTACAGTCTTGAATATTATTGTAAGCTGATTTGGTTATATCTAAAATGAGATTTGGGGTGATTGTTATTAAGGACACAAATCATTGCCAATTTAATATCGCCACAAAACTGGAGAGAGAGGGCACCATATGTTGGGAATTTCATAGCTTGAGGTTCACTTGTCCATTGTCTTTTCATATCAAAGATGAAGGAAATCTGTTGACCATTGCATGAGTTCAGGTTTGAACGGAATCTGACTAAATTAAATCAGTGGAAGTCCTGTTGATGCAACTGGGAAATAAGCTTCTTCTTCTCCTGTTCTCCAAAAATTACAGGCCCATAGTCTGTGATGTGTTTAATCAGCCAAGTCCATAGTTATACATACCTCTGTTTAACCCCAGTGGGATAGTGGAATTTAGAAAGGAGGTCCAAGGCTTTCAGTTCACATGGAATCATAAGAACTGGTCTGATGTGGGATTTTATTTTATTTTTATTTTATTATTTGCTGGCCATGATAGCAGCTTGAAAACTGAAGAACTGAAGCAAAGAAAAGCGATTCCTGATATCAGGAATAATAAGGGAGGATCTGAAATGAAATATGACTTAGATTTGGGAATTGATTTGTAAGAGTTCACATCATCTGAAAATCCCTTGAATGCAACTGTTTATCTTGATTTGCAACACCTGTTTTGCAGCTGTCTTTCGCAGTACCCTTTCCAAACTTGGAAACTGTCCTATCTGTAAACAAATCACTAGTCTACAAGGACAGATTATTTATCTAGGGTCTGTAATCTGTGCTCTTCAGGCAGAAATTAGGTGTCCAGTTCAGCCCTTCTACCCTATTGAGCCTCCGTGCTATCAGCCCCCTCTACCACAAAGATCCTGCAGGAGAAGGGCAGTGTGGACAACCGTGGGATCTGGCAGGGTGAGATCTGTGAACCATAAACCCAAAGCTTTCGCTGTGTCCCTGCACAACAGATACAGTGCCCTTTCTGACCTTAATAAGGAGATTAAGGAGACAGGTAAAGGTATCTGTGATAATAACTCAAATAAGCAGGGGATCGTGGTCCAAGATGAAAAACTTGTTTTTGACAGGGAGAAGTGTGAATCTGGTATTACACACCAGTCATGCAAGAACAGAAAGGCATCCAAAAAGAGAAGCCACCTTCTGGTTGGTGATTCAATTATAAGGGATGTAAATTTAGGAAAGGACACATAGGTTTTGAAAGAGGTCAGGTGTCTTCCAGGTGCTACTGCCAGTAGGGACAAGAAGCGTATTTCTAAAATAATCAAGAATGCCAGCAAGGACTGTGATGTGGAGGCTATCGTACATCTTGGGACGAATGATCTGTCCCAAAAAGGTGTACTCTCTGTGTAAAATTATTTCCAGAGCTTGGGGCAGGAACTTAGCAGAATAGGCTGTAGGCTTACTTTTTCAGGGGTTTTACCAGTGTATAAGGAGCAAAATGGAAAAGGCCAGCGTATAGCAGAATTTAATATGTGGCTAAAGGAGTGGTGTAAAGGAGAAGGCTTTGAATATATTAGTCATGATGTCTGTAGCTGGTCCAATGAAAAAATGTATAAAAGAGATGGTCTGTATCCATCCAAGAAAGGGACTGAGTTACTTGGCAATAAAATCACAGCTTTCTTGGAGGAACATTTAAACTAAATAATGGGGATAGTGAGTTAATTGATACAGAACATCACTGTCCCCGGCAATCTAAGAAAATAGGGGTACCCAGGCACCACACAAGTTATGCAGCAAGTAAACACAGGGTCAGTCATAAAGGACTCAAATGTCTATACACCAATGCACAGAGTATGGTCTATACACCAATGAACAGAGTATGAACAAATGTCTATACACCAATGCACAGGGTGAACTAGAAATTCAGGTAAATGAGGGCAGATATGATATTGTTGCCATTACGGAAACATGGTGGGACGAAACCTACAAATGGAACACACAGCTAGAGGGATTTAAACTATTTAAAAGAAACAGACTAAACAAAAGAGGAGGAGGAGTTGCTCTCTATATAAGAAATAACTTTATCTCTAAAGAAATAGAGCACAACAATGACAAAAACTGTAAACTTGAAAGCATTTGGGTCAATATAAAAGGGGAAAAAATGACATTGCCATAGGTATATACTATAGGCCACCCAACCAAGCAGAGGAAATAGATGAACTTTTTGCTAGTCAGCTAACTAAGGTATGTAAGAAGCACATCACAATAGTAATGGGGGACTTTAATTACCCTGATATCAACTGGGAGACAAACTCTGCACCAAGTGGAAGATCAAACAGATTCCTGTCAAACATAGCAGACAACTTTCTCTCCCAAAAAGTAGAGAAGGGAACTAGGGGATTAGCCATATTGGATTTAATTCTCACAAACAGAGATGAAATGATAGAAGGTGTCGAAGCCACAGGAACCTTGGGGGGAAGTGATCATGCAATATTGGAATTCAACATTCTGGAGGCACAAGCAATAGAACACAGCCAAACTAGAGTCTTGGACTTAAAAGAGCTAATTTCAATAAACTTAGAGAGACCATGGGAAGAATTCCATGGATGAGAATCCTAAAGGGGAAAACAACTCAAGAAGGTTGGGAAATTTTGAAAAGTGAGATAATAAAGGCCCAGTCTAGTACAATACCAACAAAGAAGAAAAATAATAGCTCTCAAAAGAAACCAGCATGGCTGCATAAAGAACTCTCTGATAAATTGAAAGATAAAAAGGACAAGTATAAGAATTGGAAAGAGGGGCACATAACTAAGTCAGAATATCAGCAAATAGCCCGTGCCTGCAAAGATGAAGTGAGGAAAGCTCAGGCTCAAAATGAACTAAGGCTTGCGACCAAAGTCAGAAATAACAAAAATGCTTCTTTCAACATATAAAAAACAAGAAAAAAGTTAAGGAAATGATTGGTCCATTAGTGGGTGAAAGTGGCAAGAAGGTGACAAGCAATAGGGAGAAAGCAGAACTATTTAATTCGTTTTTTGCATCTGTCTTTACACAAAGGGAAAAAACAGTCCAACCTACCAAAACCAGTGCCATAAAAAACAGAATAGAAACGCAAGTTAAGATAGTCAAGAAAATGGTAAGTGAGCACCTGTCCAGCCTAGACGAGTTCAAATCACCAGGACCAGATGGATTACACCCCAAGGTTCTCAAGGAACTGGCAGACGTGATGTCAGAACCACTGAACTATATTTTTCAAAGATCCTGGAGCACTGGGGAACTACCAGAGGACTGGAAGAGAGCTGATGTAGTTCCCATCTTCAAAAAAGGGAAAAAAAATAGATCCAGGAAACCACAGACCTATCAGCCTGACCTCAATACCTGGGAAGATTCTGGAAAAGATAATCAAACAACAAAACAGCGAACACCTTGATGCAAACAAAGTCATCACTAAAAGTCAACATGGGTTTGTCAAAAACAGATCATGCCACACAAATCTTATGGCATTCTTTGACCAAGTGACAAAAGTAGTGGACCAGAGGAATGCTGTAGATATAATTTACTTGGACTTCAGTAAGGCATTTGATAAAGTAGATCACAACCTACTACTTGATAAGATAGAAAAATGTGGGTTAGATAGCATTACCACCAGATGGATTCGTAGCTGGCTACAGGCCGTACTCAGCGTGTGGTCCTCAATGGAACTGCATCTACATGGAAGGAAGTGTGTAGTGGAGTGCCCCAGGGCTCTGTTCTGGGCCCAGTGCTCTTCAATATCTTCATTAATGATTTGGGGGATAGATGGGGAACTCATCAAATTTGCAGACGACACCAAGCTGGCAGGAATAGCCAATACTCCAGAAGATAGGTTTAAGATACAGAAGGATCTGGACAGACTCGAACACTGGGTACTACCTAACAAAATGAAATTCAGTGGTGAAAAAAGTAAGGTTCTACATTTAGGCAGGAAAAATCAAATGCATAGGTATAGCATAGGTGGTACCTTACTCAATAGTAGTAACTGTGAGAGGGATCTTGGAGTCTTAGTAGACAATCACTTCAATATGAGCCAGCAGTGTGCTGCAGCTGCCAAAAAAGCCAACACAGTGCTAGGCTGCATTAACAGAGGGATAGAATCAAGATCAAGTGAAGTACTAATACCACTTTACAGTGCTTTGGTAAGGCCACACCTGGAATACTGCATCCAGTTTTGGTCACCACGATGTTAAAAAGATGTCGAGACTCTAGAAAGGGTACAGAGAAGAGCAACAAAGATGATTAGGGGGCTGGAGGCTAAAACATATAGGGAACGGTTGCTGGAATTGGGTGTTGTTGTTGTTAGTTGCGAAGTCGTGTCTGACCCATCGCGACCCTATGGACAATGTTCCTTCAGGCCTTCCTGTCCTCTACCATCTTCTGGAGTCCATTTAAGCTCACGCCTACTGCTTCAGTGACTCCATCCAGCCACCTCATTCTCTGTCGTCCCCTTCTTCTATTGCCCTCAATCTTTCCCAGCATTAGGCTCTTCTCCAGTGAGTCCTTCCTTCTCATTAGGTGGCCAAAGTATTTGAGTTTTAGCTTCAGGATCTGGCCTTCTAAAGAGCAGTCAGGGTTGATCTCCTCTAGGACTGACCAGTTTGATTGCCTTGCAGTCCAAGGGACTCGCAGGAGTCTTCTCCAGCACCATAGTTCAAAGGCATCAATTCTTTGGCGCTCAGCCTTTCTTATGGTCCAGCTTTCACTGCCATACATTGCAACTGGGAAGACCATAGCCTTGACTATACGCACTTTTGTTGACAGGGTGATGTCTCTGCTTTTTAGTGTGCTGTCTAGATTTGCCATGGCTTTCCTCCCGAAGAGCAAGCGTCTTTTAATTTCTTGGCTACAGTCCCCATCTGCAGTGATCTTGGAGCCCAGGAAAATAAAATCTGTCACTACCTCCATTTCTTCCCCATCTATTTGCCAGGAATTGAGAGGGCCAGATGCCATGATCTTGGTTTTCTTAATGTTTAGTTTCAACCCAAGTTTTGCACTCTCCTTCTTCACTCGCAACAAGAGGCTCTTTAGTTCTTCTTCACTTTCTGCCATTAGAGTGGTATCATCTGCATATCTTAGGTTGTTGATGTTTCTTCCGGCAATCTTAATTCAAACTTTTGATTCATCTAGCCCTGCCTTTCTCATGATGTGCTCTGCATATAAGTTAAAGGCGACAGTATACAGCCTTGCCGGACTCCTTTCCCAATTTTGAACCAATCAGTGGTTCCGTGTCCAGTTCTCACTGTTGCTTCTTGGCCTGCATATAGGTTTCTCAAGAGACAAATAAGATGGTCTGGTATGCCCATCTCTTTAAGGACTTGCCACAGTTTGTTATGATCCACACAATCAAAGGCTTTAGCATAGTCAATGAAGCAGAAGTAGATGTTTTTCTGGAACTCTCTAGCTTTCTCCATGATCCAGCGTATGTTAGCAATTTGATCTCTAGTTCCTCTGCCTCTTCGAAATCCTGCCTGTACTTCTGGTAGTTCTCGATCCACATACTGCTGGAGTCTAGCTTGTAGAATTTTAAGCATGACTTTACTAGCATGAGAAATGAGTGCAATGGTGCGATAGTTTGAACAATCTTTGGCACTGCCTTTCTTTGGAATTGGAATGTAAACTGATCTTTTCCAATCCTGTGGCCACTGTTGAGTTTTCCAAATTTGCTGGCAAATTGAGGGTAGCACTTTTACTGCATCGTCTTTTAAGATTTTGAATAGCTCAACTGGAATACTGTCACCTCCACTAGCTTTGTTGTTGCTCAGCTTTTCTAAGGCCCACTTCACTTCACATTCTAGGATGTCTGGCTCGAGGTCAGTGACCACCTCATTGTGATTATCAGGGATGTTAAGCTCATTCTTGTATAGTTCTTCTGTGTAATTTTGCCACCTCTTCTTAATCTCTTCTGCCTCTGTTAGGTCCCTGCCGTTTTGGTCCTTTATCATGCCCATTTTTGCATGAAACGTTCCCTTCATCTCTCCAATTTTCTTGAAAAGATCTCTGGTCCTCCCTATTCTATTGTTTTCTTCTATTTCTTTGCATTGTTCATTTAAGAAGGCATTCTTATCTCTTCTAGCTATTCTTTGGAATTCTGCATTTAATTGGGCATATCTTTCTTTTTCTCCCTTGCCTTTCGCTTCCCTCCTTTCCTCAGCTATTTGCAAAGCTTCCTCAGACAGCCATTTTGCTTTCTTGCATTTCTTTTTCTTTGGGATGGTTTTGGTTGCTACCTGTTGTACAATGTTGCGAACCTCTGTCCATAGTTCTTCAGGCACTCTGTCTATCAGATCTAATTCCTTAAATCTATTTGTCACCTCTACTGTATATTCAACAGGGATATGATTTAATTCATACCTGACTGGCCTAGCGCTTTTCCCTACTTTCTTTAATTTAAGCCTAAACTTTGCAACAAGAAGCTCATGGTCTGAGCCACAGTCAGCTCCTGGTCTTGTTTTTACTGACTGTATAGAGCTTCTCCATCTTTGGCTGCAGAGCATATAGTCAATCTGATTTCTGTGTTGACCGTCTGGTGATGTCCATGTGTAGAGCCGTCTCTTGGGTTGTTGGAAAAGTGTGTTTGCTATGACCATCGTATTCTCATTTTCTTTAGACTAGCCTAACCTAAGTTCCGCAGCCATTCTTTGTATATTTTTTTTGTCCCCAGAACTTTGATAATCTTAGTTGTTCTTTGCTGATTTGACTGCAATATTTGAGGTGTGGTCTTACTAGGGCTTTAATAAAGTGATACTAGTACTTCATGTGATCTTGATTCTATGCCTCTGTTTATTGAACCCAGGATTGTATTATCTTTTTTGGTTGCTGCTTCACACTGCTGGCTCATAGTCAAGTGATCGTCCACTAGGACTCCAAGGTCCTTCCCACAGTTACTGTTTTTAAGCCAGGTCTTGCCCAAACTGTATTTGTTCCTTTGGCTTTTCCTGCCTAAGTGTAAGACTTTGCTTTTCTCCACACTGAAACTCATTTTGTTGGCTAGGCCCATTGTTCAAGTTTGTCAAGATCTTTCTGGATCCTGTGCGTGTCTTCTGGGGTGTTGCCTACTGCTGACAGTTTGGTGTCCTCTGCAAATTTGATGAGTTCCCCTTCAGTTCCCTTGTCTAAGCCATTTATGAACATGTTGAAGAGTGCTGGGCCTAAGATGGTGTTGTGATTCAGTGTCAGCCTGTGTTCCCAGCAGCTGAGTCTCAGGAACCTGAGGAGGAGGAGGGGTTTGGAGAGCCTTCAGTGTCAGAAGGAGGCTCTGATGCACTGCAGGACTCTTATCCTGGCCCCTCCAATCATGTTCATCATGAGGCTCAGCTGTGTGAGGAGAAAGGGTTGGACTCAGAGGAGTCACAGCTGAATCTGTTCAGAGATGCTAGAAGCAGAAGGCAATCCAGCATCGCAGAGCAGAGAAAATCTATGAGGCAACTCAGTGAAAGGAGGAGAAGGCATTGAGAAGGCTTGCCTTGGGACAGATAATAAAAGGGGAAGGTCCACAAATTTTATGGACTCAGCATTTGTGGCCAAATGGGCTGTTCCCCAGTGCCCGGTGGAACTGCCCATGTTAGTGGGGACGTTCGAAGGTTGAGTGCTCCTGTCTGGGCCAATTAAGGCTGCCACGCAACTGTTATGTATGGCCATAAGTTCCCATGAGGAGGCCATCCAGTTCTATATCACCTCACATCTGCATTTCCCCATGGTCTTGGGATTGGCGTGGCTCCAGACACATGACCCAAAGATCTATTGGTCACAGAACTTGGTCACCTTCCCAAGCTTACAGTGCATGGACCACACATGCCATATCTGTGACAGCCAGGTGGAGGGGTTCACCAGGGGTTTCCTAGCCCTCCAAACTGACTGGTTATGCTGATGTGTTCAGTGAGATGGAGGCGGATCAATTACCCCCACACAGGCCCTATGTCTGCACCATTGATTTAGTCCCTGACATGCCTCTCCCAGTCGGACCCTGAGTTGGCAGTATTGCAGGACTTTCTGGACAAGAATTTGGCTTGGGGTTTCATCCGGCCCTCATCCTCACCAGTTTCTGCACCTGTGCTCTTTGTAAAAAAGAAGTCCAGTGAAATGAGGTTTTCCAGCGATTATAGAAAATTAAATGCCATCACAGTGCGCAATCAATACCTGGTGCCCCTCATCCCTGAACTTTTGGACCAATTCTGGGAGGCAAAGATCTTCATGAAACTGGACTTGCGTGGAGCTTACAACCTTGTCAGAGTTTGCTTGGGTGATGAGTGGAAAACGGTGTTTGGTACTCGATACAGACACTTTGAGTACACGGTGATGCCGTTTGGCCTGACCAAAGCCCCTGCCATATTCCAGCATTTTATGAACAATATTTTCCGGGACTTGTTAGATCAGTTTGTCATGATCTACTTGGACAACATCCAGTCACAATAGGTGCACCATCAGCATCTCCGTCAGGTCCTGCAGCAACTCCGAGAACATCAGCTGTATGCCAAATTAGAGAAGTGCCAGTTCTACCAGGTGACCATCAATTTTCTGGGTCACCACATTTCTCCTGAGGGCACCACCATGGAGCCATGTAAGGTTGAGTCTTTGCAGAGTTGGCAACCCCCACGTCATGTGAAGGATGTTCAGCGACTTCTTGGGTTCACCAATTACTATCGGGCTTTCATCCCTGGGTTTGCTAATGTGACAGCCCCCTCACTCGGCTCCTTCAGAAAAAGAATTGGTTTCAGCGGGATGCTCCAGAACAACGGGCTTTCCAGGCTTTGAAGAAAGCCTTCATGAAGGAGCCCATCTTGAAGCATCCTGACCTGCAATGGCCATTTGTCGTGGAGGCGGATGCCTCTGACATTGCCATTGAGACAGTGTTACTCCAGGCAACAATGCCACGGGGTACCCTCTTCCCTTGCACGTACCATTCACAGAATCTGAAGCCATTGGAGTGCAACTATACCATCTGGGAGAAGGAACTGCTGGCCATCAAGGTGGTGTTTGAGGCCTAGAGGCATCATCTGGAAGGGGCACAACATCAAATCAAGGTCCAGATGGACGATAAGAATTTGGAAAACCTGCAGACTGCTTGGAAATTGAACCAACACCAGATTCGGTGGTCTCTTTTCTTTGCGAGGTTCAATTTCCATGTCAGATATATACCCAGTGGTTGCAACCAAACAGCGGATGCTCTGTCCAGGAAGCCTGAATATTCCCAAGCGGAAGACAAGCTTCTGTCCAGGACAGTGTTCCCCATCGAGTCTTTTGCTGTGGTGCAGGAGCCGATAGATATAGGGGACCGGATTCAGGAGGCCCAACAGCAGGATATGTCGGTGGCTCAGCAGAAGGAGGAGGTGGGGCCAAAGTCCCCATGAATGATCATGGATGGATCTTATTCTCTCGTGACTGGCTCTATGTTCTGGGAGGGCCACTCATGGGACTCATCCTCAGCCAGTGTCACGATAATCCGGCTGTGGGGCATTTTGGCCTGTTCAAGACTCTGAACTTGGTCTACCGTACCTTCTGGTTTCCCCTAGTCGAACACGATGTCCAGACCTATGTCACGTCCTATATCCCATGTAGGCAGGCCAAGTCAGCAACAGGGGTCCTGCCCGGATTACTGCAGCCCTTGCCGATACCCAAAAGACCCTGGGGGGCTGTGTCCATGGACTTTCTGACAGATTTACCCCCGTTATCTGTTTTCACGACGGTGTTCGTGGTGGTGGACATGCTGACCAAGATGGCGCATTTCATCCCATGTTGTAGTTACCATCAGCCCACGCCACTTGTCATATGTTCATCCAGCAGGTGTTTTGGCTGCATGGCCTCCCTGATAGGGTGGTGTCTGATAGAGGGGCCTAGTTTACAGCCCATTTCTGATGGGAGTTGATGCAGGCGTTGGACATCAAGATCTGACCCTTGATTTTGCATCATCCCCAAACTGACAAAGGGACCAAGAAGGTCATCAGAATTCTGGAGCAATATCTGCACTGCTATGTCAATCAGCAGCAAACCAATTGGGTGGACTATCTGGCCATAGCTGAGTTTACATTCAACAATTCGCAGCACACCTCCACACAGATCACACTGTTCTTGGCCAATGTGAGATATCACCCCCCCGGTTTTTCCCCCTTTCTCCATTAGACTCACCAGAGCCAGCAGAGAACAACTACATGGCAGAGTTACAGGTGATCCATCGATTGGTGCAGCAACTGTTAGAGAAGGCCAAGGCCGACTACAAAAGATTTGCTGATCGGTCGAGGTGGGATATACCTCCACTATCGGTGGGAGATCAGGTCTGGCTGTCCACCAGGAATCTACCATCAACCCAGCCAGCCAAGAAGTTAGACCACTAATATTTAGGACCATTCCCAATTGAGGATGTCATCAATCTGGTCTCCTATCGTTTAACTCTGCCACGTTCCCTATGTGTACACCCAGTCTTTCACCAGTCTCTGTTGGTCTCTGAGCAACTGGCATGTCCACTCCACTGAGCAGAACCTCCCCCACCAGAACATCATGACGGAGACAGCACCCCCGAGTACGAGGTCACCAGCATTCGGGACTCACGTTGGCTGAAAGGTCCCTTTTAGTAACTGATCAAATGGAAAGGCTATGGACCGGAGGAGTTCACCTGGGAGGATGCGACCACCGTTCATGCTCCTGCTTTGGTGTCTGCCTTCCATCCCAACCACATCCGGATCGGCAGACCCAGGAGAAGGGCCCTGTGATGCTGGATAGTGTTGTGATTCAGTGTCAGCCTGTGCTCCCAGCAGCTAAGTCTGAGGAATCTGAGGAGGAGGAGGAGAGGTTTGGAGACTCTTCAGTGTCAGACAGAGGCTCTGATGCACTGCAGGACTCTCAGCCTGGCCCCTCCACACGTGTTCCCCATGAGGCTCAGCTGTGTGAGGAGGAGGGGTCGGACTCAGATGAGTTACAGTGCTGGTTGCTGAAGGCAACTGTTCGGAGACATTCAAAGAGAATCCTGGTCTGTTCTTGGTAATCTGTTTGACTCTTGTTTGTTGACTCTTGTTTGATGTTTTGAAAAATTTATTGAAGAAAATATTCTGCTGCTTTTTTGTTTGAAAGACTATCATTTTGGAACTGTAAATAAATTTGGGTTGGGTTTTTTCCAGCCTATTAATTTGCCAGAAGGAAAAAGGGGTTGTCCCTGTCACACAAACCGGGCCAGTTGTAGGCTGGAACAGAACAGATGGAACCTTGTGGTACCCCACTGCTTACTTCTCTCCATGTGGATGTAGTGCCATTGAGGACTACTTGTTGAGTACGGTTTGTTAGCCAGCTGTAGATCCATCTGGTGGCAATCTTATCTATTCCACCTTTTTTTAGCTTACCAAGGAATAGCTTGTGGTGTACCTTGTCAAATGCCTTGCTGAAATCTAAGTATACTACATCCACTGCAATTCAGTGGTCTCCTAGTTTAGTCACTTTATCGAAGAATGAGACACATTGGTTTGGCATGATCTGTTTTTAACATACCCATGCTGTCTACCAATTATAACTTTGCTTGCTTCTAGTTGTTAAAACTCAAATACTTTGGCCGCCTAATGAGAAGGAAGGACTCACTAGAGAAGAGCCTAATGCTGGGAAAGATCGAGGGCAATAGAAGAAGGGGACGACAGAGAATGAGGTGGCTGGATGGAGTCACTGAAGCAGTAGGCGTGAGCTTAAATGGACTCCAGAAGATGGTAGAGGACAGGAAGGCCTGGAGGAACGTTGTCCATAGGGTCGCGATGGGTCGGACACGACTTCGCATCTAACAACAACAACAAAGTTGTTCGCAGATTTTTTTATTATCTTTTCCAGGATCTTCCAAGGTATTAATGATAGATTAATAGGTCAGTTGTTTTCTGAGTCTGTTTTTTCCCCCCTTTCTTGAAGATGGGAACCACATCAACCCTTTTCCAATACTTCAGAACTCTGGGATGCAATCTGTCAGGTTCTAGTGATTTATATTCGTCAAGGTTGGATAGGTGTTCTCTTACCATTTTTTGCTTATTTTGATTTTTTTTTCTAGTATGTCTTTTGCAGTGGGTTTGTGTATGTGTGTGTGTGTGTGTGTGTGTTGGGCTTTGGTTTGTGTGTGTGTGTGAAGACTGATGCAAAGTATGAGTTAAGCACCTTTTTTCTTGTCTATGATTTCTGTTGCAAGTCTCTGTTTGTTCTGGGCCTTTGCTTTCCTGACTTCTTCTTTTCATGTTCTGGCTGTCTGCTGATAATTGGCCTTGGTTATGTGCCCCTCTTTCCATTTTTTTATTTGTCTTTTTATCTTTTAGTTTCTTAGAGAGATCTTTGTGGAGGACCCCACTGGGTGAAAACCTTTCTCAATTTCATGTCTCCAGATTTTATTAAGTAGAAAGGTACTATTTTTTTTTTTGCAATCTGATATGCCAGAAGAAAAAGGGAAGTAGTAAATGAGGCATCCAGTCCTAGAGGAGATTAACCCTGACTGCTCTTTAGAAGGCCAGATCCTGAGGCTAAAATTCAAATACTTTGGCCACCTAATGAGAAGGAAGGACTCACTGGAGAAGAGCCTCATGCTGGGAAAGGTTGAGGGCAAGAGAAGAAGGGGACAACAGAGAATGAGGTGGCTGGATGGAGTCACTGAAGCAGTAGGCATGAGCTTAAATGGACTCCAGAAGATGGTAGAGGACAGGAAGGCCTAGAGCAGGGGTCAGCAACCTGAAACAGTGAAAGAGCCACTCGGAACCGGTTCCCTCACAAAATGAAAAACTGGGAGCCGCAAAAAATATGTGCGCATGCGCGTACATGCAAGCATGCGCAGAACAGGGTTTGACTGAAGAGTGGAGCCAAGGCGAGATATGCACCTACCCTACATATTTGAATTGATTGGTTGAACTTTTTTAGTCCCACTTTTTTTTTTTGGACTGCACATGGCAGAGGACTGGGAACCGCAGGAGACGGCTGAAAGAGCCACATGCGGCTCCGGAGCCGCGGGTTGCAGACCTGTGGCCTAGAGGAACGTTGTCCATAGGGTCGAGATGGGTCGGACTCGACTTCGCAGCTAACAACAACAACAAATGAGGCATCTACCTGCAACTGTACTTTCTGTAACCATTTGGAAGTATTCAGATATTTCATATTTGTTCACCTGAAACCCAAAGACTATTTTGCTAATGTTAACATCTTCCTCCATTTAAAAGGATGGTGACTTCTAATATATTTTCTTTGGTATTTCTTCTTTTTCTTCTTAGTCTCTGCCTCAGTCCATATGTGTGGGAAAATGCCATCCTGGATTTGTCAAGAAGGTTCGAGAAGGAAAGCCAGTTTGCTGTTATGACTGCGTTCCTTGTCCCGAGGGAACCATCTCCACTCAGGAAGGTGGGTGACACCATAGGAAAAGATCTGGATTCATCTAGATCAGTGATGGCAAACCTTTTAGAGAATGAGTGCCCAAAAATCAGCCTTGCCCCTGCCCGCCCATATTCTATCCCTTGCCCTGCTCACAGGGCCACCCACTGCCACCATGACCTGCCACAGATTGCCCAGGCAGCCCAGCAGTGCCATGGCGGCCATGCTCTCCACCCACACCACACAGCATCAACTGTATGCAATGGGGCACAAGGGTGGAATCTTGTCCCTGCTGCCCTGCTGCCATGTCCTTGGCTGCGCTGCTCCATGTGGGCTGCACTCGGGGGCGACTCTTTGGGGGGCTGCTGGTGAGGGGGAGGCAGGGGGAGAGGGGGCTAGAGTGACAGCGTGCATGCCCACAGAGAGAGCTCTGACTGCAACTCTGGCACATATGCCATAGTTCACCACCACTGATCTAGAGCATTTTGATCAAAAGGCATGCTAAAGATACTGTAAGCTAGATTGTTTTCTTAATTTTCAATGTGTTCAATTTCTTCAATAATGGGAGGAAAAAGAAAAAGATCTTGAAGGATGAGGTAGGAAGAAGGATATTGTGGGTTGGGTAGGAAATCTCTCTTTTCTCTCTCAGTTTGGATCTATCCTTCCATATTTATCTTTTTTAGAAACATCTAAATTCTTTGTAACTTGAGGAATGATTTTAGATCAATGGGTTTTGCTCACCCAAACCAAGTTTACATTGTAGACCAAAAGATATATCAATCAGTTCTTCAATTAATTAGTCAATTTTTATAAATATCATAAATCCTCATAAGCTGAAATATCTAACTGGGAGGAAAAATAGTGGGGAGAAGCTGGTTTGAAGGAGGAAATGAAAACCAAACAGAGGATCATCATAAAACCTTCAAGTGGATATTTCCTTTTTTATCTTTCCAATTTTCTTTGTGGTTAAATAACGAGATACACATAATTATAATACCAACAAAAAGGAATATAGTTGTGGTTCTGAAAGGAAAAAAAAGACTACAGTAATATAAAGTGTTGGGATGAAAAGGAACAGAAAGAAGAGGGGAGAAAGTATAAATACGATCTACATAATATCCTTTGTTACCAATGTTGAATTCATTCTCTCTTTAAAATTGTTGCCAAATCTAGAGATTATAGAAACATATTGCAACATCTACTCGATTTTACAGGGTGAAAAGAGAGGAGTACATCAAGATGCTGAGTTTAAACATTTTAGGGATAAACATAAGCCCTTCATCTGATTTTTTTTAAAAAAATAAATGAAATAAAATGTTAAATAAATAAGAAAACAAAAAACTCAAAGGGCAGACTGAATGGAGCACTAGATCTTTCTCTGCCATCACTTTTCTTTCTGTCTTTTTATCCCATATTCATAGGGTTGCTCTTGAAAACCAACTGGAATTTACAAATGGTCCAGAATGCAAAAGGACACATAGTTTTGTGTTTCCATGTGTTCTTCCATAGGACTCCCCTATTGTACAGGCTCCGTAGAACCCCAGTTTCTTCCCAAGTGCAATAAAAACCATGTTTCAAATGCTACATGAGACAGAACCAGGGTATCTGCAGGGCTTCCTCTCCTTGAGGATAACTGTTACTCCCACCAGAGCAGCAATAATTGGCATGCAAAAGGACTGTTCCCTAAAAGATTCCCACTTTATGGGTCCACAGAAGCCATCCTTTTCTGATGAAGTTCCTACCCCATTGGACCCACTCCCTCTTGAAAACCAATAGGCCCCCATCCTGTTAAACCTCTGGAGATTTTCTGCTTCTCCCAACCATTTGGGATAAGGTAAGGTCAGTGTAAGACAAGAATCTGGTGGATTACCTCAGGGAAGAGAGCTTGTGGCACCAGATAATTCTTCTTTTAATTTTATTTTGTTGTTCTTGTTTTTATAGTAGTACTATTGGGTTTTAGGTTTTGTGTTGTTTTTTGCTGGGGTATAAGTAAATTGCATTCACTTAGACTTTCCTGTCTCTGATTATCACATCTTATCCAAGTGTTTCTTGAAATTTGAAAGTTAATAAAAGAAATATTACTTTGTTTCTCAGATACTGAAAAATGCACCAAGTGCCCAGATGATCAATATCCAACCAAGAACCGAGACCAGTGTATCCCCAAAAGAATAACCTTCCTGTCCTACGATGAACATCTCAGCATCATCCTCATCTTCTTTGCTCTACTCTTGTTCCTAACCACAGGCTTTGTTTTAATCATATTCCTTAAATACCTAGAAACTCCCATTGTCAAAGCCAACAACCGGGACATCTCCTGCATACTTCTGGTCTCACTCCTGCTTTGTTTCTTGTCCTCCTTTCTCTTCATTGGCCATCCAAGGAAAGCCACCTGTCTTCTCCGACAAATGGTGTTCAGCATTGTCTTCTCAGTAGCTGTCTCTTCTGTGTTGGCCAAAACAATCACAGTAGTGCTGGCATTCCTAGCTTCAAAACCAGGGAATAAAGTGAGAAGATGGTTGGGGAAGAGCTTGGCCAACTCCATCATCCTTTCTTGTTCTGCTGTCCAAGTTCTCATCTGTGCCATGTGGCTGGGAGTGTTTCCCCCATTTCCTGACTCTGATCTGCACTCACAGCCTGGAGAGATCATCCTTCAGTGCAATGAAGGCTCTGTCACTATGTTTTATGTTGTCCTTGGATACATGGGTTTCCTTGCTGTCATTTGCTTCACGGTGGCTTTCCTGGCCAGGAACCTGCCTGGTTCCTTCAATGAAGCCAGGTTGATCACCTTCAGCATGCTGGTCTTCTGCAGTGTCTGGGTCTCATTCCTCCCCACCTATCTGAGCACTAAAGGAAAATATATGGTGGCTGTGCAGGTCTTCGCCATCTTGGCCTCCAGTGCTGGACTGCTGGTCTACATCTTCTTTCCCAAGTGCTACATTATTGTCCTAAGGCCAAATCTCAACACTAAGGAACATCTAATGGCAAAAGCAGAGGAATTACTGTGAAATTGTTTCTTAGGCTCGTAACTTTTAATTATCCATTATTATTGGGCTTATAGGCTTCCTTAGGATTTGTTTGACAACTTATGTTTATTAAAATGAAAGTAAATAAATATGGGAAGTTTGTTAGTGAAATGAAAATTCAAAATAATCATCAAATAAATAAATAAATAAGAGAGGGCCTCCTCAGGGTGCCTCCGGTCAGGGAATGTCGACTGGTGGCCCCCAGGGGGAGGGCCTTCTCTGTGGGTGCTCCGGCATTATGGAACCAACTGCCGGTTGAACTCCGGACGGCATCGGACCTTCGATCCTTCCGTCGTGGGTTGAAGACCCATTTATTTGAATTAGCTGGTCTGGCCTGATAGGGGTATATGGGTTTTTTATTGGTTTTTATTATTTTATCATTCTTGTATTTTAATTGGGCATTGGTTTAATTTTCTTTTAATTTTTGTACTGTTATTTATATATGCCCTGTGAACCGCCCTGAGTCCCTTAGGGAGAAGGGCGGTATAGAAATCTCAATAAAATAAATAAAATAAATAAATAAAATAAAGCTGTTGGTAGTTCTCCTTTTCCTCAGCACAATTGTCAACCAATATTTGGCTTAAGCAACTGTTCAAGAGAAGAGACACAAATGAGTCATTTCCTGGGCTTTATAGTGGTGTAAGCTTGGCAGGTAATTTGTGAGTTCTGAATTTCATCTCTTTCATGTTTCTTTGTGAATTGGTATTTCCATTCCCCCAAGCTATGGGTTCTACTGGGGAGAAGAGAGTTAGTGAAGATGACACAATGTTGCAACTTCAACAACTCTCAGCGGTATTGATCTCCTTCTTCTTCTTCTCCTGTGATGCTCCTTCTCAGCAATCTCCCTTCATTTCAGATCCAGGTTAAGTTCCATCTTCTTCATGGCTTCCTAGCTCATAGCCTCCAGTTCCAGCTTCTCTGGGCTGAGGTGCTGAACAGACTTTCTGACTTCTAGTGAGGAATTTCCAGTAGCAGACATTTATTTATAGGCTGTAACTTCCTGATAGGTTTGGCATATCAGTATTGAAGTCAATCTGACTGAAGAGGATTGAAGATTAAAATCATCCTGGTCTGATTTGGGGAGTTAGTAGATTACCATATTGAACAATATCCTGTACCTCGTGGACTGAGAAATGCCATTGCATGAGCATTAATTCCAGCTATAGGAATTGAATTATATTATAACTCTATTATAGAATTGGGTGACTGGACAGAGGAAATGTTTAACCACACCATGCAGGCATTTACACAACTTAATAAGGAACAAGGGGAAATAAAGGTGGTGGTGGTACAGAATTGCCAAGCATTGGATATGGTAGTGGCTGCAAAAGGTGGGTTGTGTGCTTTAGTCACTCACATTGCTGCACTTTTATAACTGATTATCAAGTTAACATTAGTTATACCATCTATCTCATGGAAGAAGGAATTAGGAATTACCCTAAAGATCTGAAGATTTCTACTAATGCTATATGGGAGGTCTTCAATGGTATATTCTCATTTCTTAACAGCTGGCTCCCGGAAAGTGGATGGTTTAGGGGATTATTCCTTGGTCTTCTCTTTGTATTATTCCTTGTTCTTATTTCCTGATGTGTCCTTCCCTTGCTTGCCCCTAATCATATCTGTTTGTCCTAAACGATGTGGCAACATACTACAGAAACTTATCCTCTGTCCCTTCAGTCTGGAGGTCATCCTCCTACATGCTGTTCACAGCATGAAAGTGGGGAGTTTGATGACCAGGACTTAGGGGACCAAGGGACGCAATGGCTCAGTGGGTTAGGATGCTGAGCTTGTCGATCAGAAGGTTGGCTGTTTGGCGGGTCAAATCCCGAGTGCCGCGTAATAGAGTGAGTGCCTGTTACTCATCCTAGCTTCTGCCAACCTAGCAGTTCGAAAGCACATAAAAATGCAAGTAAAAAAATAGGGACCACTACAGTGGGAAGGTAACAGCGTTCCGTGCGCCTTTGGCGTCTAGTCATACCGGCCACATGACCACGGAGACGTCCTCGGACAAATGCTGGCTCTTCGGCTTTGAAACAGAGATGAGCACCGGCCCCTAGAGTCGGAAACAACTACCACGCATGTGCGGGGGAACCTTTACCTTTTACTTAGGGGACAGTATCAATAGTGAATTCATGCAGAAGGCTCCTCTCTCTCTAGTCACTTGCAGGCCCCTGAATGCTGGGTCATGAAAGGAAAGCAAAGGAAACACCCAATATTCTAAACCACCCGGGGACAGGTGGTGTCTTGGGGAAACACCCAGAGTAAACAGATGGTGTCCTGGGGAAACACCCAAAAGGGAACATGCTAGTTACTTCTGCTTTCTAGTTTCTTATCTATAGTGTGCCAGCCCTAAGGGGCAAAGTCTTAATCTTATGTGTGTCAGCTTTGCTGGCTGAATTGCATATGTAACCAAAGTAGGTATAAAAATAAGGCATTTTTGCTATGTGGGGCTTTTTCTGTTTTCAAAGAAGCCCGTCTCTATTCAGCTGAACAAACACGTACGTTTGAAGGCAACTTCTGCTTTCCTGTATTTTGTTATCAAGCAAAACCTCAGAACCTGTACATCATTTTCTTCCAGCTGTCCCAGAGCCATCTCTGCCCATGCCGATGGGGCTCTGTGTCCAGTTCGCCATGATGCAGGATGGTTGGCAGGCTGTGGCTGCTGAAGAACACCATTGATACCATGTGCTTGCTGGCCTCTGTGTGTAGGGGCTGATGGTGTCAGGCAGCAGCTACTCCTGCACCTCTGCCCTGCCTCCCCTCCCCTCCCCTCCCCTCCCCCCACAGGACGAGCCTCTTGCCCACTGCCCCACCCACCAGAGACCCCCTGTATCTCCCCACAGGCATTCCTCCCCATGAGCAACATCAAGGTGGCCACGCCCACTCCAGCCACACCTTTCCAGTCTGCCATGAGCACTGCAGACACACCCACACAGTTGGCCATGCCCACCCAACACCCGGCAATAAATAAGTGGGCTTTGGGTTTCAGTTTGGGCACTCGGTCTCTAAAAGGTTCGCCATCACTGCTATAGTTGCTTGGGAATGAGGAAAAGAGGGGGCATCTTCAGAGATGGAACAGACTCTCTCCCAGCCCATTCCAGCCTGCCTCCAAGGTCGTCTCTGAAGTCCAACATAGACAACAAGCTTTTCATAAGTGCTTTTCCATTGTTTCTTTCCTAGGGCACTCAGAGATTGCCTGGCTCAGGTTTACCTAGCTGGCTTTGTGCCCAAAGCACAACTAGAATGCATAGTCTCCTGGTTACTAGCCTGATGTCTAGTAACCAGAATGGCTCTGGTCATAGCCATATGACCAACTTCACCAATGGCTACATTCACACTTTCAACATTTAACCATGGTTTATTTTTGGAGGTTGAACCTGTTGGCCAATGGGTATGTACTATGTATATTATGTACAATACGCTTTTCTTCTTGTAAGGGCCACATTCACACAACATACTGTACTTCACTAGGCTGGGGATACAGTATTTTTCTGCAGTCATCCTGAGACAGAAGACAGTTCTAGGTGGAGCCTCCTGAAAGCCTATAATAAAGCATGGATGCCCCACAGCCACCTCTCCTCCATTTCCCTGGGGTCTCATCTGAGGGAAACCCACAAAATTGATGGCCACATTTCCATCTGAGGAGAGGTTTCCTCCTCTCTGAGCACAACTGGGCTTCAGTGAGACATGGCAGACATCTCATCATAGATGAGAGAACCCTTCAATCCAGCATTCAAAAACAAGAGTCGGTACCTGGAGCCACCGAAGATCTGGCAGCCAGGAACTGAGAGTGGAAGCTGGGGACCTTACAGTGGGACAACTTTCAAATAATGGAGCTGGGATATTGGTCATCCTATGCTCCTCATTGTAAGAATGGACCTGCCCATCCCATCAATTGCCCCTCTCACTCAACTCCCCAGTTGTCCCTTCTAGGCCAAGCTGTACATATTAACATTCCCCCTCCAGGTAAGAAAAATAATCCATCAACAATCAACCAAGATATTAACATTCCCCCTCCAGGTAAGAAAAATAATCCATCAACAATCAACCAAGATAAACCAGAACACAGGGACTCCGAACTATAAGCACTTGGAGGTCTTCTGGGGTGGAATTTCAAGCAAAACCTCAAAGACGGGAATGTTGTGGGAGTCAAATCACAACAAGTGTATCTACAAAACCAGAGGAACTTCCACAAGGTGCCCATAAATCAACTTCTAAGTGGTTGTGGCAAGAAAGCAGGTCTCACATCCACTGCTCTGTGGGCGCTGCCACCATCTCACCTGCAGACCTCACAGCACACTGCTTATTTTAGAAACCAAAAAACTTCAATATTTAAAGACTCTCAGTGTTTTGTATGAATATGGGAAGGGAACACAGAAAGTATTAAGGAAACTAAAAAAATTCTTCTCTTTCTTAGCTAAAGATTCAGTCCATAGGCCGTTACTTTCCGGTCTCTTAGTCAGTTCTCATGCAACAATTGATATTTCTAGAACAGATGGCAAATGAAATTTCACTTCAGTTGCAAGGAATTATAAAATCAGCCCCAATTTAGGATTCATATATGGAAATCTCATTGAGAAGGAAACACCAACAGGCCCTACTCTTTAAGAGAAAGAGTAAAGTAACCAAATTAGTGGACCAGCAAAATGCTGTGGACATAGTATACTGGGATTTCAGTAAGGTATTTGACAAAATAGATGACAGCCTACTTCTTGGTAAGCTAGAAAAATGTGGGATAGACAGCATCACAAACAGATTGACTGAACAGCTGCTTGTCTGGAATAGTATAAGGTCTCCTGCTTGAGCAAGGGGTTGAACTAGAAGACCTCCAAGGTCCCTTCCAATTCTCTTATTCTAAAATTAGACTGGGTTCAAGGATAATGATTGCTTCCATGAAGATAAAGCACAGGCAGCTCTAGAGCTTATTGCCACCAACCTGGAACATCATCAAACTCCATAGCACTGGGTGACCTTCCATAGCAGCCTCTGGAGGCAAGAGACCCCATTGAAGGACAGCAGAAGTCACTTTTCTGGCTGTTGAACTATCTTCATCCAGCATGACTTTCTGGACATGTCCTAACAGGAAAGGTTGTGACCACTACAGAACACTGCCCCAAAGGGTGTATCTGTGATTTTTCACTAACATGCTTTTCTCCAGCTATCCCTCCTTACATTGAAGAAGTTCAGGGTCCCAGGAGGAGAAGTTCCTTCTCACTGTAATTATCACCTTCCCTGTCTCTGAGACCTCTTCTACTACTCCTACAGTGACTGCCTCTTTTGTAAACATCAGACTGAAGCAACATGGAATGGATCTTTTAAAAGAATAAATAATATGGGTTATGCTCTTTGTGGCTCAAATTACGGAAAGACAAGAACTGTGCTCTTGAATTGTACTTTTTCTCTATTCCAGGTGGATCTTGGTTTGTCTTTGAATCAGGAAAGCCACTGGATATTCCATCCTGTGAGAATGCTTCCAATTCTTCTAATTCTTCTTTAGAAATGGGAAGGAGACTGATTCAACCCTATGAATTATGGATCTCCTGCTGCTTCTGATGCTGCTGGTGACCCAGCCGGTCTCTGGGATGCTGAAAATGAAGTGCCCACTGAATTTGGCCCACCAGGATGGAGAAAAGCCATGCAGCTATTATAAACAAGGAGATCTTCTCATTAGTATAGTCATCTCTTCATCAGCAATAGCACCTGCAACATTTCCTTTCAACATGGCTCCTTCTAGTCAGATTCAATTGTAAGTAATTCACTGTGATGGCATTTCATTCCCTCCATTTGCAGTTCTAACACTCTTCTTTTTTCTTCTTATTTTACTTATTCCTATATTGCAGGAAGTGACCAATTTCTTGAATCCTTTTGATTTCCACAGCCTCTCTCTTTTGTTTTATTTTCTGGGAGAGGCTTAAATCAAAACATGAGACAAATAAAGCCTTAAAGAAGTTCACATGACTTTCTTCTCCCTGTTCAATCCTCAATTCATGACACAAATACTTGAGTTTTGTTGAAAGTAGGGATTATTGTAGTTTCCCCTTCCCAGGCCATTTCCACACTTTTATAACAACTGATATTTGATATTCTATGCCTGGTTTTTATAGGAACAGAAGATGATTCAGTTTTAGAACAGCTTCTCTGGGTCACTCATCAGAAATCCTCTTCCTTTTATGATTTTTCTATTTTAGTAACTGAATTATTCTGCAACCCATTTACTAGGCTGATGAAAGTTAGTACTTTTACAAATAATGGTGTATTTGGGATTTTTAATCCCTTTAGAGGACTATCTCCATCCCATCTTCTCTACACTCACAAAAGTTAAAGGATGACGGGTGACTATCATTTGCCTCTGGTTCTCAATCAATATTAGCTTAAGTTAGCTTGTAGAGAATAAGTCAATTAAATAGAGAAAAAGTATTTGATTGTTGCTGTTAATGATGCTAATATTAACATGAGCATGGTTTTACACTAGTTTACCTTTTGGAAAACAAAGAATACTACGCATGATTTTCAATATTGAAGTTTTTAATAAAAAACACCAGCACCTGCACAATCTCACACTGGGCTACAACATCTATGACAACTATGTGAGCACACTTGGCACTTCAGATGCCTTGCTGGACATGCTCTCTACTGGAGAAGCCAATGTTCCGAACTACAGCTGTGGAAGGAAGGACAACCTGTTGGCTCTTGTTGATGGAGCTGACAGTGACATATCTATCCAGATGTCAACATTAGCAGGCACCTACAAAGTCCCACAGGTTTGTGTTTGTGTTCCCCTATCTTGCAAAGTAAGTGGCATGGTAGCATTTGACGATAGGTCCAACCATATCTTCCTTATGGAGTTCAAGAGCTGCTTTTCACTATGGCAATTGTAGGTTTCATGGCTGGGGGTTGATATAAGAATGGGGAAGGAGCAAGGATTAAAACACAAACATCTGCTCATGAAAACTTCCTCCTTTCTTTGAGGGCTTCTGCTGCAGACCTGTGAAGGTGAGGAGAGGCTTTGTGTCAAATCAAAGGATCTTCTGTACAATAGGAAGGTGCAGCATTGAGGGAAAGCTCACATTTTGTACATGATCTCAGTCAGAATAATTTATTTATTTTATTTTATTTTTATTACATTTATATCCCGCCCTTCTCCGAAGACTCAGGGCGGCTTACACGCTTAGCAGTAGCCTTCATTCTATGTATATGCCTGCTTGTTAGGGCTTTCACACACACCCCCAAGCGGCATTATTACAAAGTCAGCTTATTGCCCCCAACAATCTGGGTCCTCATTTTACCTACCTGGGAAGGATGGAAGGCTGAGTCAACCTTGAGCCTGGTGGGATGCGAACCTGCACTAATTGCAGGCAGCTGGTGCTACTTAAGGAGGCATTAGCCCACTGCTCCACCAAGGCTCATAATGATATTCTCAGTCATGAACAAATCCCAGATTTATAAACAGAGTTCCACTGAATTATCTTTCCTACTGTTGATGAAACATATATTTATTTATTTTTATTTTAATTCCATTTATATCCCGCCCTTCTCCGAAGACTCAGGGCGGCTTACAAGCTTAGCAGTAGCCTTCATTCTATGTATAGGTACCGGAACTCAGAGGTGCTGTCACTGGGACCGATGCCGGTGTCTTGCTATGGTGTCGCCACCCGTCCTTTGCACCCCCACCCCTGCGGCTCAGCCACATGCCGCAGGGATTCTTCTCACCACATCCACCATGGGGATTCCCCTCCCCACAGTTGCCACGCTGTGGCCCGTGCTGAGCCCCCACCCAGAGGTGCTCCAAACCCCAATCCAGAGCTGTATTCCTCATGGCAGTGGTCTCTGGTGCCAAACAGCTGATGGTCTCCAGCACCGGCACTCATTCACTTACTACCCCGTCACTTCCAAATGCAGTAAGTGAGTGATTGAATGAGCAAATGGCATTTGGAAGCGATGTAGCAATAAGTGAGTGAGCGAGCAAGAGGCTTTTAAAAGAAACAGAATGAGTGGGGGAGAGACTGAACAAGGTGCCTTTGAAAGAGACAGAGGAGTGAGTGAGAGCGACTGGAGGCTTTTGTGAGCAAAGTGTGAGTGAGTGGGGGGGCTTTTGTGAGCAAAGGGTGAGAGAAAAAGGGAAAAGTGAGGGGGAGTAGAAGGAAGCATTAACATTGAACCTCAACTTTTGCTTTTCTATAATATTATAAACAAGCCATTTCTATAACAATAAATGAATCTAACCAATGAAACCCAAAATACCCCCACTTTTTTTAGTCATCAAGTTTTTGACACCTTGTTACGCACTTTTGGTGCTTGAATATTGTCATGTCCTAAAAGTGATAAAATTTCTGAAAAGGCTCAAATCCTTGATGTAAATGCTGCCTAAATTGTTTATTGCTATCCTATTTGCAAATAATATCTTACTTACCTAGTTGAGATGGTGTAGTTGGGCAGCAGGGAGGGGTGCAAAGTTCCTGCCCTCACTGCAAACAGCTTGCCTGTGCAATGTTTGCCTGCTGGGTCTTTTGGCACACTCAGCAGCAATTCCTATTGGCTTTTGAAAGCCAATAGGCCAGGCGTAGGCAACCTTGGCTCTTTTATGACTCGTGGACTTCAACTCTCAGAAGATGTTACATAACATAACATCAACTGGAAGATGTTAAATTGTCTTTCTGTTTCTTTCCTTCTGAAAAATTGTGTTAATGAGTCCTCTCTAAGCTCTGCTGATCAGCTTGTCCTGGATTGTTTTGCCACAAAACAGAACGGTTTGCAAGTTGCAGTTGAGACAGCCCATCTCATTTTAGATGTATCACATATAATTGAAGATTGTAATTAGTTGTGTGTGCATGTTCAGCAAGTGTGATGTATTTGTGCTGGCATTTCTAGGCCTCTTTCCAACCACATCCAGAAAAATTTGTTACAAACATTGGAATTCTCAAGGCCATGTTTGGTATTTCCCAGCAATTTGTTACTGGAAGGAAAAAGCAATCCCTGCTGCATTACTGATCCCAGAGAAGCATTTGCATGTATGCAGGTATCCTTAGGGTGCCATAGTTATGGATGAGAAATATTGGTTGCAAAGTTGGCGTTTCTGGATGTAATACAGATATTTTGGACTTATTTTTGTTTCTTTGCATGTTTGATATTTTTAAAAAGGCATATGCTACTGACTACGCTTATGCACATATGTAACATCTTTTGCTAGGATACATGAGCACTGCTTGCCCAGAATGTGAAAAGTAAAAGATTGTGACTAAACAAAATTTTCATGTACAGATAATACCACCAGAAATTATTTTAGCCTTTTTAATAAATGTTGTTATTGATGTTAAGCTCACCATGGAAAACAGCATATATTGTTATATATAAACTAGGTTAATTATTTAAAGACTGAAGTGCAACATAACTAGATTCTAAATAATCTATTTTTCAAAACACACAACAGTCCAAAAGTAAAGTCCAAATTAAGAATATTTCATTCTTAAGAATTGTTTAATTTAAAGTGGTTTAGAATAGAGTATGTACAAAAGATATTATTTTTTTCCAGCATCAGCTAAATTAGACATTACATTGAGAAAAATGTTTCTAATTTATTTCCTGTTACCTTTATTGATTTCATTGCAGAGATGTTAACATAGGAAATAGATTATTTTGTTATCTAATTTTACCTTCCAAAAGACGGAAGCAGATGAAAAATGTGAGGTTCTTTCCTGTTTGCTTTTTTGAATTAGCTGTTTTAGATTCTAAAATTTTAGTTCCTAAAGAAGTAACCTTGTAAATAATTTTAATGTCCTCCTCTAGTGCAGGGTAGGCAACTTTGGCTCTTTTATGACTCCAGGACTTCAACTCCCAGAATTCCTGAGCCAGCATGGCTCAGCTTGGAAACCTCTCTCTTTCCCCTCAGCATGGCTGGCTCAGGATTTCTGGGAGTTGAAGTCCACAAGTCATAAAAAAGAGCCAAGATTGCCTACCACTGCAATAGACTTTCAAAAGCCAATAGAGGGAGCTTTTTTTTTTTTTTTGCAAAAAAGGTGCCAGAACGCTGTTCTGAGCATTCTATGAGGAAAAAAAGCCTTGTCTGTCATGAATCTATAGGAAGCATTAACATTAATTAATCATTTTATATTTAAAAACGCTACAAATATATTACCCAACGTGTAAATTGTTTTCCACTAAAATTAAAAAAGAGAATAAAATGGACCCTAGCAATTCCAGGCCCATTTGTCTAGCAGATATTGTGCCTTGAATAAATGCCAGCTACCCCTCGAATAGAGAGATGAGAGTGGTATATGAAAAGTGCACTCCTTGTAGAAGAACCAGCAGTCTTTAGACAGATTTGATCCACCACTGACAATTGGGTTGTCTTGAACCATCTAACTGGAGAAATATCAGTCAGATGAAATGCTTGTTTGCTGCCTTTATAGCATTTCAGCAAGTTCACACCTTTCCTTACCTGGAGAAATTTTCTCTGTGACTGAATCTTGGCTCCCTCAACATCAAAGGATTTAGACCAAAGGTACAAGTGAATGCACTGTTAAAAGAATTTTAACAAATTCATAGCTATGCAGCTTCCTTAGCCTGAAATATTAAAATACAAAAGGCCAACCTTACCACTTTGCACTTATATTGACCTGAACTCTGGGATTTAATTTATATCACTACTAGAACAAATCCAAACACATCTTCTGAGACATCTTCAGGGTGAATAAAAGAACGTCAGCTGCTGCCCTCAGAGCAGAGTTGAGAATTTATACAATTTAGAAAATTATGTCATGTAATTAGTTTTTAATAAAAATTAATGGCATGGAAACCCAAACCTCTGCTAGAACAAATAAATTTCAATTAAAAAGTCCTTATATTGTAGAACTGACTAATTATTTAAGGAACTGTGATCTCCCTGTCTTTTTATAACTGGAGAAAAAGCTAAGAAAATTGCTAATAAAATATCCTAATGTTTTAAAAAATATTTTCTGTGTGGTCAGAATTCAAAAATTATATATAATAAAGTCCTTTTTCAGAAGGAAATTATGGTCTGATTTTGGTAAATACTGGGGTCATAAAGAAATATTAGTTTCATTCTTTATCCTTATTCTATTGCATTAATTTTTAAAAAATTCTACATTTACTTGCTATTTTGTTAACAGTCTGTGTTTTATATTATGTATCTTGATATAGCCTAAAAATTAATCAACCATATTGTTCTAATATGTGCATGGAAAAAAAGTTGAATTCATTAAAAGCTAAAAATTGGGGTTTGGTAGGACCCCAAATATAACACAGAATTCTTCATTGTAATTTCAGATCAGTGAGAGAATTGCTTCAGAGATTCTGAGTGATAAAATTCAATTCCCTTTTTTCCATCCTATGCTCCCCAAAGAAGGGTTCCAGAACACAGGAATTGTCCAACTGCTTCTCCATTTCGGATGGGCCTTGATTGGTCTCTTTGCTCCAGACGCAGAGGAGGGAGAGCATTTCATGAGAACTTTAACTCCAATACTTGTCAAGCATAGGATTTGTGTTGTTATATCACAACAATTCTCAAGAACTGGACATACAGCACCCCTCAGGGATGCCCTCTCTAAGTGGAAACAAGTCAATGTCTTTGTTCACTTCATAGAATTCGCTTCCCTTTTTACCAGAATTCTTCCTTTCCATTCCACACTTGAAGGTTTGCCAGGACCCATTGAAGGGAAAGTTTGGATCATGACAATGATGGGCGTATATTTCATAGGAAAGAACAGGCTTCTCAAGTACATCCATAGTATTTGGACCTTTCCTCTTCAGCAGAAAAAAACCTGGCGACACGATGATGCCTATAAAACACCTTTCTTTGTGAAACATGAATTTCAAGCTGAGTATTTTCACTGTTCTGTTTCAAAACACATCTTTTCTGTCAAAGGCCGGAGAAGATGCACCCAGAAAGCACCAGTGGAGACCCAAGAGAAAAGGAATAGGATGCAGATCCCAAATCAAGGTGTTCCTTACAGTGTCATTAAGGTTCTGGCCCATGCCTTAAATGCTGTGTCCAAATCCCAGAGGAGAACGAAGAAGGGAGAAGGGAGATTGGGGTCTCCAAGGCTGCAGCCATGGAAGGTATGGGGTCCCAACATGGATCCATCAAACTATAAATTCCTGAGTCTTTGGTGCTCTCTGAGCTTGGTTGTTTAAGATCATAAGCTTCTGTATAACATCTTATATTTAGTGGGAGAGCACTGCATCCTCCCTTCTACAACCAAGACATTTTGTATATTTTAAAAAAAATGTTCCCAGATTCCTTCTGATATTAAGCCCCTCTAAACCAGCATGGCTCTTCTCCTTAATGTCTTTCCTGAAGGATAAAAGCAGCTCCTTTGATCTCTTCCTTTCTTTCTTTGTGCTTGAACTAATGAGGTTTTTGTGCAATGTCTTCTTCAAGAGTGTTTCCTACAAGAGGACTGGAATGATTCCTCTAGATCATTAATGACATTATTGTTGAATTAATAATATGGTTATTGTTATGTACTGGGATTTTGTGTTACACCACGTGGGTTGCTGGAGCAGCTAACGGCTCTCCAGCAACCTAGACTGTTTCCTGTCCTGCAATTGGCTAGCCCCAGGAGGCAATGGGTGGTTCAAACCTATTGTCTGCCGCCTAGGGGCTAGACTATATATTGTGGCTGGTTGCAGCCCTTGCTCCAGTACAGTTTCCAGCAAGAAATAAAAGTATGAGTTTTCCTGTACTCAGCCTTGCGTCATCATTCCTGCACCCAAGAACCCACTATTTAACAGTGGTGACGAAGGTGGGATCCTGCTTTGCTGATTAAGAGCTGAAGTCCATGAGGGGAAGGCAGCACACAGCGGAGGGAAGAGACATTTCCCCCCCCCCTCAAGGCTGGCTAGCAAGCTGCACTAGCAGCCTCGTGCTCAGTGGACGCATTCCCTGAGCCCTGAAGCAGGATTCAAAGATTGCAGGAACCAGAGAGAAGAATACCAAAGGTTGGCAAATTAAGAAAATTTGATGTGAAACACCCAGAGGAACGGCTATCTTATTTTCGCAAGTAGAAAACTATCTCAGAGCCAATCAGATTGCGGAGGAAGGACTGAAGGCCGCAACGCTTCTTTGCGCATGTGGCCCAGCAACCTTTTTTTTTTAAATCCAACTTATATCCCGCCCTTCTCTGAAGACTCAGGGCGGCTTACAATCTAAGAAGCACAAATCAATGTGCTTAGCAATAGCCTTCATTCTATGTATATGCCTGCTTATTAGGGCTTTTGGCCCCCCCAAGCGGCATTATTACAAAGTCAGCTTATTTCCCCCAATAATCTGGGTCCTCATTTTACCTACCTCGGAAGAATGGAAGGCTGAGTCAACCTTGAGCCTGGTGGGACTCGAACCTGCACTAATTGCAGGCAGCTGGTGTTACTTAAGGAGGCATTAGCCCACTGCTCCACCAAGGCTCCACCTTTGATTTGGCCAAGAATCTTTTCGCGCCAACACCAATCAAAGCAGTCTCCTACACAGATCTAAAAAAGAAGCTAACTGGGCACTTCCAGCCCAAGATGTCTGAGATGGCTTGGTGATTCAAATTTGGCCAAAGAGTGCAGCTACCCAGGGAGACAGCTTCGGAGTTCATTGCAGGCCTAAGACAGATTGCACGCCTATGCAAGTTCTCAAATTTAGAAGAACGACTAAGAGACCGGCTTGTCTGTAGCCTCCAAGACAGAATGCTTCAGCAGAAACTATTTGCTAGACCCAATGTAATGTTTTCTGAAGCACAGGATGAGGTGATGGCCAACGAAGACGCCGGGGGCACAGTGCAGACAGTTCAGCCCACCAAACCTTCAAAGGTTGAAGAATTGGCCCATCTTGAGGTTGCCAAATGCACCAGAGAATCGTCAGAGGAAGAAGAACCTGAAATCAACTGACTCCAAAAGCAACCCAATGCGCAACACCACAACAGCCACCAGTGAGAGGACGGTTACAAGGCAGTTCTCTTACCGAGATGTAAGGGGTGTGGTGGCAACCATCTTCGCACCAATTGCAGATTTCATTCAGCCATGTGTAGAGCTTGTGGAAGGCCACATCACGGTGGTTTGCAGAGCCCACCAGAGAGACCGGCCACCCAAACACTAGTCAGAAGAACTGACTAGGAGAGGTACTGGGGCCCAGGGTCCAGTTAGTGTGGGATTCTTTCAAAACTGTAGAAGCGTATGCCACACTGGGGCTTGACGCCCTCTCAAACCCAAACTTAAGCTCTTGGTAGAGCTACAAGGAGTTCCATGTAAGATAGAATTGGATTCTGGATCTGCAGTCTCAATCATTTCACAAGACACATTTAACTTCGTGTGTAGGTGCAGCAACAATTGGGCCAAACTAAGACCCTCAGATATCATTTTAATGAATTTTCAAAATGCCCACGTTAAAGTTAAGGGAGAAGCCATTTTATTGGTAAAATTTAAAGTGTTTTGGGGGCACCTGGATGTAATAGTAGTAGGGGGCCAGAGAACAAATCTCATTGGACTTGATTGGTTTGATGCCTTAGGTATTCAGATTACTAGCATAAACCAGACAAAAACTGCAGACCTCATGTCAGTGTGCAAAGAATACACGGATGTTTTTGATTCAACCCTAGGGACATACACAGGCCTGCCTATCTCTTTTAAGTTAGATCCCAATGTTGTCCCAATCATGGTTAAACCTCGCAGGGTCCCCTTTGCTTTAAAACATAAAATTGATTCTGAAATTGATAAGCTTGTAGAACAGGGCGTGTTACAGCCTGTTGATGGGGGGGAGTGGGAAACTCCTATGTCACTCCACTTAACACCAACATGGAAATTCGCATTTGTGCTGACTATAAATGCACATTAAGTAAGGTCCTAAAGCAACACACTTACCCAGTCCCAGTGGTCAATCATATTTTAGCTTCCTTGCAAGGGGGGACTATTTTTGCTAAACTTGACTTAGCACAGGCCTACCAGCAATTGCCAGTTGACAAGGCCACAGCCGCAGCTCAAACAATCGTGACTCACAGAGGGGCATTCAAGGTTAAATGCTTACAGTTTGGAGTCAGTGTTGCACAGGGTATTTTCCAAGGTATTATGGAACGTACACTTAAGGGTATTCAGGGTGTCTGCCCTTATTTTGATGATATTCTTATTGCAGGGGAATCCCCTGAAGTGTTGGCCAGTAGGCTCAGGGCTGTTTTGCAGAGGCTTCGTGAAGCAGGCCTCAAATTAAAAAAAAACAAGTGTAGTACTGTGGTTTCATCAACAGAATTCTTGGGTTTCCGCATTGATGCTAACGGCATTTACCCCACTGATTCTAAAGTGAAGGCCATTAAAATGGCTCCTAGGCCCAAATCAAAAGGAGAGCTTCAAGCATTTTTGGGGAAAATGTGTGGGATTCCTTCGAAGCTGTAGAAGCGTATGCCGCACCGGGGCTTGACACCCTCTCAAACCCAAACTTAAGCTCTTGGCAGAGCTACCAGGAGTTCCATGTATGATGGAATTGGATTCTGGATCTGCAGTCTCAATTCATTTCACAAGACACATTTAACTTCGTGTGTAGGTGCAGCAACAA
Organism: Vipera berus; assembly: GCF_964194415.1. Classification (NCBI taxonomy): domain Eukaryota; kingdom Metazoa; phylum Chordata; class Lepidosauria; order Squamata; family Viperidae; genus Vipera; species Vipera berus. The sequence continues at coordinate 286,746,047 of NC_138203.1, read as the reverse complement.
TTGGGCCAAACTAAGACCCTCAGATATCATAAGGTAGCAATAGCAGAGCCCCTCCACAGGCTACTAGACAAAAAAGCTCCTTGGAAATAGACTAACTTACATGAAAAAAGTTTCCAGGACTTGAAAGCAATACTGTCAGAAAAGTCCACTGTAACTCATTACATAGAGTCTAAACCTGTATGTCTTGCATGTGATGCATTTCCCTATGGGGTGGCGGCAGTCTTAAGCCACATAGAAAAAAATGGGAAACAGGTTTCTATAGCATTTTACTCAAGGACCTTGTCCTCTGATGAGCGCAACTATGCCCAGATTGATAAAGAGGCTCTGGCCATAGTTGCTAGAATTAAAAAAATTCATGATTATTTATATGGCAGGGATTTCACTGTCTTCACTGACCACAAACCTCTGTTGGGACTGTTCACAACAGACAAACAACCCCCCCCCCCACATACTATCTCCAAGAATGTTGAGATGGTCTATTTTCTTGTCTGCATACAATTTTAAACTAATTCACAAGCTGGGAAAGGAAATGGGCCATGCTGATGGCCTCAGCAGACTACCACTGCCACTAATGGATCCAGATCCAGATCCAGCTGCTAGAATACTGTCCATACAGGACATACCTGAGTTTCCTCTCCATGCAAGGGACATTGCTGCTGAAACTGCCACAGATAAAATACTTAGTAGAGTGTTGTCATGGGTATACTCCTTAATCGGGAGGTGAGGGAGGAGCCCTTGCAGGGGCAGGCCGAGGAGTTTAGTCACCATCTTGCGGACAAAATTGCTCAGATTCGGGCCGGTCTGGACTCTGACTGGGCAGAGACTCATGGGGAGAAATCGAACGGTATTGAGAATGTCATTTGGAGTGAGTTCGATCCTGTTACCCCAGATGAGGTGGACAGGACCATAAGGAGACTGAGTTCCACCACATGTTTATTGGACCCGTGCCCCTCCTGGCTGGTGTATTGAGCTCGGGAGGAGACACAAGGCTGGTTCCAGGCAGTAATAACTGCTTCTTTGAGAGAGGGTACCTTCCCTACCGCCTTGAAAGAGGCGGTGGTGAGGCCCCTTCTCAAGAAGCCTGCTCTGGACCCGGCTATTTTAAATAACTATCATCCAGTCTCCAACCTTCACTTTTTAGCGAAGGTTGTTGAGAGCATGGTGGTGCATCAGCTCCCTTTGTTCCTGGAGAAAACTGATTATCTAGCCCCGTACCAATCAGGCTTTAGGCCCGGGTACGGCATGGAGACGGCATTGGTCGCACTGGTGAATGATCCCTGGTGGGCTCGGGACAGGGGTTGTTCCTCTGTCCTAGTCCTATTAGACTTCTCAGCGGCTTTTGATACCATCGACCATGGTATCCTACTGCAGCGTCTCAGAGGGTTGGGAGTGGGGGGCACTGTTTTACAGTGGTTCTCCTCCTACCTTTTGGGACGTTCACAGTCAGTGTTGATGGGAGGGCAGAGATCTGCCCCAAGGCCTCTCGTTTGTGGAGTTCCTCAAGGGTCAGTTCTCTCTCCCCTCTTGTTCAACATCTATATGAAGCCACTGGGTGAGATCATTCGTGGCTTCGGGGTGGGGTATCATCAGTACGCTGATGATAACCAGCTTTTTCTTTCCACCCCGAACCAACCCAGTGATGCCCTCGACGTGATGTCCCATTGCCTGGAGGTGGTCCGGGTTTGGATGGGGAGGAACAGGCTTCGACTCAATCCCGCCAAGACTGAGTGGCTGTGCATACCGGCATCTCGGGAGAACCAGTTTTGTCCATCGTTAACTATGGGGGGGGTGATGTGTTACCCCCCGTTGATAGGGCCTGCAACTTGGGTGTCCTCCTGGATTCATGGCTCAGTTTAGAAGACCACATAGGAGCCGTGACCAGGGGGGCTTTTGCCCAGGTTCGCCTGGTGCACCAGTTGCAGCCCTATCTGGACCGAGATGCCCTACGCACAGTCACTCATGCGCTCGTGACCTCCCGGTTAGACTACTGCAACGCTCTCTACATAGGGCTGCCCTTGAGGACCACTCAGAGGCTTCAGGTGGTGCAGAATTCAGCCGCATGAGTTGTGATGGGAGTCTCCCGATACTCCCGTGTAACACCTCTCCTCCGTGAGCTGCATTGGCTTCCAGTTGCCCTCCGGGTGAGATTCAAGGTGCTGGTGATGACCTATAAAGCCCTACATGGCATGGGTCCAGATTATCTTAGGGAGCACCTGCTGCCAGCATCAACTTCCCATCATCCTGTGCACTCCTTAGGGTGCCGCTGGTTAGGGAGTGCCGGCGGGTGATCCCCAGAGGGAGGGCATTTTCTGTGGGCATGCCTGCCCTTTGGAATGATTTACCTGTGGAACTTCGGACCGCCCCCGATCTGCGTTCATTTCGCCGGGACCTGAAAACCTGGCTTTTCGATCTATCAGGCCTGGACTGAAGGGGTTTTAGCTTTTTAATATTGTTTTAATTGTTGGGCTTTAATTAATTTAATTCATTTTAATTTTATATTATCTTTTTATATTGTCTTTTATATGCTGCCCTGTAAACCGCCCTGAGTCCTTCAGGAATAGGGCGGTATAGAAAACTAATTAATTAAATAAATAAATAAATATACACAGGCTGGTTAGAAAAAAGTCCAGGCTCTGAATTTCAAAGTTATTTTGTCAGGAGGCATGAGTTGTCTGCACATAAAGGCTGCATTTTATGGGGGAACAGTGCCATAATCCCCACTTTCCTAAGAGACGGTTTTATACTCATTACATGAAGGCCATCCAGGCATTGTCAGAATGAAAGCTTTAGCTAGAAGCTACCTTTGGTGGCCTGGCCTTGATAAGGCCATTGAGGGTCAAGTCCATGGTTGTTATACATGCCAGCAATCTAGGCCTGAAATGTCACAGGCCTCAGTTCACAGGTGGGAGGAAACGCACACTCCCTGGTCTAGGATTCACATAGACTATGCTGGGCCTTTTCAGGGGCAGCTCTTCCTGATAGTAGTGGATAGTCACTCAAAATGGCTGGAAGTAATTCCAGTTCCTAACATGACTACTGCTAGGACCATCCAGGTGCTGAGAAAACTCTTTGCAACACATGGGTTGCCTGATGTCTTAGTTTCAGACAATGGGGCCCAATTCACTGCTGCTGAATTTCAGGCTTTCCTTAAAGCTAATCTCATCAGAAATGCAACGTCTGCACCTTTTCATCCATCTTCTAATGGTCAAGCCGAACACATGGTGAGGACAACAAAGGAGGCACTCAAGCGCATCGTCACAGGTGTCTGGCATCACAGATTGGCAGATTTCTTACTCTGCCAGCATTCTACGCCCTGCACAGCCACAGGTAAAAGTCCTGTAGAACTATGTTGGGGGAGGTGTTTTATTACTAAACTGGACAGCGTGCATCCAGACAGAGTGGCAGCAGAAGCCTCTCAACCAAAACCCCTGAGGGGGCTGCACATGGGCGATTGGGTTTGGACCAGGAACTATGGTCAGGGGAATTTGTGGGTCCCTGGTCAAATCACCAAGTCATCCAGACCCCTATCTTATGAAGTGGGGTTGGAGGGAGGGCGAGTTGTCAGACAACACATTGATCAGTTCAGGAAAAGTTTTCCAGAACAGCCACTAAGTGAGGACTGTGTCATAAGTCCCTCCCAAGGTCCTCAGACTTGCGGCCAAGCCAGCCCTCACATAGACTACCAGGACATTTCCTTCTCAGTGGAGATGGAACCAGAGGGAGAACCGGGGAGCTCGGGAGTGCAACATGGACCCCCTGACGAAGCGAGCCAACCCAACTTCAGCAACTGCTGTGCCTACTCTGCCGAACAGACTGACTCTGGGGTGGGCCAACCTGGTGAGGCCAGCCAGAGTGTTTCGAATCCCCTTGACTCTGGAGCACAAAGGGACACAAATCTACCCAGCCCACTGGGTAAGCTGGTAGACCACAAAGTGATGGGAACTCCGAGACGTTCCTCTAGGGCACACAAGCCTCCTTCGTACCTTAACGATTACATTGTAAAATAAAGAGATATATATTGTTGTAAAACCTGTTGCCACTAAACTACAGAAACTAGTGCTTTGTGTAACTGCCTATTACTGCAAATGAAAGCCAGATCATTTAGACGTTGTCTAATTTCATTGTAGTGCACAGTGATTTTATTATTTTTATATTATCACTTTTTTAAAAAATCCCATTTATATCCCGCCCTTCTCCAAAGACTCAGGGCGGCTTACAATTTAAAGCACAAATCAATTTGCTTTATTGTGTGTGTGTTGATTAATAAGTCTTGACAACTGTAAGACTAAATGTTATTGTCATAGTTTGATCTAAGAGGGGAGGGGTGTTATGTACTGGGCTTTTGTGTTTCACCACATGGGTTGCTGGAGCAGCTAACGGCTCTCCAGCAACCCAGACTAACTGTCTCCTGTCCTGCAATTAGCTAGCCCCAGGCAGCAATGGGTGGTTCAAACCTATTGGCTGCCACCCAGGGGCTAGAATATATATTGCGGCTGGTTGCAGCCCTTGCTCCAGTACAGTTTCCAGCAAGAAATAAAAGTATGAGTTTTTCTGTACTCAGCCTCGTGTCATCATTCCTGTACACAAGAACCCACTATTTAACAGTTGTTATCAGATCAGTAAAATATTACTACCACTTTATTATAACTACGTATGAATAATGTGAGAAAAATAATAAATGAAATCTTAAAGAAAGATATAGACGGTGCCATTCATTTGTGTTATGCAAGATGCTATCATGTATTAAGTCCTAGATGCTAAAACTAGTTAGTTTCCAACTGGATTTTACTTATGCACCTCTGTCTCAAAATTATATTTTTATTTTCTGGAAGCTGGAAAATTTTTTAAAGGAGATCAAAATAACTTTGTCCAAGGGTTATTATAATTTTTGCATCACAAAATTGTGATTTATCTGTTTCCTTTATTAATGAAAATATAGAAGACTCAATGACCAAGGTCCAATTCTTTTTCATAACTCCCCATTTTCATCAGTAAGGTTAAATATAATTTTTACAGATTTTAAGATAGGTGTACCTACTCAATTATTATGCCATCCAGTATTCAATTAACTACATCCCAATTCAGGACATCATGAAGCATTTTGTTAATTCTGTGCTGTGCAAGTTATACCACTAGGATTCAAATCATCTATTAAGGAAATGTAAGATCTGGTAATGAGTTTGGAGGACCAGAGAAAGAGATGCAGGGAAGAATCAGATTAGTTGGTTTTTTGGTGGGGAGCAATTCGCAGCTGTATAACAGGCAGAGAAAGAAACTCAGAAAAGGTCCTCCCTAAAATTTTTTGACCGTCAAAAGAGATGGTGAAACATTTGTACTTTCACACTTGCAAGATACTGTTTTTATAATAATTTTATAATAAAGTAGAATTAGTTCATCTGGTCATTTTTCCTATCTCCTTTACCCAGTGCTTTTTTTGTAAAAGAAAAAGGTGCCGGAACTCACACATGTCATACAACCCGCCTTGCCTACCCTACAAGGTTCCATCCAAAAAAGGTGCCGGAACTCCGTTCTGAGCATTCTATGTCAAAAAGAGCCCTGCCTTTACCTGAATGAAGATTAGCCTTGAAACTTTCTTCTTAACAAATTCTTGCTTTTGGATGATCACCCTGTTGTTTTCAAGGAGTTTATGAATACTCCAGTTATTTGCATATTTTGTTTACTTGATTGGTGACCTTTGCTAGAGTGTTCTATATAATTGACGATTTTTGTCAATTACATCTTGTCAATATAGTATACTGTATGATTGAGAAGTATTACTTGAACCTTTGTTCTTGAGTTTTGAAGATGGTGCTAACACTTGTTCTTCCAACTTACAATATCTGCAAGTTAAACAACCATAGAAGAGAGTTTGAAATGTAAAATGAGATATTTTAATTTTAATCGGGGTTTTAATTGCACAGGGTTAAGTTTAATTTTTTTAAAATGGGTTTTAACTTTTGTATTGTGGGTTTTTAATTTCCTGTAAACTGCCCTGAGTCCTCAGGGAAAGGGCAGTATAGAAATGCAATAAAATAAATAAATAAATAAATAAATAAATAAATAAATAAATAAATAAATAAATAACAGTTAAGAAACCAGATAAGAAACTGCTTTTTAAATTCCTGGATGTTTCCATTCTAGTTGCATCCATTTTTAAAGAAGAAGGAATTGTGCAATCTTTCCCTGATGAATGTGTATGTGGATCAAAAGGGAGATGTAGCAGCAGACCTGAGGATCTTTAGTAGGGTGGTTCTCCCTGAGGAGGATCCCATCAACCAGCATTTGGGGGATTTTGAAAGACAGAGACTTACAATCAACCAAGATGCTTTGTCACAGCTAAAGTTGCTGAACAAGGTGGGTAAAATATTGATGTCTTTTCTCTTTTTTCCAAAAGACCCATTTCAAGTGGGCTACACCTAGTCAGAAAAGTGGATAACCTTCACAGAGAATTTAATGTGTGGAGTAAAATTTCTATAATTTTCTTAGGCAAATACAGAGGCTTCACTTCTATTGTCCCAGATATCCTTCAGATGCTACAGTGTTGAATATTGTTGTAAGGTGATTCCGCTATATCTAAAATGAGATTTGGGGTGATTGTTATTAAGGACACAAATCATTAACTAACTCTCAACATCTTTTTTGTGATATGGTGACTGCAGTATTTGAGGTGTGGTCTTCCTAGGGCTTTATAAAGCGGTGCTAATATTTCACATGAACTTGATTCTATTCCTCTGTTTATTCAACCCAGGATTGTATTATGTTTTTTGGTTGCTGCTGCATATTGCTGGCTCATAGTCAAGTGATCATCCACTAGGACTCCAAGGGCCCATTGTTCAAGTGTGTCAATATCTTTTTGGATCCTGAGTTTGTCTTCTGGGGTATTGGCTACTCCTGACCGTTTGGTGTCAACTGCGAATTTGATGAGTTCTCCTTCAGTTCCCTAGTCTAAGTCATTTATGAAGATGTTGCAGAGTACTGGGCCTAAGATGGAATCTTGGGGTACCCCACTGCTTAGTTCTCTTCATGTGGATGTAGTGCCATTGAGGATTATTTGTTGAGTATGGTTTGTCAGCCAGCTACAGATCCATCTGGTGATGATGTTTTTAACATTTTGTATTAATTTATTTAATTGGGCTACTGTATTTAATATTTCTTTTAATTTTTATATATTGTATTTTATTGTATTGCCCTGTACACCGCCCTGAGTCCTTCGGGAGAAGGGCAGTATAAAAATTAAATTATTATTATTATTATTATTATTATTATTATTATTATTATTATTATTATTATTATTATTATTATTATTATTATTATTATTATTATTATTATTATTATTATTATTATTATTATTATTATTATTATACCTTTTTCTAGCTTACCAAGGAGGAAGTTGTGGTCCACTTTGTCAAATGCCTTACTGAAATCTAGGTATACTATATCCACTGCTTTTCGCTGGTCTATTAGTTTCTTCACTTTATCAAAGAATGAGATGAAATTGGTTTGGCATGATCTGTTTTTAACAAACCAATTATACCGTAACTTTGTTTTCATCTAGTTGTTCACAGTTCAGTTTTTTATTATCTTTTCCAGGATCTTCCCAGGTATTAAAGTTAGACTGATTGGTTTGTTGTTTTCTGGGTCTGTTTTTTTTTTCCTTTCTTGAAGATGGGAACCACATCATCCCTTTTCCAATCCTCAGGTACTTCCCTGGTGCTCCAGGATTTTTGAAAGATGTGGTGCAATGGTTGTGAGATCACATCTGCCAGCTCCTTCAGAACTCTGGGATGTAATCTGTCTGTTCCTGGTGATTTATATTCATCAAGGTTGGCTAGGTGTTCTCTTACCATTTTCTTGCTTATTTTGGTTTTTGTTTCTAGTATGTCTTTTGCAGTGGGGGGGGGGGTTGCGTTGGGGTTTGGATTCTTTTTATGTGAAACGGATGCAAAGTAAGAGTTAAGCAGTTCTGCTTTCTCCCTGTTGCCTGTAATTTCCTTGCCATCTTATCTCTTTAGTGGGCCTACAATTTCCTTGCATTTTTTCTTGTTGTTAATATGTTGGAAGAACCTTTTTTTGTTGTCCTTGATTTCTGTTGCAATTCTTTGTTTGTTCTGGGCCTTTGCTTTCCTGACTTCTTCTTTTCATGTTCTGGCTGTCTGGTGATAATTGGCCTTGGTTATGTGCCCCTCTTTCCGTTTTTTGTATTTGTCTTTTTTCTCTTTTAGTTTGTTAGAGAGATCTTTGTGGAGGACCCCACTGGGTTAAACCTTTTCTTAATTTCATGTCTCCAGATTTTATTAAGTAGAAAGGTACTATTTTTTGCAATCTGATATGCCACAAGCAAAAGGGAGGAACTAAATGAGGCATCTACCAGCAATTGTATCTTCTGCAAGCATTTGCAAGTATTCAGATATTTCATATTTGTTTACCTGAAACCCAAAGACTATTTTGCTAATGTTCACATCTACCTCCATTTAAAAGGATGGTGAGTTCTATTATATTTTCTTTGGTATTTCTTCTTTTTCTTCTTAGTCTCTGCCTCAGTCCAAATGTGTCGAAAAATGCCATCCTGGATTTGTCAAGAAGGTTCGAGAAGGAGAGCCAGTTTGCTGTTACGACTGCGTTCCTTGTCCCGAGGGAACCATCTCCACTCAGGAAGGTGGGTGACACCATAGGGAAAGCTCTGGATTCATCTAGAGCATTTTGATCAAAATGCATGTTAAAGATATTGTACATTTGATTGTTTTCTTAATTTTCAATGTGTCCAATTTCTTCCATAATGGGAGGGAAAAGAAAAAGATCTTGAAGGATGAGGTAGGAAGAAGGATATTGTGGGCTGTGTTGGAAATCTCCCTTTTCTCTGCCAGTTTGGATGTATCCTTCCTTATTTATCTTTTGTAGAAACATCTGAATTCTTTGTAACTTGAGGAATGATTTTAGATCAATGGGTTTTGCTCACCCAATCCAAGTTTACATTATAGACCAAAAGATATATCAATCAGTTATTCAATTAATTAGTCATTTTTTGTAAATATCACTTAGAGTTTCCTGTCTCTCAGTATAACATATTATCCAAAGTGTTTCTTGAAATTTGAAAGTTAATAAAAGAAATATTACTTTATTTTCTCAGATACTGACAAATGCACCAAGTGCCCAGATGATCAATATCCAACTAAGAACCGAGACCAGTGTATCCCCAAAAGAATAACCTTCCTGTCCTATGAAAAATATCTGGGTATCATCTTGGTCTCCTTTGCTGTACTCTTGTTTCTAACAACAGGCTTTGTTTTAGTCATATTCCTTAAATACCTAGAAACTCCCATTGTCAAAGCCAACAACCGGGACATCTCCTACATCCTCCTTGTCTCACTCCTGCTTTGTTTTTTGTCCTCCTTTCTCTTCATTGGCCATCCAACGAAAGCCACCTGTCTTCTCCAACAAATGGTGTTCAGCATTGTCTTCTCAGTAGCTGTCTCTTCTGTGTTGGCCAAAACAATCACAGTAGTGCTGGCATTCCTAGCCTCAAAACCAGGGAACAAAGTGAGAAGATGGTTGGGGAAGAGCTTGGCCAACTCCATCATCCTTTCTTGTTCTGGTGTCCAAGTTCTCATCTGTGCAATGTGGCTGGGAGTGTTTCCCCCATTTCCTGACACTGATCTGCACTCCCAGCCTGGAGAGATCATCCTTCAATGCAATGAAGGCTCTGTCATCATGTTTTATGTCGTCCTTGGCTACATGGGTTTCCTTGCTGCCCTTTGCTTCATGGTGGCTTTCCTGGCCAGGAATCTGCCAGGTTCCTTCAATGAAACCAAACTGATCACCTTCAGCATGCTGGTCTTCTGCAGTGTCTGGGTCTCATTCCTCCCCACCTATCTGAGCACTAAAGGAAAATACATGGTGGCTGTGCAGGTCTTTGCCATCTTGGCCTCCAGTGCTGGACTCCTGGGCTGCATCTTTTTCCCCAAGTGCTACATTATTGTCCTGAGGCCAAATCTGAACACTAAGGAACATCTAATGACAAAAGCATGGGAATGACTGTGAAATTGTTTCTTAGGCTCGTAACTTTTAATTATCCATTATTATTGGGCTTATATGCTTCCTTTGGATTTGTTTAACAACTTATGTTTATTAAAACTGAAGTAAATAAATACGTGAAGTTTATTAGTGAAATGAAAATTCAAAATAATCATCAAATAAATAAATAAATAATATTTATCTTTTTAAGCTGTTGGTAGTTCTCCTTTTCCTCAGCACAATTGTCAACCAATATTTGGCTTAAGCAACTGTTCAAGAGAAGAGACACAAATGAGTCATTTCCTGGGCTTTATAATGGTGTAAGCTTGGCCGGTAATTTGTGAGTTCTGAATCTTATCTCTTTCATGTTTCTTTGTGAATTGGTATTTCCATTCCCCCAAGCTATGGGTTCTACTGGGGAGAAGAGAGTTAGTGAAGATGACATGGTGTTGCAACTTCAAGATCTCCTTCTCCTTCTTCTTCTTCTTCTCCTGTGATGCTCCCTCTCAGCAATCTCCCTTCATTTCAGCTCCAGGTCAAGTTCCATCTTCTTCATGGCTTCCTAGCTCATAGCGTCCAGTTCCAGCTTCTCTGGGCTGAGGTGCTGAACAGACTTTCTGACTTCTGGGGAGGAATTGCACGAGCATTAATTTCAGCTATAGGAGTCGGTTTGAATTATAACTCTATTATAGAATTGGGTGACTGGACAGAGGAAACATTTAACCACACCATGCAGGCATTTACACAACTTAATAAGGAACAAGGAGAAATAAGGGAGGTGGTGGTACAGAATTGCCAGGCATTGGATATGGTACTGGCTGCAAAAGGTGGTGTGTGTGCTTTAGTCCACTAACATTGCTGCACTTTTATAACTGATTATCAAGTTCACATTAGTCATACCATCTATCTCATGGAAGAAGGAATTAAGAATTACCCTAAAGATCTGAAAATTTCTACTAATGCTATATGGGAGGTCTTCAATGGTAACATCATAGATGAGAGAACCCTTTAATCCAGCATTCAAAAACAAGAGTTGGTACCTGGAGCCACCGAAGATCTGGCAGCGAGGAACTGAGAGTGGAAGCTGAGGACCTTACAGTGGGACAACTTTCAAATAATGGAGCTGGGGTATTGGTCATCCTATGCTCCTCATTGTAAGAATGGACCTGCCCATTCCATCAATTCCCCCTCTCACTCAACTCCCCAGTTGTCCCTTCTAGGCCAAGCTGTACATATTAACATTCCCCCTCCAGGTAAGAAACATAATCCATCAACAATCAACCAAGATAAACCAGAACACAGGGACTCCGAACTATAAGCACTTGGAGGTCTTTTGGGGTGGAATTTCAAGCAAAACCTCAGAGACGGGAATGTCACAGGAGTCAAACCACATCAAGTGTATCTACATAACCAGAGGAACTTCCACAAGGTGCCCATAAATCAACTTCTAAGTGGTTGTGGCAAAAAATCAGGTCACAAGTCCAGGGCACTGTGGGTGCTGCCACCATCTCAGCTGCAGACCTTACAGCACACTGCTTATTTTAGAAAGCAAGAAACTTCAATATTTAAAGACTCTCAGTGTTTTGTATGAATATGGGGAGGGAACACAGAAAGTATTAAGGAAACTAAAAAAATATCTTCTCTTTCTTAGCCAAAGATTCAGTACATAGGCCGTTACTTTCCGGTCTCTTAGTCAGTTCTCATGCAACAATTGATATTTCTAGAACAGATGGCAAATGAAATTTCACTTCAGTTGCAAGGAATTATAAAATCAGCCCCAATTTAGGATTCATATATGGAAATCTCATTGAGAAGGAAACACCAACAGGCCCTACTCTTTAAGAGAAAGAGTAAAGTAACCAAATTAGTGGACCAGCAAAATGCTGTGGACATAGTATACTGGGATTTCAGTAAGGTATTTGACAAAATAGATGACAGCCTACTGCTTGGTAAGCTAGAAAAATGTGGGATAGACAACATCACAAACAGATTGACTGAACAGCTGCTTGTCTGAAATGGTATAGTGTCTCCTGCTTGAGCAAGGGGTTGAACTAGAAGACCTCCAAGGTCCCTTCCAATTCTCTTATTCTAAAATTAGACTGGGTTCAAGGATAATGATTGCTTCCATGAAGATAAAGCACAGGCAGCTCTAGAGCTTATTGCCACCAACCTGGAACATCATCAAACTCCATAGCACTGGGTGACCTTCCATAGCAGCCTCTGGAGGCAAGAGACCCCATTGAAGGACAGCAGAAGTCATTTTTCTGGCTGTTGAACTACCCTCATCCAGCATGACTTTCTGGACATGTCCTAACAGGAAAGGCAATGACCACTACAGAACACTGCCCCAAGAGGTGTATCTGTGCTTTTTAACTAACATGCTTTTCTCCAGCTATCCCTCCTTACATTGAAGAAGTTCAGGGTCCCAGGAGGAGAAGTTCCTTCTCACTGTAATTATCACCTTCCCTGTCTCTGAGACCTCTTCTACTACTCCTACAGTGACTGCCTCTTTTGTAAACATCAGACTGAAGCAACATGGAATGGATCTTTTAAAAGGATAAATACTATGGGTTACGCTCTTTGTGGCTCAAATTATGGAAAGACAAGAACTGTGTTCTTGAATTGTACTTTTTCTCTATTCCAGGTGAATCTTGGTTTGTCTCTGTTTGAATCAGGAAAGCCACTGGATATTCCATCCTGTGAGAATGCTTCCAATTCTTCTAATCCTTCTTTAGAAATGGGAAGGAGACTGATTCAACCCCATGAATTATGGATATCCTGCTACTTCTATTGCTGCTGGTGTCCCAGCCAGTCTCTGGGAAGTTGAGAATGAACTGCCCACTGAATCTGGCCCACCAGGATGGAAAAAAGCCATGGAGCTATTATAGACAAGGAGATCTTCTCATTGGTATAGTCATCTCTTCATCAGCAATAGCACCTGCAACATTTCCTTTCAACATGGCTCCTTCTAGTCAGATTCGATTGTAAGTAATTCACTGTGATCGCATTTCATTCCCTCCATTTGCAGTGCTAACACTCTTCTTCTTTTCTTTTTTTACTTATTCCTATATTGCAGGAAGTGACCAATTTCTTGAATCCTTTTGATTTCCATGGCCCCTCCCTTTGGTCTTATTTTCAGGGAGAGGTTAGTACTTTTACAAATAATGGACTATTTGGGATTTTTAATCCCTTTAGAGGACTATCTCCATCCCATCGTCTCCACACTCACAAATATTAAAGGGTGATGGGTGACTATCATTTGCCTCTGGTTTTCAATCAATATTAGCTTAAGTTAGCTTGTAGAGAATAAGTCAATTAAATAGATTTCCACAGCCTCTCTCTTTTGTTTTATTTTCTGGGAGAGGCTTAAATCAAAACATGAGACAAATAAAGCCTTAAAGAAGTTCACATGACTTTCTTCTCCCTGTTCAGTCCTCAATTCATGACACAAATACTTGAGTTTTGTTGAAAGTAGGGATTATTGTAGTTTCCCCTTCCCAGGCCATTTCCACACTTTTATAACAACTGATATTTGTTATTCTATGCCTGGTTTTTATAGGAACAGAAGATGATTCAGTTTTAGAACAGCTTCTCTGGGTCACTCATCAGAAATCCTCTTCCTTTTATGATTTTTCTATTTTAATAACTGAATTATTCTGCAACCCATTTACTAGACTGATGAAAGTTAGTACTTTTACAAATAATGGTGCATTTGGGATTTTTAATCCCTTTAGAGGACTATCTCCATCCTATCTTCTCCACACTCACAAAAGTTAAAGGGTGACGGGTGACTATCATTTGCCTCTGGTTCTCAATCAATATTAGCTTAAGTTAGCTTGTGGAGAATAAGTCAATTAAATAGAGAAAAAGTATTTGGTTGTTGCTGTTAATGATGCTAATATTAACATGAGCATGGTTTTACACTAGTTTACCTTCTGGAAAACAAAGAATACTACGCATGATTTTCAATACTGAAATTTTTAATAAAAAACACCAGCACCTGCACAATCTCACACTGGGCTACAACATCTATGACAACTATGTGAACACACTTGGCACTTCAGATGCCTTGCTGGACATGCTCTCTACTGGAGAAGCCAATGTTCCGAACTACAGCTGTGGAAGGAAGGACAACCTTTTGGCTCTTGTTGATGGAGCTGACAGTGACATATCTATCCAGATGTCAACATTAGGAGGCATCTACAAAGTCCCACAGGTTTGTGTTTGTGTTCCCCTATCTGGCAAAGTAAGTGGCGTGGTAGCATTTGACGATAGATCCAACCATATCTTCCTTATGGAATTCAAGAGCTGCTTTTCACTATGGCAATTGTAGGTTTCATGGCTGGGGATTGATATAAGAATGGGGAAGGAGCAAGGATTAAAACACAAACATCTGCTCATGAAAACTTCCTCCTTTCTTTGAGGGCTTCTGCTGCAGACCTGTGAAGGTGAGGAGAGGCTTTGTGTCAAATCAAAGGATCTTCTGTACAATAGGAAGGTGCAGCATTGAGGGAAAGCTCACATTTTGTACATGATCTCAGTCAGAATAATGATATTCTCAGTCATGAACAAATCCCAGATTTATAAACAGAGTTCCACTGGATTATCTTTCCTACTGTTGATCAAACATATATGTGTTATGAATCAGTATGAAGCATTAACATTAATTAATCATTTTATATTTAAAAACCCTACAAATATGTTATCCAACGTGTAAATTGTTTTGCGCTAAAATTAAAAAGGGGAATAAAATGGACCCTAGCAATTCCAGGCCCATTTGTCTAGCAGATATTGTGCCTTGAATAAATGCCAGCTTCCCCTCCAATAGAGAGATGAGAGTCGTGTATGAAAAGTGCATTCCTTGTAGAAGAACCAGCAGTCTTTAGACAGATTTGATCCACCACTGACAATTGGGTTGTCTTGAACCATCTAACTGGAGAAATATCATTCAGACGAAATGCTTGTTTGCTTTCCTTATAGCATTTCAGCAAGTTCACAACTTTTCTTACCTGGAGAACTTCTCTCTGTGACTGAATCTTGGCTCCTTCAATATCAAAGTACAAAAGGCCAACCTTACCACTTTGCACTCATGTTGACCTGAACTCTGGGATTTAATTTATATCACTACTAGATCAAATCCAATCACATCTTCTGAGAAGCATCTTCAGGGCGAATAAAAGAACTTCAGCTGCTGCCCTCAGAGCAGAATTGAGAATTTATACAATTTAGAAAATTATCTCATGCAATTATTTTTTAATATAAATTAATGGCGTAGAAACCCAAACCTTTGCTAAAACAAATAAATTTCAATTAAAAAGTCCTTAAATTGTAGAACTGACTAATTATTTAAGGAAGTATGATCTCCGTCTTTTTATAACTGGAGAAAAAGCTAAGAAAATTGCTACACAAAGAATCCAGGATTTTCAAAACAGAGAAAGATATAACCATCCTCAGTAAGTCTGGCACATTGAAATGCATTAGCTGGTGCAAATGTACCTTCCAAATATTGAGTTAAATCTTCCAAATCCCTTACAGTGAACAAGCTTGTATTTGTGGAGCTCAAGAGCTAGAAAATGTCATATATCTTTTATTTTGAATGTCAGTTGCATAAGAATGAGGGAGATAAATAACTTGGATTGCACTATAGAGAAACAACATATTAAGACACTAATATTTTTAAAAAATATTTTCTGTCTGGTCAGAATTCAAAAATTATATATAATAAAGCCCTTTTTCAGAAGGAAATTATGGTCTGATTTTGGTAAATACTGGGGTCATAAAGAAATTTTAGTTTCATTCTTTATGCTTATTCTATTGCATTAATTTTAAAAAAAATTCTACATTTACATGCTATTTTGTTAATGTTCTGTTTTTATATTGTGTATTTTGATATAGTCTAAAAATTAATCAACCATATTGTTCTAATATGTGCATGGGGGAAAAAAGTTGGATTCATTAAAAGCTAAAAATTGGGATTTGGTAGGACCCCAAATATAACACAGAATTCTTCATTGTAATTTCAGATCAGTGAGAGAATTGCTTCAGAGATTCTGAGTGATAAAATTCAATTCCCATTTTTCCATCCTATGCTCCCCAAAGAAGGGTTCCAGAACCCAGGAATTGTCCAACTGCTTCTCCATTTTGAATGGGCCCTGATTGGTCTCTTTGCTCCAGATACAGAGGAGGGAGAGCATTTCATGAGAACTTTAACTCCAATACTTGTCAAGAATAGGATTTGTGTTGTTATATCACAACAATTCTCAAGAACTGGACATGCAGCACCCCTCAGGGATGCCCTCTCTAAGTGGAAACAAGTCAATGCCTTTGTTCACTTCATAGAATTTGCTTCCCTTTTTACCAGAATTCTTCCTTTCCATTCCACACTTGAAGGTTTGCCAGGACCCATTGAAGGGAAAGTCTGGATCACGACAATCGTGGGCGTATATTTCATAGGAAAGAACAGGCTTCTCAAGTACATACATAGTTTTTGGAGCTTTCCTCTTCAGTGGAAAAAAGGCTGGCGAGAAGATGATGCCTATAAAACACCTTTCTTTGTGAAACATGAATTTCAAGCTGAGTATTTTCACTGTTCTGTTTCAAAACACATCTTTTCTGTCAAAGGCCGGAGAAGATGCACCCAGAAAGCACCAGTGGAGACCCAAGATAAAAGGAATAGGATGCAGATGCCAAATCCAGGTATTCCTTACAGTGTCATTAAGGTTCTGGCCCATGCCTTAAATGCTGCGTCAAAACCCCAGACGAGAAGGAAGAAGGGTGAAGAGAGATTGGGGTCTCCAAGGCTGCAGCCATGGAAGGTATGGGGTCCCAACATGGATCCATCAAACTATAAATTCCTTTCTGGGTCTTTGGTGCTCTCTGAGCTTGGTTGTTTAAGATCATAAGCTTCTGTATAACATATTTACTGGGAGAGGACTGTATCCTCCCTTCTGCAACCAAGATGTTTTGTATATTTAAAAAAAATGTTCCCATATTCCTTCTGATATTAAGCCCCTCTAAACCACATGGCTCTTCTCCTTAATGTCTTTCCTGAAGGATAAAAGCAGCTCCTTTGATCTCTTCCTTTCCTTCTTTGTCCCTGAACTAATGAAGTTTTTGTGCAATGTCTTCTTCAAGTGTGTTTCCTACAAGAGGACCTGGAATGATTCCACTAGATCATTAATGACATTATTGTTGAATTAATGATATGGTTATTCTCAGATCAGGAAAATATTACTACCAGTTTATTATAACTATATGTAGAATAATGTGAGAAACACTATAAAATAAATCTTAAATAAAGATATGGATTGTTGGTGCCATTCATTTGTGTTAAACAATATGCAATCATGTATCAAGTCATAAATGCTAAAACTAGTGAGTTTCCAACTGGATTTTCCTTATGGATCTCTATCACAAAATTATATTTTTATTTTCTGGAAGATGGAATTTTTTTTAAAGGAGATCAAAATATCTTTGTCCAAGCATTATTATAATTTTAGCGTCACAAAATTTTGATTTATCTGTTTCCTTTATTAATGAAAATCTATGACCAAGGTCCAATTGTTTTTCATAACTTCCCATTTTTATAAGTAAAATTAAAAATAATTTTTACAGTTTTTAAGATTGGTGTACCTACTCAATTATTATGTCATCCAGTGTTCAGTTAACTAGATCCCAATTCAGGACATCATGAAGCATTTTGTTAATTCTGTGCTGTGCGAGTTATTCCACTAGGATTCAAATCATCTATTAAGGAAATGTAATATCTGGTAATGAGTTTGGAGGACCAGAGAAAGAGATGCAGGGAAGAATCAGATTAGTTGGTTTTTTGGTGGGGAGCAATTAGCAGCTGTATAACAGGCAGAGAAAGAAACTCAGAAAAGGTCCTCCCTGTTCTGTACCAGCCTGCTACCGGCCCTGCAGAAAAGGCAACCCCTTTATAAACGGCAAGAGACTGGAATGACGTCTGCCAAATTTATTACTACAAAAAAACAAACAAGACACGTACCAAGATACAGGAGCTTTGAAACACTATCTGAGCGGTTGCTTTCAGCAAACCAGCCCTCCCCAAACATTCCCTTTATAAAGAGTTCAGGGTGTGGCCTCTCTCTGCCTCCTTCTGAGAAGCCCCACAGCCTTCCTCTGTTTACTCCTACTTGACTGCCTCCTGCGTCGGGCGTCCTTGAACAGGGACAGCTGTGGGTCATCTTCATCCACACTGTCAGGCTCACACAGCTGGGTCTCCATGATGACCAAGTGGGAGGGGCCTGCCTGTGGGCTATCATCAGCAAGATCTTCAACCCCCTCATTAAGGTCTTCAACACCCCCCTCCTCCTCTGATTCGTCTGACCTAACTGCCGAACCCACAGGCTGACCCTGAATCACAACACTCCCTAAATTTTTTTGACTATCAAAAGAGATGGTGAAACATTTGTACTTTCACACTTGCAAAATACTGTTAATATAATTTTACAATAAACTAAAATTAGTTCATCTGGTCATTTTTCCTATCTCCTTTACTTTTTGTCAGTATGATTTGTCAGTATGTATGATTGAGAAGTATTACTTGAACCTTTGTTCTTGAGTTTTGAAGATGGTGCTAACACTTGTTCTTCCAACTTACAATATTTGCAAGTTAAACAACCATAGAAGAAAGTTTGAAATGTAAGATGAGATAACAGTTAAGAAACCAGATAAGAAACTGCTTTCAAAATTCCTGGATGTTTCCTTTCTAGTTGCATCCACTTTTAAAGAAGAAGGAATTGTGCAATCTTTCCCTGATGAATGTGTACATGGATTGTAATGGCGACATAGCAGCAGACCTGAGGATCGGTATTAGGGTGGTTCTCCCTGAGAAGGATCCCATCAACCAGCATTTGGGGGATTTTGAAAGACAGAGACTTACAATCAACCAAGATGCTTTGTCACAGCTAAAGTTGCTGAACAAGGTAGGGAAACTATTGATATCTTTTCCATTTTTTCCAAATGACCCATTTCAAGTGGGCTACACCTAGTCAGAAAAGTGGATAACCTTCACAGAGAATTGAATGAGTGGAGTAAAATATCTATAATTTTCTTAGGCAGATACAGAGGCTTCACTCCTATTGTCCCAGGGATCCTTCAGATGCTACAGTCTTGAATATTATTGTAAGCTGATTTGGTTATATCTAAAATGAGATTTGGGGTGATTGTTATTAAGGACACAAATCATTGCCAATTTAATATCGCCACAAAACTGGAGAGAGAGGGCACCATATGTTGGGAATTTCATAGCTTGAGGTTCACTTGTCCATTGTCTTTTCATATCAAAGATGAAGGAAATCTGTTGACCATTGCATGAGTTCAGGTTTGAACGGAATCTGACTAAATTAAATCAGTGGAAGTCCTGTTGATGCAACTGGGAAATAAGCTTCTTCTTCTCCTGTTCTCCAAAAATTACAGGCCCATAGTCTGTGATGTGTTTAATCAGCCAAGTCCATAGTTATACATACCTCTGTTTAACCCCAGTGGGATAGTGGAATTTAGAAAGGAGGTCCAAGGCTTTCAGTTCACATGGAATCATAAGAACTGGTCTGATGTGGGATTTTATTTTATTTTTATTTTATTATTTGCTGGCCATGATAGCAGCTTGAAAACTGAAGAACTGAAGCAAAGAAAAGCGATTCCTGATATCAGGAATAATAAGGGAGGATCTGAAATGAAATATGACTTAGATTTGGGAATTGATTTGTAAGAGTTCACATCATCTGAAAATCCCTTGAATGCAACTGTTTATCTTGATTTGCAACACCTGTTTTGCAGCTGTCTTTCGCAGTACCCTTTCCAAACTTGGAAACTGTCCTATCTGTAAACAAATCACTAGTCTACAAGGACAGATTATTTATCTAGGGTCTGTAATCTGTGCTCTTCAGGCAGAAATTAGGTGTCCAGTTCAGCCCTTCTACCCTATTGAGCCTCCGTGCTATCAGCCCCCTCTACCACAAAGATCCTGCAGGAGAAGGGCAGTGTGGACAACCGTGGGATCTGGCAGGGTGAGATCTGTGAACCATAAACCCAAAGCTTTCGCTGTGTCCCTGCACAACAGATACAGTGCCCTTTCTGACCTTAATAAGGAGATTAAGGAGACAGGTAAAGGTATCTGTGATAATAACTCAAATAAGCAGGGGATCGTGGTCCAAGATGAAAAACTTGTTTTTGACAGGGAGAAGTGTGAATCTGGTATTACACACCAGTCATGCAAGAACAGAAAGGCATCCAAAAAGAGAAGCCACCTTCTGGTTGGTGATTCAATTATAAGGGATGTAAATTTAGGAAAGGACACATAGGTTTTGAAAGAGGTCAGGTGTCTTCCAGGTGCTACTGCCAGTAGGGACAAGAAGCGTATTTCTAAAATAATCAAGAATGCCAGCAAGGACTGTGATGTGGAGGCTATCGTACATCTTGGGACGAATGATCTGTCCCAAAAAGGTGTACTCTCTGTGTAAAATTATTTCCAGAGCTTGGGGCAGGAACTTAGCAGAATAGGCTGTAGGCTTACTTTTTCAGGGGTTTTACCAGTGTATAAGGAGCAAAATGGAAAAGGCCAGCGTATAGCAGAATTTAATATGTGGCTAAAGGAGTGGTGTAAAGGAGAAGGCTTTGAATATATTAGTCATGATGTCTGTAGCTGGTCCAATGAAAAAATGTATAAAAGAGATGGTCTGTATCCATCCAAGAAAGGGACTGAGTTACTTGGCAATAAAATCACAGCTTTCTTGGAGGAACATTTAAACTAAATAATGGGGATAGTGAGTTAATTGATACAGAACATCACTGTCCCCGGCAATCTAAGAAAATAGGGGTACCCAGGCACCACACAAGTTATGCAGCAAGTAAACACAGGGTCAGTCATAAAGGACTCAAATGTCTATACACCAATGCACAGAGTATGGTCTATACACCAATGAACAGAGTATGAACAAATGTCTATACACCAATGCACAGGGTGAACTAGAAATTCAGGTAAATGAGGGCAGATATGATATTGTTGCCATTACGGAAACATGGTGGGACGAAACCTACAAATGGAACACACAGCTAGAGGGATTTAAACTATTTAAAAGAAACAGACTAAACAAAAGAGGAGGAGGAGTTGCTCTCTATATAAGAAATAACTTTATCTCTAAAGAAATAGAGCACAACAATGACAAAAACTGTAAACTTGAAAGCATTTGGGTCAATATAAAAGGGGAAAAAATGACATTGCCATAGGTATATACTATAGGCCACCCAACCAAGCAGAGGAAATAGATGAACTTTTTGCTAGTCAGCTAACTAAGGTATGTAAGAAGCACATCACAATAGTAATGGGGGACTTTAATTACCCTGATATCAACTGGGAGACAAACTCTGCACCAAGTGGAAGATCAAACAGATTCCTGTCAAACATAGCAGACAACTTTCTCTCCCAAAAAGTAGAGAAGGGAACTAGGGGATTAGCCATATTGGATTTAATTCTCACAAACAGAGATGAAATGATAGAAGGTGTCGAAGCCACAGGAACCTTGGGGGGAAGTGATCATGCAATATTGGAATTCAACATTCTGGAGGCACAAGCAATAGAACACAGCCAAACTAGAGTCTTGGACTTAAAAGAGCTAATTTCAATAAACTTAGAGAGACCATGGGAAGAATTCCATGGATGAGAATCCTAAAGGGGAAAACAACTCAAGAAGGTTGGGAAATTTTGAAAAGTGAGATAATAAAGGCCCAGTCTAGTACAATACCAACAAAGAAGAAAAATAATAGCTCTCAAAAGAAACCAGCATGGCTGCATAAAGAACTCTCTGATAAATTGAAAGATAAAAAGGACAAGTATAAGAATTGGAAAGAGGGGCACATAACTAAGTCAGAATATCAGCAAATAGCCCGTGCCTGCAAAGATGAAGTGAGGAAAGCTCAGGCTCAAAATGAACTAAGGCTTGCGACCAAAGTCAGAAATAACAAAAATGCTTCTTTCAACATATAAAAAACAAGAAAAAAGTTAAGGAAATGATTGGTCCATTAGTGGGTGAAAGTGGCAAGAAGGTGACAAGCAATAGGGAGAAAGCAGAACTATTTAATTCGTTTTTTGCATCTGTCTTTACACAAAGGGAAAAAACAGTCCAACCTACCAAAACCAGTGCCATAAAAAACAGAATAGAAACGCAAGTTAAGATAGTCAAGAAAATGGTAAGTGAGCACCTGTCCAGCCTAGACGAGTTCAAATCACCAGGACCAGATGGATTACACCCCAAGGTTCTCAAGGAACTGGCAGACGTGATGTCAGAACCACTGAACTATATTTTTCAAAGATCCTGGAGCACAGGGGAACTACCAGAGGACTGGAAGAGAGCTGATGTAGTTCCCATCTTCAAAAAAGGGAAAAAAAATAGATCCAGGAAACCACAGACCTATCAGCCTGACCTCAATACCTGGGAAGATTCTGGAAAAGATAATCAAACAACAAAACAGCGAACACCTTGATGCAAACAAAGTCATCACTAAAAGTCAACATGGGTTTGTCAAAAACAGATCATGCCACACAAATCTTATGGCATTCTTTGACCAAGTGACAAAAGTAGTGGACCAGAGGAATGCTGTAGATATAATTTACTTGGACTTCAGTAAGGCATTTGATAAAGTAGATCACAACCTACTACTTGATAAGATAGAAAAATGTGGGTTAGATAGCATTACCACCAGATGGATTCGTAGCTGGCTACAGGCCGTACTCAGCGTGTGGTCCTCAATGGAACTGCATCTACATGGAAGGAAGTGTGTAGTGGAGTGCCCCAGGGCTCTGTTCTGGGCCCAGTGCTCTTCAATATCTTCATTAATGATTTGGGGGATAGATGGGGAACTCATCAAATTTGCAGACGACACCAAGCTGGCAGGAATAGCCAATACTCCAGAAGATAGGTTTAAGATACAGAAGGATCTGGACAGACTCGAACACTGGGTACTACCTAACAAAATGAAATTCAGTGGTGAAAAAAGTAAGGTTCTACATTTAGGCAGGAAAAATCAAATGCATAGGTATAGCATAGGTGGTACCTTACTCAATAGTAGTAACTGTGAGAGGGATCTTGGAGTCTTAGTAGACAATCACTTCAATATGAGCCAGCAGTGTGCTGCAGCTGCCAAAAAAGCCAACACAGTGCTAGGCTGCATTAACAGAGGGATAGAATCAAGATCAAGTGAAGTACTAATACCACTTTACAGTGCTTTGGTAAGGCCACACCTGGAATACTGCATCCAGTTTTGGTCACCACGATGTTAAAAAGATGTCGAGACTCTAGAAAGGGTACAGAGAAGAGCAACAAAGATGATTAGGGGGCTGGAGGCTAAAACATATAGGGAACGGTTGCTGGAATTGGGTGTTGTTGTTGTTAGTTGCGAAGTCGTGTCTGACCCATCGCGACCCTATGGACAATGTTCCTTCAGGCCTTCCTGTCCTCTACCATCTTCTGGAGTCCATTTAAGCTCACGCCTACTGCTTCAGTGACTCCATCCAGCCACCTCATTCTCTGTCGTCCCCTTCTTCTATTGCCCTCAATCTTTCCCAGCATTAGGCTCTTCTCCAGTGAGTCCTTCCTTCTCATTAGGTGGCCAAAGTATTTGAGTTTTAGCTTCAGGATCTGGCCTTCTAAAGAGCAGTCAGGGTTGATCTCCTCTAGGACTGACCAGTTTGATTGCCTTGCAGTCCAAGGGACTCGCAGGAGTCTTCTCCAGCACCATAGTTCAAAGGCATCAATTCTTTGGCGCTCAGCCTTTCTTATGGTCCAGCTTTCACTGCCATACATTGCAACTGGGAAGACCATAGCCTTGACTATACGCAC
This sequence comes from Vipera berus, assembly GCF_964194415.1. Taxonomy (NCBI): domain Eukaryota; kingdom Metazoa; phylum Chordata; class Lepidosauria; order Squamata; family Viperidae; genus Vipera; species Vipera berus. The sequence goes on along the minus strand of NC_138203.1, from coordinate 286,722,177 downwards.
TTTTGTTGACAGGGTGATGTCTCTGCTTTTTAGTGTGCTGTCTAGATTTGCCATGGCTTTCCTCCCGAAGAGCAAGCGTCTTTTAATTTCTTGGCTACAGTCCCCATCTGCAGTGATCTTGGAGCCCAGGAAAATAAAATCTGTCACTACCTCCATTTCTTCCCCATCTATTTGCCAGGAATTGAGAGGGCCAGATGCCATGATCTTGGTTTTCTTAATGTTTAGTTTCAACCCAAGTTTTGCACTCTCCTTCTTCACTCGCAACAAGAGGCTCTTTAGTTCTTCTTCACTTTCTGCCATTAGAGTGGTATCATCTGCATATCTTAGGTTGTTGATGTTTCTTCCGGCAATCTTAATTCAAACTTTTGATTCATCTAGCCCTGCCTTTCTCATGATGTGCTCTGCATATAAGTTAAAGGCGACAGTATACAGCCTTGCCGGACTCCTTTCCCAATTTTGAACCAATCAGTGGTTCCGTGTCCAGTTCTCACTGTTGCTTCTTGGCCTGCATATAGGTTTCTCAAGAGACAAATAAGATGGTCTGGTATGCCCATCTCTTTAAGGACTTGCCACAGTTTGTTATGATCCACACAATCAAAGGCTTTAGCATAGTCAATGAAGCAGAAGTAGATGTTTTTCTGGAACTCTCTAGCTTTCTCCATGATCCAGCGTATGTTAGCAATTTGATCTCTAGTTCCTCTGCCTCTTCGAAATCCTGCCTGTACTTCTGGTAGTTCTCGATCCACATACTGCTGGAGTCTAGCTTGTAGAATTTTAAGCATGACTTTACTAGCATGAGAAATGAGTGCAATGGTGCGATAGTTTGAACAATCTTTGGCACTGCCTTTCTTTGGAATTGGAATGTAAACTGATCTTTTCCAATCCTGTGGCCACTGTTGAGTTTTCCAAATTTGCTGGCAAATTGAGGGTAGCACTTTTACTGCATCGTCTTTTAAGATTTTGAATAGCTCAACTGGAATACTGTCACCTCCACTAGCTTTGTTGTTGCTCAGCTTTTCTAAGGCCCACTTCACTTCACATTCTAGGATGTCTGGCTCGAGGTCAGTGACCACCTCATTGTGATTATCAGGGATGTTAAGCTCATTCTTGTATAGTTCTTCTGTGTAATTTTGCCACCTCTTCTTAATCTCTTCTGCCTCTGTTAGGTCCCTGCCGTTTTGGTCCTTTATCATGCCCATTTTTGCATGAAACGTTCCCTTCATCTCTCCAATTTTCTTGAAAAGATCTCTGGTCCTCCCTATTCTATTGTTTTCTTCTATTTCTTTGCATTGTTCATTTAAGAAGGCATTCTTATCTCTTCTAGCTATTCTTTGGAATTCTGCATTTAATTGGGCATATCTTTCTTTTTCTCCCTTGCCTTTCGCTTCCCTCCTTTCCTCAGCTATTTGCAAAGCTTCCTCAGACAGCCATTTTGCTTTCTTGCATTTCTTTTTCTTTGGGATGGTTTTGGTTGCTACCTGTTGTACAATGTTGCGAACCTCTGTCCATAGTTCTTCAGGCACTCTGTCTATCAGATCTAATTCCTTAAATCTATTTGTCACCTCTACTGTATATTCAACAGGGATATGATTTAATTCATACCTGACTGGCCTAGCGCTTTTCCCTACTTTCTTTAATTTAAGCCTAAACTTTGCAACAAGAAGCTCATGGTCTGAGCCACAGTCAGCTCCTGGTCTTGTTTTTACTGACTGTATAGAGCTTCTCCATCTTTGGCTGCAGAGCATATAGTCAATCTGATTTCTGTGTTGACCGTCTGGTGATGTCCATGTGTAGAGCCGTCTCTTGGGTTGTTGGAAAAGTGTGTTTGCTATGACCATCGTATTCTCATTTTCTTTAGACTAGCCTAACCTAAGTTCCGCAGCCATTCTTTGTATATTTTTTTTGTCCCCAGAACTTTGATAATCTTAGTTGTTCTTTGCTGATTTGACTGCAATATTTGAGGTGTGGTCTTACTAGGGCTTTAATAAAGTGATACTAGTACTTCATGTGATCTTGATTCTATGCCTCTGTTTATTGAACCCAGGATTGTATTATCTTTTTTGGTTGCTGCTTCACACTGCTGGCTCATAGTCAAGTGATCGTCCACTAGGACTCCAAGGTCCTTCCCACAGTTACTGTTTTTAAGCCAGGTCTTGCCCAAACTGTATTTGTTCCTTTGGCTTTTCCTGCCTAAGTGTAAGACTTTGCTTTTCTCCACACTGAAACTCATTTTGTTGGCTAGGCCCATTGTTCAAGTTTGTCAAGATCTTTCTGGATCCTGTGCGTGTCTTCTGGGGTGTTGCCTACTGCTGACAGTTTGGTGTCCTCTGCAAATTTGATGAGTTCCCCTTCAGTTCCCTTGTCTAAGCCATTTATGAACATGTTGAAGAGTGCTGGGCCTAAGATGGTGTTGTGATTCAGTGTCAGCCTGTGTTCCCAGCAGCTGAGTCTCAGGAACCTGAGGAGGAGGAGGGGTTTGGAGAGCCTTCAGTGTCAGAAGGAGGCTCTGATGCACTGCAGGACTCTTATCCTGGCCCCTCCAATCATGTTCATCATGAGGCTCAGCTGTGTGAGGAGAAAGGGTTGGACTCAGAGGAGTCACAGCTGAATCTGTTCAGAGATGCTAGAAGCAGAAGGCAATCCAGCATCGCAGAGCAGAGAAAATCTATGAGGCAACTCAGTGAAAGGAGGAGAAGGCATTGAGAAGGCTTGCCTTGGGACAGATAATAAAAGGGGAAGGTCCACAAATTTTATGGACTCAGCATTTGTGGCCAAATGGGCTGTTCCCCAGTGCCCGGTGGAACTGCCCATGTTAGTGGGGACGTTCGAAGGTTGAGTGCTCCTGTCTGGGCCAATTAAGGCTGCCATGCAACTGTTATGTATGGCCATAAGTTCCCATGAGGAGGTCATCCAGTTCTATATCACCTCACATCTGCATTTCCCCATGGTCTTGGGATTGGCGTGGCTCCAGACACATGACCCAAAGATCTATTGGTCACAGAACTTGGTCACCTTCCCAAGCTTACAGTGCATGGACCACACATGCCATATCTGTGACAGCCAGGTGGAGGGGTTCACCAGGGGTTTCCTAGCCCTCCAAACTGACTGGTTATGCTGATGTGTTCAGTGAGATGGAGGCGGATCAATTACCCCCACACAGGCCCTATGTCTGCACCATTGATTTAGTCCCTGACATGCCTCTCCCAGTCGGACCCTGAGTTGGCAGTATTGCAGGACTTTCTGGACAAGAATTTGGCTTGGGGTTTCATCCGGCCCTCATCCTCACCAGTTTCTGCACCTGTGCTCTTTGTAAAAAAGAAGTCCAGTGAAATGAGGTTTTCCAGCGATTATAGAAAATTAAATGCCATCACAGTGCGCAATCAATACCTGGTGCCCCTCATCCCTGAACTTTTGGACCAATTCTGGGAGGCAAAGATCTTCATGAAACTGGACTTGCGTGGAGCTTACAACCTTGTCAGAGTTTGCTTGGGTGATGAGTGGAAAACGGTGTTTGGTACTCGATACAGACACTTTGAGTACACGGTGATGCCGTTTGGCCTGACCAAAGCCCCTGCCATATTCCAGCATTTTATGAACAATATTTTCCGGGACTTGTTAGATCAGTTTGTCATGATCTACTTGGACAACATCCAGTCACAATAGGTGCACCATCAGCATCTCCGTCAGGTCCTGCAGCAACTCCGAGAACATCAGCTGTATGCCAAATTAGAGAAGTGCCAGTTCTACCAGGTGACCATCAATTTTCTGGGTCACCACATTTCTCCTGAGGGCACCACCATGGAGCCATGTAAGGTTGAGTCTTTGCAGAGTTGGCAACCCCCACGTCATGTGAAGGATGTTCAGCGACTTCTTGGGTTCACCAATTACTATCGGGCTTTCATCCCTGGGTTTGCTAATGTGACAGCCCCCTCACTCGGCTCCTTCAGAAAAAGAATTGGTTTCAGCGGGATGCTCCAGAACAACGGGCTTTCCAGGCTTTGAAGAAAGCCTTCATGAAGGAGCCCATCTTGAAGCATCCTGACCTGCAATGGCCATTTGTCGTGGAGGCAGATGCCTCTGACATTGCCATTGAGACAGTGTTACTCCAGGCAACAATGCCACGGGGTACCCTCTTCCCTTGCACGTACCATTCACAGAATCTGAAGCCATTGGAGTGCAACTATACCATCTGGGAGAAGGAACTGCTGGCCATCAAGGTGGTGTTTGAGGCCTAGAGGCATCATCTGGAAGGGGCACAACATCAAATCAAGGTCCAGATGGACGATAAGAATTTGGAAAACCTGCAGACTGCTTGGAAATTGAACCAACACCAGATTCGGTGGTCTCTTTTCTTTGCGAGGTTCAATTTCCATGTCAGATATATACCCAGTGGTTGCAACCAAACAGCGGATGCTCTGTCCAGGAAGCCTGAATATTCCCAAGCGGAAGACAAGCTTCTGTCCAGGACAGTGTTCCCCATCGAGTCTTTTGCTGTGGTGCAGGAGCCGATAGATATAGGGGACCGGATTCAGGAGGCCCAACAGCAGGATATGTCGGTGGCTCAGCAGAAGGAGGAGGTGGGGCCAAAGTCCCCATGAATGATCATGGATGGATCTTATTCTCTCGTGACTGGCTCTATGTTCTGGGAGGGCCACTCATGGGACTCATCCTCAGCCAGTGTCACGATAATCCGGCTGTGGGGCATTTTGGCCTGTTCAAGACTCTGAACTTGGTCTACCGTACCTTCTGGTTTCCCCTAGTCGAACACGATGTCCAGACCTATGTCACGTCCTATATCCCATGTAGGCAGGCCAAGTCAGCAACAGGGGTCCTGCCCGGATTACTGCAGCCCTTGCCGATACCCAAAAGACCCTGGGGGGCTGTGTCCATGGACTTTCTGACAGATTTACCCCCGTTATCTGTTTTCACGACGGTGTTCGTGGTGGTGGACATGCTGACCAAGATGGCGCATTTCATCCCATGTTGTAGTTACCATCAGCCCACGCCACTTGTCATATGTTCATCCAGCAGGTGTTTTGGCTGCATGGCCTCCCTGATAGGGTGGTGTCTGATAGAGGGGCCTAGTTTACAGCCCATTTCTGATGGGAGTTGATGCAGGCGTTGGACATCAAGATCTGACCCTTGATTTTGCATCATCCCCAAACTGACAAAGGGACCGAGAAGGTCATCAGAATTCTGGAGCAATATCTGCACTGCTATGTCAATCAGCAGCAAACCAATTGGGTGGACTATCTGGCCATAGCTGAGTTTACATTCAACAATTCGCAGCACACCTCCACACAGATCACACTGTTCTTGGCCAATGTGAGATATCACCCCCCCGGTTTTTCCCCCTTTCTCCATTAGACTCACCAGAGCCAGCAGAGAACAACTACATGGCAGAGTTACAGGTGATCCATCGATTGGTGCAGCAACTGTTAGAGAAGGCCAAGGCCGACTACAAAAGATTTGCTGATCGGTCGAGGTGGGATATACCTCCACTATCGGTGGGAGATCAGGTCTGGCTGTCCACCAGGAATCTACCATCAACCCAGCCAGCCAAGAAGTTAGACCACTAATATTTAGGACCATTCCCAATTGAGGATGTCATCAATCTGGTCTCCTATCGTTTAACTCTGCCACGTTCCCTACGTGTACACCCAGTCTTTCACCAGTCTCTGTTGGTCTCTGAGCAACTGGCATGTCCACTCCACTGAGCAGAACCTCCCCCACCAGAACATCATGACGGAGACAGCACCCCCGAGTACGAGGTCACCAGCATTCGGGACTCACGTTGGCTGAAAGGTCCCTTTTAGTAACTGATCAAATGGAAAGGCTATGGACCGGAGGAGTTCACCTGGGAGGATGCGACCACCGTTCATGCTCCTGCTTTGGTGTCTGCCTTCCATCCCAACCACATCCGGATCGGCAGACCCAGGAGAAGGGCCCTGTGATGCTGGATAGTGTTGTGATTCAGTGTCAGCCTGTGCTCCCAGCAGCTAAGTCTGAGGAATCTGAGGAGGAGGAGGAGAGGTTTGGAGACTCTTCAGTGTCAGACAGAGGCTCTGATGCACTGCAGGACTCTCAGCCTGGCCCCTCCACACGTGTTCCCCATGAGGCTCAGCTGTGTGAGGAGGAGGGGTCGGACTCAGATGAGTTACAGTGCTGGTTGCTGAAGGCAACTGTTCGGAGACATTCAAAGAGAATCCTGGTCTGTTCTTGGTAATCTGTTTGACTCTTGTTTGTTGACTCTTGTTTGATGTTTTGAAAAATTTATTGAAGAAAATATTCTGCTGCTTTTTTGTTTGAAAGACTATCATTTTGGAACTGTAAATAAATTTGGGTTGGGTTTTTTCCAGCCTATTAATTTGCCAGAAGGAAAAAGGGGTTGTCCCTGTCACACAAACCGGGCCAGTTGTAGGCTGGAACAGAACAGATGGAACCTTGTGGTACCCCACTGCTTACTTCTCTCCATGTGGATGTAGTGCCATTGAGGACTACTTGTTGAGTACGGTTTGTTAGCCAGCTGTAGATCCATCTGGTGGCAATCTTATCTATTCCACCTTTTTTTAGCTTACCAAGGAATAGCTTGTGGTGTACCTTGTCAAATGCCTTGCTGAAATCTAAGTATACTACATCCACTGCAATTCAGTGGTCTCCTAGTTTAGTCACTTTATCGAAGAATGAGACACATTGGTTTGGCATGATCTGTTTTTAACATACCCATGCTGTCTACCAATTATAACTTTGCTTGCTTCTAGTTGTTAAAACTCAAATACTTTGGCCGCCTAATGAGAAGGAAGGACTCACTAGAGAAGAGCCTAATGCTGGGAAAGATCGAGGGCAATAGAAGAAGGGGACGACAGAGAATGAGGTGGCTGGATGGAGTCACTGAAGCAGTAGGCGTGAGCTTAAATGGACTCCAGAAGATGGTAGAGGACAGGAAGGCCTGGAGGAACGTTGTCCATAGGGTCGCGATGGGTCGGACACGACTTCGCATCTAACAACAACAACAAAGTTGTTCGCAGATTTTTTTATTATCTTTTCCAGGATCTTCCAAGGTATTAATGATAGATTAATAGGTCAGTTGTTTTCTGAGTCTGTTTTTTCCCCCCTTTCTTGAAGATGGGAACCACATCAACCCTTTTCCAATACTTCAGAACTCTGGGATGCAATCTGTCAGGTTCTAGTGATTTATATTCGTCAAGGTTGGATAGGTGTTCTCTTACCATTTTTTGCTTATTTTGATTTTTTTTTCTAGTATGTCTTTTGCAGTGGGTTTGTGTATGTGTGTGTGTGTGTGTGTGTGTTGGGCTTTGGTTTGTGTGTGTGTGTGAAGACTGATGCAAAGTATGAGTTAAGCACCTTTTTTCTTGTCTATGATTTCTGTTGCAAGTCTCTGTTTGTTCTGGGCCTTTGCTTTCCTGACTTCTTCTTTTCATGTTCTGGCTGTCTGCTGATAATTGGCCTTGGTTATGTGCCCCTCTTTCCATTTTTTTATTTGTCTTTTTATCTTTTAGTTTCTTAGAGAGATCTTTGTGGAGGACCCCACTGGGTGAAAACCTTTCTCAATTTCATGTCTCCAGATTTTATTAAGTAGAAAGGTACTATTTTTTTTTTTGCAATCTGATATGCCAGAAGAAAAAGGGAAGTAGTAAATGAGGCATCCAGTCCTAGAGGAGATCAACCCTGACTGCTCTTTAGAAGGCCAGATCCTGAGGCTAAAACTCAAATACTTTGGCCACCTAATGAGAAGGAAGGACTCACTGGAGAAGAGCCTCATGCTGGGAAAGGTTGAGGGCAAGAGAAGAAGGGGACGACAGGGAATGAGGTGGCTGGATGGAGTCACTGAAGCAGTAGGCATGAGCTTAAATGGACTCCAGAAGATGGTAGAGGACAGGAAGGCCTAGAGCAGGGGTCAGCAACCTGAAACAGTGAAAGAGCCACTCGGAACCGGTTCCCTCACAAAATGAAAAACTGGGAGCCGCAAAAAATATTTGCGCATGCGCATACATGCAAGCATGCGCAGAACAGGGTTTGACTGAAGAGTGGAGCCAAGGCGAGATATGCACCTACCCTACATATTTGAATTGATTGGTTGAACTTTTTTAGTCCCACTTTTTTTTTTGACTGCACATGGCAGAGGACTGGGAGCCGCAGGAGACGGCTGAAAGAGCCACATTCGGCTCCGGAGCCGCGGGTTGCAGACCTGTGGCCTAGAGGAACGTTGTCCATAGGGTCTCGATGGGTCGGACACAACTTCGCAGCTAACAACAACAACAAATGAGGCATCTACCTGCAACTGTACTTTCTGTAACCATTTGGAAGTATTCAGATATTTCATATTTGTTCACCTGAAACCCAAAAACTATTTTGCTAATGTTAACATCTTCCTCCATTTAAAAGGATGGTGACTTCTAATATATTTTCTTTGGTATTTCTTCTTTTTCTTCTTAGTCTCTGCCTCAGTCCAAATGTGTGGAAAAATGTCAACCTGGATTTGTCAAGAAGGTTCGAGAAGGAGAGCCAGTTTGCTGTTACGACTGCGTTCCTTGTCCCGAGGGAACCATCTCCACTCAGGAAGGTGGGTGACACCATAGGAAAACCTCTGGATTCTTCTAGATCAGTGATGGCAAACCTTTTAGAGAATGAGTGCCCAAAAATCAGCCTTGCCCCTGCCCACCCACATTCTATCCCTTGCCCTGCTCACAGGGCCACCCACTGCCACCATGACCTGCCACAGATTGCCCAGACAGCCCAGCAGTGCCATGGTGGCCATGGCCTCCACCCACACCACACAGTATCAACTGTATGCAATGGGGCACAAGGGTGGAATCTTGTCCCTGCTGCCCAGCTGCCATGTCCTTGGCTGCGCTGCTCCATGTGGGCTGCACTCGGGGGCGACTCTTTGGGGGGCTGCTGGTGAGGGGGAGGCAGGGGGAAAGGGGGCTAGAGTGACAGCGTGCATGCCCACAGAGAGAGCTCTGACTGCAACTCTGGCACATATGCCATAGTTCACCACCACTGATCTAGAGCATTTTGATCAAAAGGCATGCTAAAGATACTGTAAGCTAGATTGTTTTCTTAATTTTCAATGTGTTCAATTTCTTCCATAATGGGAGGAAAAAGAAAAAGATCTTGAAGGATGAGGTAGAAAGAAGGATATTGTGGGTTGGGTAGGAAATCTCTCTTTTCTCTCTCAGTTTGGATGTATCCTTCCATATTTATCTTTTTTAGAAACATCTAAATTCTTTCTAACTTGAGGAATGATTTTAGATCAATGGGTTTTGTCCACCCAAACCAAGTTTATTTTTATTTATTTTTTATTTTTTTATTTTTTATTTAATTTCTCTACCGCCCTTCTCCCTAAGGGACTCAGGGCGGTTCACAGGGCATATATAAATAAGTATATAAAAATTAAAAGAAAATTAAACCATGCCCAAATTAAAATATAACAATAGTGAAATAAAAACCAATTAAAAACCCAAATACCCCTTCAGGCCAGACCAGCTAACTCGAACAAATGGGTCTTCAACCCGCGACGGAAGGATCGGAGGTCCGATGCCATCTGGAGCTCAACCGGCAGTTGGTTCCATAGTGCCGGGGCACCCACAGAGAAGGCCCTCCCCCTGGGGGCCACCAGTCGACATTCCCTGACTGGAGGCACCCTGAGGAGGCCCTCTCTGTGGGCACGCACAGGGCGGAGGGGAGTTGACGCCGGCAGCAGGTGGTCCTCGAGGTATCCCGGACCCATGCCATGTAAGGACTTAAAGATCATAACCAAGACCTTGAACCTCACCCGGAAGACAACTGGTAACCAATGCAGCTCGCGGAGCAAAGGTGTAACATGGGAGTATCGGGAAACTCCCAAGACAACTCTCGCGGCCGCATTCTGTACCAGTTGGAGCCTCCGAGTGGTCTTCAAGGGAAGCCCCATGTAGAGAGCATTACAGTAGTCAAGGCGAGAGGTCACGAGCGCATGAGTGACCGTACACAGGGCATCCCGGTTCAGATAGGGCCGCAACTGGCCCACCAGGCGAACCTGGGCAAAAGCCCCCCTAGTCACGGCCACTATATGATCTTCCAGGGTAATCCGTGAATCTAGGAGGACTCCCAAGTTGCGAGCCCTATCCACGGGGGGTAAGAGCTCACCCCCCATAGAAAGAGATGGAACATTTTGAATGTCCCGGGATGCCGGAATGTACAGCCAATCAGTCTTGTCAGGGTTGAGTTGAAGTCTGTTCCTCCCCATCCAGACCCGAACCGCCTCCAGGCAACGGGACATCACAGCGCGGGCATCACTGGGGTGGTTTGGGGTCAAAAAGAAAAGTTGGGTATCATCGGCATATTGATGATACCCAACTCCAAAACCACGAATGATCTCACCCAGCGGTTTCATATAGATGTTGAACAGGAGAGGCGAGAGAACCGACCCCTGAGGAACTCCACAAACGAGAGACCTAGGGGCCGATCTCTGCCCCCCTGCCAACACCGACTGCGAGCGTCCCAGGAGATAGGAGGAGAACCACTGAAGAACTGTGCCTCCCACTCCCAATCCCCTGAGACGCCGCAGCAAGATACCATGGTCGATGGTATCGAAAGCCGCCGAGAGGTCTAATAGGACTAGGACAGAGGAATATCCCCTATCCCGAGCCCTCCAGAGATCATTCACCAGAGCGACCAATGCCGTCTCCGTGCTGTACCCGGTCCTGAAACCCGATTGGTAGGGGTCCAGATAATCCGCTTCATCCAGGACCAGAGGGAGCTGATGCGCCACCACACTCTCGACAACCTTTGCAAGAAAGCGAAGGTTGGAGACTGGACGAAAGTTGTTCAATACAGCTGGGTCCAAGGCAGGCTTCTTGAGGAGAGGTCTCACCACCGCCTCCTTCAAGACGGTGGGGAAATAACCCTCACTCAAAGAAGCAGATATGACCGCCTGGAGCCAGCCTCGTGTCCTCTCCCTAGCTGCATAAACCAGCCAGGAAGGGCACGGGTCCAACAAACATGTGGAGGAGCTCAGCCTCCCCATAATCCTGTCCACTTCATCAGGGGTCACAGAATCAAACTCTTCCCAGGTAACGTTGACAAGACCGCCCGTGTCCTGACCGCCTGACTCTGCCCAGCTGGAGTCCAAACCGGTCCGAATCCGAGCGATTTTATCCGACAGATGTTGACTAAATTCCTCGGCACGACCCTGCAAGGGATCCTCCCTCACCTCCTGATTAAGAAGTGAGCGAGTCACCCTAAACAAGGCGGCCGGGCGATTATCTGCGGACGCGATGAGGGTGGAGAAGTAATTACACCTCGCCACCCTCATCGCTGCGAGATAAGACCTAATATAGGTTCTTAACCGCAACCGGTCGGGTTCGGATCGGCTAGACCTCCAGCGGCTCTCTAGGTCCCGTTTCCAACGCTTCATCTCCCAGAGCTCCGTGGAAATCCATGGAGCTCGCTGGGATCTGCGCCGGGTCAGGGGCCGCAAGGGTACAACCCGGTCAAGTGCCTCAGTGGCTGCCCTTTCCCAGGCTTCCACTAAGGCATCCGCCGAGCTGTGAGCAGTGGAGGCAGGTGGGGACCCCAGCGCCGCTTGGAATCTATCAGGATCCATTAAGCGTCTGGGGCGGTACCATCTAATTGGCTCCGTGCCCCCACGGCGGGGGTGGCAAAACGGAAGACCAGCCGCAGGAGATGATGATCGGTCCATGACAGGGGCATAATAAATGGAGAGCCCCCACCTAGATCATCCAACCACCGTCTAGATAAAAAAATCAGGTCAAGAGTGTGGCCTCCCTCATGAGTTGGTTCTGAAATTACTTGCGTCAGGTCCATGGCCGCCATGGAAGCCATGAACTCCCGAGCTAGCTCAGATGAACCTCCCAGGAATGGTAGATTGAAGTCTCCCAAAACTATAAGTTTGGGAAACTCAACCACCATAAGACCTAATATGGGTTCTTAACCGCAACCAGTCGAATTCAGATCGGCTAGACCTCCAGCAGCTCTCTAGGCCCCGTTTCCGAAGCTTCATCTCCCGGAGCTCCGCGGAGAACCATGGAGCTCGCTGGGATCTGCACCGGGTCAGGGGCCGCAAGGGTACAACCCGGTCAAGTGCATTGTAGACCAATCAGTTCTTCAATTAATTAGTCATTTTTTATAAATATCATAAATCCTCATAAGCTGAAATATCTAACTGGGAGGAAAAATAGTGGGGAGAAGCTGGTTTGAAGGAGGAAATGAAAACCAAACAGAGGATCATCATAAAACCTTCAAGTGGATATTTCCTTTTTTATCTTTCCAATTTTCTTTGTGGTTAAATAACGAGATACACATAATTATAATATCAACAAAAAGGAATATAGTTGTGGTTCTGAAAGGAAAAAAAAGACTACAGCAATATAAAGTGTTAGGATGAAAAGGAACAGAAAGAAGAGGGGAGAAAGTATAAATACGATCTACATAATATCCTTTGTTACCAATGTTGAATTCATTCTCTCTTTAAAATTGTTGCCAAATCTAGAGATTATAGAAACATATTGCTACATCTACTCGATTTTACAGGGTAAAAAGAGAGTACATCAAGATGCTGAGTTTAAACATTTTAGGGATAAACATAAGCCCTTCATCTGATTTTTTTTAAAAAAATAAATGAAATAAAATGTTAAATAAATAAGAAAACAAAAAACTCAAAGGGCAGACTGAATGGAGCACTAGATCTTTCTCTGCCATCACTTTTCTTTCTGTCTTTTTATCCCATATTCATAGGGTTGCTCTTGAAAACCAACTGGAATTTACAAATGGTCCAGAATGCAAAAGGACACATAGTTTTGTGTTTCCATGTGTTCTTCCATAGGACTCCCCTATTGTACAGGCTCCGTAGAACCCCAGTTTCTTCCCAAGTGCAATAAAAACCATGTTTCAAATGCTACATGAGACAGAACCAGGGTATCTGCAGGGCTTCCTCTCCTTGAGGATATCTGTTACTCCCACCAGAGCAGCAATAATTGGCATGCAAAAGGACTGTTCCCTAAAAGATTCCCACTTTATGGGTCCACAGCAGCCATCCTTTTCTGATGAAGTTCCTACCCCATTGGACCCACTCCCTCTTGAAAACCAATAGGCCCCCATCCTGTTAAACCTCTGGAGATTTGCTGCTTCTCCCAACCATTTGGGATAAGGTAAGGTCAGTGTAAGACAAGAATCTGGTGGATTACCTCAGGGAAGAGAGCTTGTGGCACCAGATAATTCTTCTTTTAATTTTATTTTGTTGTTCTTGTTTTTATAGTACTACTATTGGGTTTTAGGTTTTGTGTTGTTTTTTGCTGGGGTATAAGTAAATTGCATTCACTTAGACTTTCCTGTCTCTGATTATCACATCTTATCCAAGTGTTTCTTGAAATTTGAAAGTTAATAAAAGAAATATTACTTTGTTTTCTCAGATACTGAAAAATGCACCAAGTGCCCAGATGATCAATATCCAACCAAGAACCGAGACCAGTGTATCCCCAAAAGAATAACCTTCCTGTCCTACGATGAACATCTCAGCATCATCCTCATCTTCTTTGCTCTACTCTTGTTCCTAACCACAGGCTTTGTTTTAATCATATTCCTTAAATACCTAGAAACTCCCATTGTCAAAGCCAACAACCGGGACATCTCCTGCATACTTCTGGTCTCACTCCTGCTTTGTTTCTTGTCCTCCTTTCTCTTCATTGGCCATCCAAGGAAAGCCACCTGTCTTCTCCGACAAATGGTGTTCAGCATTGTCTTCTCAGTAGCTGTCTCTTCTGTGTTGGCCAAAACAATCACAGTAGTGCTGGCATTCCTAGCTTCAAAACCAGGGAATAAAGTGAGAAGATGGTTGGGGAAGAACTTGGCCAACTCCATCATCCTTTCTTGTTCTGCTGTCCAAGTTCTCATCTGTGCCATGTGGCTGGGAGTGTTTCCCCCATTTCCTGACTCTGATCTGCACTCACAGCCTGGAGAGATCATCCTTCAGTGCAATGAAGGCTCTGTCACTATGTTTTATGTTGTCCTTGGATACATGGGTTTCCTTGCTGTCATTTGCTTCACGGTGGCTTTCCTTGCCAGGAACCTGCCTGGTTCCTTCAATGAAGCCAAGTTGATCACCTTCAGCATGCTGGTCTTCTGCAGTGTCTGGGTCTCATTCCTCCCCACCTATCTGAGCACTAAAGGAAAATATATGGTGGCTGTGCAGGTCTTCGCCATCTTGGCCTCCAGTGCTGGACTGCTGGTCTGCATCTTCTTTCCCAAGTGCTACATTATTGTCCTAAGGCCAAATCTCAACACTAAGGAACATCTAATGGCAAAAGCAGAGGAATTACTGTGAAATTGTTTCTTAGGCTCGTAAGTTTTAATTATCCATTATTATTGGGCTTATAGGCTTCCTTAGGATTTGTTTGACAACTTATGTTTATTAAAATGAAAGTAAATAAATATGGGAAGTTTGTTAGTGAAATGAAAATTCAAAATAATCATCAAATAAATAAATAAATAAGAGAGGGCCTCCTCAGGGTGCCTCCGGTCAGGGAATGTCGACTGGTGGCCCCCAGGGGGAGGGCCTTCTCTGTGGGTGCTCCGGCATTATGGAACCAACTGCCGGTTGAGCTCCAGACGGCATCGGACCTTCGATCCTTCCGTCGCGGGTTGAAGACCCATTTATTTGAATTAGCTGGTCTGGCCTGATAGGGGTATATGGGTTTTTTATTGGTTTTTATTATTTTATCATTCTTGTATTTTAATTGGGCATTGGTTTAATTTTCTTTTAATTTTTGTACTGTTATTTATATATGCCCTGTGAACCGCCCTGAGTCCCTTAGGGAGAAGGGTGGTATAGAAATCTCAATAAAATAAATAAAATAAATAAATAAAATAAAGCTGTTGGTAGTTCTCCTTTTCCTCAGCACAATTGTCAACCAATATTTGGCTTAAGCAACTGTTCAAGAGAAGAGACACAAATGAGTCATTTCCTGGGCTTTATAGTGGTGTAAGCTTGGCAGGTAATTTGTGAGTTCTGAATCTTATCTCTTTCATGTTTCTTTGTGAATTGGTATTTCCATTCCCCCAAGCTATGGGTTCTACTGGGGAGAAGAGAGTTAGTGAAGATGACACAATGTTGCAACTTCAACAACTCTCAGCGGTATTGATCTCCTTCTTCTTCTTCTCCTGTGATGCTCCTTCTCAGCAATCTCCCTTCATTTCAGATCCAGGTTAAGTTCCATCTTCTTCATGGCTTCCTAGCTCATAGCCTCCAGTTCCAGCTTCTCTGGGCTGATGTGCTGAACAGACTTTCTGACTTCTAGTGAGGAATTTCCAGTAGCAGACATTTATTTATAGGCTGTAACTTCCTGATAGGTTTGGCATATCAGTATTGAAGTCAATCTGACTGAAGAGGATTGAAGATTAAAATCATCCTGGTCTGATTTGGGGAGTTAGTAGATTACCATATTGAACAACATCCTGTACCTCGTGGACTGAGAAATGCCATTGCATGAGCATTAATTCCAGCTATAGGAATTGAATTATATTATAACTCTATTATAGAATTGGGTGACTGGACAGAGGAAATGTTTAACCACACCATGCAGGCATTTACACAACTTAATAAGGAACAAGGGGAAATAAAGGTGGTGGTGGTACAGAATTGCCAAGCATTGGATATGGTAGTGGCTGCAAAAGGTGGGTTGTGTGCTTTAGTCACTCACATTGCTGCACTTTTATAACTGATTATCAAGTTAACATTAGTTATACCATCTATCTCATGGAAGAAGGAATTAGGAATTACCCTAAAGATCTGAAGATTTCTACTAATGCTATATGGGAGGTCTTCAATGGTATATTCTCATTTCTTAACAGCTGGCTCCCGGAAAGGGGATGGTTTAGGGGATTATTCCTTGGTCTTCCCTTTGTATTATTCCTTGTTCTTATTTCCTGATGTGTCCTTCCCTTGCTTGCCCCTAATCATCTCTGTTTGTCCTAAACGATGTGGCAACATACTACAGAAACTTATCCTCTGTCCCTTCAGTCTGGAGGTCATCCTCCTACATGCTGTTCACAGCATGAAAGTGGGGAGTTTGATGACCAGGACTTAGGGGACCAAGGGACGCAATGGCTCAGTGGGTTAGGATGCTGAGCTTGTCGATCAGAAGGTTGGCAGTTTGGCGGGTCAAATCCTGAGTGCCGCGTAATAGAGTGAGTGCCTGTTACTCATCCTAGCTTCTGCCAACCTAGCAGTTCGAAAGCACATAAAAATGCAAGTAAAAAAATAGGGACCACTACAGTGGGAAGGTAACAGCGTTCCGTGCGCCTTTGGCGTCTAGTCATACCGGCCACATGACCACGGAGACGTCCTCGGACAAATGCTGGCTCTTCGGCTTTGAAACAGAGATGAGCACTGGCCCCTAGAGTCGGAAATAACTACCACGCATGTGCGGGGGAACCTTTACCTTTTACTTAGGGGACAGTATCAATAGTGAATTCATGCAGATGGCTCCTCTCTCTCTAGTCACTTGCAGGCCCCTGAATGCTGGGTCATGAAAGGAAAGCAAAGGAAACACCCAATATTCTAAACCACCTGCGGACAGGTGGTGTCTTGGGGAAACACCCAGAGTAAACAGATGGTGTCCTGGGGAAACACCCAAAAGGGAACATGCTAGTTACTTCTGCTTTCTAGTTTCTTATCTATAGTGTGCCAGCCCTAAGGGGCAAAGTCTTAATCTTATGTGTGTCAGCTTTGCTGGGTGAATTGCATATGTAACCAAAGTAGGTATAAAAATAAGGCATTTTTGCTATGTGGGGCTTTTTCTGTTTTCAAAGAAGCCCGTCTCTATTCAGCTGAACAAACACGTACGTTTGAAGGCAACTTCTGCTTTCCTGTATTTTGTTATCAAGCAAAACCTCAGAACCTGTACATCATTTTCTTCCAGCCGTCCCAGAGCCATCTCTGCCCATGCCGATGGGGCTCTGTGTCCAGTTCGCCATGATGCAGGATGGTTGGCAGGCTGTGGCTGCTGAAGAACACCATTGATACCATGTGCTTGCTGGCCTCTGTGTGTGGGGGCTGATGGTGTCAGGCAGCAGCTACTCCTGCACCTCTGCCCTGCCTCCCCTCCCCTCCCCTCCCCCCACAGGACGCGCCTCTTGCCCACTGCCCCACCCACCAGAGACCCCCTGTATCTCCCCACAGGCATTCCTCCCCATGAGCAACATCAAGGTGGCCACACCCACTCCAGCCACACCTTTCCAGTCTGCCATGAGCACTGCAGACACACCCACACAGTTGGCCATGCCCACCCAACACCCGGCAATAAATAAGTGGGCTTTGGGTTTCAGTTTGGGCACTCGGTCTTTAAAAGGTTCGCCATCACTGCTATAGTTGCTTGGGAATGAGGAAAAGAGGGGGCATCTTCAGAGATGGAACAGACTCTCTCCCAGCCCATTCCAGCCTGCCTCCAAGGTCGTCTCTGAAGTCCAACATAGACAACAAGCTTTTCATAAGTGCTTTTCCATTGTTTCTTTCCTAGGGCACTCAGAGATTGCCTGGCTCAGGTTTACCTAGCTGGCTTTGTGCCCAAAGCACAACTAGAATGCATAGTCTCCTGGTTACTAGCCTGATGTCTAGTAACCAGAATGGCTCTGGTCATAGCCATATGACCAACTTCACCAATGGCTACATTCACACTTTCAACATTTAACCATGGTTTATTTTTGGAGGTTGAACCTGTTGGCCAATGGGTATGTACTATGTATATTATGTACAAGACGCTTTTCTTCTTGTAAGGGCCACATTCACACAACATACTGTACTTCACTAGGCTGGGGATACAGTATTTTTCTGCAGTCATCCTGAGACAGAAGACAGTTCTAGGTGGAGCCTCCTGAAAGCCTATAATAAAGCATGGATGCCCCACAGCCACCTCTCCTCCATTTCCCTGGGGTCTCATCTGAGGGAAACCCACAAAATTGATGGCCACATTTCCAACTGAGGAGGGGCTTCCTCCTCTCTGAACACAACTAGGCTTAGATAAACCAGAACACAGGGACTCCGAACTATAAGCACTTGGAGGTCTTCTGGGGTGGAATTTCAAGCAAAACCTCAAAGACGGGAATGTCGTGGGAGTCAAATCACAACAAGTGTATCTACAAAACCAGAGGAACTTCCACAAGGTGCCCATAAATCAACTTCTAAGTGGTTGTGGCAAGAAAGCAGGTCTCACATCCACTGCTCTGTGGGCGCTGCCACCATCTCACCTGCAGACCTCACAGCACAATGCTTATTTTAGAAACCAAAAAACTTCAATATTTAAAGACTCTCAGTGTTTTGTATGAATATGGGAAGGGAACACAGAAAGTATTAAGGAAACTAAAAAAAATTCTTCTCTTTCTTAGCCAAAGATTCAGTCCATAGGCCGTTACTTTCCGGTCTCTTAGTCAGTTCTCATGCAACAATTGATATTTCTAGAACAGATGGCAAATGAAATTTCACTTCAGTTGCAAGGAATTATAAAATCAGCCCCAATATAGGATTCATATATGGAAATCTCATTGAGAAGGAAACACCAACAGGCCCTACTCTTTAAGAGAAAGAGTAAAGTAACCAAATTAGTGGACCAGCAAAATGCTGTGGACATAGTATACTGGGATTTCAGTAAGGTATTTGACAAAATAGATGACAGCCTACTTCTTGGTAAGCTAGAAAAATGTGGGATAGACAGCATCACAAACAGATTGACTGAACAGCTGCTTGTCTGGAATAGTATAAGGTCTCCTGCTTGAGCAAGGGGTTGAACTAGAAGACCTCCAAGGTCCCTTCCAATTCTCTTATTCTAAAATTAGACTGGGTTCAAGGATAATGATTGCTTCCATGAAGATAAAGCACAGGCAGCTCTAGAGCTTATTGCCACCAACCTGGAACATCATCAAACTCCATAGCACTGGGTGACCTTCCCTAGCAGCCTCTGGAGGCAAGAGACTCCATTGAAGGACAGCAGGTGTCACTTTTCTGGCTGTTGAACTATCTCCATCCAGCATGACTTTCTGGACATGTCCTAACAGGAAAGGCAATGACCACTACAGAACACTGCCCCAAGGGGTGTATCTGTGCTTTTTCACTAACATGCTTTTCTCCAGCTATCCCTCCTTACTTTGAAAAAGTTCCAGTCCCAGGAGGAGAAGTTCCTTCTCACTGTAATTATCACCTTCCCTGTCTCTGAGACCTCTTCTACTACTCCTACAGTGACTGCCTCTTTTGTAAACATCAGACTGAAGCAACATGGAATGGATCTTTTAAAAGGATAAATACTATGCGTGGCTCTTTGTGGCTCTTTGTGGCTCAAATTACAGAAAGACAAGAACTGTGTTCTTGAATTGTACTTTTTCTCTATTCCAGGTGAATCTTGGTTTGTCTCTGTTTGAATCAGGAAAGCCACTGGATATTCCATCCTGTGAGAATGCTTCCAATTCTTCTAATCCTTCTTTAGAAATGGGAAGGAGACTGATTCAACCCCATGAATTATGGATATCCTGCTACTTCTATTGCTGCTGGTGTCCCAGCCAGTCTCTGGGAAGTTGAGAATGAAGTGCCCACTGAATCTGGCCCACCAGGATGGAGAAAAGCCATGGAGCTATTATAGACAAGGAGATCTTCTCATTGGTATAGTCATCTCTTCATCAGCAATAGCACCTTCAACATTTCCTTTCAACATGGCTCCTTCTAGTCAGATTCGATTGTAAGTAATTCACTGTGATCGCATTTCATTCCCTCCATTTGCAGTGCTAACACTCTTCTTCTTTTCTTATTTTACTTATTCCTATATTGCAGGACCTGACCAATTTCTTAAATCCTTTTGATTTCCACGGCCCCTCCCTTTGGTCTTATTTTCAGGGAGAGGTTAGTACTTTTACAAATAATGAACTATTTGGGATTTTTAATCCCTTTAGAGGACTATCTCCATCCCATCTTCTCCACACTCACAAATATTAAAGGGTGACGGGTGACTATCATTTGCCTCTGGTTTTCAATCAATATTAGCATAAGTTAGCTTGTAGAGAATAAGTCAATTAAATAGAGGAAAAGTATTTGGTTGTTGCTGTTAATGATGCTAATATTAACATGAGCATGGTTTTACACTAGTTTACCTTCTGGAAAACAAAGAATACTACGCATGATTTTCAATACTGAAATTTTTAATAAAAAACACCAGCACCTGCACAATCTCACACTGGGCTACAACATCTATGACAACTATGTGAACACACTTGGCACTTCAGATGCCTTGCTGGACATGCTCTCTACTGGAGAAGCCAATGTTCCTAACTACAGCTGTGGAAGGAAGGACAACCTTTTGGCTCTTGTTGATGGAGCTGACAGTGAGATATCAATCCAGATGTCAACATTAGCAGGCACCTACAAAGTCCCACAGGTTTGTGTTTGTGTTCCCCTATCTGGCAAAGTAAGTGGCGTGGTAGCATTTGACGATAGATCCAACCATATCTTCCTTATGGAATTCAAGAGCTGCTTTTCACTATGGCAATTGTAGGTTTCATGGCTGGGGATTGATATAAGAATGGGGAAGGAGCAAGGATTAAAACACAAACATCTGCTCATGAAAAGTTCCTCCTTTCTTTGAGGGCTTCTGCTGTAGACCTGTGAAGGTGAGGATAGGCTTTGTGTCAAATGAAACGATCTTCTGTACAATAGGAAGGTGCAGCATTGATGGAAAGCTCACATTTTGTACATGATCTCAGTCAGAATAATGATACTCTCAGTCATGAACAAATCCCAGATTTATAAACAGAGTTCCACTGGATTATCTTTCCTACTGTTGATCAAACATATATGTGTTATGAATCAGTATGAAGCATTAACATTAATTAATCATTTTATATTTGAAAACCCTACAAATATGTTATCCAACGTGTAAATTGTTTTCCGCTAAAATTAAAAAAGAGAATAAAATGGACCCTAGCAATTCCAGGCCCATTTGTCTAGCAGATATTGTGCCTTGAATAAATGCCAGCTTCCCCTCGAATAGAGAGATGAGAGTGGTATATGAAAAGTGCACTCCTTGTAGAAGAACCAGCAGTCTTTAGACAGATTTGATCCACCACTGACAATTGGGTTGTCTTGAACCATCTAACTGGAGAAATATCAGTCAGACGAAATGCTTGTTTGCTTTCTTTATAGCATTTCAGCAAGTTCACACCTTTCCTTACCTGGAGAACTTTTCTTTGTGACTGAACCTTGGCTCTTTCAATATCAAAGTACAAAAGGCCAACCTTACCACTTTGCACTCATGTTGACCTGAACTCTGGGATTTAATTTATATCACTACTAGATCAAATCCAATCACATCTTCTGAGAAGCATCTTCAGGGTGAATAAAAGAACTTCAGCTGCTGCCCTCAGAGCAGAATTTAGAATTTATACAATTTGGAAAATTATGTCATGTAATTATTTTTTATAGAAACTAATGGCATGGAAACCCAAACCTCTGCTAAAACAAATAAATTTCAATTAAAAAGTCCTTAAATTGTACAACTGATAATTATTTTAGGAACTGTGATCTCCCTGTCTTTTTACAACTGGAGAAAAAGCTAACAAAATTGCTACACAAAGAATCCAGGATTTTCAAAACAGAGAAAGATATAACCATCCTCAGTAAGTCTGGCTCATTGAAATACATTAGCTGCTGCAAATGTACCTTCCAAGTATTGAGTTAAATCTTCCAAATCCCTTACAGTGAACAAGCTTGTATTTGTGGAGCTCAAGAGCTAGAAGATATCATATATCTATTATTTTGAATGTCAGTTGCATAAGAATGAGGGAGATAAATATCTTGGATTGCACTATAAACAACATATTAGGACCTTAATATTTTCAAAAAATATTTTCTGTCTGGTCAGAATTCAAAAATTATATATAATAAAGCCCTTTTTCAGAAGGAAATTATGGTCTGATTTTGGTAAATACTGGGGTCATAAATAAATATTAGTTTCATTATTTTTAAAAAACAAGTTTTATTGGTTTTTCTGTTAAAATATTTAGAAAGCATCATGATGACTGGGTAATCAGAGATTCAGTAACAGTTTTCAGTACATTATTCAGGTTAGATTATCAAAACATTCTTGTCAATTTCCCTTAACATTTCATACAACCAGTTTAAACTAATAAATTTCTAGAAATAGCATGGTCAGTTGAAAAATTTGTCAATTCAATTTCATTGAGATATATCTATGTCCTGTTATTAAAGTTTACCTAGTTTTAATTTTAATTATATTCAGGGCTTTTTTTCTCATTGAACGCTCAGAACGGAGTTCCGGCACCTTTTTGGGATGAAACCTTGTAGGGTAGGCAAGGCGGATTGTATAACATGTGTGAGTTCCGGCACCTTTTTCTTTTACAAAAAAAAACACTGATTATATTATTCAAATTTAGCCTTTAACATCCCAAATAAGATTCACAACCTAAATTTCCCTTATTTCATTACAGCAAAAACTATAACATCTAACATGTACACAGTGGCTGAGTAACTATATTCTACCTAATAAACATTGTTTGTTTCACATCCTAATACATCACATGTTACTGACAGGACCACAGCCTATGTTTATCAATCTACAACTATTTATACACAACCAGATTCTGTTTTAAATTTTAGCTAATTCTTAATTCTTAAATAGAATAATCAAACGTCTTTTAACATCAAACGTGGGATCTATAAACTAAATTTCCATTATTTCAGTGCACAAATTATAATGTCTAAAATAAGCCTAATAGATACATAAACACATTCTAGTTCTACCTCATAAACATATTCTATTTTAGATCCTGATAGGTCACTGATTACTAAAAGGATAACCTTTAATGGTTCTTTAAGAACTCACTTTTTAAATCTAACTCTGGCTTTTTTTTCTTGCTTTTTTTTGCCAATCAGGTTTCCAGACCAAGGCCTTTGAATTGCCAGATAGGTCTCCCTTTGCTCCAATACATATTATTTAAATCGAAGGAGGCCATCTAGCCATCAGTGGTCCACAAAAACCATTTGTAATCATTATGTTGTTTCCCTGTTAGTTCTAGTCTCTGTATTTCCTCTAAAAACTTTATCTTCAGTTCGGTCTGGATTCCTCTTCCATCTGGGTTCATCTGCTTTAAATAGAGAGTCTTATCCAATTTTGTAAGTAATGCTTGACTATCCAGGCTTTCAGGAAACTGTCTTTGTTGATCTTCCACGTCCTCTATGTTAGCATCACTATCTTGCAGATTACGTTTTCCCATAGTATGTTGTTGGTCCTTAAGGTTATTTGCCATAGTGATAGTTCCTTGTACTTTTAAAGTTGTCGGTTCTTTGAATAGTTGTTGCTTATATTCCTCTGTCTCAATAGTAATATCTTCCAATTTTGTTATATTCTGAAGTGTAAATTCTTTAGTTGCAGTCTGGGTTTCAATTTGTGAAGTTGGCATGTAAATTATTAAATCTGGAGATAGACATCTCAGTGACTTTGTAGATTGTTTCAAGTATAAGGTTATAGTCAAGCAAGGTTTGTGGCTGATCCTTCTCCATTTTGTAATAATTATAAATAGTCCTTGGTGGAGGCTATTTTTCAAACAAAAATCAGTAAGAGTCCACCTCCACAAGTCTAAGCCAAATTCATCTCCAGCTGTTTCAGGTTTTTATTTTAATGCCAAGGTCAGTCCAAAATGTAAGCAAGCTTGTTTGCCAATAGTATTCACTAGATATCCCCAGAGTACTTCAAAACCTTTTCAGATAGTATCTTTTTATTTATTTATTTATTTTTGTCCCCTTTTTTAGCCTGATAAGTAGAATAGTCCATTTCTGTAAATATAGGAACTTTGGGCCAAAAGTAGAAAGGCAGTAAGTCCAATAAATCAGTATAATCTCCCAATGTAGACAAAAGGCGCTCTTAAGGAGGGTGGGGGAAAGAAATCCCTTCCCTCTCTCCTCACAGGGGGAAGCAAATTCAAGAAGCTTTTGGCAGGGAAAGTAGACAATTAGGAAAACAAGAAGGCAATTCTCACCCAGTTTTCAAGTGCTTTCAAGTGCTTTGTTGTGCTTTTGGCTTCAGCAGGAAATAGCTAAATGATGGGCCATTGGAGTGGCCTATCCTTTCTTCTTTGGTTTGGAGAGTAGCTCCAAGCCGACAGAAGGGCCGCCGCCCTTCTACCGCTGACTGGAGAGACTTCTCCCCTGCTCATCAACCCTTTACGGCAACTTTTGACACCTTTACAGGGCCCCCCCCATAAAGAAATCCAGGAAACATGAGGAGCGATTCCCTAGCGCATCTTGGAGCACCGAAAATCCAGAACCGGAAGCCTAGTTTCATTATTTATGCTAATTCTATTGCATTATATATTTTTTTTAAAAAAATCTACATTTACATGCTATTTTGTTAATGTTCTGTGGTTTATATGGTGTATCTTCATGTAGCCTAAAAACTAATCAACCATATTGTTCTAATATGTGCATGAAAAAAATTGGATTCATTAAAAGCTAAAACTTGGGATTTGTTAGGACTCCATATATAACACAGAATTCTTCATTGTAATTTCAGATCAGTGAGAGAATTGCTTCAGAGATTCTGAGTGATAAAAGTCAATTCCCTTTTTTCTATCCAATGCTCCCCAAAGAAGGGTTCCAGAACCCAGGAATTGTCCAACTGCTTCTCCATTTCGGATGGGCCTTGATTGGTCTCTTTGCTCCAGACACAGAGGAAGGAGAGCATTACATGAGAATTTTAACTCCAATACTTGTCAAGAATAGGATTTGTGTTGTTATATCACAACAATTCTCAAGAACTGGACATACAGCACCCCTCAGGGTTGCCCTCTCTAAGTGGAAACAAGTCAATGTCTTTGTTCACTTCATAGAATTTGCTTCCCTTTTTACCAGAATTCTTCCTTTCCATTCAACACTTGAAGGTTTGCCAGGACCCATTGAAGGAAAAGTCTGGATCACGACAATGGTGGGCGTATATTTCATAGGAAAGGACATGCTTCTCAAGTACGTCCATAGTATTTGGACCTTTCCTCTTCAGTGGAAAAAAACCTGGCAAGAAGATTATGCCTATAAAACACTTTTCTTTGTGAAACATGAATTTCAAGCTGAGTATTTTCACTGTTCTGTTTCAAAACACATCTTTTCTGTCAAAGGCCGGAGAAGATGCACCCAGAAAGCACCAGTGGAGACCCAAGAGAAAAGGAATAGGATGCAGATCCCAAATCAAGGTGTTCCTTACAGTGTCATTAAGGTTCTGGCCCATGCCT
Source organism: Vipera berus (assembly GCF_964194415.1). NCBI lineage: Eukaryota > Metazoa > Chordata > Lepidosauria > Squamata > Viperidae > Vipera > Vipera berus. The sequence goes on along the minus strand of NC_138203.1, from coordinate 286,696,878 downwards.
TAAATGCTGCGTCCAAATCCCAGAGGAGAACGAAGAAGGGAGAAGAGAGACTGGGGGCTCCAAGGCTGCAGCCATGGAAGGTATGGGGTCCCAACATGGATCCATCAAACTATAAATTCATTTCTGGGTCTTTGGTGCTCTTTGAGCTTGGTTGTTTAAGATCATAAGCTTCTATATAACATCTTATATTTAGTGGGAGAGCACTGCAACCTCCCTTCTACAACCAAGACATTTTATATATTTTTAAAAAATGTTCCCGGATTCCTTCTGATATTAAGACCCTCTAAACCATCATGTCTCTTCTCCTTGATGTCTTTCCTGAAGGATAAAAGCAGCCCCTTTGATCTCTTCCTTTCCTTCTTTGTGCTTGAACTAATGAAGTTTTTGTGCAAGGTCTTCTCCAAGTGTGTTTCCTACAAGAGGACCTGGAATGATTCCACTAGATCATTAATGACATTATTGTTGAATTAATAATATGGTTGTTATCAGATCATTAAAATATTACTACCACTTTATTATAACTATGTGTAGAATAATGTGAGAAAAACTATAAATGAAATCTTAAATAAAGATATAGATTATTAGTGCCATTCATTTGTGTTATGCAAGATGCAATCATGTATTAAGTCCTACATGCTAAAACTAGTTAGTTTCCCACTAGATTTTACTTATGCACCTCTGTCTCCTCCCTAAATTTTTTTGACTATCAAAAGAGATGGTGAAACATTTGCACTTTCACACTTGCAAGATACTGTTAATGTAATTTTGCAGTAAAGTAGAATTAGTTCATCTGGTCATTTTTCCTATCTCCTTTACCTGAATGAAGATTAGCTTTGCAACTTTCTTCTTAACAAATTCTTGCTTTCGGATGATCACCCTGTTGTTTCCAAGGAGTTTATAAATACTCCAGTTATTTGGATATTTTGTTTACTTGATTGGTGACCTTTGCTAGAATGTTCTAAATAATTGACAATTTTTGTCAATTACATCTTGTCCATACACCTTCTGTTAGTATACTGCATGATTGAGAAGTATTACTGAACCTTTGTTCTTGAGTTTTGAAGATGGTGCTAACACTTGTTCTTCCAACTTACAATATTTGCAAGTTAAACAACCATAGAAGAAAGTTTGAAATGTAAAATGAGATAACAGTTAAGAAACCAGATAAGAAACTGCTTTTAAAATTCCAGGATGTTTCCATTCTAGTTGCATCCATTTTTAAAGAAGAAGGAATTGTGCAATCTTTCCCTGATGAATGTGTACGTGGATCAAAAGGGAGACGTAGCAGCAGACCTGAGGATCTTTAGTAGGGTGGTTCTCCCTGAGAAGGATCCCATCAACCAGCATTTGGGGGATTTTGAAAGACAGAGATTTACAATCAACCAAAATGCTTTGTCACAGCTAAAGTTGCTGAACAAGGTGGGGAAATAATAATAATAATAATAATAATAATAATAATAATAATAATAATAATAATAATAATAATAATAATAATAATAATAATAATAATAATAATAATAATAATAATAATAATAATAATATAAAGTTGGAAGGGACCTTGGAGGTCATCTAGTCCAACCCCCTGCTCAGGCAGGAAACCCTATACCATTTCAGGCAAATGGCTGTCCAGTCTCTTCTTAAAAACCTCCAGTGTTGGAGCATTCACCACCTCTGGAGGCAGGTTGTTCCACTGGTTAATTGTTCTAACTGTCAGGAAGTTTCTCCTTAGTTCTAGGTTGCTTCTCTCCTTGACTAGTTTCCATCTGTTGCTTCTTGTCCTGCTTTCAGGTGCTTTGGAGAATAGCTTGACTCCCTCTTCTTTGTGGCAGCCCCTGAGATATTGGAACACTGCTATCATGTCACCCCTCACCCTTCTCTTCATTAAACTACACATACCCAATTCCAGCAACCGTTCCCTATATGTTTTAGCCTCCAGCCCCCTAATCATCTTGGTTGCTCTTCTCTGTACCCTTTCTAGAGTCTCGACATCTTTTTTACATCGTGGTGACCAAAACTGGATGCAGTATTCCAGGTGTGGCCTTACCAAGGCATTGTAAAGTGGTATTAGTACTTCACTTGATCTTGATTCTATCCCTCTGTTAATGCAGCCTAGCACTGTGTTGGCTTTTGATATCTTTTCCATTTTTCCCAAAAGACCCATTTCAAGTGGGCTATACCTAGTCAGAAAAGTGGATAACCTTCACAGAGAATTGAACGAGTGGAGTAAAATATGTATAATTTTCTTAGGCAGATACAGAGGCTTCACTCCTATTGTCCCAGGGATCCTTCAGATGCTACAGTGTTGAATATTGTTGTAAGCTGATTCAACTATATCTAAAATGAGATTTGGGGTAATTGTTATTAAGGACACAAATCATTAACTAACTCTCAACATCTTTTTTGTGATATGGTGACAAAAATTGTCTGCATTATTTAAGGTGTGGTCTTACTAGGGCTTTATAAGGCGGTACTAATATTTCACGTGAACTTGATTCTATGCCTCTGTTTATTCAACCCAGGATTGTATTATCTTTTTTGGTTGCTGCTGCACACTGCTGGCTCATAGTCAAGTGATCATTCACTAGGACTCCAAGGCCCCTCTCACAGCTACTGTTTTTAAGCCAGGTCTCGCCCAATCTGTATTTGTTCCTTTGGTTTTTTCCTGCTTAAGTGTAAGACTTTTCTTTTCTCCACATTGAAACTCATTTTGTTCAGTAGGGCCCATTGTTCCAGTTTGTCAATATCTTTTTGGATCCTGAGTTTGCCTTCTGGTTTTTTGGCTACTCCTGACAGTTTGTTGCCATCTGCAAATTTGATGAGTTCCCCTTCAGTTCCCTAGTCTAAGTCATTTATGAAGATGTTGCAGAGGTATTATTACAGATTGTACTGTTATAGATGCTAAATTGATGTTAAATTTAATTACGGCTGCAAGACTCTTGGTAGCGCAATATGGGAAGAAGGAGGAACTGCCTACTATAGAAGAGTGGACTTTAAAAGTTTCAAACCTGGTGGAAATGGCAAAGATTTCAGCATATTTGAAAGAACAATCGCAACAGAGATATATTTTGGAATGGTGAAGATGGATCGATTATATTCAGAATAAATATGGGACTAGAAAGTTTCATTTAGTATATGAATAAGTATTAGTATTATATGATGTATTATTAATTAGTTATTATTATTTAGTTATTTAGTTATGTTAAGAGGAATTAAAGTGTGATAGAATTTAAAGTGTCTTTTTTAGTTGGTTAGCATATTTTAGCTTAAGTTGGTTAAGGTTTATACCCTGTATTCAGCTCTGGGAAGTGGGTGGGAGGGGGAGGGAGGGAGTTTATGTGTTTAAAATGTATTTTAAAACTTTTCAATAAAAAAAAAATATGTTGCAGAGTATTGGGCCTAAGACGGAACCTTGTGGTACCCCAATGCTTACTTCTCTCCATGTGGATGTAGTGCCATTGAGGACTACTTGTTAAGTATGGTTTGTCAGCCAGCTACAGATCCATCTAGTGGTGACGTTGTCTATTTCACCTTTTTCTAGCTTACTAAGGAGGAAGTTGTGGTCTACTTTATCAAATACCTTACTGAAATCTAGGTATACTACATCCACTGTGTTTCGCTGGTCTACTAGTTTTGTCACTTTATCAAAGAATGAGATACATTGGTTTGGCATGATCTGTTTTTAACAAACCCATGCTGGCTACCAATTATAACTTTGTTTGCTTCTAGTTGTTCGCAGATCTGTTTTTTTATTATCTTTTCCAGGATCTTCCCATGTATTTATGTTAGACTGATTGGTCTGTTGTTTTCTGGGTCTTTTTCCCTTCTTGAAGATGCAGCCGCACGGGTAGTGATGGGAGCATCCCGATACTCCCATATTACACCCCTCCTGCGTGAGCTGCATTGGCTACCAGTTGTCTTCCGGGCGAGATTTAAGGTGCTGGTACTTACCTTTAAAGCCCTACATGGCTTAGGCCCGGGATATTTGCAGGACCGTCTGCTACCGGGGACGACTTCCCATCGCCCAGTGCGCTCACACAGAGAGGGCCTCCTCAGGGTGCCGTCGGCCAGACAATGTCGGCTGGCGACCCCCAAGGGGAGGGCCTTCTCTGTGGGAGCACCAGCCCTTTGGAACCAGCTTCCCCTTGAGCTTCGGATGGCCCCAGACCTCCGGTCCTTTCGCCGCGACCTCAAAACTTTTCTCTTCCATCAGGCTGACCTGGATTGATGATGGGTTTTAAATATGTTTTAATTTTTAATTGTAGTTAATTTATTTTGGGGCTGTTATTTAATTTGTTTTTTAATTTTTTTTATTGTTGTTTTTATTGTTGTAAGCCGCCCTGAGTCCCTTGGGAGATAGGGCGGCATATAAGTCCCAAAAATAATAAATAAATAAATAAAGATGGGAACCACATCAGCCCTTTTCCAATCCTCAGGTGCTTCCCTGGTGCTCCAGGATTTTTGAAAGTTGTTGTGCAATGGTTCTGAGATCACATCTGCCAGCTCCTTCAGAACTCTGGGATGTAATCTGTCTGTTCCTGGTTATTTATATTCATCAAGGTTGGCTAGGTGTTCTCTTACCATTTTCTTGCTTATTTTGATTTTTGTTTCTAGTATGTCTTTTGCAGTGGGTTGGGGTTTTTTTTGGTGCGTTGGGCTTTGGTTTCTTTTTCTGTAAAGATTCTTTCCATTTTTTGTATTTGTACTTTTTGTCTTTTAGTTTGTTAGAGAGATCTTTGTGAAAGACCCCACTGGGTTAAAGCTTTTCACAATTTCATCTCTCCAGATTTTATTAAGTAGAAAGGTACTATTTTATTTTATTTTTTCAATCCGATATGCCAGAAGGAAAAGGGAGGAATTAAATGAGGCATCTACCAGCAATTGTATCTTCTGCAAGCATTTGGAAGTATTCGCATATTTCATATTTGTTTTCCTGAAACCCAAAGATTATTTTATTTATTTATTTATTTAATTAATTAAATTTTTATACCGCCCTTCTCCCGAAGGACTCAGGGCGGTGAACAGGGCATATAATAAAAATACATTTTTGCTAATGTTCACATCTACCTCCATTTAAATGGATGGTGAGTTCTAGTATATTTTCTTTGGTATTTCTTCTTTTTCTTCTTAGTCTCTGCCTCAGTCCAAATGTGTGGAAAAATGCCATCCTGGATTTGTCAAGAAGGTTCGAGAAGGAGAGCCAGTTTGCTGTTACGACTGCGTTCCTTGTCCCGAGGGAACCATCTCCACTCAGGAAGGTGGGTGACACCATAGGGAAAGCTCTGGATTCATCTAGAGCATTTTGATCAAAATGCATGTTAAAGATACTGTAAGTTTGATTGTTTTCTTAATTTTCAATATGTCCAATTTTTTCCATAATGGGAGGGAAAAGAAAAAGATATTTAAGGGTGAGGAAGGAAGAAGGATATTTTGGGTTTGGTAGGAAATTTCTCTTTTCTCTGCTAGTTTGGGTGTATCCTTCCATATTTATCTTTTTTAGAAACCTCTGAATTCTTTGTAACTTGAGGAATGATTTTAAATCAATGGGTTTTGTTCACCCAAACCACGTTTACATTATAGTAAAGGTAAAGGTAAAGGTTCCCCCGCACATGCGTGCTAGTTGTTTCCGACTCTAGGGGGCGGTGCTCATCTCCGTTTCAAAGCCGAAGAGCCAGCGCTTGTCCGAGGACGTCTCCGTGGTCATGTGGCCGGCATGACTAGATGCCAAAGGCACACGGAACACTGTTACCTTCCCACCGTAGTGGTCCCTATTTTTCTACTTGCATTTTTACGTGCTTTCGAACTGCTAGGTTGGCAGAAGCTGGGACGAGTAACAGGCGCTCACTCTGCTATGCGGCACTCGGGATTCGACCCGCCAAACTGCCGACCTTCCGATCGACAAGTTCAGCGTCCTAACCCACTGAGCCACTGCGTCCCTTCTTTACATTATAGATCAATATATATATCAATGAGTCCTTAAATATAAATTCTCATAAGCTGAAATATTTAATTGGGAGGAACAATAGTGGGGAGAAGCTGGTTTGAAGAAGGAAATGAAAACCAAACAGAGTGCCATCATAAAATCTTCAAGTGGATATTTCCTTTTTTATCTTTCCAATTTTCTTTGTTGTTAAATATTAATAGGGTTGCTCTTGAAAACCAACTGGAATTTACAAATGGTGCAGAATGCAAAAGGACACACAGTGTTGTGTTTCCATGTGTTCTTCCATAGGACTCCCCTATTGTACAGGCTCTGTAGAACCCCAGTTTCTTCCCAAATGCAATAAAAATCACATTTCCCACTTTATGGGTCTTCACAAGCCATGCTTTTCTGATGCAGTTCCTGCCCCATTGGACTCACTCCCTCTTGAAATCCAATAGGCCCCCATCCTCTGATACTTCTGGAGACTCGCTACTTCTCCCAACCATTTGGGATAAGGTAAGGTCAGTGTCCCCTTCATGGATTACTGCCTTGTCATGGTGAAGGGGCTTGCGTAATTCAATGAAGCTATGAGCTTTGCCGTGCAGGGCCACCCAAGACGGAAAGTTTATAGCAGAGAGTTCTGACAAAATGTGATCCACTGGAGAAGGAAATGGCAACCCATTCCAGTATCTTTGCCATGAAAACCCTATGAACAGTACCAAAAGGCAAAAAGATATGACGCTAGAAGATGAGCCCCTCAGGTCGGAAGGCGTCCAATATGCTACTGGGGAAGAACAGAGGGCTAGTACTAGTAGCACCAGAAAGAATGAAGCGACTGGGCCAAAGCCGAAAGGACGCTCAGCTGTGGATGTGTCTGGTGGTGAAAGGAAAGTCCAATGCTGTAAAGATTTTTTCTCCATAGGAACCTGGAACATAAGATCCATGAATCAAGGAAAGCTGGACGTGGTCAAACAAGAGATGGCAAGACTAAACATCGACATCTTAGGCATCAGCGAACTAAAATGGACACGAATGGGTGAATTTAATTCAAATGACCATCAGGTATACTACTGCAGGCAAGAATCCCTCAGAAGAAATGGAGTAGCCTTCATAGTCACCTCGGCCTGCCCTTGAAGAATCACCGCAGATCAGCTGTGCAGCGGAATCGGCCCTTGAGCAAATTGCCGCAGATCAGCGGTGCGGCAGAATCGGCCCCTGAACAAATTGCCGCGGATCAGCTGTGCGGCAGAATCAGCCCTTGAACAAATCGCGCAGATCAGCTGTGCGGCGGAATCGGCCCTTAACAAATCGCCGCGGATCAGCTGTGCGACAGAATCGGCCCTTAACAAATCGCCGCGGATCAGCTGTGCAGCGGAATCGGCCCTTAAATCGCCACGGATCAGCTGTGCGGCGGAATCGACCCTTAACAAATCGCCGCAGATCAGCTGTGCGACGGAATCGGCCTTAACAAATCGCCGCAGATCAGCTGTGCGGCCGAATCGGCCCTTAACAAATCGCCACGGATCAGCTGTGCGGCGGAATCGGCCCTTAACAAATCGCCACGGATCAGCTGTGCGGCGGAATCGGCTTTAACAAATCGCCACAGATCAGCTGTGCGGCGGAATCGGCGCGGATCAGCTGGGCGGCGGAAACGGCAGCAGCGAGGTCGACAGCTTTTCCAGGGGCCTTCGACGGCGGCGGTGACGGCGGGAGATCTCCGGCCCACACCCTGAGCCGTTTGCAGCCGTTTCGAGTGGGTGCCGACGTCCCCTCTATGCCTCGGCCGCCTCAACCTTTCCTGGGTGGCGGTGGCATCTCCGTACGGATCTTCATCAAAGAAGACGCCGCGGACCAGCTGATCAGTGAAGACACCATCGACGATGGCGGCGACGGCGGCAACATTGACAACAGCATCCCCGAGCTCCTGGGACGCGGCATGGTCCGCCCTCTTCGAGGCACTTGGAACGGAGGCAGCGACATGGCATCTGGGACTCCCGTACCTCTGGGAGGCCGAGCTCTGGACGGTCCCCAACCAACAGGGGCCTATGGAGCTGCGGCCAGGAACAACACCCAGAATATCAGTACGGTGAAGGGTGCCTTCTGCCCACCCTCAACCTTCCTTGCCCACCCTCTCCCCACAGGACATGATGGGCCTGGGTGCAAGCCACGGTGGCAGAGTGGCTTGACCTTACACCTGCAGCCCCATAGAGGTGGGAGCTCTATGGGGTATGCTTCACCCAGAGTGCGTTCTGGACCACCCTCGGAAACAGAGTCACAACCCATTGTGAGAGGATGGGGAGCGGCCTGCTTCTGGGGTTCACCTGGCCAAGTGGCAGTGGCTGGGTCACGGTCCAGATACCCACCTACCGACTCGACCCTCCTGCTAATCATCTAGGGGACTGCCTTCCCGGAATCCTCATGATTCTAAGCTCTTGCGCTACTCCAGCACAGAACTGCTCGCCCTCAGGGGTTCCCCCCTCTCCTGGGTGCGACCCGCCTTCGCTACCACCTCCAATCTCGAGGAAGGGCCCGAACACTGGGCTTCTGAGAGATGGCCGGGCAGGGTCAGGGGCCTCCAGCATAAGTCCAACAAGAGGCCCCTGGTTACGTTCTTAGTTAAGTTTTTTGTCGGGTTAGGGAGGGGGGTGGGAGAGGACTATGGTTGTTCGGCGAAGAGGGGCCTTGCAACAACCATAGCACAGGCCAGGCCTACGATCGTTCATGAAGGTGAGGAGCGGGGTTCAGTCACCGACAAAGCCCAGTGGCGAGCTGACGGACAACCAATTCCCAGGACGGTGGGGAACGGCAGAAGGTGCACAAGCAGAGGGCCGTATCGACACCGGGAGGGTCATCTCCGCTTTCTACAAGTGGTGAGACGCTCCGACCCTCTGTACTTTCCCCGAGGACCCGGGAGCGAAAATGTGGAGCCTCCTGAGCTCAGGCTGGTCTACCTAAATGCCAGGTCCATTGCTAATAAGGCTCCTCTTGTGCGAGACCTAGTGGAGAGTGAGCACGCGGACCTGGCTTGCATCACGGAAACCTGGCTGGGCCCAGAGGGTGGTGTCCCTCTGGTTGACCTCTGCCCACCGGTTTCCGGGTGCTGCACCAGCCTCGGGCCCATGGTAGGGGCGGAGGAGTGGCAGTAATCATCAGGAAGACCCTTAGCCCGCGGGAGACCACCGTCCCTCAGATAGTCGGGTGTGAGTCTCTCTTTCTGAGATACGGCCCTGGGGCGCAGTTGGGCCTGCTGCTGGCGTACCTTCCACCTAACCACGCAGCAGCAGCCCTGCCTAAGCTACTCGATGTCCTCTCGGGGTTGGTGGTTGAATTCCCCAAACTCATGGTTTTGGGCGACTTCAACCTACCATCCCTAGGAGGATCGTCCGAACTAGCTCGGGAGTTCATGGCTTCCATGACGGCCATGGACCTGTCGCAAATAATTTCAGGACCGACTCATGAGGGAGGCCACACCCCCGACTTGGTGTTCCTATCTGGACGGTGGCGTGATGATATTGGTGGGGGCTCCCCAACCGTTACGCCCCTGTCATGGACCGATCACCACCTCCTACGGCTAGACTTCCGCTTTGCCACCCCCCGCCGTGGGTGCACGGAGCCAACCAGATGGTACCGCCCCAGGCGCCTAATGGACCCTGATAGGTTCCAGGCAGCACTTGGGAACCCACCTGCACTCCCTGCTCACAGCTCGGCGGATGCCTTAGTGGAAGCCTGGGAAAGGGCAGCCACAGAGGCACTTGACCGAGTTGTACCCCTGCGGCCCCTGACCTGGCACAGATCCCAGCGAGCCCCATGGTTCACCGCGGAGCTCCGGGAGATGAAGCGTCAGAGACGGGGCCTAGAGAGCCGTTGGAGATCCAGTCGATCCGAATCTGACCGGTTGCGACTAAGAAGCCACACCAGGTCTTATCTCGCAGCGATAAGGGTGGCGAGATCCAATTACTTTTCCACCCTCACCGCGTTCGCAGATAATCGCCCGGCTGCCCTGTTCAGAGTGACTCGCTCCCTTCTGAACCAAGAGGTGAGGGAGGAATCCTTACAGGGTCAAGCCGAGGAATTCAGTCAATATCTGTTGGATAAAATTGCTCGGATTCGAACCGGCCTGGACTCCAACTGGGCAGAGTCTGAGGAACAGGACATGGGCAGTCTTGTCGATGTCTTCTGGGAGGAATTTGATCCTGTGACTCCAAAGGAAGTGGACAGGACTATGAGGAGGTTGAGCTCCTCCACATGCTTACTGGACCCGTGCCCTTCATGGCTGGCTTATGCAGCTCGAGAGGGGACACGAGGCTGGTTTCAGGCGGTCATCTCTGCTTCTCTGAGTGAGGGTCACTTCCCCGCCTCCTTGAAGGAGGCGGTGGTGAGACCTCTCCTCAAGAAGCCCACCTTGGACCCAGCTTCATTGAATAACTTTCGTCCAGTCTCCAATCTTCGCTTCCTTGCGAAGGTTGTTGAAAGTGTGGTGGCACATCAGCTTCCTCAGGTCCTGGATGAAGCGGATTATCTAGACCCGTGCCAATCGGGCTTCAGGCCGGGCTACAGCACGGAGACGGCATTGGTCGCTCTGATGAATGATCTCTGGAGGGCCCGGGACAGGGGCCATTCCTCTGTCCTAGTCTTATTAGACCTTTCGGCGGCTTTCGATACCATCGACCATGGTATCTTGCTGCGGCGCCTCAGGGGATTGGGAGTGGGAGGCACGGTTCTGCGGTGGTTCTCCTCCTTTCTCCTGGGACGCTCGCAGTCGGTGTTGGCAGGGGGACAGAGGTCGACTCCGAGGCCTCTAGTTTGTGGAGTCCCTCACGGGTCGGTTCTCTCGCCTCTCCTGTTCAACATCTACATGAAACCGCTAGGTGAGATCATTCGTGGTTTTGGAGTAGGGTACCATCAGTATGCTGATGACACCCAGCTTTTCATCTCAACTCCAAACAGCATCAGTGATGCCATCGACGTGATGTCCCGTTGCCTGGAAGCGGTTCGGGAATGGATGGGGAGGAACAGGCTTCAACTCAACCCGGACAAGACTGAATGGCTGTACATACCGGCATGCCAGGATACTCAGAGCATCCCATCCCTTAACATCGGGGGTGAGTTATTACCCCCTGTTGATAGGGCCCGCAACTTGGGTGTCCTCCTAGACTCACAGCTATCCTTGGAAGATCACATAGGAGCTGTGACCAGGGGGGCCTTCACTCGGGTTCGGCTGGTGCACCAACTACGACCTTATCTGGACCTGGATGCCTTGCGTACAGTCACCCATGCACTTGTGACCTCTCGCCTTGACTACTGCAACGCTCTCTACATGGGGCTGCCCTTGAAAGCCACTCGGAAGCTTCAGCTGGTGCAGAGTGCAGCTGCACGAACACTTCTGGGAGCCTCCCGATACTCCCATATCACACCTCTCCTCCGTAAGCTGCACTGGCTTCCGGTTGCCTTCCGAGTGAAATTCAAGGTGCTAATGATGACATACAAAGCCCTACATGGCATGGGTCCGGAATACCTACGGGAGCACCTACTGCCAATGTCAACACCGCACCGTCCTGTGCGCTCCCACAGAGAGGGCCTCCTCAGAGTTCCACCGGTCAAAGAATGCCGGCTGGTGGCCCCCAGGGGGAGGGCATTCTCAGTGGGTGCACCAACCCTCTGGAACAGCTTGCCTACCGATATCCGGATGGCCCCCGACCATCGCACCTTCCGGCGCGACTTAAAAACTTACTGTTGTGACTCAGGGCCAGCCGGTGGGTCCGACAGCCGGGTCCGATGTATCGGAGGACTCAGATGAGGGGGAGGAGGGAGACGAACCGGCTGATGATGGTTTGGAGGCTTTGCAGAGTCCTCAGCCGGGGACCTCTTCTCAGCTGCGTGAGCCCGAGAGTGCGGAGGATGATGACCCACAGCTGGCCCTGTTCAAGGACGCCCGACGCAGGAGGCAGTCGAGCAGGAACAAACAAAGAAAGGCTATGGGACTCCTCGGGAGGAGGCACAGGGAGACCACGCCCTGAGCTCTCTATAAAAGGAGTGTTTGGGGAGGGGCTGGTGGCTGAAAGCAAACTGTTCTGAAGACTCAGGGCCAGCCGGTGGGTCCGACAGCCGGGTCCGATGTATCGGAGGACTCAGATGAGGGGGAGGAGGGAGACGAACCGGCTGATGATGGTTTGGAGGCTTTGCAGAGTCCTCAGCCGGGGACCTCTTCTCAGCTGCGTGAGCCCGAGAGTGCGGAGGATGATGACCCACAGCTGGCCCTGTTCAAGGACGCCCGACGCAGGAGGCAGTCGAGCAGGAACAAACAAAGAAAGGCTATGGGACTCCTCGGGAGGAGGCACAGGGAGACCACGCCCTGAGCTCTCTATAAAAGGAGTGTTTGGGGAGGGGCTGGTTGCTGAAAGCAACTTTTCCGCTTGAGAAGACAAGCTCTAGTGTTTTTGTTAACTGCGTAATTAAATCTTGGCAGAAGCCTTTTAGCCTTGGACGCTCTCCAGTCTCTTCTTTTTGAATAGGGGTTTGCTAGAAGAGGGCTGGTTCAGAACACTTACCTGTTCCAACAGGCCGGCCTGGCCTGACAGCTCTTGGGGTTCATTTGTTTTTACCATTGTTTAACTGTATACATACGTTGCTCTGTACACCGCCCCGAGTCCCTCGGGAGAAGGGCGGTATATAAAACAAATAAATAAATAAATAAATAAATAAATAAATAAATAGTCAATAAAAGAGTAGGAAAAGCAATACTGGGATACAATCCTCAAAATGACAGAATGATCTCAGTTCGAATCCAAAGCAAACCATTCAATATCACAGTAGTCCAAGTCTATGCCCCAACCACCAGTGCTGAAGAGGATGAAATTGACTGGTTCTATGAAGCCCTACAGCACCTTATAGAACTAACACCAAAAAATAATGTCTTTATCATCATGGGGGATTGGAATGCTAAAGCAGGAAGCCAAAAGATAACTGGAATAACAGGCAAGTTTGGCCTTGGAGTACAAAATGAAGCAGGGCACAGGCTGATAGAATTTTGTCAAGAGAATACGATGGTCATAGCAAACACTCTTTTCCAACAACCCAAGAGACAGCTCTACACATGAACATCACCAGACAGTCAACACAGAAATCAGGTTGACTATATGCTCTGCAGCCAAAGATGGAGAAGTTCTATACAGTCAGTAAAAACAAGACCAGGAGCTGACTGTGGCACAGACCATGAACTTCTCATTGCAAAGTTTAGGCTTAAACTGAAGAAATTAGGGAAAAGCACTAGGCCAGGCATGTTAAACTCACGATGTCACGTGACGTCGTGTGACGTATCAGAGCTTTTTCTCCATTGCCGGCAATGGGGTGGACACGGATTCATTGCGACGCATCCGGCCCATGGGCCAGCAGTTTGACACCCCTGCACTAGGCCATTCAGGTATGAATTAAATCATATCCCTGTTGAATATACAGTAGAGGTGACAAATAGATTTAAGGAATTAGATCTGATAGACAGAGTGCCTGAAGAACTATGGACAGAGGTTCGCAACATTGTACAATAGGTAGCAACCAAAACCATTCCAAAGAAAAAGAAATGCAAGAAAGCAAAATGGCTGTCTGAGGAAGCTTTGCAAATAGCTGAGGAAAGAAGGGAAGCGAAAGGCAAGGGAGAAAAAGAAAGATACACCCAATTGAATGCAGAATTCCAGAGAATAGCTAGAAGAGATAAGAATGCCTTCTTAAATGAAAAGTGCAAAGAAATAGAAGAAAACAATAGAATAGGGAGGACCAGAGATCTTTTCAAGAAAATTGGAGAGATGAAGGGAACGTTTCATGGAAAAATGGGCATGAGCCTTGGTGGAGCAGTGGGCTAATGCCTCCTTAAGTAACACCAACTGCCTGCAATTAGTGCAGGTTCGCATCCCACCAGGCTCAAGGTTGACTCAGCCTTCCATCCTTCCAAGGTAGGTAAAATGAGGACCCAGATTGTTGGGGGCAATAAGCTGACTTTGTAATAATGCCGCTTGGGGTGTGTGTGAAAGCCCTAATAAGCAGGCATATACATAGAATGAAGGCTACTGCTAAGCTTGTAAGCCGCCCTGAGTCTTCAGAGAAGGGCGGGATATAAATGGAATTAAAAATTTAAAAAATGATAAAGGACCAAAATGGCAGGGACCTAACAGAGGCAGAAGAGATTAAGAAGAGGTGGCAAAATTACACAGAAGAAGTATACAAGAATGAGCTTAACATCCCTGATAATCACAATGAGGTGGTCACTGACCTCGAGCCAGACATCCTAGAATGTGAAGTGAAGTGGGCCTTAGGAAAGCTGAGCAACAACAAAGCTAGTGGAGGTGACAGTATTCCAGCTGAGCTATTCAATATCTTAAAAGATGATGCAGTAAAAGTGCTACCCTCAATTTGCCAGCAAATTTGGAAAACTCAACAGTGGACATAGGATTGGAAAAGATCAGTTTACATTCTAATTCCAAAGAAAGGCAGTGCCAAAGAATGTTCAAACTATCACACCATTGCACTCATTTCACATGCTAGTAAAGTTATGCTTAAAATCCTACAAGCTAGACTCCAGCAGTATGTGGATCAATAACTACCAGAAGTACAGGCAGGATTTCGAAGAGGCAGAGGAACTAGAGATCAAATTGCCAACATACACTGGATCATGGAGAAAGCTAGAGAGTTACAGAAAAACATCTACTACTGCTTCATTGACTATGCTAAAGCCTTTGATTGTGTGGATCATAACAAACTGTGGCAAGTTCTTAAAGAGATGGGAATACTAGACCACCTTATTTGTCTCTTGAGAAACCTATATGTGGGCCAAGAAGCAACAGTGAGAATTGGTCATGGAACCACTAATTGGTTCAAAATTGGGAAAGGAGTCTGGCAAGGCTGTATACTGTCACCTTGCCTATTTAACTTATATGCAGAGCACATCATGAGAAAGGCAGGGCTAGATGAATCAAAAGTTGGAATTAAGATTGCTGGGAGAAATATCAACAACCTAAGATATGCAGAAGAAACCACTCTAATGGCAGAAAATGAAGAAGAACTAAAGAGCCTGTTGTGGCAGGTGAAGAAGGAGAGTGTAAAACTTGGTTTGAAACTAAACATTAAGAAAACCAAGATCATAGCATCTGGCCCTCTCAATTCCTGGCGAATAGATGGGGAAGAAATGGAGGTAGTGACAGATTTTATTTTCCTGTGCTCCAAGATCACTGCAGATGGGGACTGTAGCCAAGAAATTAAAAGACGCTTGCTCCTCGGGAGGAAAGCCATGGCACATCTAGACAGCACAGAGAAAGCAGAGACATCACCCTGTCAACAAAAGTGCGTATAGTCAAGGCTATGGTCTTCCCAGTTGCAATGTATGGCAGTGAAAGCTGGACCATAAGAAAGGCTGAGCGCCAAAGAATTGAGGCCTTTGAACTATGGTGCTGGAGAAGACTCCTGCGAGTCCCTTGGACTGCAAGGCGATCAAACCGGTCAGTCCTAGAGGAGATCAACCCTGACTGCTCTTTAGAAGGCCAGATCCTAAAGTTAAAACTCAAATACTTTGGCCACCTAATGAGAAGGAAGGACTCACTGGAGAAGAGCCTAATGCTGGGAAAGATTGAGGGCAATAGAAGAAGGGGACGACAGAGAATGAGGTGGATGGATGGAGTCACTGAAGCAGTGGGTGTGAGCTTAAATGGACTCCAGAAGATGGTAGAGGACAGGAAGGCCTGGAGGACTGTTGTCCATAGGGTCGCGATGGGTCGGACATGACTTCGCAGCTAACAACAACAACAACAAAGGTCAATGTAAGATAAGAATCTGGTGGATTACCTCAGGGAAGAGAGCTTCTGGCACCAGATAGTTCTTCTTTTCATTTTAATTTTTGTTGTTCTTGTTTTTATAGTTGTACTATTGGGGATTTTTTTTTTTTTGCTGGAGAATAGGTAGATTGCATTCACTTACACTTTCCTGTCTCTGATTATCACATCTTATCCAAGTGTTTCTTGAAATTTGAAAGTTAATAAAAGAAATATTACTTTGTTTTCGCAGATACTGAAAAATGCACCAAGTGCCCAGATGATCAATATCCAACCAAGAACCGTGTCCAATGTATCCCCAAAAGAACAACCTTCCTGTCCTATGATGAATATCTCAGCATCATCCTCATCTCCTTTGCTCTACTCTTGTTCCTAACCACAGGACTTGTTTTAATCATATTCCTTAAATACCTAGAAACTCCCATTGTCAAAGCCAACAACCGGGACCTCTCCTACATCCTCCTTGTCTCACTCCTGCTTTGTTTTTTGTCCTCCTTTCTCTTCATTGGCCATCCAAGGAAAGCCACCTGTCTTCTCCGACAAATGGTATTCAGCATTGTCTTCTCAGTAGCTGTCTCTTCTGTGTTGGCCAAAACAATCACAGTAGTGTTGGCATTCCTAGCCTCAAAACCAGGGAATAAAGTGAGAAGATGGTTGGGGAAGAGCTTGGCCAACTCCATCATCCTTTCTTGTTCTGGTGTCCAAGTTCTCATCTGTGCCATGTGGCTGGGAGTGTTTCCCCCATTTCCTGACACTGATCTGCACTCCCAGCCTGGAGAGATCATCCTTCAATGCAATGAAGGCTCTGTCACTATGTTTTATGTCGTCCTTGGCTACATGGGTTTCCTTGCTGCCATTTGCTCCACGGTGGCTTTCTTGGCCAGGAACCTGCCTGGTTCCTTCAATGAAGCCAAGCAGATCACCTTCAGCATGCTGGTCTTTTGCAGTGTCTGGGTCTCATTCCTCCCCACCTATCTGAGCACTAAAGGAAAATACATGGTGGCTGTGCAGGTCTTCGCCATCTTGGCCTCCAGTGCTGGACTGCTGGTCTGCATCTTCTTTCCCAAGTGCTACATTATCATCCTAAGGCCAAATCTAAACACTAAGGAACATCTAATGAGAAAGGCAGGGGAATGAATGTGAAATTGTTTCTTAGGCTCGTAACTTTTACTTATCCATTATTATTGGGCTTATATGCTTCCTTTGAATTTGTTTGACAACTTATGTTTATTAAAACTGAAGTAAATAAATATGTGAAGTTTGTTAGTGAAATGAAAATTCAAAATAATCATCAAATAAATAAATAAATAATATTTATCTTTTTAAGCTGTTGGCAGTTCTCTTTTTCCTCAACACAATTGTCAACCAATATTTGGCTTAAGCAACTGTTCAAGAGAAGAGACACAAATGAGTCATTTCCTGGGCTTTATAATGGTGTAAGCTTGGCCGGTAATTTGTGAGTTCTGAATCTTATCTCTTTCATGTTTCTTTGTGAATTGGTATTTCCATTCCCCCAAGCTATGGGTTCTACTGGGGAGAAGAGAGTTAGTGAAGATGACATGGTGTTGCAACTTCAAGATCTCCTTCTCCTTCTTCTTCTTCTTCTCCTGTGATGCTCCCTCTCAGCAATCTCCCTTCATTTCAGCTCCAGGTCAAGTTCCATCTTCTTCATGGCTTCCTAGCTCATAGCGTCCAGTTCCAGCTTCTCTGGGCTGAGGTGCTGAACAGACTTTCTGACTTCTGGGGTGGAATTGCATGAGCATTAATTTCAGCTATAGGAGTCAGTTTGAATTATAACTCTATTATAGAATTGGGTGACTGGACAGAGGAAACATTTAACCACACCATGCAGGCATTTACACAACTTAATAAGGAACAAGGGGAAATAAGGGAGGTGGTGGTACAGAATTGCCAGGCATTGGATATGGTACTGGCTGCAAAAGGTGGTGTGTGTGCTTTAGTCCACTAACATTGCTGCACTTTTATAACTGATTATCAAGTTCACATTAGTCATACCATCTATTTATACTGGTGTAGCCTTGGCAGATAATTTGTGAGTTCTGAATCTCATCTCTTTCATATTTCTTTGTGAATTGGTATTTCCATTCCCCCAAGCTATGTGTTCTACTGGAGAGAAGAGAATTAGTGAAGATGACACGGTGTTGCAACTTCAACAACTCAGCGGTATTGATCTCCTTCTCTTTCTCCTGTGATGCTCCCTCTCAGCAATCTCCCTTCATTTCAGCTCCAGGTTAAGTTCCATCTTCTTCATGGCTTTCTAGCTCATAGCCTCCAGTTCCAGCTTCTCTGGGCTCAGGTGCTGAACAGACTTTCTGACTTCTGGTGAGGAATTTCCAGTAGCAGACATTTATTTCACAGCTAAATTCACAGCTTTTCATAAATTCACAGCTTTTCTGAACGAATATTTAAACTAAACAACGGGGACAGTGAGTTAATTGATACAGAACATCACTGTCCCCGGCAATCTAAGAAAATAGGGGAATTTAGGCACCACACAAGTTATGTAGCAAGTAAACACAGGGTCAGTCATAAAGGACTCAAATGTCTGTACACCAATGCGCAGACTATGAACAGTAAGCAGGGTGAACTAGAAATTCAGGTAAATGAGGGCGGATATGATATTTGTTGGGTTTGTTGTTACTGTGTGTTGGGGGAGAGAGCACGCGGGGAGGCTCAGCTAATCTCAATGTACACATGTTGTACTTTGACAATAAAGGTTTATTTTTTATTATTATTATTATTATTATTATTGTTGTTGTTGTTGTTGTTGTTGTTGTTGTTGTTGTTGTTGTTGCCATTACAGAAACATGGTGGGATGAAACACACAAATGGAACACACAGCTAGAGGAATTTAAATTATTTAAAAGAAATAGACTAAACAAAAGAGGAGGTGGAGTTGCTCTATATATAAGAAATAACTTTATCTCTAAAGAAATAGAGCACAACAATGATGAAAACTGTAAACATGAATGTATTTGGGTCAATATAAAAGGGGAAAAAATGACATTGCCATAGGTGTATACTATAGGCTGCCCAACCAAACAGAGGAAATAGATGAACTTTTTGCTAGTCAGTTAACTAAGGTATGTAGGAAGCGCATCACAATAGTAATGGGGGACTTTAATTACCCTGATATCAACTGGGAGACAAATTCTGCACCAAGTGGAAGATCTAACAGATTCCTGACAAACCTAGCAGACAACTTTCTCTCCCAAAAAGTAGAGAAGGGAACTAGGGGATTAGCCATATTGGATTTAATTCTCACTAACAGAGATGAAATGATAGAAAGTGTCAAAGCCACAGGAACCTTGGGGGGAAGTGATCATGCAATATTGGAATTCAACATTATGGAAGCACAAGCAATAGAATACAGCCAAACTAGAGTCTTGGACTTTAAAAGAGCTAATTTCAATAAACTTAGAGAGACCTTGGGAAGAATTCCATGGATGAGAATCCTAAAGGGGAAAACAACTCAAAAAGCTTGGGAAATTTTGAAAAGTGAGATAATAAAGGCCCAGTCTAGCACAATACCAACAAAGAAGAAAAATAACAGCTTTCAAAGGAAACCAGCATGGCTGAATAAAGAACTCTCTGACAAACTGTTAAGGAATTTAGTGTGCAGGGTCTCCTTGTGCTACCAAAGAGTTGCACAGACAAGGAAGGGCACTGAGAGCAGTAAAAGTCACACAAGAATACACTGAGTTATAAAAACAAAAGTAGTTTACTTTTGAGGTGGTGTAAAAACAAAAATGCACAGTCAAAAATAAACAGTCCAAGTCATAAACAATAGCAACAGTCCAAGAAGTAATCCAAACTACAAAGTCTTCTTACCGATCCAGAGGTCAATACACAGTTCAGGTTTACAACAGTAGTAAACCAACAGCAGAGCAAAAACAGTAATAGTAGAGATCAGTGAATTCAGAAAGAGAGAGAAGCTACTTTCCTAGCTTCCTCTTATGGCCATGAGAACACTTACACACCCATTGGCCAATTAACAACTTAAAGACATAGCATTATGGTTAATATATTTTCAACCCAACATTGTAGGCTAACACCATATGCCTAACATTCTCCCCTTTGGGTAGAATAATATATAACTCTTACAATCTTATGCACATTCTTTCACAATTAACATTGTGTTTCACAGCACTTTGTACCTTCGTAAAATGGTCTGCAATATTTACATCAGTTGAACAATACTCTAGCTGTATTAATTTATCTTTGACACATTGTCTGACATTTAAATAACGAAGATCAGTATGTTTAGATCTTGTTCTTACTGCAGCATTATTAGCCATCTTTATCGCAGCTTGATTGTCCTCATACACAATAAATGGATCATTTACATTTAAACCCATATCTAACAATAATTGTTTGTACACTAGCAGTTCTGTACATAACACTGATAGACATGAAAATTCAGCCTCCATTGTAGACAAGCTTATGTGTTTTTGCCTAATAGACTTCCATCCAATCAAAGAATCACCCAACAATATAGCCAACCCTGATGTAGATTTACGAGTGTTTGTATCAGAGGCAAAACTCGCATCTGCATATGCAGTGAGGATTAACTCACGATTTGGCTCTAGATATAACGAGTAGTGAATAGTCTGTTTCAAATACCTTAATACTCGTTTAGCTGATTGCCAGTGTCTAACAGTTGGATTATTGTTGTACCTAGCTAATTGATTTACACAGTAAGAAATATCAGGTCTAGTCCAATTACTCAGATACATAAGACTTCCTATCAAAGATTGGTACATAGTCTTATCAAATACAGGACTCTCAACATTAGTGTCCTTAAAATCCATAGCCATCGGAGTTTTTGCTGGTTTACACATTTCCATATTGTATCTCTTTAATAACTGAGATATTTTACTGGCTTGCGACACCTTAAAACCCCTATTCGTTTTCACAATATCTAACCCCAAATAGTGGCTTATTTCTCCAAGATTTCTAATTGTGAATTTATTTTGCAATCTTGAAATGATAGTTTGTGCTTCTAACTCAGTTTTTGTTATTATTGCAATATCATCTGTGAATAATAAGAGAAAAGATAATGCTCCGTTGTGTTCCCTTCTAAACAAACAAGGATCAGCATTACTGGCTACAAAACCTATTGCACTTAACTCATTTACTATACATTTGTTCCACTCATAGCCTGATTGTTTCAATCCATAGAGGCTTTTCTTTAACTCCCAACAATCATGGTCTCTATCACTGGTCAATCCTGGTGGTATTCTTAAATAAATAGTATGTTGCAATGGAGCATGTAGATATGCAGTTTCAACATCTACATGATTAACCATATGTTGGTTTTTAGCCGCCCATACTAAAGCTGCTCTTAAAGTAGTTGCCCTTAGACTGGGTGCAAACACCTCGTCATAATCCTCAGTAGTTTGGGCAAAACCTTGTGCAACCAAACGTGCCTTATGGGTTATAGTCCCGTCTACACCCTTCTTTAACTTATATATCCATTTACAACCTATAGCTTGCTCACCAGGTGGCAGTTTTGCTTTCACATAAACCTTAAGATTCTGCAAAGACTTCAACTCCCTGTTCATTGCAGCTTTCCATGATGCCTGTTCCTTTTCAGGATACATCCTGATCTCATCATAGTTAGATGGCTCTACACTAACTTGACATATACTAGCTTCATAGCGATCAGGTGGATGTCTGATGCGTGTTGAACGCCAAGGAATTACAGGGCTTTGAATTTCTGGCTCCTTTTCTTCCTCTGATTCATCTTTTATCTCCCCTATCTCCTCTTCATCTTTTATATTTACAGGAGATGTATTATCATTACTAGTTACATTATCAGAGGAGTCCTCAAACACTAGAGGATCAGTATTAACAGTTACTTGCTCTAACCTATCCCAACCAACGTGCTCAAGGAATTTTGCACTCGCACTGTTATATACATTAGTTGTGCCTCGTTCCCAGAAACGATAGGATCTGTGGTTAGCTTCGTAACCTACGAAGTATAATTGCCTAGCCCTATGTTGGCCTTTACTCCTGAGTTGTGCAGGAATGTGGACCCAAGCTGGGGTGCCAAATGTGTGCAGGTAATCAAGGTTTGGTCTTCTACCATGCCATATAGTATATGGTATTTTACCAGTAGAAGTATTAACAACTATATTCAGAACATGGTTTGCACATTTTGCTGCCTCCCCCCACAGTCTATCTGTTAAGCCAGAATCTCTTAACATAGTTCTCATCATGGCTTGTAACGTTTGCCCACGTCTCTCAACAAATGCATTATGTTGAGGTCTATAAGGGGCTGAATGTTTATGCTCAATGCCAGCTGATTGTAGCATATCAACAAAGCGCTTATTTGTAAATTCAGTACCATTATCAGTAATTATGCACTGAACCTTTCTCTTTGTTTTTCTCTCCACGAACTTCAGCCAGTTTGCAAATTGTTGGAAAGTATCTGCCTTTGACTTAAGCAGATAACAAAAACCATAACGAGAGTAGTGGTCCAATATACTTAAAATATAACATGACCCTCCTAAACTTGGTTTCATGGGTCCAATTAAATCAGCAAACACAACTTCCAAAGGTACAGTTGTTTTGAAGCTGTTTATCCTGTTTGCCGGACTTGCCTTACTCTTTTCCTGATTACAGGCATTGCAATTCAAATACTTACTACATGGCTTCAGTTTAACTCCCTCTACTAATTCCACTGTTTTACGTAGTGAGTTAAAGTTTACATGCCCTAACCGCCTATGCAATAAATGTATACATTCATCATGTGGTTTCTTGTTCTCACATATTGAGTTAGCTTTAACTGTACTAACCTGGTTACTTGTGAGAACGAATAAACCATTTTTCAAATTAGCAGTTACACAGGTTCCATTCCTCTCAATAGTGCATTGCTCCCCTCTGAATGTTACCACAAACCCAACTTTAACCAATTCCCTTACAGATAACAGGTTGAATCTTAGTTTAGGTATATATAACATAGGTAACTGTTCATTAATGCATGGACAATAGGAATTACCTTCACCAGAGGCCTTCATCCTCCAACCGTTTGCTAGTGAAACATATTGGTTGCTGTTTTTCATATTAACAAACCTCTTTTTCACTTTAGTAATGCATTGTGAAGCCCCACTATCAACAACCCACAATTCATTATTTCTGGATGTTGATTCACCAGAAATAGCCAAACCAATGCCCTTCTTAGCCTTCCCACTGCTATTCACATTCTGTTTTCTACCCTTTCTACAGAATTTGGCTATATGCCCTCTAGCCCCACAAGAATAACATTTCTTGACATTGTAAGCAGTGGTAAATGGCTGCTCCTCTCGTGGCTGTGTCTCTCTCAGCTGGTCTCTGTCACGCCTTCTTCTGGACTCTTCCAGCAGTCTCCCAGTAATGTTAGTCAATGTCAGTTCCTCTCTGGTCAGGACTTCCAAAGAAGAAACATATCCATCATAACTCTCATCCAAAGATGACAGAATAATGTAGACCTGATGCAACTCTGAAAAAATCAGCTCCTTTTCATGAAGCTCTTGAAAAGTTGCCTTCATGTAATTTAAATGGGTCAGCATATCTCCATTCTTCTGCAGACGAGCCCTAAACAGCTTACGTGTAAGGTGTATATGTGCACCCACACTGTCACGAACATAAAGCCTTCGCAAAATATCCCAACACCTAGCAGCAGACTCCTCACCACGAATATGGACAAGCTGCTGGTCATTCAGTGTTAGTCCAATAATGCAAAGAGCTTTCTCATTGTTTTGTTTAAAGTCGTCTAACTTCTTTGCATCCTCTTCGTCATCTGGATCCCAAGCAGTAGTATCTGGTGGGTTATTTACAACAGCCCATAGTCCTTCCTTGCGCAAAAGCAAGCAGCATTTTGTGGACCAGGAAACATAGTTTGTCCCATCCAACCGGGTTATCCAGGAGATGCCTGACAACAGTTCCTGTGCCATTTTACACCAAATACAAACTCAGCTAGGAATACTGTGTGTACTAACTCTCAGTACAGGCCTGGGCCCATAACCAGTGTTAAGGAATTTAGTGTGCAGGGTCTCCTTGTGCTACCAAAGAGTTGCACAGACAAGGAAGGGCACTGAGAGCAGTAAAAGTCACACAAGAATACACTGAGTTATAAAAACAAAAGTAGTTTACTTTTGAGGTGGTGTAAAAACAAAAATGCACAGTCAAAAATAAACAGTCCAAGTCATAAACAATAGCAACAGTCCAAGAAGTAATCCAAACTACAAAGTCTTCTTACCGATCCAGAGGTCAATACACAGTTCAGGTTTACAACAGTAGTAAACCAACAGCAGAGCAAAAACAGTAATAGTAGAGATCAGTGAATTCAGAAAGAGAGAGAAGCTACTTTCCTAGCTTCCTCTTATGGCCATGAGAACACTTACACACCCATTGGCCAATTAACAACTTAAAGACATAGCATTATGGTTAATATATTTTCAACCCAACATTGTAGGCTAACACCATATGCCTAACACAAACTGAAAGATAAAAGGGACAAGTATAGGAAGTGGAAAGAGGGGCACATAACTAAGGCAGAATATCAGCAAACAGTCCATGCCTGCAAAGATGAAGTGAGGGAAGCTAAGGCTCAAAATGAACTAAGGCTTGCGACCAAAGTCAAAAATAACAAAAAAAGCTTCTTTCAACATATAAGAAACAAGAAAAAAGTTAAGGAAACGATTGGTCCATTAGTGGGGGAAAGTGGCAAGAAGGTGACAAGCAACAGGGAGAAAGCAGAACTATTTAACTCGTTTTTTGCATCTGTCTTTACACAAAGGGAAAAAACAGTCCAACCTACCAAAACCAGTGCCATAAAAAACAGAATAGAAACGCAAGTTAAGATAGGCAAGAAAATGGTAAGTGAGCACCTGTCCAGCCTAGACGAGTTCAAATCACCAGGACCAGATGGATTACACCCCAAGGTTCTCAAGGAACTGGCAGACGTGATCTCAGAACCACTGAACTATATTTTTCAAAGGTCCTGGAGCACTGGGGAACTACCAGAGGACTGGAAGAGAGCTGATGTAGTTCCCATCTTCAAAAAAGGGGAAAAAAATAGATCCAGGAAACTACAGACCTATCAGCCTGACCTCAATACCTGGGAAGATTCTGGAAAAGATAATCAAACAACAAATCAGCGAACACCTTGATGCAAACAAAGTCATCACTAAAAGCCAACATGGGTTTTCAAAAACAGATCATGCCAGACAAATCTTATTACATTCTTTGACCAAGTGACAAAACTAGTGGACCAGAGGAATGCTGTACATAAAATTTACTTGGATTTCAGTAAGGCATTTGATAAAGTAGATCACAACCTACTACTTGATAAGATAGAAAAATGTGGGTTAGATAGCATCACCACCAGATGGATTCGTAGCTGGCTGACAGGCCGTACTCAGCGTGTGGTCCTCAATGGAACTGCATTGACATGGAAGGAAGTGTGTAGTGGGGTGCCCCAGGGCTCTGTTCTGGGCCCAGTGCTCTTCAACATCTTCGTCAATGATTTTGGATGAGGGGATAGATGGGGAACTCATCAAATTTGCAGACGACACCAAGCTGGTAGGAATAGCCAATACTCCAGAAGATAGGCTTAAGATACAGGAGGATCTGGACAGACTCGAACACTGGGCACTATCTAACAAAATGAAATTCAATTGTGAAAAAGTAAGGTTCTGCAATGACAATTTTCTATCCATTTATCCATCAATCCTAAAAGAAAACACTCTGTCTTAAAATGAATATTCATCTTTAAAATCCGCTCTTTGAATATAGGAGTTTGAAACTAATTTTTAAAACTTTTTTTTACATGTCCACCAAGCATAATAAAATGTCTTTGCAGGTTTTCACATTTCCAACTCTACAAAGCTTTTCAATAAAAAAAAACCCCAATTGACCTAACTGAGAAACTCCGTTTAGCTGAATTCGTTTAAGAACCAAAACTTGGAACACTCCTGGACATCTTTCCTTGTGTCATCATCATGACAGTGTCCTTGAATAAAAAGCAATTGGAACTTGAGTTTCATCTTTCTCTAAGTGACTCAAGATTACACCCACCCCGTATGGGGACACGTCACATGCTAAGCAAACTGGTTTACACTCCTTGAAATGAGTGATAGTGGAACTGACCGACAGACGTGCCTTCAATTCCTGAAAACATTTTTTGTGAATGCTAGTCCACTTCCAAGAAGCATTTTTATCTAAGAGCTGTGAAGCAGCTCCACCACTGTGGCCTTGTTAGGAAGGAACACATGGTAAAAATTGAGGAGGCCCAGGAATGCCTGTAGCTCTCCTTTTGTTTTAGGGCTAGGTGCCATCTGAATGGCTTTTACTTTAGACTCAGCAGGGTGGATGCCATCAGCATCAATGCGAGACCCCAAGAATTCAGTTGAAAGGACCCCAATACTGCACTTATTCTTTTTAAGTTTGAGGCCTGCTTCTCGCAGCCTTTGCAGGATGGCTCTAAGCCTCCTGGCTAGTGCCTCAGTGGATTCTCCAGCAATAAGCAGGTCATCATAATAGGGGTAAACCCCTGGAATGCTCTTGAGTGTACGTTCCATGATGCCCTGAAAAATGCCTGGGGCTACACTGACACCAAATTGCAGGCGCTTTACTTTAAACGCCCCCCTGTGGATCACAGTTGTCGGTGCTGCAGCTGTAGCCTCATCAACAGGCAGTTGCTGATAGGCCTAAGCCAAATCTAATTTCACAAAAATGGTGCCACCCTGCAAGGATGCCAGGAAGTGGCTTACTACCGGGACTGGGTATGCGTGTTGTTTGAGGGCCTGGTTAATTGTGCATTTATAATCTGCACAGATTCTGACTTCCCCATTGGTTTTTAGTGGTGTTACAATAGCAGTTTCCCACTCCCCACCATCTACTGATTGCAACACGCCCTGTTCAACAAGTTTATCTAATTCAGTGTCTAGTTTGTGGTTGAGGGCAAATGGGACCCTACAAGGCTTGATCCTGATAGGCACTACATTTAGGTATAGTTTGAATGCTATTGGTGGGCCTGTGTATGTTCCAAGAGCTGAATCAAATACATCTGTGAATTTCTCATATACTGTTGCTAGACTCACGACTTGTGTCAAGTTGAGTCTGGTTATTTGGATGCCTAGCGCATCAAACCAATCAAGCCAAATTAGGCTTGTTCTCTGGCCCCCTACTACAACAACATCCAGGTGCCCTGAAAACCCCTTAAATTTAATGGCTAGAGAGGCTTCACCCTTGACTGTGACTCTCACATTCTGAAAATCAGTTAAAATGATGTCAGAGGGCCTCAGCTTAGCCCATCTCTTACTGCGACTACAAATGAAATTAAATGTTTCAAGGGAAATAATAGAAACGGCAGAGCTGTGTCCAGCTCCATCTTACAGGGGACCCCTTGAGATCCACCTGAAGTCTATACTTGGGCTTAATGGCTTAATCGGGTGGCGGCCCACAGTAAGGCAAACGCTTCTGCAGCTGGAGCAAAACCCCATGCTGTAAGGCCCCGGGGCCCTGGTACCTCTCCTGGTCGGTTCTTCTGACTGGCGATTCACTGGCCGATCCCTCTGGTGACCTCTGCAGACGGACGTGATGTGGCCAGTCTTCCCGCATGCCTAGCACATCGCTGTCTGGAACCTACAGTCCAAACTTTGGTGGTGGCCGCCACAACCTGGACATGTAGGTAAGGGATCTGCCTTGTAAGTAGTCTCTTGCTGCTTGTTGCGACACTGATGGTCGGGTTGTCAGTGTAATTTGTTGACTTTTATGTCTTCTTCGGGCTCTTCTGTGTGTTCGGCTTCCTCGTGGTGGATGGCTTCTTCTCGTTGCGCACATTTATTTATTTATTTATTTATTTATTTATTTATTTATTTATTTATTTATTTATTTATTTATTTATTTATTGAATTTCTATACTGCCCTTCTCCCAAAGGACTCAGGGCGGTGTACAGGGCAATAAAATACAACATACAAAAGTTAAAAGTAAAATTAAATTAATTTAGCCCTAACAATAAATAGTTAAAAATAAACCCAAACCCTTAGTCCAGGCCGGCCTGTTCAAACAACCAGGTCTTCAGATCACAGCAGAAAGAGCAAAGGTCGGGAGCCATCCAGAGCTCAACAGGCAATTGATTCCAAAGGCCTAGCGCACCCAAAGAGAATGTTCTCCTCCTGGGGGCCGCCAGCCAGCAGTCCCTGACTGACAGCACCTTGAGGAGGCCCTCTCTGTGGGAGCGCACTGGACGGAGGGAAGTTGACACCGGCCGCAGGTGTTGCCGTAGGTGTTGCCGGACCCATGCCATGTAGGGCTTTGTAAGTCATCACTAACACCTTGAACCTCACCCGGAGAGCAACCGGTAGCCAATGCAGCTTGCGAAGAAGAGGTGTTACATGGGAGTATCGGGAAACCCCCATCACAACTCGCGCGGCAGCATTCTGCACCATTTGAAGCCTCCGAGTGGTCCTCAAGGGCAGCCCCATGTAGAGAGCATTGCAGTAGTCTATCCGAGAGGTCACAAGCGCATGGGTGACTGTACGCAGGGCATCCCGGTCCAGATAGGGCCGCAACTGGCACACCACGCGAACCTGGGCAAAAGCCCCCCTGGCCACAGCTCCTATGTGGTCTTCCAGACTGAGCTGTGAGTCAAGGATACCCAAGTTGAGAGCCCTATCTACAGGGGGTAACACCTCACCCCCCCCCCCATAATTAAAGATGGAATGAACTGAATTTCCCGGGTTTTGGCGGGCCGAATAGCTCGTACAGCCCCGCCGGCGGCTTTGTCCCCCATGACTTCCTTCTGTGCATCCAAAAATGATAGGACCTCTCGGGTGAAAAGCTTCTGCTGTAGCTCTCAGTTATGAAGGGCGCAGACAAGCCGGTCCCATAGTCTCTGCTCAACGTCGGAGAACTGGCACAGGTGTGCAGCCTGCCTCAAGGCCATGATGTATTTGGATGCTGTTTCACCCGGTTGCTATATTCTTTGCTCAAAGGCATAGCGCCAAGCGAACACCGACATCTTTGGCTGGAAATGTTCTCCGAGCTTTTTTTTCAAATCTGCGAAGGATATGGATTCCAGCGGCATTGGCGCAAACAGGTTTTTGGCTAAGTCAAACATTGCTGGGCCACACACACAGAGTAGGGTAGCGGCTTTCAGTCCATCCTCAGAGACCTGGTTCGCTCGAAGGTAGTTCTCGACCTGGGATACATACGAGGGCCACTCTTCTGGCTGCTTGATGTTGAATTCTCTCAGCTTTCTGACATTAGGCATTCTGTTGGTCTTCATGACTGCTTCTCAGGATCTTCAAACCCTGCTCCTCCATTGCCCAGTGTCTGGTCCTCTGAGCGTGTGGTCACTAGTGTGGCTGAGCTAGCCGACCATAGGGGGGGGAGGAATTTTATTTTTCTGCCATGTGTGTGCTGCCTCTCCCCTAGTGACTATCAGCTTCGAAGGAGAAACAGGATCCCATCCTCGTCGCCAGTGTTGTGTACTGGGTTCGTTGCGCAGGAATGAAGACGAGGCAAGTGAGTTCAGCAAAGATCATGGTTTATTGCTTGCAGGATCTGAACTAGAGAACATGGCTGCAGATGCAGCAATTTATACCCTGGCCCCTAGGCAGTGGCCAATAGGTTTGAAGCAACCCATTTCCCCCTAGGGGCAACCAATAACAGCACTGGAGACGGATTGTCTGAGGAGCTGGGAGCCATTAGCTAGCTTCCCTGCTCAAACAGCCTTCCAGCAATTACCACGTGGTGTTCCCTTAACAAAGCAAGCCCAATACATTACAGCTTCCATGAAGATAAAGCACAGGCAGCACTGGAGCTTATTGTCACCAACCTGGAACATCATCAAACTCCATAGCACTGGGTGACCTTCCCTAGCAGCCTCTGGAGGCAAGAGACCCCATTGAAGGACAGCAGAAGTCACTTTTCTGGCTGTTGAACTACCCTCATCCAGCATGACTTTCTGGACATGTCCTAACATGAAGGCCTATGACCACTACAGAACACTGCCCCAAGGGGTGTATCTGTGATTTTTCACTAACGTGCTTTTCTCCAGCTATCCCTCCTTATGTTGAAGACGTTCAGGGTCCCAGGAGGAGAAGTTCCTTCTCACTGTAATTATCACCTTCCCTGTCTCTGAGACCTCTTCTACTACTCCTACAGTGACTGCCTCTTTTGTAAACATCAGACTGAAACAACATGGAATGGATCTTTTAAAAGGATAAATATTATGGGTTGTGCTCTTTGTGGCTCAAATTACAGAAAGACAAGAACTGTGCTCTTGAATTGTACTTTTTCTCTATTTCAGGTGAATCTTGGTTTGTCTCTGTTTGAATCAGGAAAGCCACTGGATATTCCATCCTGTGAGAATGCTTCCAATTCTTCTAATCCTTCTTTAGAAATGGGAAGGAGACTGATTCAATCTCATGAATTATGGATCTCCTGCTACTTCTATTGCTGGTGGTGTCCCAGCCAGTCTCTGGGAAGTTGAGAATGAAGTCCCAACTGAATTTGGCCCACCAGGATGGAGAAAAGCCATGGAGCTATTATAGACAAGGAGATATTCTCATTGGTATACTCATCTCTTCATCAGCAATAACACCTGCAACATTACCTTTCAACATGCCTCCTTCCAGTCAGATTCGATTATAAGTAATTCATTGTGATGGTATTTCATTCCCTCCATTTGCAGTTCTAACACTCTTCTTCTTTTCTTCTTATTTTACTTATTCCTATATTGCAGGACCTGACCAATTTCTTAAATCCTTTTAATTTCCACATCCCCTCCCTTTGGTCTTATTTTCGGGGAAAGGTTAGTACTTTTACAAATAATGGTCTATTTGGGATTTTTAATCCCTTTAGAGGATTATCTCCATCCCATCTTCTCCACACTCACAAATATTAAAGGGTGATGGGTGACTATCATTTGCCTCTGGTTTTCAATCAATATTAGCTTAAGTTAGCTTGTGGAGAATAAGTCAATTAAATAGAGAAAAAGTATTTGGTTGTTGTTGTTAATGATGCTAATATTAACATGAGCATGGTTTTCCACTAGTTTACCTTCTGGAAAACAAAGAATACTACGCATGATTTTCAATATTGAAGTTTTTAATAAAAAACACCAGCACCTGCACAATCTCACACTTGGCTATAACATCTATGACAACTATGTGAACACACTTGGCACTTCAGATGCCTTGCTGGACATGCTTTCTACTGGAGAAGCCAATGTTCCCAACTACAGCTGTGGAAGGAAGGACAACCTTTTGGCTCTTATTGATGGAGCTGACAGTGACATATCTATCCAGATGTCAACATTAACAGGCACCTACAAAGTCCCACAGGTTTGTGTTTGTGTTCCCCTATCTGACAAAGAAAGTGGCATGGTAGCATTTGACGATAGATCCAACCATATCTTCCTTATGGAGTTCAAGAGCTGCTTTTCACTATGGCAATTGTAGGTTTCATGGCTGGGGATTGATATAAGAATGGGGAAGGAGCAAGGATTAAAACACAAACATCTGCTCATGAAAACTTCCTCCTTTCTTTGAGGGCTTCTGCTGTAGACCTGTGAAGGTGAGGAGAGGCTTTGTGTCAAATCAAAGGATCTTCTGTACAATAGGAAGGTGCAGCATTGATGGAAAGCTCACATTTTGTACATGATCTCAGTCAGAATAATGATACTCTCAGTCATGAACAAATCCCAGATTTATAAACAGAGTTCCACTGGATTATCTTTCCTACTGTTGATCAAACATATATGTGTTATGAATCAGTACGAAGCATTAACAATTAATCATTTTATATTTAAAAACCCTACAAATATGTTATCCAACGTGTAAATTGTTTTCCACTAAAATTAAAAAAGAGAATAAAATGGACCCTAGCAATTCCAGGCCCATTTGTCTAGCAGATATTGTGCCTTGAATAAATGCCAGCTACCCCTCGAATAGAGAGATGAGAGTGGTATATGAAAAGTGCACTCCTTGTAGAAGAACCAGCAGTCTTTAGACAGATTTCATCCACCATTGACAATTGGGTTGTCTTGAACCATCTAACTGGAGAAATATCAGTCAGACGAAATGCTTGTTTGCTTTCTTTATAGCATTTCAGCAAGTTCACACCTTTCCTTACCTGGAGAACTTTTCTTTGTGACTGAATCTTGGCTCCCTCAATATCAAAGGAGCTCATTTAGACCAAAGGTACAAGTGAATGCACTGTTAAAAGAATTTTTAAAAAATCATAGCTATGCAGCTTCCTTAGCCTGAAATATTAAAGTACAAAAGGCCAACCTTATCACTTTGCACTTATATTGAGCTGAACTCTGGGATTTAATTTAAATCACTACTAGAACAAATCCAATCACATCTTCTGAGAAGCATCTTCAGGGTGAATAAAAGAACTTCAGCTGCTGCCCTCAGAGCAGAATTGAGAATTTATACAATTTAGAAAATTATGTCATGTAATTATTTTTTAATAGAAATTAATGGCATGGAAACCCAAACCTCTGCTAAAACAAATAAATTCCAATTAAAAAGTCCTTAAATGGTAGAACTGACTATTTTAGGAACTGTGATCTCCCTGTCTTTCTACAACTGGAGAAAAAGCTAAGAAAATTGCTACACAAAGAATCCAGGATTTTCAAAACAGAGAAAGATTTAGCCATCCTCAGTAAGTCTGGCATATTGAAATGCATTAGCTGGTGCAAATGTACCTTCCAAGTATTGAGTTAAATCTTCCAAATCCCTTACACTGAACAACCTTGTATTTATGCAGCTGAAGAGCTAGAGGATATAATATATCTATTATTTTGAATGTCAATTGTATAAGAAAGATGGAGATCAATATATTGGATTGTACTATAGAGAAACAACATATTAGGACCCTAATATTTTTAAAAATGTATTTTCTGTGTGCTCAGAATTCAAAAATTATATATAATAAAGCCCTTTTTCAGAAGGAAATTATGGTCTGATTGTGGTAAATATTGGGGTCACAAAGAAATTTTAGTTTCATTCTTTATGCTTATTCTATTGCATTAATTTAAAAAAAATTCTACATTTACATGCTATTTTGTTAACATTCTGTATTTTATATTGTGTATTTTGATATAGTCTAAAAACTAATCAACCATATTGTTCTAATATGTGCATGAAAAAAAATTTGGATTCATTAAAAGCTAAAAATTGGGATTTGGTAGGACCCCAAATATAACACCGAATTCTTCATTGTTTTCAGATCAGTGAGAGAATTGCTTCAGAGATTCTGAGTCATAAAATTCAATTCCCTTTTTTCTATCCAATGCTCCCCAAAGAAGGGTTCCAGAACCCAGGAATTGTCCAACTGCTTCTCCATTTCGGATGGGCCTTGATTGGTCTCTTTGCTCCAGACACAGAGGAGGGAGAGCATTTCATGAGAACTTTAACTCCAATACTTGTCAAGAATAGGATTTGTGTTGTTATATCACAACAATTCTCAAGAACTGGACATACAGCACCCCTCAGGGATGCCCTCTCTAAGTGGAAACAAGTCAATGTCTTTGTTCACTTCATAGAATTTGCTTCCCTTTTTACCAGAATTCTTCCTTTCCATTCCACACTTGAAGGTTTGCCAGGACCCATTGAAGGGAAAGTCTGGATCACGACAATGGTGGGCGTATATTTCATAGGAAAGGACAGGCTTCTCAAGTACATCCATAGTATTTGGACCTTTCCTCTTCAGTGGAAAAAAAGCTGGAGAAAAGATGATGACTATAAAAGGCCTTTCTTTGTGAAACATGAATTTCAAGCTGAGTATTTTCACTGTTCTGTTTCAAAACACATCTTTTCTGTCAAAGGCCGGAGAAGATGCACCCAGAAAGCACCAGTGGAGACCCAAGAGAAAAGGAATAGGATGCAGATCCCAAATCCAGGTGTTCCTTACAGTGTCATTAAGATTCTGGCCCATGCCTTAAATGCTGCGTCCAAACTCCAGTGGAGAAGAAAGAAGGGAGAAGAGAGATTGGGGTCTCCAAGGCTGCAGCCATGGAAGGTATCGGGTCCCAACAAGGATCCATCAAACTATAAATTCATTTCTGGGTCTTTGGTGCTCTCTAGCTTGGTTGTTTAAGATCATAAGCTTCTGTATAACATATTTAGTGGGAGAGAACTGCAACCTCCCTTCTACAACCAAGGCGTTTTGTATATTTAAAAAAATGTTTCCAGATTCTTTCTTATATTAAGCCCCTCTAAACCACCATGGCTCTTCTCCTTAATGTCTTTCCTGAAGGATAAAAGCAGCTCCTTTGATCCCTTCCTTTCCTTATTTGTTCCTGAACTAATAAAATATTTGTGTAGTGTCTTCTCCAAGTGTGTTTCCAACAAGAGGACCTGGAATGATTCCACTAGATCATTAATGACGTTATTGTTGAATTAATAACATGATTATTCTCAGATCAGGAAAATATTACTACCACTTTAATATAACTACTGTACATATGAATAATAAAGAAAGATATAGATTGTTGGTGCCATTCTTTTGTGTTATGCAATATGCAATCATGTATCAAGTCCTAGATGCTAAAACTAGTTAGCTTCCAACTTGATTTTACTTATGCACCTCTATCACAACATTATACAGTATTTTTATTTTCTGAAAGCTGGAAATTATTTTAAAGGGGATCAAAATATCTTTGTCCAAGCGTTATTATAATTTTTGCATCACAAAATTGTAATTTATCTGTTTCCTTTATTAATGAAAATATAGAAGAATCAATGACCAAGATCCAATTGTTTTTCATAACTCCCCATTTTTATCAATAAGTTTAAAAATAATTTTTACAGTTTTTAAGATAGGTGTACCTACTCACTTATTATGCCATCCAGTGTTCAATTAACATTTGTACTTTCACACTTGCAAGATACTTTTAATGTAATTTTGCAGTAAAGTAGTATTTAGTTCATCTGGTCATTTTTCCTATCTCCTTTACCTGAATGAAGATTAGCCTTGCAACTTTCTTCTTAATGAATTCTTGCTTTCAGATGATTACCCTGCTGTTTTCAAGGAGTTTATGAATACTCCAGTTATTTGGATATTTTCTTTACTTGATTGGTGACCTTTGCTAGAATGTTCTAAATAATAGACAATTTTTGTCAATTACATCTTGTCAATATAGTATACTGTATGATTGAGAAGTATTACTTGAACCTTTGTTCTTGAGTTTTGAAGATGGTGCTAACACTTGTTCTTCCAACTTACAATATTTGCAAGTTAAACAACCATAGAAGAGAGTTTGAAATGTAAAATGAGATAACAGATAGGAAACCAGATAAGAAACTGCTTTTAAAATTCCGGGATGTTTCCATTCTAGTTGCATCCATTTTTAAAGAAGAAGGAATTGTACAATCTTTCCCTGATGAATGTGTACGTGGATCAAAATGGAGATGTAGCAGCAGACCTGAGGATCTTTAGTATGGTGGTTCTCCCTGAGAAGGATCCCATCAACCAGCATTTGGGGGATTTTGAAAGACAGAGACTTACAATCAACCAAAATGCTTTGTCACAGCTAAACTTGCTGAACAAGGTGGGAAAATATTAATGTCTTTTCTCTTTTTTCCAAAAGACCCATTTCAAGTGGGCTACACCTAGTCCAAAAAGTGGATAACCTTCACAGAGAATTGAATGTGTGGAGTAAAATATCTATAATTTCCTTAGGCAGATAGAGAGGGTTCACTCCTATTGTCCCAGGTATCCTTCACATGCTACAGTGTTGAATATTGTTGTAAGGTGCTTCAGCTACAGTGTATCTAAAATGAGATTTTAGACAGAGACTTACAATCAACCAAAATGCTTTGTCACAGCTAAACTTGCTGAACAAGGTGGGAAAATATTAATGTCTTTTCTCTTTTTTCCAAAAGACCCATTTCAAGTGGGCTACACCTAGTCCAAAAAGTGGATAACCTTCACAGAGAATTGAATGTGTGGAGTAAAATATCTATAATTTCCTTAGGCAGATAGAGAGGGTTCACTCCTATTGTCCCAGGTATCCTTCACATGCTACAGTGTTGAATATTGTTGTAAGGTGCTTCAGCTACAGTGTATCTAAAATGAGATTTGGGGTGATTTTTATTAAGGACACAAATCATTAACTAACTCTCAACATCTTTTTTGTGATATGGTGACCAAAATTAACTGCAGTATTTGAGGTGTGGTCTTCCTAGGGCTTTATAAAGCGGTACTATTTCACGTGAACTTGATTCTATGCCTCTGTTTATTCAACCCAGAATTGTATAATCTTTTTTGGTTGCTGCTGCACATGGCTGGCTCATAGTCAAGTGATCGTGCACTAGGACTCCAGGATCCTTCTCACAGTTACTGTTTTTAAGCCAGGTCTAGCCCAAACTCTATTTGTTCCTTTGATTTTTCCTGCCTAAGTGTAAGACTTTGCTTTTCTCCACATTGAAACTCATTTTGTTGGATAGGCCCATTGTTCAAGTTTGTCAATATCTTTTTTGATCCTGAGTTTGTCTTCTGGGGTGTTGGATACTCCTGACAGTTTGTTGTCATCTGTGGATTTGATGAGTTCCCCTTCAGTTCCCTAGTCTAAATCATTTATGAAGATGTTGAAGAGTACTGGGCCTAAGAAAGAACCTGGGGTACCCCACTGCTTAGTTCTCTCCATGTGGATGTACTGCCATTGAGGACTACTTGTTAAGTGCGGTTTGTCAGCCAGCTACAGATCCATCTGGTGGTGATGTTGTCTATTCCACCTTTTTCTAGCTTTCCAAGGACTATGTTGTGGTCAACTATGTCAAATGCCTTACTGAAATCTAGGTATACTGCATCCACTGCTTTTCGCTGGTCTACTAGTTTCATCACTTTATCGAAGAATGAGATGAGACTGGTTTGGCATGATCTGTTTTTAACAAACCCATGCTGGCTACCAATTATAACTTTGTTTGCTTCTAGTTGTTCACAGATCTGTTTTTTATTATCTTTTCCAGGATCTTCCCATGTATTTATGTTAGACTGATTAGTCTGTTGTTTTCTGGGTCTGTTTTTTCCCCTTCTTGAAGATGGGAACTACATCAGCCCTTTTCCAATCCTCAGGTGCTTCCCTGGTGCTCCAGGATTTTTGAAAAATGTTGTGCAATGGTTCTAAGATAACATCTGCCAGCTCCTTCAGAACTCTGGGATGTAATCTGTCAGGTCCTGGTGACTTATATTCATCAAGGTTGGATAGGTGTTCTCTTACCATTTTCTTGCTTTTTGTTTCTAGTATGTCTTTTGCAGTGGATGTGTGTGTGTGTGTGTGTGTGTGTGTGTGTGTTGGGCTTTGGTTTCTTTTTGTGTGAACACTGATGCAAAGTATGACTTAAGCAGCTCTGCTTTTTCCATGTTGCCTGTAATTTCCTTGCCATTTTTTGTATTTGTCTTTTTTGTATTTTAGTTTGTTAGAGAGATCTTTGTGGAGTAACCCACTAGGTTAAACCTTTTCTCAATTTCATGTCTCCAGATATTATTAAGTAGAAAGGTACTAATTTTTTGCAATCTGATATGTCAGAAGAAAAAGAAAGGAACTAAATGAGGCATCTACCAGCAATTGTATCTTCTGCAACCATTTGGAAGTATTCAGATATTTCATATTTGTTTACCTGAAACCCAAAGACTATTTTGGTAATGTTCACATCTACCTCCATTTTAAAGGATGGTGACTTCTAATATATTTTCTTTGGTATTTCTTCTTTTTCCACTTAGTCTCTGCCTCAGTCCAAATGTGTGGAAAAATGCCATCCTGGATTTGTCAAGAAGGTTCGAGAAGGAGAGCCAGTTTGCTGTTATGACTGCGTTCCTTGTCCCGAGGGAACCATCTCCACTCAGGAAGGTGGGTGACACCATAAGGAAAACTCTGGATTCATCTAGAGCACAGGTCTGCAACCCGTGGCTCCGGAGCCACATGCAGCTCTTTCAGCTTTCTCCTGCAGCTCCCAGTCCTCTGCCATGTGCAGTCCAAAAAAAAAAAAGTGGGACTAAAAAAGTTCAACCAATTAATTCAAATATGCAGGGTAGGAGCATATCTCGCCTTGGCTCCACTCTTCAGTCAAACCCTGTTCTGCACATGCGCGCATGTACGCGCATGCACACACATTTTTTGTGGCTCCCAGTTTTTCCTTTTGTGAGGGAACCGGTTCCGAGTGGCTCTTTCACTGTTTCAGGTTGCTGACACCTGATCTAGAGAATTTTGATCAAAATGCATGTTAAAGATACTGTACGTTTGATTGTTTTCTTAATTTTCAATGTGTCCAATTTCTTCCATAATGGGAGGGAAAAGAAAAAGATCTTGAAGGATGAAGTTTACATTATAGACCAAAAGATATATCAATCAGTCCTTCAATTAATTAGTCAATTTTTGTAAATATCACTTAGAGTTTCCTGTCTCTCAGTGTCACATCTTATCCAGTGTTTCTTGAAATTTGAAAGTTAATAAAAGAAATATTACTTTGTTTTCTCAGATACTGACAAATGCACCAAGTGCCCAGATGATCAATATCCAACCAAGAACCGAGTCCAGTGTATCCCCAAAAGAATAACCTTCCTGTCCTATGATGAACATCTCAGCATCATCCTCATCACCTTTGCTCTATTCTTGTTCCTAACCACAGGCCTTGTTTTAATCATATTCCTTAAATACCTAGAAACTCCCATTGTCAAAGCCAACAACCGGGACATCTCCTACATCCTCCTTGTCTCACTCCTGCTTTGTTTTTTGTCCTCCTTTCTCTTCATTGGCTATCCAAGGAAAGCCACCTGTCTTCTCCAACAAATGGTGTTCAGCATTGTCTTCTCAGTAGCTGTCTCTTCTGTGTTGGCCAAAACAATCACAGTAGTGCTGGCATTCCTAGCCTCAAAACCAGGGAATAAAGTGAGAAGATGGTTGGGGAAGAGCTTGGCCAACTCCATCATCCTTTCTTGTTCTGCTGTCCAAGTTCTCATCTGTGCCATGTGGCTGGGAGTTTCTCCCCCATTTCCTGACTCTGATCTGCAGTCCCAGCCTGGAGAGATCATCCTTCAATGCAATGAAGGCTCTGTCACCATGTTTTATGTTGTCCTTGGCTACGTGGGTTTCCTTGCTGTCATTTGCTTCATGGTGGCTTTCCTGGCCAGGAACCTGCCTGGGTCCTTCAATGAAGCCAAACTGATCACCTTCAGCATGGTGGTCTTCTGCAGTGTTTGGGTCTCCTTCCTCCCCACCTATCTGAGCACTAAAGGAAAATACATGGTGGCTGTGCAGGTCTTTGCCATCTTGGCCTCCAGTGCTGGACTGCTGGGCTGTATCTTCTTCCCCAAGTGCTACATTATCATCCTAAGGCCAAATCTAAACACTAAGGAACATCTAATGAGAAGGGCAGGGGAATGAATGTGAAATTGTTTCTTAGGCTCGTAACTTTTACTTATCCATTATTATTGGGCTTATATGCTTCCTTTGAATTTGTTTGACAACTTATGTTTATTGAAACTGAAGTAAATAAATATGTGAAGTTTGTTAGTGAAATGAAAATTCAAAATAATCATCAATTAAATAAATAAATAATGTTTATCTTTTAAAGCAGTTGGTAGTTCTCCTTTTCCTCAGCACAATTGTTTGGCTTAAGCAACTGTTCAAGAGGGACGTGGTGGTTCAGTGGGTTAGGACGTTGAGCTTGTCGATCAGAAGGTCGGCAGTTTGGCGGGTCGAATCCCGAGTGCCATGTAACAGAGTGAGTGCCTGTTACTCGTCCCAGCTTCTGCCAACCTAGCAGTTCGAAAGCATGTAAAAATGCAAGTAGAAAAATAGGGACCACTACGGTGGGAAGGCTTGCAGGCCATAAAGAGCATTGGGAGCATGGTGCTGCCAACGCTAACTTTATCCTTGTTGGAAGAAGCTGAATAAAGCAATCCTTGGTTGTCACCCATTCCTGCTGTCGGCTGTGTGTGTGTGCTTCGCTTTGCAGATGGGTTATGACACTGAGATTCTCTTTCTCAGCAATCTCCCTTCATTTCAGCTCCAGGTTAAGTTCCATCTTCTTCATGGCTTTCTAGCTCATAGCCTCCAGTTCCAGCTTCTCTGGGCTGAGGTGCTAAACAGACTTTCTGACTTCTGGTGAGGAATTTCCAGTAGCAGACATTTATTTATAGCCTGTAAAATCCTGATAGGTTTGGCATATCAGTATTCAAGTCAATCTGACCAAAGAGGATTGAAGATTAAAAAAACATCCTGGTCTGGTTTGGGGAGTTAGTAGATCAACCAAGCTGAGGCAGACACAAGAAGGCCATGGGTCAACTCCCAGGTTCAAATGAAAATCAACTTTACTAAAGCAGTTGAATGAAAATAAGGTTTCGCAAAGGGAACAAAGTTAAAAAGGATAAAAAAAACCCCAAACTCTAAGACAATTCTAGCCAAAGCAAAACAATTCAATTTCCATCTTTCTCAGCTTATTTAGGATTCCAAAGTCTCTTAAAACACCCCCAAAGTCTTTGCACCTTGTTTTCTATTATTGGCTAAGTTGACTCTTTTTTAATGTTTTATTGATTTTTAACACAATCATCTTAATATTTGGTAAACAGCATGTTGTCTGGGTTAGTATTTTAAAAACAATAACAATTAATTTCTATAATTCTATAGTCCATATAATGTCTTTGCTTGATTTTTTCTTCTTCCAAAAATATTCTCTTTTGCCAACCTTAAATGAATACATTTCTTATTGTTTGAATAAGTGACAATTAAATATAGATATTTTTCTCATGTTTCTGCAAATAATAACCACATCATATAAAGCTTCTTTTCTAATTGATCATCTTGATTGCCTTATCATAGATCCTGTTTACAAAATTCTTATTTATATTTGTTTTCCCCACAATATTCAAAGCATTCTTACTGTTAAGCTTTTCTCAAAATTAGTTAATTTCTTTTATATAAACGATCCCAATATTTTTATATTATGTCAAAAAATAAAACACAAAAGAAAAAAGATAGAAAAAATACTGTATTACTTGAGGGGTTCATTCCTCTTAAACTAATCTTTATTATATCCAAAATCTTGTATTTCTTTAACCATATTCAAACAGATGTTTTAATTTTTAATATTCCCTCTGGTAAATCCTACCATCTAATTTCTTAATTCTTATTTTAGCCTCTCTCTTTTTTTGCCAAACTTCTTTCCTGTTGTTGTTGTTGTTGTTGTTAGCAACCCTATGGACAACATTCCTCCAGGACTTCCTGTCCTCTACCATCTTCTGGAGTCCATTTAAGCTCACACCTACTGCTTCAGTGACTCCATCCAGCTCATTCTCTGTCGTCCCCTTGGAAGATTCCTTGTCTGATGTTGATTTCAACAATGTTCTCCCCGTTTGCTGTTAGAACTCTTTTCCATTTTTGCATATTTGCTTTCAAAAATGTGCAGATGTTTTTGCTGATTCCAAACTTTTCCAAACACGCATTAATCCAACTGTGGGGTAATGAGTCAAATGCTTTCTTGTAATCAATCCATGTCATATTTAAATTTGTTTTTCGTCATTTTGCATTTTTAAGTACCATTTTGTCAATGAGCAAACTGATCTTCCTCTTGATTTTTTATAATTTCCTTTTTGTTCTGCGGGATACCAATTGTTTTCCATCAGATGATTGAATACTGAATTTGCCAGTATTCTTGTAAAAAGTTTGAACGTTGTTGGCAGACAGGTAATTGGGCGGCAGTTGCTTGGTTCTGTGCTCTTTTCAGGGTCTTTCATTATCAAGTATGTTCAACCAGCTGTTAACCATTCTTCACTTGTGGCATTTGGAAGCATTTCATCAAACTGGGTGACCATGCGGTGAGGCGGCTAGTTAGGTGTTTCAACCAGTATCCATGTAGCTCATCCAGGCCAGGTGCACTCCAGTTCTTCACCTTCTTTACTTGTTTTGCAACCATATCGGTGGTTATTGCAATATTCTCCATTTTGTTTTGTGTTGCTTGTTTTTGGATATCTTTGATCCAGGAGGCAGTTTTATTATGTTCCACTGGGTTTTCCCACAGTTCTTTCCAAAACTTTAAGGTTTTTTCTTTACATGGTAGAACAGTAGTTTGGACTTTATTTTCGTCAAGTGACTGATAGAAGAGGTGCTGGTTTCTTCTGAACTGGACGTTTTTACGATATTGTTTTATTCATCCTTCATATCTTTCAATTTTCTTTGCTATTGCTATTACACACTTTCCATGATTTCAATTATTGTTTTTTCCTCCAAGATATATTTTTTGTATAAACTATTTTTCAGCTTTGCGTTCTTTAGTTTTCCTTCTTTCAAGTATTTCAATTTGCTGACACCTCTTCGTAGTTTTTTTGTTTCATTTTCAAGTCGCATTTTCCACTTTGGTGTTCCAGTGGGTTTCTTTTTTGGCATTTTTTAAACCACGATGTAACAAAGATGTCAAGACTCTAGAAAGGGTACAGAGAAGAGCAACCAAGATGATTAGGGGGCTGGAGGCTAAAACATATAGGGAACGGTTGCTGGAATTGGGTATGTGTAGTTTAATGAAGAGAAGGGTGAGGGGTGACATGATAGCAGTCTTCCAATATCTCAGGGGTTGCCACAAAGAATTTAATTTAATTTAATTTAATTTAATAATATTTATATACCGCCCTTCTCCCTAAGGACTCAGGGCGGTTCACAGGGCAAAAGTCAAATACAAAGTACAAACATTAAAAAAAGATTAAATAATTGCCCAAGTTAAAACAATTAATACAATAATAAAACCCCAAAAATAAAATTAAAAATACAAAAAATAAAAACCCCACCAATCCCCATCAGGCTAGGCCGGCTTGTACAAACAAAAACGTCTTGAGATCGCGACGAAAGGAGCGAAGATCGGGCGCCATCCGGAGCTCTACCGGCAACTGATTCCACAGCTCCGGAGCACCCACAGAGAAGGATCTCCCCCTGGGCGCCACCAATCGACATTCTCTGATCAGTGGCACCCTGAGGAGGCCCTCTCTGTGGGAACGCACAGGGCGCAGGGAGCTTGATGCCGGCAGCAGATGTTCCCTAAGGTACTCCGGCCCCATGCCATGAAGGGCTTTGAACACCATTACCAGTACCTTGAATCTCACCCGGAAGGCAACTGGCAACCAATGCAGCTCACGGAGCAAAGGTGTAACGTGGGAGTATCGGGAGACTCCTAGCACAACTCTCGCGGCTGCATTCTGTACCAGTTGGAGCTTCTGGGTGGTCCTCAAGGGCAGCCCCATGTAGAGAGCGTTGCAGTAGTCCAGACGAGAGGCCACGAGCGCATGAGTGACCGTGCATAAATCATCCCGGCTAAGATAGGGCCGCAACTGGCGCACCAGGCGAACCTGGGCGAAAGCCCCCCTAGTCACAGCTCCTATATGGTCTTCCAAGGTGAGCCGTGAATCTAGGAGGACTCCCAAGTTGCGAGCCCTATCTACGGGGGGTAATAGTTCACCCCCCATAGCAAGAGGTGGAATGTCCGAATAGACCCGGGATGAAGGTATGCAAAGCCACTCAGTCTTGTCGGGGTTGAGTTGAAGTCTGTTCCTCCCCATCCAGACCCGAACCGCCTCCAGGCAACGGGACATCACGTTGAGGGCATCACTGGGGTGGCTTGGGGTCGAAAAGAAAAGTTGGGTATCATCCGCATACTGATGATACCCAACTCCAAAACCACGAATGATCTCACCTAGCGGTTTCATGTAGATGTTGAACAGGAGAGGCGAGAGGACCGACCCCTGAGGA
Organism: Vipera berus; assembly: GCF_964194415.1. Lineage (NCBI taxonomy): Eukaryota > Metazoa > Chordata > Lepidosauria > Squamata > Viperidae > Vipera > Vipera berus. The sequence continues at coordinate 286,653,382 of NC_138203.1, read as the reverse complement.
ACTCCACAAACGAGAGACCTCGCGGTCGACCTCTGCCCTCCTGCCAACACCGACTGCGAACGTCCCTGGAGATAGGAGGAGAACCACTGTAAAACTGTGCCTCCCACTCCCAGTCCCCTGAGACGCCACAGCAAGATACCATGGTCGATGGTATCGAAAGCCGCCGAGAGGTCTAATAGGACTAGAACAGAGGAATATCCCCTGTCCCGAGCCCTCCAGAGATCATTCACCAGCGCGACCAATGCCGTCTCCGTGCTGTGCCCGGGCCTGAAGCCCGATTGGTACGGGTCTAGATAATCCGCTTCATCCAGGACCAGAGGGAGCTGATGCGCCACCACACTCTCAACAACCTTCGCAAGAAAGCGAAGGTTGGAGACAGGACGAAAGTTGTTCAATACAGCTGGGTCCAAGGCAGGCTTCTTGAGGAGAAGAGGGAGTCAAGCTATTCTCCAAAGCACCTGAAAGCAGGACAAGAAGAAACGGATGGAAACTAGTCAAGGAGAGAAGCAACCTAGAACTAAAGAGAAACTTCCTGACAGTTAGAACAATTAACCAGTGGAACAACCTGCCTCCAGAAGTGGTGAATGCTCCAACACTGGAGGCTTTTAAGAAGAGACTGGACAGCCATTTGCCTGAAATGGTATAGGGTTTCCTGCCTGAGCAGGGGGTTGGACTAGATGACCTCAAAGGTCCCTTCCAACTTTATATTATTATTATTATTATTATTATTATTATTATTATTATTATTATTATTATTATTATTATTATTATTATTATTATTATTATTATTATTATTATTATTTCTATAGTTATAACAGTGGCTGTACTGTACATTAGTTGGCTTGTTTCATACAGTGTGCTGGATGTGATGGACGTTAAAATGTTGTTCACAACATTTAGTAAATCTTTCACTCATTTGCTATGCTCTTCACAGATGGCAGGCAGTCTTTTTCTTTCTGTGTTTTCTTTGATGTGGTTTTCAATCTTTTCTTTCAGCATTTTCGCTAGATTACTTAGCTCTACACTTTCGAGTTGTTGCACAGGGGAGTCTTCATCCTGTGTGGCAGCTTCTTCCACTGGTTGGTCAGTTTGTTGGTCAGTTTGTTCAGGTATTGGAACAATTTCTTCAGCCTGTTCATCATCATTGCTTGTTGTTTTCTTTTTAGCCAATGTTCCTAGATGTTGAATTTCCACATCTGTACGGATGATGAAATGTCTTTGATCCATTAATCATTGTTTGGTTACATCACTTTCCGGATGCTTTTCCTCCCACATTTGCATCATTCTTTTTAATGGTCCAACTTTCAATGTCATACATTGCAACTGGGAAGACCATAGCTTTGACTATATGCACTTTTGTTGACAGGGTGATGTCTCTGCTTTTTAGTGTGCTGTCTAGATTTGCCATGGCTTTCCTCCCAAGGAGCAAGCGTCTTTTAATTTCTTGGCTACAGTCCCCATCTGCAGTAGGGCCCAGGAAAATAAAATATGTCACTACCTCCATTTCTTCCCCATCTATTTGCCAGGAATTGACAGGGCTGGATAATATGATCTTGGTTTTCTTAATGTTAAGTTTCAATCCAACTTTTGCACTCTCCTTCACCCGCAACAAGAGGCTCTTTAGTTCTTCTTCACTTTCTGCCATTAGAGTGGTATCATCTGCATATCTTAGATTGTTGATATTTCTTCTGGCAATCTTAATTCCAACTTCTGATTCATCTAGCCCTGACTTTCTCATGATGTTCTCTGCATATAAATTAAATAGGCAGGGTGACAGTATACAGCCTTGTCAGACTCCTTTCCCAATTTTGAACCAATCAGTGGTTCCGTGTCCAGTTCTTACTGTTGCTTCTTGGCCCACATATAGGTTTCTCAAGAGACAAATAAGATGGTCTGGTATGCCCATCTCTTTAAGAACTTGCCACAGTTTGTTATGATCCACACAATCAAAGGCTTTAGCATAGTCAATGAAGCAGAAGTAGATGTTTTTCTGGAACTCTCTAGCTTTCTCCATGATCCAGTGTATGTTGGCAATTTGATCTCTAGTTCCTCTGCCTCTTTGAAACCCTGCCTGTACTTCTGGTAGTTCTCAATCCATGTACTGCTGGAGTCTAGCTTGTAGGATTTTAAGCATAACTTTACTAGCATGAGAAATGAGTGCAATGGTGTGATAGAACATTCTTTGGCACTGCATTTTTTGGGAATGAATTGGAATGAATCCAATCCTGTGGCCACTGTTGAATTTTCCAAATTTGCTGGCAAATTAAGTGTAGCACTTTTATTGCATCATCTTTTAAGATTTTGAATAGCTCATCTGGAATACTGTCATCTCCACTAGCTTTGTTGTTGCTCAGCTTTTCTAAGGCCCACTTCACTTCACATTCTACGATGTCTGGCTTGAGGTCAGTGACCACCTCATTGTGATTATCAGGGACGTCAAGCTCATTCTTGTATAGTTCTTCTGTGTAATTTTGCCATTTTGCTTTCTTGCATTGTACAATGTTGCGAACCTCTGTCCATAGTTCTTCAGGCACTCTGTCTATCAGATCTAATTCCTTAAATCTATTTGTCACCTCTACTGTATATTCAACAGGGTTATGATTTAATTCATACCTGAGTGGCCTAGTGCTTTCCCCTACTTTCTTCAGTTTAAGCCTAAACTTTGCAATGAGAAGCTCATGGTCTGAGCCACAGTCAGCTCCTGGTCTTGTTTTTACTGACTGTATAGAGCTTCTCCAACTTTGGCTGCAGAGCACATAGTCAATCTGATTTCTTTTTTTTTTAATAAAATAAATCTTTATTTACATTTCATGTTAAAAACACACTATACACCAACAAAAACAAAAAAACATTTACAATATACAGAAAACGAAGAAATTGAAAAATTGAAAACCATTTCAAAAATTTCAAATTATATCTACTTCTAAACTAACAATTATATTCCACTCATTAAGTCTCTTATAACCATCCAACTCCAAAGCTTATTCATTAACAAAAACTATATCACTTCATTTTTGACCAACCTCCAAGCCACCCTCATTTCTTTAATCTTTTATCCATCCAAATATACCATTTATTCCATGATAGAAATGCTGGTGTCTCTTCTTTACCCTTCAACTTCTTGGTCAATGTGTCTGCTTCTGCACAATCAAGCATTCTCCTAATTATAACTTCATCCGGTGGGGTATGATTTGCCTTCCAAAATTGAGCATACCCTATCCTTGCTGCCGTTAAGATATGTAAAACCAAATACCATATTTCCTTCTTAATATTTCCAGGCCTGGAGCCAAGCAGATACGTCTCTGGTTTAAGATCAACTAAACACCCTGTGATTTCTTCTATCCATTTTTGGATCCTCGTCCAATATTTAACCACTTCCGGACATGTCCACCATAAGTGATAATATGTGCCAATCCCTTTACCACACTTCCAACAATCGGCCGACAATCCGGGGAACATTTTGGAAAGTCTAGCCGGAGGGAGATGCCATCTATAAAGCATTTTATATATGTTCTCCTTATATGATGTGGAAACCAGCAGCCTCATATTAATCCACCAAATCTCTTCCCATTTCTCAAGTGGAAGTGCATAACCAAAATTCTTCCCCCAGGCAATCATCGCGTCTTTTACCACCTCCTCCCCTACTACCCTAGTTAGCAACAATTTATAGCACTTAGATATCATCCCTTTCTCCGGACCCAGCAGAATCTTATCTAATTCCTGCAGATTCAGATAAATACCCCTTCCTTCCTTATCCTTCTTATACCTTGACTGGATCTGCAGGTAGGCCCACCACTCCAATTGAAACCCTTGCTGAGCCAGATCTTGTCGTGTTTTGAGTTCTCCCCTGCTATCTAAAAGTTCTTTGTAAGTTGTCTTCCCTTCTTGAGTAGGGTCGGATGGGTCAAGGCTTCCAACGTTGATAACCAACACGGAATTTGCGCATAGTAGTTAGCCCTTATCTTATCCCAATTCTGAATCAGTATATCCCTTATGTAGTGGCGAGTAAACTGTTTGCTTGGAGGAGTACCTTCCCACCAAAGAGCTGCATGCCATCCCTGCAGCAAATCAAATCCTTCCAAACAAAACAATCGATTATTCCTTAAACTTATCCATTCCTTGCCCCAAACTAAGAGGGCAGCCTGATAGTAAAATTCCCAGTTCGGTAGGCCAAGGCCCCCTCTTTCCTTAATTTCTTGCATCATTTTTTTCCCAATCCTGGGCCGTTTCCCCTGCCATACGAATCTAGAAACTACCCCCTCTAACTCTTTTAAAAATTTCATTGAAAGTTTAACCGGTGCTGTCTGGAAAAGAAAATTCCATTTCGGCAAAACATAAGATTTCACCGTGGCTACCCTTCCTAATAATGACAACTGTATCCTACCCCATTTTCCCAAGTCCATTTTTGTTTGTATCAGTAATTTAGAATTATTTTTCCTCCCTAATACTTGAACATCTTCCCGTCAACCAGATTCCTAAATATTTCACCTTCTTCACGATTTTAAACCCTGTAGTGTCCTCTAACATCTGTTTACTTCTATTTGAAAGATACCTTAGTTAACTGACTAGCAAAAAGTTCATTTATTTCCTCTGCTTTGTTCGGCGGCCTATAGTATACACCTATGGCAATGTTTAAAAATCTGAGATTTGTTCATAATTGAGGATATCATTATTTTGGCTAAGATCATGTAAAAGAAAAGAGCTTTCTATCAGTGCTGCATCCTCCCATTGTACAGAAGACACTTTGATTGAACAGAGAGGCTCTCCTCACCTTCACAATTATGCCACTGAAGCCCTCAAAGCAATGAGGATGGGGTCATGACAAGATATGCCTCTTTTGATCCTTGATCCATTCACTGTATATCCCAATCCCTAGTCATGACATTTACAAATACTATGGTGAAAAGCAGTTCTTGAATTCCATAGAGAAGAAATGGTTGGACCTATTGTTCACAAGCCAACATCCCACTTACTTTACCAACTAGAGAAATGCAAACACAAACCTGGGGGACTTTGTAGGGGCCTCCTAATGTTGATTTCTGTGTTGACCATCTGGTGATGTCCATGTGTAGAGCCGTCTCTTGGGATGTTGGAAAAGAGTGTTTGCTATCACAATCATATTCTCTTGACAAAATTCTATCAGCCTGTGCTCTGCTTCATTTTGTACTCCAAGGCCAAACTTGCCTGTTATTCTGGTTATCTTTTGGCTTCCTACTTTAGCATTCCAATCCCCCATGATGATAAGGACATCATTTTTTGGTGTTAGTTATATAAGGTGCTGTAGGGCTTCATAGAACCGGTCAATTTCATCCTCTTCAGCACCGGTGGTTGGGGCATAGACCTGGTAAAAGGTAAATGTAAATGTTCCCCCGCACATGTGTGCTAGTCGTTTCCAACTCTAGGGGCCGATGCTCATCTCCATTTCAAAGCCGAAGAGCCAGCGCTTGTCCGAGGATGTCTCTGTGGTCATGTGGCCGGCATGACTAGATGCCAAAGGCGCACGGAACGCTGTTACCTTCCCACCGGAGTGGTCCCTATTTTTCTACTTGCATTTTTATGTGCTTTCAAACTGCTAGGTTAGCAGAAGCTGGGACAAGTAACAGGCACTCACTCTGTTACGCGGCACTCGGGATTCGACCCGCCAAACTGCCGACCATCTGATCGACAAGCTCAGCGTCCTAACCCACTGAGCCACCATGTCCCCTTATAGACCTGGACTACTGTGATATTGAATGGTTTGCCTTGGATTCGAACTGAGATCATTCTGTCATTTTGAGGATTGTATCCCAGTATTGCTTTTCCTACTCTTTTATTGACTATGAAGGCTACTCCATTTCTTCTGAGGGATTCTTGCCCGCAGTAGTATACCTGATGGTCATCTGAATTAAATTCACCCATTCCTGTCCATTTTAGTTCGCTGATACCTAAGATGTCAATGTTCAGTCTTGTCATCTCTTGTTTGACCACGTCCAGCTTTCCTTGATTCATGGATCTTACATTCCAGGTTCCTATAGAGAAAAAATCTTTACAGCATCAGACTTTCCTTTCACTACCAGACACATCCACAGCTGAGCGTCCTTTCGGCTTTGGCCCAGTCGCTTCATTCTTTCTGGTGCTACTAGTACTAGCCCTCTGCTCTTCCCCAGTAGCATATTGGATGCCTTCTGACCTGAGGGGCTCATCTTCCAGTGTCATATCGTTTTGCCTTTTGGTAGTGTTCATAGGGTTTTCATGGCAAAGATACTGGAGTGGGTTGCCATTTCCTTCTCCAGTGGATCATGTTTTGTCAGAACTCTCTGCTATGACCTGTCTGTCTTGGGTGGCCCTGCATGGCATAGCTCATAGCTTCATTGAATTACGCAAGCCCCTTCGCCACAACAAGGCAGTTATCCATGAAGGGGCTTCATTAAACTAGACATACCCAATTCCAGCAGCCATTCCTTATATGTTTTAGTCTCCAGGCCCCTATTTGTTGCTCTTCTCTGTACTCTGTAAAGTTCTGTAAAGTAATTTTTTTCTCATTATCCATTCATTGGTATGATTTTTGCCCTATGTGGATTTTTATATGGTAATAAATAGATTTATTCTCTGAAGCTATCGTATTTTCCGGTGTATAAGACGACTTTTTAACCCATGAAAATCTTCTCAAAAGTCGGGGGTCGTCTTATATGACCAGTTGTCTTATACACCGGAAAATACGGGTACATAAATCAATTGAGTGCCCCTGTTCTTGCAAAGCAACTTCAAGCCTCCTTAGTCCAGTCCCCCCTCCAACGTGACCCTCCCTTCCCACCCCCAAGAGCCTCTAAGCCCCTTCCCCTCCCCCTTGCAAACACCAGACCCCAGGAGCGGCAGGAAGCCCCTCCTCCTCACCCAAGCGGCATCTGAGCATAAGCAGAGCGTGCCCTGCTACCCACTATCTCTCCCGGCAGCCCGGACAGCGGTACTTGGTGGCCTGGCGCCCCTCTCACCCGCAGACCATGCAGCAGCCCTCACCAGCCAGCCTCGGTATGACCACCCCAAGCCCAGCTCTCCAGTGCGTTTTCCGGGCTCGCCTGGCCAACAGGCCTCCCGGGCAGGGCTTGGCTCCAAATGCAGTGGCTGCTCCCTCTGCAAATGCGCTCTCAAAGCCAGATCGCGCTCAGCCGTGCAGGCTGCCGAAAGGCAGGGACTCGGAGTTCCCACTGTGGTTGCAGCTTTTGGCGTACCGTTTGCAGAGTCTGGCCTGGAAGAGTGCGTCATGTGAACACAGCTCTTGCATGTATTCCAAAGGGTGGGTGGAAGGAAAAACCCCTTTGGGTTTCAAAAGGGCGGCTTTGCACCATCTGCATCAGACGGGGCTGAATTGGGCTTGTGTTGCAGCCGGATTTAGCCAGAGGATAAAACATACAAAGAACAATTGCTGGAATTGGGTATGTCTAGTCAAGGGGTAGGCAACCTTGGTTCTTTTATGGATCATGGACTTAAACTCCCAGCCAGGAATTTTGGGAGTTGAAGTCCACATAGCCGTGTTCCAATATCTCAGGGGCTGCCCCAAAGAAGAGGGAGTCAAGCTATTCTCCAAAGCACCACAAGGCTGGACAAGAAGCAACGGATGGAAACTAACCAAAGAGAGAAGCAACCTGGAACTAAGGAGAAACTTCCTGACAGTGAGGACAATTAACCAGTGGAACAACCTGCCTCCAGAAGTGGTGAATGCTCCAGCACTGGAAGTTTTTAAGAAGACATTGGACAGTCATTTATCTGAAATGGTATAGGGTTTGCGGCGTATAAGATGACTTTTTAACCCATGAAAATCTTCTCAAAATTCAGGGGTTGTCTTATTTATTTATTTATTTATTTATTTATTAGTTTTTATAAACCGCCCTTCTCCCGAGGGACTCGGGGCGGTGTACAGAGGAAGGAATGTATACAGATTGAACAATAAAAATAATAAAAAACAATAGTGAAAACAAACTGGGACCCCAATTAACGCTGTCATGCCAGGCCGGACTGCTGGAACAGGAAAGTTTTTAAGTCGCGTCGGAAGGTACGGAGGTCGGGGGCCATCCGGATTTCGGTTGGTAAGCTGTTCCAGAGGGCTGGCGCACCCACTGAGAATGCCCTCCCCCTGGGGGCCACCAGCCGACATTCCTTGAGCGGTGGCACCCTGAGGAGGCCCTCTCTGTGGGAGCGCACAGGACGGTGGGGTGCTGACATTGGCAGAAGGTGCTCCCACCCTATATATACGCCCAGTCATCTTATACTCTGGAAAATACGGTATTTCCACCCTTCATGCATTTCCCTTAGAGCAGGGGTGTCAACAAGCCAAATGTGTCATGCAGAAGTCGCACCCACCCTAGCTCCAGCAATGAGAAAATAGTCATGATACGTCATGACTCCTCACATGACATGGCAAATTTTACAACCCTGCTGTTATGTACAGTATATAGGGGATGTTTCCACAGCAATGAGCCACTGACGCCACCAGGTGGCATAGTGCCCTGTGGCAAGGTAGTCCTTGGCGGGAAATCCAGATAAGGGGATTGGTCCCAGGTATACCTGGCTAGGTATATCAGAGGGGCTTTTAGCCCCTTTGTCTTAAGTCTGTGCTAACATCAATAAAGAACTGATATGCTGCACCCTGTTGTCCAGAGCCATCCATGTGGTCCATGCGGTCCAGAGCCCACTACACAATAGTGGCGACGAAGGTGGGATACTGCTTCATGCAGAGCTGAAGTCACTTGGAAAGGAGGAAAGGGAACCCTTTTCCCAAGAAATGAAGCAGTATCAATGGACCGGGCAAAACATGGCTAAGTTCAGACAGACCAGCGAATTCTATTTTAACATTGATGAACCCAAGCAGTGGGAAGCGCACCTGGGACGGATCAAAGGGTTTCTGCTGATCAATCGGATCATGGAAGACTGGATGAAAGCAGCAGCCCTGCTGTGCCTCAGTGGTCAGGATGTGTACGATGTGGCCATCGGATTGTGCTCACCGATGCCTTTCACATCTGTCCCATATGGAGAACTCAAGGATAAACTCACTGAACATTTCATGCTGTCGAGGGCCCCAATTTTTTGGCAGTTCCAATTTTCCCAGCGCATCCAGCTCCCGGGCAAGTCAACATCGCACTTCGTCACAGCTCTGATACAGGCTGCCTGTTTGTGTAAGTTCCCTGATCTCGAAGATAGAATTCGAGACCAGGTGGTGTTCGGGCTTAGAGACCATCAGTACCGACAAAAAATCCTCGCAAAACCGCCGATGAATCTGCGAGAAGTCCTAGATGAGGTAATGGCTCACGAGGCAGCAAATGGCACCGGCAAGCCTACACACTGTCCTGGCAGCAGCCCAGGAGGGACAATACATCATGAATGTGCTGCAAACGGCAGAAGCAGAGATACAGATGAAGAGGCAGAGATAGATGTGGTACAGCAAAGGCCTGGGAAACAACCAACGTGGTGGGACAATGACAGAAGCCATCGGAAACACACATTGGCCAGCAAAAGCACCGCTTGCAGCTGCAGCTGCAGATAACCAAGAGCAGCCAACTATCCCAACCAAAAATGTGCCAGCTGTGGAGGAAACCATCCGAGAGCGACCTGCAGATTCCCAACTGCGAAGTGTCACTCCTGCAGCAAGATGGGGCACATTGCAGCCATCTGCCGAAATCGCAATCAAGACAGCCTGAATGAATTACAAGCTATGGCATCGGCACTCGAAGGTACTGTTTTCCCGCAGCACAAATCACCAAAATCTGGGGGGAGCAGGAGGACCATGTTTCACATGGAGATCCACCAGTTGCTCAAGCCAAAAATTACGATACAGGTCCATCTGCAAGGGGTACCTTGCACAATGGAGCTCGACTCCGGTTCCGCAGTCTCAATAATCTTATTTATTTATTTATTTATTTATTTATTTATTTATTTAATTTCTATACCGCCCTTCTCCCAAAGGACTCAGGGCATCGCGTGTGATGCATCCCCTTATGGGGTGGGCTCTGTATTAAGTCACATCGAGAAAAACGGGGAGCAAAGGCGTATTGCATATTACTCCCGAACACTGTCAAGGCAGAAAGGAATTATGCGCAAATTGACAAGAAAGCCCTGGCAATTGTGACAGGAGTCAAGAAATTCCATGACTACCTTTACGGCAAGGAGTTCACTATTTTTACAGATCACAAACCATTGTTGGGGCTGTTCACAACTGATAAACAAACACCACAAATTCTATCCCCAAGGATGCTAAGGTGGTCCATATTCCTTTCTGCCTACACTTGCAAACTAGTCCACAAACCAGGGAGGGACATGGGCCACACAGATGCATTAAGCAGATTACCACTAATGATCACTGAACCTGACCCAGCACCTGTGGAGCAGATCCTAGCCATCCAAGATCTAAGCATATTGCCCCCTCCAGGTGAAGGACATTGCTGCTGGCACCACAGCAGACAAGATACTGTGCAGGGTCCTAATGTGGGTGGAGTCTGGGTGGCAGGAAAAGAGTCTGGGTCCAGATTTCCAGGCATGAGTCGTCTTCTCATAAAGGATGCCTTTTGTGGGGTAGCAGAGTCATCATCCCAGAGAAGCTGCGAGAGAGGGTTTTGCAGTCACTACACAAGGGTCACCCAGGCATAGTCAGGATGAAGGCATTAGCTAGGGGTTACCTATGGTGGCCTGGTCTCAACAAAGCCATAGAGGAGCAGGTAGCGGGGTGCTACACATGTCAAACAGCCACAGGCCCCCATACACAAATGGGAAGCGACACACACACACCGTGGTCCAGGGTGCATATTGATTATGCAGGCCCCTTTCAGGGACAACTGTTTTTGGTGGTGGTTGACAGTCACTCTAAATGGCTAGAAGTAGTTCCAGTTTCTAACATGACCACTGCAAAGACTGTTCAGGTGCTCCGGGGACTATTTGCCACTCATGGGTTGCCTGATGTGTTGGTCTCTGACAATGGCCCACAATTCACATCTGCTGATTTCCAGGCATTCACCAGGGCCAACTCGATTAGGCACATCACATCCATGCCCTTCCACCCATCATCTAATGGTCTAGCAGAACGAATGGTGAGAATGACTAAGGACGCGTTGAGGCGCATCATCAGTGGAGACTGGCACCAAAGGTTGGCTCAATTCCTCCTGGCACACCACACCACACCATGCACAGCAACAGGCAAAAGTCCTGCAGAGTTACATCAGGGTCGTCGCCTCATTACTATGTTGGACAGACTACACCCCGACAGAGTGGCTGCACAAGCAGAGCAACCCCAACCCGACACCGCCAGAGAACTTCACATAGGTGAAAGGGTTTGGGCCCGGAACTATGGACCAGGCCATGCCTGGATTCAGGGGGTGGTGGTTGACAAAACAGGGCCTGTATCATACATTGTAGAGGTGGAGGAAGGCCGCCAGGTCAGAAGACACATAGACCAGTTGAGGAAGCGGTGCCCTGAAAAACCACAGGCTTTGCAATCAGATCATCTGGCCTCTTCAGGTTTTGGGGAAGGGGATAATCATTCTGACACCGGACAGTTACCCAGTAACATTGGCCGGGCTGAGCAACATCAGGCCGGGGGGTGGAATGAAATTGGGGTGGATAGGGCTTGGAATCAGGACTCAGTTGATGACTCAAATGTGGACCCAGTCAACAAGAACACAGAGAAAACCCTGAAACAGTTAGCCAGAATTTATAGGCCACCAGCATACCTAGAGGACTATGTAAGGTCTTGAGGGAGGGGTCACAACGTGTTTCAAATAACCAGATTCACACAGTGGATGTTTCTCATTATTTGTGTTTATTGCTATCATTATTACTTCAGTATAGGGGAAGGGGTGTTATGTATATAGGAGATGTTTCCACAGAAATGAGCCACTGATGCCACCAGGTGGCATGGTGCCCTGTCCAGATTGGCAGGGTAGTCCTCAGCGGGAAATATACCTGGCTAGGTATATAAGAGGGGCTAGTAGCCCCTTTGTCTTACGTCTGTGCTAACATCAATAAAGAACTGATATGCTGCATCCTGTTGTCTGGAGCCATCCATGTGGTCCATGCAGTCCAGAGCCCACTACACAATACCTGCTATAGAGGGTGCCAGGATTTCAGTGGCTTACAGGAATACATTTATACAGAAAGACAACACACACATTGTAAGGGAAAATAAAAAGTCTATTCATTCTGTAACTTTCTTCCTATTTACCCAGCAATACTAAACAACCTGTCATTTTCCTGCCTCTTATTTAGCTGTCATCCAAATGTTTATATTTCTAGAACAGGTGGGAAATTAAATTCCTTTTTTAAAAAACCTCTCTATTTTATGCCCCTATAGTCCCTATTCAGGGTAGAGTCAGTGCAACTGGGTGGAGCTGAGCATTTACCTGATGCAGATGGAGTTCACAGCAGATACATATACCTTGTGCTCTAGGAGAGAAACATCTGCTGCTATCTAGGATTGAACTCTCAAATTTCCTAGTGAGAGAGAAGTGTCTTTACCACTAGACACCACATCACTCAGAATGAAATTTCACTTCAGGCACAAGGAATTCTAAAATCAGCTCCAATTTAGGATTTCTTATAGAAAAGAAAATCCCAAAGGACCCTACTCTTTGTGTCTACATTTAGGTACATTTCAAGGGTACTGATTGGTTCCTTGGTGTTACAAGACAGGCAGCAGTTAAGTGTTATCAACCAGGTGTGGTATCAAACTCCATAGCTCTGGGGTTTTTTTCCCAGCAGTCTTTGGAGACAAGAGACCATGTTGAAAGACAAAGATATGGAATTATGTCCTCCAGTTTCCCTTTTTGGACATGTCCTGACAAGGATCACAATCACTACAGAACAGTGCCCCCAGGGGATATCTGTGATTTCTCTATAACATATTTTTCTCCAGTTGACCCTCTGCAAATGGAGCCCTTGAAGAAGTTCAGCCCAGAAGAGAACTTGCCTCTCATTGTAATCATCACCAACCCAGTATTTAGAAATCTCTTGTGCCGATACTCCAGTGATTGCTTTGATGTAAACTTCAGACAGAAGCAATATGGAAGAGATCTTCTGTCCAGAAAGGATAAATGCCTCAAGTAACACTCTCTCTGAAACAGGATTTGGGACAGGTAGGAGCTGTGCTCTTGAATGTACTTTCTCTTTTTTTCCCAGATGAAATTTGGTTTGCCTCTGTCTGGATTCAGGAAAGCCACTTGCATTTTCATCTTTTGAGAGCCCTTTGAATTCTTCTAACTCTTCTTGTTCTTACTTAGAAACAGCAAATGGAATTGATTCAGCCCCATGAACTATGGACCTCCTACTTCTGCTTCTGATGGTGTCCCTACCAGTCTCTGGAAACCTTAGAATCAAGTGCCCGCTGAGTTTGGAACATCAGGATGGAAAAAAAACATGGAGCTATTACAGACCAGGAGACCATCTCATTAGTATAGTAATCACTGCAACAGAAATATCACCTACAATATTGGCTTTCAACAAGGCTCCTAACAGTCAGTCTGACTTGTAAGTCATTCAGTGTGAGGAATGTGTGAATTCTGTCAATTTAAAGGTCCAATACTGGTTTTCATTTCTTTCACTTGCTCCTATATTGCAAGACCTGTCTATTTTCATGAATCTTTTTGGTTTCCATGACTTGTCTCTTTTGTCTTCTTTTGTGGGAAAAGATTCAAATCCAAAAATGGGCCAGAAAGAAATCTGAAAGTCCTCATTACTTTCTTCTTCCTTCCAATCCTGAATTGAGAACCTTTATTTTCATACTTTTCTAACCATTCACTGATACTCACTTCCTGATCCTTATAACAATAATTTTTAGAATGGCTTTTCTTGGTCACATATGAAAAAATCCTTTCTTTTATGAGTTTGTTTTAATGATTGAATTATTTTGCAATGGTTACTGGGCTGGAGAAAATTGGTACTGCTACATATTATGGTGGATTTGTGATACTTAACCCTGGTGGGGAACTATTTCCATCCTATCTTACCAATAGGGTGACAATGTTTTGCCACTGATTTTGGATCAATATTGGCTTAAGATTCAATATATTTGTTGAGGGAAAAAATGTATTAAATATAATTATTTTGTAACTGCTGTTGATGATGGTGATATTAACATAAGTTGTTGGTTTTTTTACACTAGTTTAGCTTATGATAAGTCAAGAATAGTACATTTTATTTTCAATATTCAAGTTGTCAACAAAACTCCCCAGCTCTTGCACAATTTGACACTTGGCTACAACATCCATGACAACTATTTGAACACACGTGGCACTTCAGATGCCTTGCTGGACATGCTCTCTATGGGAGAAGCCAATGTTCCCAACTACGGCTGTGGAAGGAAAGACAACCTGTTGACTCTGATTGATGGAGCTGAAAGGGATATCTCTATCCAGATATCAACATTAGTTGGCCCCTACAAAGTCTCACAGGTTTGTGTGTTTATTTCTCTGTCTGGTAAATTGAGTGAGTGAGTGAGTTAGATCCAACCATATCTTGTCTATGGAATTGTAGGTATCAGGGCCAAAGATTAGGATCCACAGTGGGGAGAAATCAAGGTTCAAAATGAACATATCCTGTCATAACACCATCCTTATTGCTTTAGGGGCTTCTATTGCACACTTGTGAAGGGGAGCAGAGGCTTTATGCTCAATTAAAAGGAACTTCTGTGCATCTAGAAGTTAAGCAGTGATTGAAAGCTCATGTTTTCTACATGATCTTAACTAAAATAATGAAATTTTCAATAATGAACAAATCCCTTATTCGTGAAAAAATCCAAATGGATTATTTTATTTACTGTTGATAAAACATATACTGTATGTGTTTTACTGTATTGTCTTACTGCTTTTTCAGATTAGTCTTGAAATTGCCTCAGAGGCTCTGAATGAAAAAAATCAGTTCCCCTTTTTCCACCGCACATTCCCCAAACAAGGTTTTCAGTACCCAGGAATTGTCCAACTTCTCCTCCATTTCAGATGGACCTTGATTGGTCTCTTTGCTTCAGATACAGAAAAAGGAGAGAATTTTTTTGCTTGTCAGAAATGAAATTTGTGTTGTTATATCACAACAATTCTCAACAACTACACCTACAGAATCCTTCAGGGAAGCCATGTCTAAGTGGAGACAAGTCAACGTCTTTGTTCACTTCGCAGAATATGATCCCATTTGGGACAGAATTCTTCCTTTCCATTTAACCCTTGAAGGTTTGCCAGGACCCATTGAATGGAAAGTCTGGATCATGACAGGTCTGGGAATGTATGAAATAAGAAAGCACAGACTTCTCAGATACATCCATAGTATTTGGAATTACATTTTTGTATCAAATGAAAGGCCAAAAGATGAAGCCTTTGAACCCTATTTCTTCCTAAATCACCAGTTTGAAGATCAGTCTTTTGAATGTTCTCTTTCAAAGCATGTCTTTTCTGTCAAAGGCCGGAGACGATGCACTCAGAAATTGCCACTGGGAACCCAAAAGAAAGAGAGCCAGTTCCAGATCACAAATGATGAACATTACTACACTTTCATTAAGACTCTGGCCCAAGCCCTGAATGCTGCGTATTCATCCAATCCCAGGAGGAAAAGGAAGGAAGGGGAAGTGGGCACTCCAAGGCTAGAGCCATGGCAGGTAGGGGGTCCTGATAAGGATTCATAAAACCAAGTTCCATTTGAGAATAGAAAGGAGAAGGAGGAGAACCATCTCAATCTATTTGTCCTAAAAGAGGCCAAACAATTTGGCCAATCTGATCACTTGGGGGAAAATTTTTCCAAATAGTTTATACCAGCAGTCCCCAACCTTTGGGCCTTGGTGCCCCAATTGGGGAGGGGAAGAAGGGGAACCAGGCCACTCGAGTAGTGGGCAGTGTGCATGTGTGTGCATGCCCAGCTCAACTCACATGAGCAATGGACCAGTGCGCACATGGATACAAAGCAACTCCACTGCAAGTGGAGTTGTGCGTCCATGCGTGGGCATGCTGGCTTGTTGCTCACATGAGACTAGCTGTCCGTGCACACCAGTCCATGGCCCAGTTGCGAATCAGCCCCAACCCAGTAGTGGGCCACAGCCCGGGGTGTGTGTGTGTGTATCCCTGGTCTATAGCACAAAAGATAAATTTTTATATTAACCACTGCTGATTTTAAAAAGATTTATGCATTTTTAAATAAATTCCTGTATGTATGGATTTATGATTAGCATGATATAATTTTACTTTTATAAATTTGAAGGAGAATCTGACATCATTTAGCCCAACCTCTCCTGTCTGTAGGAATTACAGTTAAAGCTTTCCTATTGATGGCTGCTCAGTCTTTGCATTAAGACATTCAGTGAAGAGGAGACTTGATTTTACTGGCTCAGTTCTAAAATGGTTCCTTCTTCATGGATGTTTTTGCTCTCATTCAGCCAGAATCTCCTCTCTTGTGACTGTTACCATGTCTGAGTAACTTCTGAGTGACATTTTTCAGTCATTTCAAGTGTTGTATCCTCCCTTTATCAACTGAGGGATTTTGTATGTTGGAGAAGCTGCTCCCAGATTTATTATCATAAGACCCATAGAGCACTTCTCCTGGTTGTTCTTTCCTCAAGGCTAAGAGCAGCTCTTTTGATCTCTTCCTTGGCTTCTTTACCCTTCCCTAGACCTGATCCTGGTTTTGTGTCATGCCTTCTCCAAGCACTGTGCCTCAAGAGTACCTGGTGTTTTGAGCTGGGATATCCCCAGACCAGAACATTCATTTACAGAGATTCTTATTTATTATTTATTTATTTATTTATTTATTTTATTGGATTTATATACCGCCCTTTCCCGAAGGACTCAGGGCGGTTTACAGGGTAATTAAAACATTGATACAAAAATTAAAAACAATTAAAAAGAATTAAATTTAATCCCTGAAAAAATATAAAACCCCAATAGTCCTGAGCTCCGTGGGCAGCTGGTTCAAGAGGGCAGGCACACCCACAGAGAAGGCCCTCCCCCTGGGTGTTACCCGCCGGCAATCTTTAACTGGCGGCACCCTGAGAAGGTCCTCCCTGTGGGAGCGCACTGGACGAAGTGAACTTGATGCCGGCAGCAGGTGTTCCCTCAGATATCCCGGACCCAAGCCATTAAGAGCTTTATAGGTCATCACTTAATTATCATAGAAGCCAGCCCTCATGGAACTAAGTTCTGAATCATCACATAATGAAATATGTTTTTTTTAAAAAAAAACTTTGCTGAAATCAAGTTGTGTCACCAGACACAAATATAGAAGGGCACTGAAAAAATTTGCTAGGATTTGTACTTTCAAATTTGCAAGATTCTCTCAATGAATCCTTCAATAAAATAGAATTATCTCATCTGTTCCTGTTTCTA